>NW_027272107.1:0-671906 GCF_040938485.1 Diadema antillarum | reverse complement strand
GTCATGATGATCGTTTTGCTGAAAGTGGTTTTATTTTGATCACAAAGTTCTCTGCAGGATCCAAGTACAGTGTTTAAAAGATACGGCTGAAAATGCTCATTCTTTAAATTGGATGACGCAATTCTGTATATTTTGTTGTCCTTTTCAATTTCAAAGGTTGGCTCATGGAATTGGACGGTCTGGAGACATCACCGCCATCCAGCCCAAGGCAGCTGGGTTCCAGCATCCTGTCTAGACTTACTAACTCTATGGCACTGGATGTCATTCGAATGGCAGGTGAATCAAAGCAATTACAGACAGGAAAACCGTGTACTGTTGCCAGATCACACTTCTTTAAATGCCGTGATCTTCTGAGATTCTGAGAGATATTTCCAGCAGAGGAACATAAAGTAGGAAGGTGTTTTAGATACCACCCAATATTTTTTTTTCTTTGTTACTAAAAAAAAAAAAAAAAAAGTTTTTTTTTTTTCACTTTAAAACAGATGTCCTTACTAGTGTATCTTTTTCAGTGACCAATCGTGAATGTATGTTTTTATGTTTTCTATTTGTATGTGTGTGTGCTTAGTTGATAGAGAGCACATTGTACACCTGTAACTGGACACTTTTCCAATACAAATTGTTTGTGTACAAATAAGTGGGTGTTTTTGTAAATTAGCAATTTTCATCTAAAATGTATTTCACTGTCAATATGTTGCTTTCTTGTTTTACATGTATGTCATATGGTGAACAAGATTTTGAGCTGAAACGACCCTTCGTTTGTTTGTTTGTTTGTTTTTTTCAAATTTTAGGAGTGAGGAGTGCTGCATCTTGCTTTGTTGTTCCCATGGCAACAGGGATGAGTCTGGTGCTGTGTTTTCTCACCTTACGACAAGTGAGACCAAAGGCACGATACATCATCTGGCCCAGAATAGATCAGAAGTCTTGCTTCAAGGCTATTGCGACTGCTGGCTTTGAGTCTGTCGTGATTGAGAATTGTTTAGAAGGGAGACGAGCTGCGGACGGATGTTGAGGCTGTGTCTGCAAAGATTGCTGAACTGGGAGCAGAGAACGTCCTCTGTGTCTACACCACAACCAGCTGCTTGCGCCCCGAGTGCCCGACAGACTGGAGGAGGTTGCTGCTATTTGTAAGGAAAGGGACATCCCCCATGTGGTGAACAACGCCTATGGTGTGCAGTCTTCCAAGTGCATGCATCTCATTCAGGAGGCGGGACGGGCTGGCCGCGTGGATGCTTTCGTCCAGAGCACCGACAAAAACTTCATGGTGCCTGTCGGTGGGTCGATCATCGCTGGATTCGATCGTGAGTTTGTGGACAGAATCAGCCAGTTTTACCCCGGGAGGGCGTCAGCAGCTCCATCGACAGATCTGTTCATTACACTCCTTTCTCTCGGCTCCTCTGGCTACAAGAAGCTTCTGAAGGTAACGTGATTCATTTGTATCTGTCCTTCTTATTGGAATCTCTCTGTTTCATTTGAATTTTTTCTCCCCTTTTAAATTCTTATTTGTCTATCTCTGTCTCTCATCTCAGTAGTATGGCCGCTGTCCATTTCTCTCTCTCTCTCTCTCTCTTACTTTACAGTTTCTACGGTAACTCATCTTTCCCCTATTTCATCCTTCTTTTCACAGGAGAGAAAAGAACTCTACCAGCATCTCAGGGAAGAGCTGAGCAAGGTTGCCGAGAAGCACGGCGAGAGAGACTCCTGCAGACTCCTCACAAACCCCATCTCCATGGCGATGACCCTCGGCAACATCCCAGGTGGTGGCGGGAAGGCAGTCACGGAGCTGGGCTCCATGCTGTTCACCAACGATGTGTGTCTGGGGCGAGGTACGTGTCCTTTGATATCAGCAAGGTGTTGTAGTATTATGAACTGTATTTTCTTCTCCAAGTGCAAATTAGACATCTTTCATGTTCATCATAGGAAGCATGTCGTTGGTGGGGTGACAAAAACCTCGTATCTCAATATTTGGTGAAAATGAGTTTTCTTCATTATATTGAAGCTAGGAACCATTTTACTATGTAGTTCTCAATCCTTATATGCCCATCTGCAAAAATAAGGTCACAAATGATAAATAAAAGTTGGCTGTTTCTATTGACTTACATGCTATGGCAGCCATGTTTTTTAGCTCTCCTGAACATTTGACATTTTTGAGATACGAGGTTTTGTCACCCCACCAACGATGTGTTTGTTGTCTTGGAAGATCCATAAGGAGGAAATTGTTTGCATTTGATTATGAATTGAATTGACTCCCCAATGAAACACAAAGGTACAAAATTAAACGATTTTTTTTTTCTGCCTTTTCCTCTTGCCAGTGAAGTTTGGTAACTACATTTATTATAGTAGAGATTGCTGAATCTACCATCTTTCCTCAAAACAGTGATATCATTGCCCGATGTGCAAAGATGTTGAAGAATTGTGTTATGCAGCCTCCATTAGAGATAGTGTACAGTCTATTTCATGTTTTTGTTTGCCAGAGAACTTTGTTAATTCCTTCTGTGCCATGATAGCACGCCTGGCTCAGTTGATAACTCTGCATATCTTGCTCAAATGCACTGCTGCTCACAAACCGATTGACAAATCGCAATGTACCACAGCACACTGAAAGCATTATACCTGTAGCTTTATTATCAAATTTACATCACAGCAATGCTCATGATTTTCTCTACAACTTTACTGTTGCATCTCTAGCATAAATGCTTCTTTGAGAATTTGTAGGCCTGTGAAAAAATAGACTGTTTTCTTGAAGTGCTCATGTGAATGTGGTGCGGTCTCAGCATACAAAGGAATACATAAGGTGTCACCACTTTGGCCCCCCCCCCCCCCCCCCCCCCCCCCCCCGCCCACTCTTTTTTACCGCGGAAGTGTGTAGTGGCACTAGAAATAAATAAATCGAAATAGAGAGAGAGACCTTGCCTGAAGTGTGAGTGCGCTAAAGGTTACGTTTTTGTGCTGAAGACTTTTTTTTTTTTTTTTTTTTTTTTTTTTTTTTGCTTGTCAGCTGAAGAAAGCCCTCCACTATTGAAAATGCTCCGCCGGCCTTGGACTGTACTCAAAACTACAAGCTGGAGTAGCCATGCCCAGGACATGAGCTCTTGCAATAGAAATTGTAAGTCTTGGTATTTGTGAATAACGTAGATGACAGATGTAAAAGTTGTTTTTGTTCTTGTTCCACTAGAGTCGTACCACAAGCTGTTGTCAAGGAGATCAATAGCCACACCTTCCAGGGATTCGGCTCTCACTGCAACAGCTACCGGTGTGCCTACCTCACGGCCGCGGCAGCGGTTGGCATGACAATGGAGGATGTTGCTCTCTTTGTCAAGCGACTGGACAAGACGCTAGCCAAGTGGCAGGGCAAGAAGGGAGTGACCAATGGTCCTATGGGGGAGGAACAAGTGACCAAAGAGGATGTGGTCAGCAGTTCGTAGGGAGAGGTCAAAATCCTCACGTTGCAGTTATGAGAATTGAAGAAGAGCAAATATTATGAATCTATTCATTAGTGTTTTTGTATCTGTTGCTTATTAATTGAACTGGAATACGTCGTGTACGTACATTTAAAGTGATATGATTGCCGGTAATTATTCACTTATTATACTTTTCTATTAATGTGCAATATCCAGATAACCCACAGTGATTTTGTGTACTCCCTTGCCGAGAAAGGTTCTGTTGACAGTGTGGAATGTAATACATTGTATAGTTTCTAGGGGAACTTCATTATTGAGGGAACCTACAGTATAAGCGTTGGCAGGTGTTACCTGCAAAATTACATGATTATAAGAGGGTTTTGCTGTCAGTTATAGCTTTCTGACCTCTTTATAAAAAGTTTCCCTTGTACAGCATTAAGATCAGAAAATATAGCAGTCTTTGTTTTCAAATTCTTTGCGGCATAGCCTTGAGGATTCTCTCTTTACATCCTCTCTCAGAAAATAGTCGCAGGAACAAGGCAAAAGGCTGTCGGAAAGTGTATTCTGCATTCTAACTCAACAAAGTGTTATTAATGGACTGGGGGGGGGGGGGGGAAGGATCAGGGCCCAGTTTCATAAAACTTGTCATCAATGACAATTTGTCATAGTTGTTATAAGCTACTGAAATCCTTGCATCTGATTGGCTAAGAGCAAATTTGTTATAGGAATGTGGCAGTTGTCACTGATGACATGTTTTATGAAACAGGACCCAGGAAATAACCTTCTACCTTCAGTGATGCATAGTCTCCTTGCTGTTGCAGAAGGCTTCCTTTAAAAAAAAAAGGAAAAAAAATCAACAACAAACAAACCAAAAAAATATGAAATATCTGTCCATGTTCCGAGCAAATACAAATGCCCATATCAGGGCAATTATCCCCCCCCCCCCCCCCCCCCCGGCTAAATACTGGCTAGTGGTTGGCTTAGAGTAAAGATTAGGGTTAGGTTTAGGGTAATAGAATTTGGGTTATGGGTACTAGGATTAGGTTCATGGTTAGGATTAGGGTCAGGGGAAGGGTCCAGGGTAAATACTGGTACCCTAGACCCAGAAGTGCCACCCTGATTTTAACACCTTTTTTGCCCATTCAGGTGCATGTAACACACAACATGTCCCTGGTAGCTGTGTGAAATCTCCCCTCGTTTTCACATGTCAATTTTTGCAGCCCTGTGCACTTACCATAATGATGGATATTATATACAAGTATGTTGTAAAATGTATGATCCTTCCATCACACAAAGATGCACATCTTCTTGGATTATCATGAAATTCAGTGGAGAGTCGTTTGTGAATAAGGATCTGTTTTACAGGACATCAGATGTTACATTGTCTTATCTGTCCACCCACTTTGGTACAGTGCACTCCCGTTATAACGAACATGGTTTTAACGAAATGCCGGTTACAATGAAGTAAAATTTAGAGCCGCAACATTGTAAACTCTATGTATTTTTATTGTTTATTCATTCGGTTAGAACGAAATTTTGTTATAACAAAAGAAAATTGCCAGTCCCGAGGACTTCGTTATAATGGGAGTCCGCTGTACTGTTTCTTTGTATTCGTGCTGTAGGCCTACTTGTAAAATGTAAGTATGTCAAGTCAATGTGCTCAATGTCACTTCATGATAATGTACACGTATCTCAGTAGTTTGAACAAAGTGCTGTATCTCTATGTGCCACGTTTGCACGCCCGACTCTGTCGATGGTGTGCCAAGTTCGCATATTCTACTCACATGCACAAACCCGCCCAAACCGATCATTTATCGCCAAATGCATCAGTACAATGAAAGCGTTTCTCGCGATTCCATTCCTGTCACATGAAGCTCGCGTTTTTTGTGGTGATTGATTATTAGGTGTTCCCCAATGGATTTGCTCATAAATTCTAAGTTTCTGTCACTGTCTTGTGTGCAAAAGTCACACCTCTACAATAATGAAGCTACCTGTCACTTGAAAGAAAAATAATCATTGATTTGTCATACAATTTACATCAAAGCAAGACTTTTCATTTTCTCTGAAACTTCATTTCCAGGGTAACAAAAACCTACAAAGGTTTACATAGATTTGGAAAACAGAATGTTTTCCCAAAGCATGACTATATTGCTGTCTCAGAATAATGTGGCACACAGGCCGGATTACACCATGGCACATAAAGAGTTTAATAAAACCTTTAATAGCTCCATAGAGACATTGACAAGTACAAATTCTTATCACCTTTTTTAAAACTCTGGAATCGACACTGCTTTGAATCTGTGACATCCGTGGAATACACTTGTATGATGTAGATGACAACTGCAGTTAAAATGAAGGGTGAAGATAAATCTTTACTCCATAGTCAATGCTTACATGTTTTCTTCAAGATGTTTTGGAACAGTATACCAATGTAAAAGATTCAATGAACTGATCACACATAATGTTTGTTTAGAAAATATACACCAAGTTTGAACTTAAGCAAGTTCATAAACATACATTTATCAACATCATATTGGCACAGGTTTTATATGTCAGTGCATTTAAATACATGATTTATACTCATATGTGTTTTGCCATATGCACAGTGCTGATATTTTTGTAATTAAACTTTTTCTATTAAAGATGATAGCTTTAATGCATTTCATTATGTCCTCATCTCTGTCCATTGTCAAAACAGGAAATTTGAGTAATTCATGTTTGTACTTACAATTTGTAGCAAACATTTTGTGTATAAGGATGCATGTGTATGTCTGTGTGTGTGTTGGGGGGCATGTATGCGAGTGCATGTGTGTGTCAAGGATGTGAGAGTTCAGAGTTTAATCTGATTTTAGATTTTTTCTACTTTGCCCAAAACCCACTTTTCAGACTTTTCTGCAGTTCAACTGCATTGAAATGTTCACACTTTAATGCACTTATATATTTTTTTTTTCAAACTTTTTTCTGCAAGTACTCTCACATCCGTAGTGTGTGCATTAACGGCAAAGAGATCTGATGCAACGACAGTTGCGAGAAGAAATTTCCTTCTTTTTTATTGGGCTGCGAAGTACCAATGTAGTAAATATGACTCTTTACTCTGGAGTTTTAAAACTTTCAATGTAGAATGTCCATCATCACAACTTAATCACCTTTTCACATGACATTTTTCAAGGCACCTTGGCATACAAAAGAAAAGAAAAGAAAAAAATCCTCAATAATATGCCTGTATCCGTGTGTGTATATGTTACACAATTAGTTAAGTGTTCTAATTTTGTGAAAACAAGTACATGTATTTCATATACATGCTATGTAAATAATAAATTTTGTTATTTTTTTCAAAAAGGTGTAATCATTTTGTTACTTTGTATATTGGCACAAGGCTAGCTTGCATATGTATTGTTGAATGGTAATAAGTAAAAGTTATTGAAAAAGTGTGTGTGGCTGTGTGTGTCTGTGTGTGTGAGAGAGAGAACACAGATCTACTATGTAAAAAGCCTTACACACACATTGGGTAAAGAGACAACCAATACTTTTGAATGTGAAGACAGCCAAATGTGTTATAACAAGAGCTTCCTTTATTACGGAGAGCATTCATAAATAGAGGCAATCGTATGTCATATCTTTTAATATGCACCAATAATTTGTGGAGAACGTGTGAATGAAGACTATTCATTTCTGCCCAACACAGAGCTATATCAGTGTTTCATACTAACTTCTCTTTTTTAAGTTGAGAGGCAACCCTACAGTGGAAAAGAAAGCATGATGGTATACCACTGTACTTTATAAATCGTAGTAAGTTAATAGACATGTAATCTGTACAGGACTCAAGTGTACTCCCAATAGTGTATAACAAAGTCCTTGGGACCGGCGTTTTTTTTTTTTGTTTTTTTCGTTATATCGAAATTTTGTTATACATAACAGAACAGTATAGTGTACATGTACATAAGTAATATACAGTGTAGATGAGAATTTTGGGACCTGAAATATTGATTTGGTGATACAGGTAACTGTATTCATTATGACGGGAGGGCACTGTACAGAGGACTCTTGTTATAATGAATTACACTGACATAACAGACTTTCATTATACAGTGGAACATCTTGACAACAAGGCGGGACATACCTGCATGGGGAAACTTTGCAGGTGTCATTCTTTCTATATTTTCTATATTCTCTTCCTCTGATAAAGAGAGATACTTGATACAATGAGAAAATTTAAGTGGTGCCAAGGAGAAGACTACGATGAGATTCCATTGAATAACAGTATTTTGATATCTAAAAAAAACAGTCTTGTAGGGACAAGTGCCCACTGCATGACATGGTTCACTGCGTCAACTAATACAAGGTGTATGACATTCTATGACATTCAGTAGGCTGTGAATTTCCTTTAATATGCGAGTTTGGTTCAAGTGTGGAAGACTGAGATTTGGTTCACACCACAAGGTTAGACGAGACTTGATTCACACCATACAATTAGGCGAGACTAGTAAAAGAAAGACCTGAATTCTTTGAATAGCCTTAGTGCAGATACATGTACTGTTGAGGCAACATAAAACATCTTCAACCCGAAACTCGATGATCACTGCAAACAGACGGTTAACCCTGTCGGTGCCACAGACTTTGGACAGTGTATACAACACTATGAGTTTTTCTGTACCAATCTGCAGTCAAAGCACATAATGGGTTAATAGATAGACTTGATCCAGACTGTATAAATTGCCACCGAATGAATACATCACATCAACCTCTCCAGGCTCAGGATTGGATTGGATACTCGCAACAGAATCAAATACTGAGCCGGTTGCCATGAAATTGAGGGCAATTAGAACTTGAAGTTCAGTAGGGATGGCATGGCTCCATGCTGTAGCGCGCTGTAGATGGTCGTCCAGCATGTTAACAATATGCATGATACCATCCCTACTGAAACGATATTTCTTTCTGAGTTCCTCGTCAGTGAGGGAGTCCAAGGCAGAGAACCTTTGTTTGAATGTACGATGAGGCCGAGGAGCTTGATGGAGTGCCTCCTCCCCTTCCTCAAGTTCTACCACATAGGCAGCCATTTTGATTGCGTTGTGACTGATTGTTTGCATTTGATCTACACCAAACGCAAAGTTGCGTTTGATCGCAAGGGACTTGCGTTTAAATGCAACTTTGCGTTTAAACGCAAGTCCTTTCAGCAACAGACTTGCGTTTAAACGCAAAGTTTCTAGCAACGGGGCCCTGATCTGTTGAATGGTCCTCTACAAGTCTTTGGTCTTTACTGGGCATCATCAAGGTATTAAATGTTTTAGTGTGCTTTTGTGCTTGCTTTCTTCTCTAGTTTGAATACAGATTTCCCTGGTCTGCAGATGACTACAGTGTGCTGGTGAAAACACCTTCATTAAACTTTATTAAAAGTGTTTAGCAAAGGTAATGAATAATTCAACATGTACTTTGTTTTTCTTTTTTATTTGGAGAGGGAGTGGCTGAACTCAGTTGCGAATGGTTTGTTGTTTGTTTTATTTTTCATCTGACAAGACGGCTGGATAGCCCGTATTCAGTTGCACTAGCTGGTCTTTCATTGAGTCCAGTTGGGTGTGAGGCGGGACCAACACCCTGCTCTTTGTGATGAATGAATAAAGTGGGATCTGTTATGTACATGAGTAGTGACTCTCTCACACATGGGACCTCCATTTTATGTCCTATCCGAGGGACAGAGTGTTTGCCTCTTACATAAGTGGGACGGTATGATTACACCCTACATTGCCAGGTTAGATTAGGGGAATTGAACCCAGGTCCTTTGGATCTGGAGGCAAATGAGCTGCCAACTGAGCCAACCTACCACCCCTATCTAAAGACACAATATATGAGAACGCTCAGAATCTATGACAGATACACCATGTTAATACAAGAGTCTCGGATTATGCTCGCGAGAACTCAAAAAAATCAAAGTCACACATTTGAAGATCAATGCTACCAGGAATTAGCAACAACAACAAAAAAAAAAAAAGGTGGGCATATTGAACAAATTCATCATTCAAGAAATCCTTGCTGATTTTGACTGTTGTATGCATGTTGGCAACACATTTGACAACATTCATAAATGAAATTATTGTGAATTCAGCCTCTTGCATGCTTCACTCTGCAGGTAGAGCTACATATTCTTCAATACAGCCTGATGCAACAATAAAAAAGCTCCTCTCACCCTCTTATCTCACTACATTCCCTCACATCCCTACATTATCCAGTCTATGAGAATTTTGTACACTATACTTGTAAATTGATGTGGTCATGATAAATTTCCTCTACACTCTTAGATAAAATACACTATTTTGAATTCTTAAATAAATTTGTAGCACTTTTATTTACATAAAAAAATGAGAGACATTCTAGTTATTTGCTTTGTAAAAAAATTCTGTGAAAATTACAAGGTACACTAAAGTAAGCTATTTCAGCACAGTACCGACATGGTACGTCATCGCCTGTGGTAAAGGAAGTACTGCCCTTGATTGGGTCACTAAATTCTAGACTGGACGAGAAACCAGAAATAGTCTATATCGATGTAAATAAGCACTGAACTGATCAGTGTTTTAGTGGTAGCCATGATAAAAGAAACCATGGGCATACAAACGGGGCAGGATTTGAACCTACAACCTGATCTCCGGACAGGCGTCGTCTCCACTAGACCACCGAGATTCCACCCGACAGCAAGTGCCGGTTCTAATCCTCATATTGTGCAGCGGGTACTGCATAATCATTCGAATTCGTTTAATTCTTCTGTCAAGATGTTTTTATTGCAACAGATTGACAAATGTTAAAATATTTAAATATTAGTAATCATTATTTACGTCAATGTAAGGCAATTTGTTGATCAGTTGCAATAAAAATTTCAAGATAACTTGAGCCACTTCCGAGATATGGAGGAAAAAGTTAGTTCAGCACTTTCACTCGATCTTTGACCTTTTGACCTTTGAGGCAAAAAAAGAAGAAAAAAAAACTTTCCAGAGAATTTCTATTAGGTTACACATGCATACACTAAGTGTAAAAAAAAAAATAACCCTGCTGGCATTGCATAAATATGAGGGAAATAGTAAAATTTTGAAGTGTTGCACTTGACCTTTGACCCCTGACTTTTGACCCCATGAACCCTACATTCTCTAGATAATCACTTCCAGTCAGTACGTATATACTATGTTCCATGAAGATACCTTGAACAATTTTCCAAGGTACGGAGAAAAAAAAAAAGTTTTAATATTTTTACTTGACCTTTTGACCTTTGACCTTTGATCTCATGACCCAAACTATCACCAGAGAATTTTAATTGGGTAATACATGTATACACTAAGTTTCAAGAAAATATCTTCAGGCATTCAATAGATATGGTAGACCACTTCGTGGCAGAGGCATAAAAAAAAATCTTGACGGAAGAATTTCATGAATTTGAACAGAAATAGCCTATGATGTATTACTAAGTACAATGTACATGTAGCTGTCAAGCACACATGTACCACTGTTAAAGGATGCCCCTGTAAGACAAACTTTTTTTTCACCCTTGCTAACACTTTTAAAATCAAAACAAAAACAGCCATTTTCAGCCCTCAAGTTTTCTGGCAAGCCAAATATTCTAAGAGAGCACTGGACACTCCTTTACACATGGAGCATCCTGCTAACGTTGATTCAAAACTATTGCAAGAACTGTTCACGTTCAAAGAGAATGAGGTAGATAAAACACACACATGAATATACTGCATTTGCAAACCCAGATTATGAGGTCTTCCACGATTGCAAATTGCCAGACTCGTGACTGATTTAACTTCCCTTTCTTTGCATAGTACACTTACTCAGAACATCACATCGTGAGATTTTGCAACATTACAACCATAGTGCAGGATCCCCCTACTGGTCTAAAGATATCATCTGAGTGCAATGCAAGACAATGCTTACTCACAATTAATAATTTTGAGGGAATCAACCTATATTGAGGAACATGTCTTTTTTAAACAAGGCATCCTGGCTCTGCGTGGTTCTATTCCATTAAAGGGATTGTACAGTTATTGTTGAGAGCTAATTTCAGGTTTCTAACATTTTTTGGTGAGATAATGAGAAACCTCTTATAAAATGTGAAAGAGCATGTAATTCTATGAGAATTGGTTTTGAAATGGCTGAGATATCAAAAAAGAATGATTCTAATAAAGTGTGGGACCCACACTTTATTACGATCGCTTTGTTTTACTTTGTTTTTGGATGTTTCAGTCATTCCAAACCCGATCTTCGTCAAATAAACTTTGAATTCCTCTTAAAATGGTATGTTCTGTACTATATCATAAGTGTTTTCTTGGTATCTCGCAAAAAGTTAAAAACCCAATTCTCATCTCCACCAAAACTGTACTATCCCTTTAACGACTGGAACCTTCAATAAATATAAAATTGTTCCAGTTAATACACATCAACTCACATATTTTCACTGCACACTGATGAAATTATTGCGAAGAGACAAAAGGAAACTATGGACAACAATCCACTTACAGTTGAATCAATTCTCTCTATCGTAAAATTGCTGAAAATAAATACAACACAAAAACTAGAAGGTCTTGGGTGTATACTGTAGAGCCAAGTGATTAAAAACACATTAACTTGGTGCACAACTAAAGACAATGTATTGTGCATTTAACACCATTCTAAAGGTGCATAAAAAAGCATGTACATCTCTGGATAATTATGAATGTTGAAGACCTCTGAAATGCACACTTGGTAAAATATACCCTGATGTAAATCGGACTCACACACAATGTCTGCTTTTTGTTCAGAAATAGAACAGAGATGGCATTGGCAGTAATCCCTGCCGAACAAACCAACACAGGTGCTGTTGCCATTTTACGATTGACCTTTCACCCTCAAGTTGACTTAATAATTGCCAGGAGGAGAGGAAAATCAGAGGAATAGAACGCTAATGCCTTAATCAGAACCCAACTTGAAGTAAGTTGTGGAATATTCTATTCAACGTTTCCCAGAAAACACCAAATTTGGCCAGGTTGCTATTAAGTATTTGACGTCAACCCTCAGACACACATCAAAATGATATGCCAAATTAAAGGGCAGTTCAACTCTCAAGGAAACCACTGTCGTCTCTCTCACCATTACTATAATCATCAACATCATCATCACCACAATCACCATCATTGTCATCATCATTGGTAAAATTTTCACACACTGCCTGCATTGGGGTTGTCATCATGACCATCATCATCATCATGACCATCATCATCATAATCATCATCATCATCATCATCACCATCACCATCACCATCATCACCATCATCATCACCATCATCACCATCATAGCTAAAATTTTCACACACTGCCTGCGTTGAGGTTGCCACCATGACCATCATAACCGCCATCGTCGTTGTCGTCGTCGTCGTCATCGTCATCATCATCATCATCATCAGCCTTCCCCATCTCTTCATCAACTGGCCGCATCCCGAATCATGCTGGCCAGGAGGCGGTACTTCCTCAGCGTGTTGTGGTCTGTCCTCTCGTCTCCCAGGAGAGCCGACACCGCATCAGCGACGCTCTGGGACCAGAAGTGCTGACCTGGAATCAAGATGATGGGGGACGTAGACAACAACGACATACATTGTAGGTTTATAGAGGCAAAGCATAGATTACTCAAGTGAGGAGTATGTCCTACTATGTAATTACAGAGATGTGATGCTGTAAGTGGTAGAAACTGCTGATTGGAAAGGAGCGACAAGCATTACCACCCTCTTACTTTAATCAATAATATGACTACTGGCTCAGTCATAGACTAAAATGAGGAGAAGTGGTGCATTGGACATGAGAATATAACAGTGGAAACTCAGTATAACGAGATCTGTGGGACCAAGCCAATTTGTTCTTTATATTCAGATATTTTGTTATATTAGTTATTCAATAAACGATACAAAACAAAGGAAATAAATTCATAGGGACCCGAGAAATTAGTTTGTTATATATCAGGTATTTTGTTACATCAGATCTCTTTATATCCAGTTTCCACTCAACCATCAACTTCCAGCCACTAATCACTGCCACTTTTTGTTGTTTCTGTTCTTCAATTTTTTCAAGACCTATTATGTTCCTTTTATGGTTCACGTGGGCAAATTATGCAATAGCAAGAAACAAAAAAGATGGAGTACTAGAATATGGTTTCTTCATTCAAATGAGAAGTGCTGCTACAGTTTCAAAACTACTATTTTCAAAAGCAAACTCACTTGGAGCAAGTATCTACGGACATTCCTTGTGTTTACACACAAGACTGATATGACGGACACATGTGCTGTCTTTTCACTAACCGTGCAAGCATTCCGTGAAGCGCTGAACAAGCTCAACATCCAACCAGCCATCTGGTGCCTGCACTACGACACCCTCTATCTTGGCGTGATGAACGTGCACGATGACTGTGATTCCCCCTCGCTGCTCCGTGACACTGAATCGTGGAGTCTTCCCGTATACCCACTGCCAACTCTGAAATTGTCGTAAAATCATACAGTCAGTCAAATGGACATTTTTTTCCTCTTTTTTTTTTCATCATGGGCATGCCAAATATCCTTGCAGTCTGTAAATTAATCCAACACAGCCTGATAGTTATGATTAGAAATATTTCTCAAAGATGAAAATGACACACTACTAGAGGCAATTTCCTTATTACTAGCAGAAGCCCTCATTTTGAACCTGAGAAGCAAGTTTTGTATACGATGGGCTGTGAGAAGCACTGAAGGGGAACTGGGTGAAGTCATTTCTACAGCATTTTATCAGCATTCACCTGATATGTCTCACCCTTCTATATTCCAAGACAATGGGAGGTGATTTGGAAGAAAACGTAAAGAATTCATACAGATAATCAAGTTGTGTAACTATTTAAGGCATAATTTACCATTTGCAGATAAAACAAAAACCCAGCATTGGTGCTTTAAAATAGTTCTAAAATGTGAGTTAGGGATAGAAACAACCACTGTAAAAATTTGAATCTGTATCATTGATGTTAAGTATATTGTTAAATACACAAAATGTGAACAACATTTAAAATAAAAATGTTTCCGGACTAAACCGTCTACAGTTATGGTTTATTAAGAAAAATACTGACATCTCCTTACATTTAGGCTTTATTGCAAAAACTTTACATGGTAGGATGTTTTGTGATACAACAGACCTACACATCTGCATCAAATGTGAGATCTTGACAATTTTTTAAATCACTGCTCCCAAAGGTAAACTGGACCTGTAAACTGGATGGATGGTATGAACTAACACTTGAAATATGCTCTGGTGATTCTGAGAGCACTCACCACATCATATCCAAGATGGAGGGCTGGTTTTACAGCACAGTATGGACAAGAATGGAATGACACACTTTAGCAACAGATGAGTGAAAGTACAATGACCCAGACATCTTCGAAGAAAAATAACAAGATGATAATTTCTTTCCAGAAACAACACAACCAATTATCACACATCTGACACGTTTATACCACTGAAACGCTGAATGACATTTCTCCTTCTTTCATTTGTTTCAGTTGGCGCCCTTTTCAAGTTATTTGTTTAACTGCACACTGATGTAAACTTACCTCAAGTTCTGATTGCAGTGCAGACAGACCATTCCACGTGGCTTCATCTTTTGGGTCAATCTTGTATATCTGAGGGGAGGAGAGTGAAAAGGTTGCTCCACATCAAGGTACTTTGAGAAGAGCATTTGCTGTAATTAGATTGCCATCAGGAATAATCGCATTGGCACCTAAACAGTAGTTGGGTGAAATTCCGACCTGAATTGAGTCAGCAGCAATTAAACATTTTTAACTAACATCGGAACATAGGGCTGCATACTAACCCATTTTTATTTTTCTACTGGTCTGACCTGTCTGTCGGACCAGTAGGTACCCATTTTTTGCATGTTCTACTGGTCCATTCCTGAAAAAGTTACTGGTCCGACGGTGGTTTTAACTGGTCAGGGACATGTTACAGTCGGACCAGTGCCAGTGTGCAGTGTTGGAAACATGCTCAGTAATGATGTCCTATGGGCTAGTCAGAAGGCTTCCTTGCTGGCATGTCTATGATGCCTTGTTTGTACTGCTCATCATTTGGTGAAGTATGAATACATTATTCTTCAACTTACTATAAGAGCAGAAATTTTTGTGTGATTAATTCTTTCGTGCGCCGCCAGGTAAATTAAATTTGAAAATATTCAGCATCGTGAACAGTCCTGGCAAATGAGCTGGCACTTCAAAAAGCTTACCACTGCTGCCACAGCCATTAGGGTTTCAGGAGCATATACAAAGGTAAAAGTAACTAGATGTGGAAAAAATACGGCTACAGGGCTAGCAAACATGAGTACTACTACAACAAAAACAAAAAAGCAAAACAAAAATTGTACACACTTTAATTTTGTACCAATCTCACATCACACAACATTGCACAATAATTTAAACACTTCAAAAAAATGTCCACTTTTACAGTAGTCTCCAATATCATGAGACAAAAAATTGAGTTAGTCTACTGGACAGACATCATCTTCATTTTGAAGATGGTTGTTTTATTGAAACACTGATCGATCCACACAACATAGGCTTGGTTGGCTCACTGGCATTAAACCTTTAATTGCATTTTTGATAATTGTCTGTTTTTGCTTGCTAATTTTGTGTTTTTTTAATATACTGCTTTGAGAATGACCAAGTCACTCTTTTACATACGAGGCTGAACATACAAGAACATGAAATCCCACACTTTGACAAATATTTTCCTTCTATAGAGCACTCTGTTTTGTTAAACATCCTAAACATTTATCGACCTGCCATCAGTTTACAACCAACTATCGCCTTCAGGAAAGAAAAAGAATGGTGAACTATGTTTCTCTTGCTACACGGCATAACAAATCTCTGACAATTTATCATATAACGTGCAACGTTCTGCAGTCCCATACCTGATTTTCTTTGTAGGGAGCGAACTGGCTGTAGAACTCGTTACTTATGCACTTGATCAGGCTAGTGTGGCAGATCGCTGGCTCGATGTCCGCCAGGTTCTTGACGGTGCTTCGAACACTGGCTGTAGCGTTGCTCTGTAATCCTTTCTATGGTATATCACACATGCATGGAAAAGGGGAGTCATGGTTAATGAAATTGCAGGATTCTTCATATTGCAGAATACAGGCAGCAGGAGCAAAGTCGGTGAATTAACTTTGTGGTACAGTACTTTCCGCTTAATCGGGTAAGAAGTGCTCTGCCAGACACTACCAAATTAAGTGGAGACTACTGTATTTCCGAATCAAGCAAACAATAAAGCAGGAGATATGTTTGTCTATGGTCTGCTTACTAGAAAGTTATCAAGAAAATATTACAGTCATGTATTTTGTTTTGTCGAAAAAAAAAATTCCTTTTGTTTTTCTTCTTTTACATAAATGTAAAGATGTCAATTTTTTCTGTTCATTTTTGGGGTTGATAATTTTTGTTGCCCCTGCCTAACCATTGTATCAGCTGAGAAACAATATGGTTTTAATCACTAACTGGAAGTCTATTCTCATGCTTGAATTTTCAACTAAATGAAAAACTATTGTGGAACTTCTCAACTCATTCCAGTTTTTTACTCATGGCTTCACCATCAGGCAAAATGGAAATTAATCGGACTTAACATAGCAGTATTAGACTAACTATAGATTCACTTTCTTTGACCAGGCATTTCTTTTGCTGTTATTTTCAAAGAGAAAAGTAAAAGGATATATTGAATTGGGGACAGTACCTTGCTTACATTTAGGAGCGCCTTCAGCTTGTGTGTGTTCACACTGTGCAGTAGGGTGCAGTGGTGGTAGGCGATTTTCCTTCCCAGTTTGGATGAAGTCCCCGAGATGTGAACGCAACACTAGTCAAGGGAATCTGAACGTAAGGGGTACTGTAAAACACAACATTTTCGCGGCATGAAATTTTCGCGAATTGGAGCCGACGGCCTTTTTCGTGGCATGAAATTTTCACGAGTTGCCTCTAACATTCAATGCATATAGTGTAGACAAGAACTTTCGCGTGCATTTTAATTTCGCAAAATTTGCGAAATTAAAATGCACACGAACATTCCTCGTTTTACAGTATGCAAGGAGCAGCCGCCTTGTACACTGTACTGACTGGATGTATGGAAGCACTAGTTATAGGATTTGCCATATCACAGCGTGGGTGGTGGTAGGTACCAGAGCTGTGAACACTAACCTTAATGGGGGGGGGGGGGATATCCTCCCCCCCCCCCCCCCCCCCGTCATGTTTTTCCCTCAGGTTTTCATTCCTGACAAAGCATTGTTTTCCATTAGAAATGTACACAAATTCACAAAATTGTGCCCGTTTTGGGGTGACATGCAGTTAAAAGATGGGCGTGGCCTTGTAATGGTATGCGCAGATGTTGAAAATTTGGTCGTGGAAAAATAAAACGAGGTCAAGGAACCTCACGATGAGGTCTTCTCGCTTTGCAGAATTATTGCCTGAATCTGATTTGCTGGTACCTGACTTAAATTTGAGTTTCTCACTTGTGATTGACTGCATCTTCTTATTCAGCATGGTCCAGAGCAAATAGCTTTGAATTTCATATGTGGATTATGAAGCAGTCATCAATTGACTGACAAGAATTATCTAAATGTGAATGGCCAGTTCAAAACCCATAAAAAGTTATGGATTAGTTAATGTCATTGGGTTGACAGACTTGGATTTTTAAGTTTATCTTATCTGGGAAAGTCGATCTTTTGTCTACCTACAGTCAAAATTTGGCAGCATAAAACAAAACAAACACTAAGATGTTTAATAGCAGTTTTTCTAAATACCATATTCTGGGAAAGAGAAAATAGTTTCATTCTTCTGCACAGCATGCCTGGGTGACCCAAATGAAATATCCTATTTTCTTCCTTTTCTATAAAACTGTGACTCCTAATTCAACCATTCTTTAAACAGGATAAGATGGTACAATTTTTATTAAGTTTAAATATATCATTATATCGCTTAGAGTTTACTCTTTGAAACTCCTTTGGGGAAGTGAAAATTCATTTTGGCCTTCTTTTTGTGGGTTTTGAGTTGGGCGGTTACAAATGTCCACACTACAATAAAAGGATATCTTGAAGAAGTTGTCGACGACCATGGCATCTCGCTCAGTGATGGACACGCTGAGGTGCGGCCAGTTCCTCTGGATGGCCCTTGAGATGAGGTTGAGATTCTCGGACCGGTTGTACCGTTCTCGGGAGGTGAAGAAGGTGATGTTCAGATTACCAAGGTCCTGTGAGGATGGGGAGGTAGAAGTTGGTACACAGGCGTGATGAGATGTCAAAGCTTTAAAGAATGAATTCCATTACCGTACTAGGAAAGACAGCACATATGACATCAAACCATCATATTATTAATAAATTTGTGATGTCAACTTTTCACTTCTACATCTGAAAACCATGGTGTACTGCCAACTAGCAAACCGATATTGTAAGTATTGAAGAAAAGTTTAAAGGTCTATAGAATAAATTACTATTACAGGGAAAGAGAGCATTTCTGACATTTAAAGTTATACCCCATCAATCAATTTATGGTAGCAACTTTTCACACCTGAAAAAGAAAATTATGGTATCCTACCATCCACAGTAGCATAACTCATAGCATAATTATCATTAATTAGCATAATCAATTCAAAATTAGATATCTATAAATTCAAATAATTTCAAGACACAATATTGTACATTTCGACATGATTGTTGTGCATGCCAAATTTTGTCCCGATTGCGCCACTGATGGCTGAGATTTTGGGGTACTGAATTCAACCCCCCTTGGATTTAGTACAGCCAATAAAGCCCAGCCTGATTCGGGTTAAAAATCCCACTCACATGATACACGGTCCCTCCCCCACTTCTCCTCCTTGCTAGCTTGACCTGTGAACTCCAAAGCTGCCGCAGGTTGACCTCTGCCCAAGGGTTCTGGTGTCGGCCAATCACGACGCAGGGATCGTTCCGCCAGAGAAGCATGATGCTGGTCTCGGAGAGGTCTGTGTTGTTGTACACCCTGGCATAGCAGTAGAGTAGTCAGAAAAGCATGATTGCGAGTCAGAGAGATATTGAAAATCAATATATGCAATCATGGTTTGGTCTTATGGCAATTTAAGTACGATGCGAACAAACATAGCAAAAGACTACATAATTATATCTCAGCCACTCACTGCATGTGCTAGAAAAATCATATAGATGCACTTGTGTTGTAAACAGGAGAAAATTGAGATCATTGTCAAACACACCCTGCAACATTGTTTACCCCAAAATGTTCTCATTACTAGTAACCCTTTATGGGCCCAGAAATTTGGCCTAACTTGCCAAGCCTATTCATTACTTTATAGCATTCAGTAATCCCTCCAAGCTTGGCCTAGTTTAGAAGTTAGCAAGCCCACTCAGGAGTAGCAATGTGTCTTTATTGTGAATTCAACCACAATAAGAAATTGTCTTTACCTACATTTCACACAATGTTATATTTGCAAAATATATTACAAGGCATACAGTAGGTCTCCAGTTTAAATACTGTACACCATTTTGTATAGAACTACATGGTAAAGTTACGAATATGCACCCAACACATCAGTTGAATGGACTGGTGAGGCTTACCCAGCTACGATTTTGGGTTACTCATACCACCTCGAGGAATGCTACATGGTTTTGGTGGAGATGGGGATTTAGGCAGGATTCCAACTTTTTACTGAGATATGAGAAACCTGGTTTGAGTTTCTTCAGTTTGTCTCCCTCTACAAATGAAAATTTGTTAAGATCGCAACTGCTGATCTGTAAATCAACAAACATGTCGGAAAAAAGGAACCAGTGGGACTCGAACCTGTCATCTACTGCTTTCCAGGCAGCGACACTACCACCGGGCTGTCCCTGGTTGCCGGCAATGACACGATGAACATGGAACAAATACCCAAGCTCCGAGATTCCGACATTGTTATGTTAAGTAGTCCAAGGCGGACAAAGCATAGGATAAATGAAATAAATATATTTGTTATTGTAGAGGGAGACAAACTGAAGGGAGACAAACTGAAGAAACTCAAACCTGAGCCTTCACCCCTCTGAATGATATCTTTCTTTCATTTATGAGAAACCTCTTGTGAATGGGCATACAATTCTAAAGGAATTCAAAGTTTATTTGATGAAAATTGGTTTTGAAAGGGCAGAGATACCATAACAAAGCCATCCTAATAAAAGATGGGACCCACTTTGTATTAGGACCAATTTGATTGACTTGTTTTGGATATCTTTTAGCGAATTTCAACACCGATTTTCATCAAATGAACTTTGAAAATTCCTCTAAGAAGTATATGCTCCTTAATATTTCATAAGAAGTTTCTAATTATCTCTCAAAAAAGTAGAATGTGAATCCCCATTTCGACCACAACTATGACCATCACTTTAACCTATGCACAGGGTGATCTTGAGAAAGACAACAGATGTGAAAGAGATGAGTCTTACCAATCTTCAAACGCCAAGTTGCAGAAAACATCGCTGGAAGTAGATAGATACACCAGGCCCTGAGGGTGGAACAACATGTGAATGAAATTTATGCTGATTTTGCCATCTACCAAGCGTGCAGCCTACAATACACAGTGAACGAAGGATGCTGCATTTAACTACATTTGTAACAACACCTCACAAGAAATATGAAGTCACAGACAAATTCCTTCTAAAATTTGGTAAAATTTGATAAAAATATGGATTACATGTACAATAGGTGGAGCAATGTAATCCACACCCCATGTATCAGAATGACTAATGCTACAGGAAAACAAAATTCTGATGAAAATGTAGACAAAGCCCAACTCAAAACCTTTGATAGACACTGTAGCAAGCAGGTACAGTAAATTGTACCCTAACTGATATTTGAAAAGCTGATTTTAGAAAAAGAGGTTGCAAGCATCCAGTGGTCAATCATGAGTACATTCCTTCCACAGAGTTCTTCCTTCCACAGAGTATTTAAATCGCTATTTAAAGTTTGGTGATTCTGAAACACACTTAATGATTACAAGTCATTTCTTCATGGAGGAGCATGGAAAAATATTTCCTGGTATAAATTCATGATGCTGACAATTTGCATTTCATGGAAAAATCTATGGACCAACCCAAAATTGGCCATTGCTGCAAACATGGATATTTCAATGTTGGAAAAGATCAGGTGCACGTAACTTTCGTTGTTTACAATTTTGCAACATGAGACTATTTCTGAACTTGGTACATGATCGTAAACCCCCAAAGAATACACCAACAGGATTCCGACAATTTAAATATTCCACATACATAGCAAGGTGCAATGTAGTGAACATCCTGCTTTTCCAAAAAGTCGGTGCATGCATTACTTTGTCTACATCTGTGAGACAGTAATTCTTACTGTAGAGAACATTGTTTTCTAATTCTAAATGAGTTGGGGTGGTAGCTAATATCCAAATTGATTGTACCACGTACACTGTATGATACATTCGTTAAAAAAAAAGTATAATGTACACGTGTAGATGAGTGTGTTAACAATGTTCTAAAACATTTGTTGATAATCACTGATTATAATTTTCCTTACTGTCACATTCTCTTTGTTAGCTTGTTGTTGCTGCTTCGTGCTTGCGAATCTCCGAAGGCTAGAGAATGCAGGACTCAATTTTTTCCATTGGCAATTCCTGGTGTTATATTCCCACATCCAAGAGGTTGCAGCCCCAGAAGCTCTCAGGCGAAACAATGCCATGCTGAATATTGAACAGAAAGCAAGAGTATACAATGTAGATTGATGAAGTAGGGATCGGTGAGACTTCAAGCAGAATTGTATTATAATTCATTACAACACACACAAAAAAAATGGTCATGAGTGTGGTGGTGCAAACTTTAATATGCAAGAGGTGAGTTACTGATGTGTCTCATCTTTAATTAAATGCAGACTCTTCTTTTATTGCATGAATAAAGACCATTCAATAAGTACTTCTGGTATTATTGTACACACATGGTGTGTATCTGTAGACTGTGCAAAAAAAAAAAAATCCTGCACCAAAGTTCAACCTAGCTCCCATGCCACATTCAACCACATGCAAAAGCACAGTTTGTTTTTTGTTTTTTAAATAATGTGTATACATTTATGTAGCTCTGCTCTGGTAGTCGACAGTCAAATTTTGGATGGCATTTAATTGATGAATTACCTGTACACTGTATGAGCAGAGCAGGTTGCTTTATGTGTCCCGAGCAGTGCAGTCATAGGGTGCGTCCGAGCGCTCTCCTAAAGCGAACTGTACCGTACCGTATCCGCGCCAGAGGAGTGCTCAAACGTTCCTAAAGTGTACCGTACCGTACTGTACCGAGCCAAAAGTGGACCACTTCCCGATGTGCTCCAAAACTGCAAAAGCGTACCAAAGCGTACCAAAAGTTCTTTGTAAAGCATGCGCGTATCAAGCGCATACGTCACAATGCAAAAACATCATTCTCTTTGTTCGGGACAGCTGTAAGTAGTTCAAGCGAGAGGTGAATGACATTCTTGCTGTAAACAAGCGTGATCTTTTCTAATAATAACTCGTGAGGTACGCTTTCTCCACAGAGCGCTCGAACGCACCAAAATTGTGGCATGGTACCGTACGGTACGCTTTAGTTCAGTTCGCTTTGGTTCGCTTTAGAGCACTCGAACGCACCCTTTGACACTGCCAGAAAATGATAATAAAATAGAGTTCTTCTGACCACACTTAATCAGGCAAGATTACAAAATACAGCCCACATTAGTGTTAGTCACAGGTTCATCATACATCGTAATTCGATTCGTATTTGTACATACTTTAGTCTGTAGAGCCTACAGGTACCTGTATCTATTTTTCATTTTTGGCCGAAATTTCATCCTCTCGAGTCCGAGTAATGTAAACTATGTCTACTGTTACGAACATTTTGTTGCAATGTAATGCCAGTGGAAGCCAAATTTCTATGTCTGACATGTCATAGACCAATAAAGAAATGAATGAATTGAATGAATGAATGAGTAAATTTACGGAATTCAGAGCCAGGGGGACAGACGATAGCTGTATCCACTTCGAGGCTGAGAAGCCAATCGAATTCTGAAGGGCTTGGCTAGTGCTTGGCTAAGTACTAAAAAGTAGTTTTAGCAGGGCTTGGCTTGGGGAGCGACAGTCGACAGGCCAGTCAGTGTAGTGAAGAGAGAACCCCTGTCTAGTCTAGTAACCCGTCACGCCCACGAGCTGTAGTGGACGGGAGGGAGGGCGGGCGGCTTACCTCGGTGCTGAAGCTTGGATGGCAACGGGAGTTCCTGACCCGGTCTAGAAATTTCTATGAACTGAAAATGTCACCAAACGCGAGTGAAGTCTGAAGCTTAAATCACTGCCAGAACTTCTCCAAAATGCAAGAAACACCACATATTTGCCATTTCATGATAAGCACTTCGTGAAAGTGGTAATTTGTCTTAGGATTGACGGACGACCAACCTCGGTTGTCTAGCTGTGGCTGGACAGCAACTCTGCTAGAAAAGCGCAAATGCGAGCGCCGCATGCCGATCGATCTACAGCAGCACACACCTACTACACACACATTGAGAGCACACAGCGTCAATGAGCATGGCTGCATGCAATGCAGCACAATAGTCGAGGCGCTCAGCACTATTTGGGCACCCGTCCCGCTTCATCATGAATATTCATCAGGCAGTAAGATACTGTACTAGTAAATGGCAGAACGCAGGATACGTGCAAAACGTATGGCCGGGAAATGTAAAAATCTCGAAAAATTGCATCAACGGGGAATGTTAAAACGTCTCGCCGGGAGATGGAAAAATGTTCAGGGCAGGGGGCATAATCGTGATATAGTCCCCACCTCGGGTATAACGTCACCGGTGGGGACTAATAGAATCCCAACAGCTACCTTGCACACAACTGTACATGTACATATCTCCTTGTGCTGCGCTTGTCTGCTCTCGTCTTGATTGGTCACCTCAACGCGCACGGGAGTTCTGTCTTCACCGAAGACGCTTGGTCTTCACACTCTGTTTTATCTCGGTGTATCTCCGTCTATTATGGTCGTGATATAGTCCCCACTCTATGGAAACTGTGTGCGAATCACACGGTGATGGGGACGATTTCACGACCATAGAGTAGCTCCTCCCTCTGTTATGCTCGTGATATAGTCCCCACACAACGATAAACTGTGCGTGTTTCGAATGGAGATGGGGATTATTCCAACAGTATTATACTCGTGATATAGTCCCCCCTCCACAGGGAACCCGTCGCGTTATATATGGCAGTGGGGACAATTTCCACAAGGTTTATCTTGCTTGGATTTATCGGACAAATGATTGCTTTGTTGTTGTTGTTGTTGTTTTTGTGTGACTTTCTCGAAGTTCGAATTGCCTCTCGTCAATCATTTTTCTTGTCATTTTCCTTTTCTATGTTCTACCGATTTTTGTTTACATAATATTGTGACTTCAATTTTTTTTTCTTCTTTACACGTTTAGAGCATTGTACCGGATTCCTCTTTGAGTGGAAGAATGAGAGAGAGAGAAGGAGAGAGAGGGAGAGAGAGGGAGAAGAGAGAGAGAGGGAGAAAAAAAAAAACAATCCCTGACTCAATTACCGCCAGAATACTACACTGAACAATGTGATGAAAACAAGTAGCCTATAATATATTTTTAGCAGAACAAAAGGAAAGAAAATGTTTCAATTACCCTATAACAATTAAGAATTCGGTTGGCCCGTCCGAGGCATGCAAGCGCAAGTTGGGTGCGTGCGTCGTTGTATTTATATTGATTTATGATGATGATAATGATGATGATGATGATGATCATGCAATGTCATTGCTATTGCTGTAGTATTATGTCAGTTAAATGCATTTTCCGTATTTTCTCTTTACTTGATGCAATTTTTATAGTTATTTTTTCATAGATGTTATTACATTTTTGAATAAACGGAAAACTACTTTGAATTTTAAGGCTTTGATGTGGGTCGATTCAGCTATTCTATTTCTTTATTCATTTCCTATTCATTTATTATCTCATTCATTTAGTCATAATTTTCGCTGCAGTTTGTGTACAAAACAGATTTTATGTTATGCAGTATTGTGTTCTACGTGTGTTCCGTATACCTCTAGTTAAAAAGAAAAAAATGTAACAATCAAGGCATAATGTTGAGAGGCCTTTGTCCAAAGCAAACGATTTTCTTATTGATAACGGTCTCCCCCACTTGCATACTTCACGTATTATTTCACATGAT
The DNA here is from genome assembly GCF_040938485.1 of Diadema antillarum. NCBI lineage: Eukaryota > Metazoa > Echinodermata > Echinoidea > Diadematoida > Diadematidae > Diadema > Diadema antillarum. Next base: position 646,287 of record NW_027272107.1, on the reverse strand, counting down.
TATGTATTTGTCATGTGAAATTTTGTTTGCGTTTTCATGATTTCACTAGAAAATTAATTAAAATGCAACTATGTAATTAAATGCAAATCCCAAATCAAATGCAGGTGTATGAAATCACAACTCATTTGCCTTTAAAGACAACTCTAGAAATTTATAAAAAAAAATCGCTGTATTCAAACGCAAGAGCGTTGCAGAGATGTACGGTTTTCATACAAAACTATAGAAACTGCGTTTAAAACCATCCCTGAACATATACGGAAGTCCGTTATTGTTGAAAAGACTTGCATTATTTTTGTTTTATTTACTAATTACTACTATAAAAACTGCATTTAAAACCATCTCTGAACATCTATATATACGGAAGTGCGTTATTGTTGAAAAGACTTCCATTGGTTTTTTTTAATCAAAATAAATGCAAGTCCATCAAATCACACGAAAACGCTGTACTAGTATTTCAACGGAAGAGCACAGCCGCCAGAGAAGACTTGCGATTTTGTGTGATATACGAAACTATAGAAACTGCGTTTAAACGCATCTCTAAACATCAACGGAAGTGCGTTATTGTTGAAAAAACTTGTATTAATTGTTTTTTTTATTTCGTACGCAAAATTAAAAATCAAGATCCATTCTGAAAATCAAATGCAAGTCCATCAAATCACACGGAACGTCAAGGCTTGCGTTTGGATTCATATACGAAACTATGTGTAGGAAACTCAGTTAAACTCAATTGCGTTCAAACGCAACTGTCCATATTATGCAAGTCCATCAAACCACACGCAACGCTGTATTAAAACGCAATTTAAGCGTTGCAGAATCTCGGACTTTCAGTTTTTGTACAAAACTAATAAAAGTCTATGCGGAAGTGCGTTATACATTGTTGAAAAGACTTGCATTATTTTTTTTTTAAATTTCGTAATGGCTACAGGAACTTTCGCCGTGACCGAACTTAATCTGCACTAGCACGGGAAAGAAATCGCAACATTTACACATTTCAAACTACCGAAACGCATGCTGCTTCCTGAAATGTCAATAAAGAAAAGGTAGCAAGTTATTGTTACAGTTCGCTATGCCGAAGGTTTAAATCTCAGTCCAAAGTTATTAGTCCGACAAAGGAAAGATGTTTGTTTTTACGAACTAGTAATCCGAAAGTTGTCGTTTTCAGATTAACAAACTTGACTTTTGTTTTTTTTTTATTTCAGACGGGCCTGCACCGTACAGCGCGGTTAAATGTTGCGAATCGGAGCGCGAGAACAATTCATTTTCCGAGTATGGCAATAGAAATTTATAGGCAAAACAAATATGGCGACTTAAGGAAGGAAAATCACACATATTATTTCAACTCAGTCGGCACTGAAAAATTATCTCGACAGAATCATACGAATTCACACGCATATCTTCGCAGCAACGCAATGAATATAAATCGCAATGGTACAATTTTGCAATTTGGGGAATTTGTGTTTGATTTTTCAAATCAAGTTTAAAACGTAGTGTCTAGAAACGGGCACAGGTTTCCGATCTCGTTCTCTCCAAATCTCTCTAGAGATTTTGGAATTGTACGTTGTCGTCACTAATCCACGCGAGATTTATGCATGAACTAAAACATTATTGTTGCTAATGTCAGTATAGGCATGTTTTGGCGGCAAAAGGAAGGAGAAAGATTTTTCAAATCAAGTTTAAAACGTAACGTGTCTAGAAACGGGCACAGGTTTCCGATCCCGTTCTCTCAAAATCTCTCTAGAGATTTTGGAATTTTACGTTGTCGTCACTAATCCACGCGAGATTTATGCATGAACTAAAACATTATTGTTGCTAATGTCGGTATAGCCATGTTTTGGCGGCAAAAGGAAGGAGAGAGATTTGAGTAGCGATCCGCATTAGGCATCGTGGAAATTGTCCCCACTGACATACATAACGCAGCCGGTTCGCCGTGGAGGGGGGACCATATCACGAGTATATATACTGTTGGAATAATCCCCACCTCCATTCAAAACACGCAAAGTTCGTCGTTGTGTGGGGACTATATCACGAGCATAACAGAGGGGGAGTGGCTACTCTATGGTCGTGAAATTGTCCCCACCACGTGTAATTCGCACGCAGTTTCCCATAGAGTGGGGACTATATCACGACCATATAATAGAGGGAGATACACGGAGATACGCAGTACTGTATGAAGAGTGTGTGTGTGTCACTTTAGTGTGTGTTGTCTCACGGCTATTGACCAATCATGACGTCAGTTGCGTCAAAATCCGCAAGACTGGTGCAGCTGTACACACTACGCAATACCTGCTACACTCCCAACTAGGTAGGTACTAGGTGGGATTGTAATAGTCCCCAACGGAGAGGTGGGGACTATATCACGATTATGCCAATGTTGAGTTTTGCCGAGAAATGTAAAAACGCTGCCGGGAAATGAAAAAAATATGTATTTCAACGGTATTACGGATACATGTAGATGATGAATATTCATGATGAAGCGGGACGGGTGCCCAGATAGTGCTTACCGAGCGTGGGCACGAGGCCACGTCGTTTGAAGTTACTGTAGATCCGACGAAAACGGTAAGCACTATTTGGGCACCCGTCCCGCTTCATCATGAATATTCATCAGGCAGTAAGATACTGTACTAGTAAATGGCAGAACGCTGGATACGTGCAAAACGTATCGCCGGGAAATGTACAAATCTCGAAAAAATGCATCAATGGGGAATGTCAAAACGTCTCGCCGCGAGATTGAAAAATGTTCAGTTTTGCCGAGCGGGAAATGAAAAAAGTATGTATTTTCACGATATTACGAATACACGTAGATGATGAATATTCATGATGAAGCGGGACGGGTGCCCAGATAGTGCTTACCGACGAAAAACGGTAAGCACTATCTGGGCACCCGTCCCGCTTCATCATGAATATTCATCATCTACATGTATCCGTAATACCGTTAAAATACATATTTTTTTTCATTTCCCGGTAGCGTTTTTACATTTCTCGGCAAAACTGAACATTTTTCCATCTCCCGGCGAGACGTTTTAACATTCCCCGTTGATGCAATTTTTCGAGATTTTTACATTTCCCGGCCATACGTTTTGCACGTATCCAGCGTTCTGCCATTTACTAGTACAGTATCTTACTGCCTGATGAATATTCATGATGAAGCGGGACGGGTGCCCAAATAGTGCTTACCACGAAAAACAAACCTATGGAAAGCCAACTACCGACACGGATCAATAAAGCGCAGAATTCGTGAACTGCATGATATATATGATTGCTCTAAAAGAGGGAAAGAAGAAAAAAGGAAAAAAAAACAGAAAGAAGCAGACAACAAGAAGAACGATGATAATTAAGAAAAATAACATCCTCAACAAAATAAGAAAATGGAGAATTAAGAAGTAAAAATAAGGGAGAAGAATAAGGGAGAAGAATGCAGAAACTGACAGCATACTGCCATGAAGAAATTTTAAGGTTCTACAGCATTAATATGATGGGGCCTAGAAAGATACCAGTGGAGAAAAATAAGAACAAAATATTCTAAATCGTCATTTTCTTGTTTAAATTTTACTTCTTGATTTGCTTTGGCTCGTCAAGCTGTAAAAAACGATACCCCCCCCCCCATCAATTCAATGATCGAGGTATACAATAAAGTGACCTGATCTGTAGATGCAAACACTGATCTTTTTAATATGCACTTTACTATGTTTCAGTGAAGCATGATTTATAAGGAGAGAATCGTAACAGAGGCTAGTTATGATTATGTCGCTTTCGAAGGGGTTTTATGATTCAGCTGTACTTTTTTTTTTCAATTCCGAGGCCAAACTAAAATTCGCAATCACTTTTTGCACACAACAGTATAATAGACACCAAACAATACAGGCCAACAGGCGGTTCTCAACGAAAAGAAATAGCATGGCCGGCGCAGTGGGGGCCGTGGGGGCTCGGGCCCCCACACTTTTTGTGCACTATACAAAGGAATACATTAGGTGTCATCACTTTGGGCCCCCACACTTTTTTTAACCCGGAAGTACGTAAGTGGCACTAAAATAGAAATAGATAGAGATCTTGAAGTATGGCGGCAGCAAGGTTGTTTTTTCTCTGAAGACCTTTTTCTTTTTTTTTTTTTTTTTTTTGCTTGTCAGCTCAGGTGCACTGCAAAAAGTTCGGTGTTAAATAGTGAACACCGAGCTGGTGTTGAATTTTCGGTGCTCATTTATGGTGTTAAATCAACACCTCCGGGTGTCATTTCCAAATTTTAAACTGTTTTTTGAAGAGTTTCTTAGTAACTGCACTTCTTGTTGATTTTTAATTTAAACAAGACGATCAAGAATTTTACATTAAAATACTAGATGTTTGAAAAAAATGTGAAAATAAATTTACACCAAAGTAACACCAGCTGGTGTGGTCTCTTATTGAAGCTGGACGGGTGTTAAACGATTGATATTAACACCAACAAATATCAAATCAACACCACGTGGTGTCATTTTTGAATTAACACCACTACAGTGTCAAAATAACACCAGGTACAGTGTCAAATTAACACCACGAAGTGTCAGGTGAACACTTTTCAACACCATCACAGTGCATTTTTAACACCTGTGGGTGTGGTCCTCTATTGAAGTTTGATCGGTGTTAGATTTAACACCCGTGGTGTTAAATCTAACACCGATGTTTTTACAGTGTGAAAACACCCGGAAGTGGACGGGGAGAGATTAGCTGAGGACCTTTTTTTTTTTTTTGCTTGTTAGCTCATTAAACCCGGAAGTGGGCCCCCACACTTTTGAAAACACTGCGCAGGTCCTGAATAGGTGAATAGGGCCTTCAAACGAGAATCAAAAGGAGAAAGCTTTCCGTTTCTAGTCTGGCACGGCGTATTAGGCCTACTAGAAGCTAGGGTTTATAATATTTGCACGTTGTCACTGACAACCACTTACAACAATTGTTATGGCAGGATGATAAGATGGCAGGTCGTGGCGGCAGGATAGAGACGGCGATATCACAGTTTCGGTTGAGATGGTGTTTCAGGTTGCCATATATACTTTCCAATGTTTTTCATGGTAATTTTGTGAGATAATCAGAAACGGGGGAAACCTCCTTTGAATATGGAAGGGCATGCAATTCTATGACTAATTCAAAGTTTATTACATTAAAATTATTGGATTTGAAATAGATGAGATATCCAAAATATAGCGATCCTAATAAAAGGTGGGAGCCAACTTTATCATATAGGATCACGTTGTTTTACTCTTTTTTTATAGGCCCCCTTTACAAGCCATTTCAAAACCGACTCTATTTTCTTCAAATAAACTTTGAATTCCTCTTGGAATATTGTATGGTGTTTTTTTTAACATTGAAGTGGTTTCTAAGTATAGGCCTATCTCGCAAATTATTGTCATGCAAGCAAACTTGGAATAGAAATGGCCTATACATGTATACATAGTATACAAAATTTGTAATTGTAATTGTTCAGGGAATCTAGAGGAGAATCTTCATCAGTGATTCTATCGCTAAGCAGTTTATCATTGTTAGTGACTTTTTTCGGAAAACTGAGGCAAAAAAACAAACAAAAAACAAACAAACGAACTTTTCTTGACAGTGGGTCGACACGCGTTTCGCGATCACACTATATTATAAAAAAAACAAAAACAACACAGAACTGAGAGCACGTATGGTACGCCAATAACATTGATATATACCACAATATTGTATTGATGGGAGAGAGAACAAAGAAACAAGAGAGGTTATTACACTGTGCTAGGTGTGTCCACCCCCATAACCCCCCCCCCCCCCCATAAAAAAAAAAATCGGACTGATCGCACTGATACTTTCGAAACAATTAAACAATCTAAATGCTATTTCGCGGTATGAAACTATAATTTGTTACGTTCATCTTGCAGAAAACCCAATTCCATTTGGTTCAGTGGTCCTGGAGAAATTAATGTCAATCTTCGTTACATGCCATGGGTCCAATCTATAGTTTAGCACTAACCCTTGGATGTTCTGGACATCTATAATATGAATAAAAATATTATTTTGCTCACAAGTGACAGGGCAACCAACCAACAAATGAATTCAAATTTCGTGCACAACATTACATCAATATAATTATGAATATGAAAATGTAAACGTAAAATTACTGTTATGATAATCTTGATGAAAAATGGGGAGACAAAAATATAATGGAAATCAGAAAGCCAAAAAGCAAGAAGACCTCAATTTAGTTTTTAATGAGTTAATAATTTCGTAACTTTCTTTAATCATTCATTAATTTTCACACCTTAATAATGTTTGCAAAATTCAGAAATCTGCTTCCTTTCTAATGTGATTCGTTTTTTTCTTTATGACAATGAAATGGAACTGCCCCCTTTTCAAGCATTTTTAATTTTTTGGGTTTGGTTTCGTTTGGTTTTTCTTGGTCAGAGAACACAAAGAATAACTTGTTATTTGTCAGGCATGCATGCATGGGCACGATGGATGACGCGTCTTTTTATACAGAACTTGCATGGAGAGAAGAGACTTCTGACATGCTCAGTACAAATTTGAGATCCACATTTCTCTGTGACCACAACCAAATCGAATGGGGTTTTCTGCACGATGTAGGTAATATAGCTATGATTTCAAACCCTGAAATTGCATTTTTTTAAAAGTCCGATTCTATATCCATTGTTTTTTTTTTTCTGGGGGGACATCAACTCTGTATTTATACATTATACGAAAATAGTCTTAATGAAACGATGGAGCAGCATGATAATATAAAGGTATAATAGAGGGAGGTGATAAAAACGAAGAATTGACAAGAAAAGAGTGATTAGAATAAATCATACATTGACAAAGAAGTGTAATTAAGAAAAGCAATAACGTTTTAGTAGAAAGGGACACGATGTAACTATTTTGTTTATAATTTGCTAACTAAAACGCGAAATCTCACTCTACCGTTTATACATGAAAACAATTGTCAAAACAAAAGTATATACTGACCCATTATTCCATTTAGGAAAGATCAGGCGTATCATGTACTCGGATGAGAATACGGTAAAAATATCACTCAGTGACCGCCCAGCTCAAAACTTACAAAAACTCGTTAAAAAGTTGATCTCCGAGTAATAGACTCTGATGTCATCTGGGGTTTACCCACTCAAGTTTTCAAATTGTGTCTTACCTGTGGGAGAGTAATTTTATTCTCTACCTATAGGTACCTATACCTTGGCGGCTTACTACCCGCAGAAATCGAGATAAACAGTTTCCTAGTTTTTTTTGTTTTTGTTTTTGTTTTTTTTTTTTTTAGGGGGGGGGGGGGGGGGTCAAATGCTGCTTTCACTCGGAAAGTGCATGGTTCTTCTGCACAGGACGCTTGAGTGACATAATCTTTAAATCCTGGACCTTCTTTTTTCACTTTTCTATGAAAGTGCAACTCTCTTATTTCAATCACGTTTCGAAAGGATGAAAGGGATGGTGTCACTTCTGTTTTCTTTTTAAGATAAATAGACGGTTATTCTTCGTCACATCGCTTCGCACGTAAGGCTTTTATCTTAACATTCTACTCACTCTGTCTCCGATGGTGATTTCCAGCCTGGGGTGCTATACCGATGGTTCATAATTCCGAAGGTTCGTTTTTATTTTTTTACAAGATTCGATCGTTATTCCAAAGAGATAACGTTTGTTGTTCCAAAGGTTCCTTAATAGTCCAAATATTCCTAATTCCGATTATAATACAGTAATCCGAACATAAACATTGTTCGTAGTTCCAAAGGCTCGTTAATCCGAATGAGAAACTGTAGGTTCGTATAGAATAGAAGGTCCGTTAATATAGTATACCGTATATGCACTTTTTGTTTTCATTTCCGGGCTATCGAACCTTGGGAATAACGAATCTTATGTTTCATTCAATTGGAATAAACGGACCTTCGCGGGATAACGAGCCTTATGTACAGGACTATAGTGTACGAACCTTCGGGTTAACGCCACATGTTTGAATTAACGAATCCCATTATTTTCATTTCGGATCAGAGTAACGAACATCTTCAACGAACCTTCTGAATAACGAACCTTTACTTCATTTTCGGATTAACAAACTTATCGATTAAACATCGACCGATTTTTAGTAGCTCGTTTGCAAAACTGACTCATATTCTGTAATATTTCTGGTAATGTGTTTGATCCTATCTGAACGAAAGAATCTAAAGTTATTGCAAAAGTCAGCATACTACTATAATAGAAGATGCCCGTGGTGCCGTCCATGAGATCCCGAAATGAGATCAAGACAACAGTTTGTAAGAATCAAAGTTGTGAGATTCCCCCAGGAAAAATGTTTTCTAGAAAACCATGTTACGTCCATACTAAATGTATTATTACGCCCTCTATCGTATAAAGTGAGAGTGCCCATAATTTGTCATGATCAGGCAGCGCTGCTGCAGCGAGAACTCCGCTGGAAGGCGTACAGACGGTAATACACTCGCGCTCTGCATTCCGTGCGCGTGTTCTCTCGCCGTAGAAAGTAGCGCATACAGTAACCTATGCATCACGCACGACACTAGACCACACACACAGAGAAAGGGAAAATGTAGACTGCTAGCAGAGTACTGCCCGGGGAAAAACTGGTTATCAGAAGTGAAATATCGGAATAAATCAGACGCGGATCACCTAAAACATCCTAACAAAATGTCGAGTGGTGATACGCAGTATGTTGGACCTTATAAGCTGGAGAAAACGCTGGGAAAAGGCCAAACTGGTGAGTTGTATGAGTCGTCTCAGCAGCAGCTAGACAAAACAGTTGTGATACCCATACATTCACTCTATTTACACTGAGTACCGCCGCAGTGTCCCCAGTCGCACTGTGCTTTCGTTACAAACGAGGTCGCTCCCTCGCCAACAATAGACTTCACACTGACCTTGGCTAACGAGTGTTTGACTGTTCCGTCGACTAAACGTTAGGCCATTTACGGGGCCGAAGCTTGCCAGAATGATAGCTAGTTGCGGTTGCAAGTACAACCAATACGACTCACCCTGAGCTACTAGTATTTGATAGACTGAGCTTTGTGTTTAATTCCACGAACATTTTTTTTATTTAAATTCCCGCTGTCTGCTATTATTATGTTTGAATTTGTGTGAATACAGTGATCTAATTAACATAAGATTTATTATCAATATTTTATCCCATCCCCGTGTGTGTGTGTGTGTGTGTGTGTTTGTAGCAAGATGTGATCAATTCAAGTCAGTTTTGTTGCTGTTTATGTGTGTCTGTTTTCTTGCTTTTCGAACACGTACCACTAGACTTGAGTAATAAGGTGCAAGTGTGTCAAGTTGCCACATTCGTATGATATGTAATGTTTGATTTTATTTTTTAATCAAATTGTTCATTATAATAAACTATTGATACTCGGCCGATGTAATGTCAGGTACAGTTTTGTAGGTGTAACAGTTAGTGTTAAAATGTTGACCTAATGATGGTAAGGCCTACATGTGACTATAATATGTGACCGTGCACCTCAAAACGAACATAAAGTCGATCACACTGATTTTGAGTGAGGACTGAAAATAAGTGAAATGGGTCTACCTAGCCGAACTTGACTTTTTCATATTTTCTGAAAGAGCGGGTCTTCTTTTACATTATGCTAAAATTTGGTATCATAAAACGGGCAGGAAAGTGTGTTTTTTAGCAGTTTATCTCGAACATTTTTGGTAGAATAGTGTGATTAGGTGTGTCTTTAGAATCCCTTTTTCATTTCTGAAAAAAACTTGTCCACACTCTTCACTTTCAACTCTAATAACTTTTGAAAGGATAGTGCTACTGCTTTGAAAGTTGGCATTAATTATGGACAGAATGTGATAATGAGGCATGCTTAATTTCAGTTTAATCTGACAATCTCTTCATTTATGTTACTCTGATGGTTTACTTCCTGTTTTTTGTCCCATTCATCGCACAGCCAGCACGGTTTGGTAAAGATTAAGCGCTTGAATAGACACTGTACTTCAGAGCCTCTTTTCTCAGTTCACACTTTTCCTGAGTTTGTGCTTTCTTTCCAATATTTAGATAGGTTAGGGGAGTCCATTTGATTTGAGTTATATATCATTTTAAAGCTTAAAGTCTGCTCTTTCAGAATATGGTCTTAACTAAAAATGCATGTCTGGCGACTTTTTGTTTGTTTTGAGGTGCAGAGTCACATATACAGAGAATGACCCTGACTTTGAAGTAACTAATATTATGAACAGTGAAAGGAAAAAAACAACAACAAAAGAAAACAAAAACAACCTCCCAAACACAAACAAACCACAAAACAAATTTTGTTGAGTGAAGAAGAGAAAATGTTAATTCTGAAAGAATGAAGATAGAGGGTCTACTCAAGACGAACAAGGTGATGAAGTGTCCAGCGAATAAAACATGACACAATTTTTGGAATTAAACAGTAAGATCATAAGATATGTGGTGATTTAATTGTTCTTCATGTTCAATGGGTTAAAGTGTAAATAGTGCCTTGTGATAGAGTTCTACCCTCTCTCAGTGATAAAAGTGAGGTCCCCTCTCTGTGGGCCTACAATTTGTACATTATATGGGAAATGAGAAATGATTTGTTTGTTTGTCTTTTTCAGGGTAGATCTCCTACCAAATTCATATTGCAAGAACCTACACCATTGTAAATTCAATGAAGGCAATTGTTAAATTTCCTTTACTTTGAAAGGGGATTAGGGTAAGCTTATTAAAGGGGATTGTACCTTTATTGACGTCAGTCCAAGTAAGGAGTAATCAATATTGTCTTAATCTTTCAAAAGGAATTGACTGAGGACAGGGTATTGATTGTAACTGTTACCCACTGTTTTTTTTTTTTTTCTGTCCAGTCCCTTGATACTACGCTCTGGTGACTCTGTGCCTGTCACTGGCCATTGCGCTCCTGAATGCGAGCCTGTGTTTAACTATAAGTTAACAAACATTCATGATTTTAATAGCTTTTTCTTTTAAAACTTTTGAAATGCAATTACTTTTCAATCATGGAAAAGTTCTAAGGCAAGTTTACAATGTATGTGGAGCTGCAGTACTGTAAATTTTAAGAAAGGCTTTGAGAAGTTGTGTCACAAGATTGATTTTTCGCAGTCTTGTGTTCTTTGTAAAATTAATGTAAAGCACAGTTTCAATGAAAAAGCGATGATATAGTTAGAACCATGATATTTTGCACATGAGATGATTGTGATAATGTCATGAGAGAAAGGGGGGGGGGGGGGAGGTAGTAGGGCATTTTGTGAAGCGCTACTGACAATACTGAAATCCTTATATCTGACTGGCTGAGAGCAAATCTTGTGTGACAAATTTGTGGGGCAAAACACCTAATGAAATACCCCCATGTCTCCTGGTGGTTAGTCAATCTTCGCTAAATTTCCTTCTTGTTTTTTTTTTTCCTATGTGAAATCAGAATAGAAAAACATAAATTTTTAGCATCAAAGTTTTTTTTCATCATTTTTTTTTGCTTGTGTCTAGGAACCTAGCTTTTAACTTTAAATCATTTAAATATTTTTCTGAGCACAGGGATTTATGAAATTTTTGCATTGCCATGGCAGCTACAATGTCTGTGTAAATTTGGTGATTGGGCTGGGACTATTAAATATCACTACAAAAAAGACATGTAAAACTAATGGTCCATCAAGTTCTTTTTTTATTTCAGATTTTCACTTAAAACTTTTAGATAATATCATTTTTTTGTTTGATTTTATTCTAGTCATCACAGTTGACTTGAACGTGACATCACTTTTTAAAGGAGATTTTATAATAGCAAGCCCAATGGCAGTAAAGAGTAACACTGTAAAAGTGAAAATTTCACGGTAATAAAATTTTCATGCATTTTGCGCAACTAGAAACTAGTGCAAAAATAAAGGCATGCAAATATTTTTGTTTGCCAATGTCATGTTCTAGTAATTGATGTCTTGATTCAGAGTGAATTAAAAACATGACAACTCATCTTACCAGGCCGAGAGCATAAAATTAGTCGTACAAAATGTATCCACATATGATGCATTGTTCATAAATATGTAAATGTGCAGTACAGTGGAGCATGCCAATTTCATTGAAGGTGGCCTCCATGTCAGAATTTGCATTGATGTGAGACACTTGTCCACATATCATTGTCGGGTGGCACAGTTGGTTTGTGCCATGATCAGTGTGAAGCTGTGTTTCCATGGCACCACAGGGCTCATGCATTTTATACAGTTACATGTACACATGGTGTACAATGTACATTGTACATGTCAGAGCTCCATTAGTTTAATTTGTAGACCTGTTTACAGAACAGTTGGCTACTTTATTCAAAAATACAATTCATGAATTATTTGAACTTAACACAAAATTACTTTCTGTAGCATTTCTATTTCTCTCAATAAATACAAGTGTTATAATTTTTTCTTAATATGACCCCCAAACATTTTTAAATACAATTTTTTTTCTTTTATAGAGCAAACAACTTAATAACAATAACAAATTTGTCAACAGTCTGTATAAAACCATCTGTAACTACAATTGTAGTGATCAATACCTTGAAGCTAATGAAAGTGTACCAAGCAACTTTCATAAATGTGACTGTGATGTCAAGTACAGTTCCCATTCTAAAACTGATACTCTACAAGGCTTCTTGTCTTGAGTGCAAGGTATATAAACGGATTAACTACCTACTGTACACTGTGATGCTATCATGGTAAATAAATGTGGCCCATCATTATTGTTACAACTTCCTCCACAATGGAAGGAGGTTATGTTTTCATCGGCGCTGGTTTGTTTGTCAACATTTTTGTCTATAGCATTCAATAACTCAAAAAGTTGTGGATGCATTTGAATGAAACTTGCATTCTGGAAAGTTAATTTTATATTATAGAATGGGTAGCGGGAATCCTGCGATCTCATTGGTCAAGAGCTATGTGCTGATTTTGTACTGGCCGCACGCTGAGTATATTGAGTGATAAACATGTCATCGTGCACTTGTACAGTTTGTAGCAAAAGTATGCGCACGTGCAACACAGGTTCGCACACTAAAAGCAAGTATTCGCATTTATCGTGCGTGTATGGATGGAAATGAGCTGCTTGGTAGAGGTCTGTGCTCTCCGAGTGCTTTTCCCGTTATTTGTTCTAGAAATAATGATTCTTTTGTAACATCATTGTTTAATAAACGTTTTCAAATAAATATCAGTTTATAATTAGTTTAACTAACAATAGGAAAAAGGAGTGAGAAAGGGAGAGAGAAGGGTAGAGAAACAGAGAGTTTAATTTTCAAATACAGTATTAGTAGCTTTCAGCATACTTTGAGAGTAATTTTTGTTACAAATCTTTTATGTAGGCTATAATGGGTAACAATACACATTCAGTCTCATAAAACAATGAGGATTTCCAGTACTGTATCCTTTGACAAAGGACGTATCCATAGAAACGAGCAAACCACAAAGTCAGGAATTTCATAAATTTGCATCATCATTGCCACCATAAAGTGCACTGCCCAGTGGGTGTAGAAGTTGACAGTCTGTGACGTTGCTTTGCAACTGACTGAATTTGATTCTTGCAATTTGCTGGAGAACAAGAACTTTGTTTTTTAACTTGGGCTGAATATGTCAGAGCTCAAAGACCCCGTTTACAGTGAGCGAAAAGGCCGGGCTCGGCCACGGCCGAGCCTGGCCTTCATCTCAGTGTAAACACCCAAAAGGCCAAATGCGGGGCCAAAATTGGCCGCGCATTTGGCCACGCTCTGGTGGTGGTCTGGGCCACAGCCGAGCTGCGGCCAAGCCCGACCTTTTCTCAGTGTACGCGAACTGGGCCAAATTTAGTCTGGCTTCCAGACCCTCTGCCCATACTATTTCGCAATTCAGGATATTAACCCCCTCAACGTCGAAAACTACGTAGTAGTAGTACATAATAAGTATAGTTTAAGGTAGTTTTGTCCTGCAAGGGATATTTTTCCTTCGGCAAAGTCCTTTGCCGAACGGTGACTTCGTCGCTGCGGAGTCCAGTTGGCAAAGGGTCTGGAAACCAGACTATACCAAATTGCGTTTGTTTACAAGCAGAGCGCCACTACGACAAAATATTGAAAGGTTTGAATTAAAAGCCCAGGCCGATCCCGTCACTGTAAACGGAGAGGATTGCGGGGCTCGGCCCCGCAATTGAGGCCGGCCTCGGCTGCGGCTCGCCGCTGCGAGTTGGCGGCTCGGCCCAGCCCCGCACTTAAAACAGGGTCAAAGTCTGGTCTCAGACTGATCATGCCATCAAAGTTTTTTTTTTTTCTTCTTCTTTTTTTTTAGCAAGCACTTTTAATGTACTACAACCTTGTGGTGCAAGCACATCACACGTGCCATCACAAAAGATTTAATCATTGTAGGAACTCATCACACTTTGAGGCCTCGAGACTGTGGGGAACTGTGCACATGTATGCATCAAATTACAGGTACTGTAGTTGACATTTTGTTTATTACTGGCATTATGGCAGGAAGCAGCAAGACAGAAAGCCCCAAAACACTACAATGTATATGTTAACCCATTGAGGATTGGCTGATTTAGCTTGAGTACGCATTTCCCAGAGACACTTGCCTGAGTATACTCGGGACTCGTCCTCAATGGGTTAAAAGAATGAACAGAATGAACAAAAATGAAACAAATCCATACCTTCAAAACCTCACAATACCCTGTTCTAAACTGTTGCTTGTAGATTGGACATTAAACATTGTGATGCCATTGTATGCAAAGTTTATTCGTCATTCATTGTGAATGATATGTGATAGAAGAAATCCCCCCCCCCCCACAAAAAAAACCCATGAAATAATGCAGGTTTATGTAAGGGGGGGGGGGGGGGTGGGCATGGGGTTAGGGTTGGGAATGTGTTAAAAAATAAACACAAGTAGATGTCACTTGTTGTATTATGCATAATTTAATTTAATTTTTATCTATGCCAAAACTTGGATTGAACTGTGAACAGCAAGTGCCATCCTCAGTCCAAACCTACTGACATTGTTCTTTGGCATTTTCAAATTTGATGGCCAAAATGTTTCATATTTATGAATTTGTTTTGTGTTTCCATGGTTTGTTTAAAACAATAAATCCAGAATCATGTCACCTTCACACTGGCAGCATGGTAGTCAACCCAAAAATATGGGCACGAAGTGAATTTAAAATGAAAGACAAAAACAGGGACACGTACCTGCTTGAAATGGCCAAAGTAGGGGATTATTAAAAGTGTTCAAGGACATTTTACACAAAAACACAACTAAATCATCAGATGCTTTACAATACATACACATGTATCGTACAGCATTGGATCGAGTGCCAAAGTGGGTGAGTTTGGTCGATTAAACACCAGAATCGTCAGTACTGACAGTGTTGTACTGTATACTCGTACACTGTTATTTTCACAAACAGATATTTTCGCGAATGACGCGCCGAGGTCATATTCTAGACATTTTCGCAAGATGTTGTTTTCGCGAATCGATGCTAACGCTTTAAATGCTTTATTAAAAAAGCTCATGAATGGATACATTTTTGCATGTTGTTATATTCGCAATCCAACTGTGATTCCTGATATTCGCGAAAATTAAGCTCTTGCAAGAATAACAGCTTTAATAATAAATACGGTACATCACCAATTGGTAGAAGATGGTTGAGCAGTGCGTTAAAAACAAGCCTGCTTTAAAGTGGATTGTTCAGTCGTTGTTGTTTTGCTGATTTAATAAGTATTTTTCCCAGCAACTTACTAACAGATTCAGGAATGAGTTACAAAAAACAGGTTTTTTTTTCCTGACACTGTCAATGTACAAGTGTACGATGAAAAAAATGCACGTCAGGATCGGTTTTTAAGGTGCGCTGAGTTCCTTGTAAATGTCAAGTATGATCCGCCTTATGTAAAGATTGACCTTTCAGTTTAAATGATGGTATTATTAGAAGTTGATTGTATTCAGCTCCAGGGTAAGATCTGGAAAGAAGAGCATCCCATATGTATACATTTAGTGGTACAGGTTTTGCTGGCAACAAATACTCTTTAAAAAAAGAAGATTAGATATCTTCGCTCTTGAAGGAGTGAATAACAGAAAAGAGTGACATTCGAGTAATAAATTGGAGTGAATTTTGAGTGAAAATGTTCATTTTCACTCATTTTGGAGTGACCTCAGGGATCACTTGAAGATTTTGGAGTGATCCCTGAGGTCACTCCAAAATGAGTGAAAATGAAGATTTTCACCCGAAATTCACTCTTAACAATTTAACTTGAAACTCACTCTTTTCAGTTATCCACTCCTTCAAGAAGGAACATTTTTACTCCTTTTTTTTGGTTTTTTTGAGAGTAGGTTATTTTTCAAACCACAAACTGAAAATGCTGATACATACAGTGTAGAGAAACAGAAGATTGAAGAATCTATAGGTATTAATTTTTCCTTACACTTGTACAAACCAACTTGATAGGGAAATTATCAAGTTTTTCGTAGATCTGGATAGTAAATTAAATTACTTGGATCATGTTAATACACTTAATACTAGGCTCATCTGAATATCAGAGATGAAAACTTTTCATTTTTTTTTTTGCCAACATGAACAATATGCCAATGAATGTTCTATTTAATATTAAACAGGGTATTTAATATTTCAGGTGAACAAACAAAATAAATATTTTAGTAACACTGTAAATTGTTTATAAAATCATAAAGTGATATGTGTTATAAAAGTTGGATTGTGTACATTGTATGTAATTTTATACTACATTTTATGTACACTGTAACTGTAAATTTGTATTTTGAACTCAGAGTATGCCAACTGATACTATTTTCTTTTCAGTGTGATGTAGTTTGTGTTTTTTTGTCCCCGCCGAACGAGTTCGAGCAGGGGACTATGAAACGGGCTCCGTCCGTGTGTCCGTCCGTCCGTGTGTCCGTCCGTGTGTCCGTGTGTGCGTCCGTGTGTGATCAAAATCTTCAATTTGCTACTTCTCTGTCATTTATGAGCCAATTTTGATTCTGTTTGCTTTATATGATAGCACTACATGGGAGCTTTGTAACTTCTACACAGAATTTCAGTCGTGACCTTTGACCTTGACCTTTGACCTATATTGTACATTTTGCTACAAAATGCTACTCCTTCGCCATTTCTAACCCGATTTCGATTCTGTTTGCTTTATATGATGGCACTAGGTGAGGGCTTCAAAACTTCTATACAGAATTTTGACCTTTGACTTCTTTGACCTTTGACCTTGATTTTTGACCTATATTGTACATTTTGCTACAAAATGCTACTCCTTCACCATTTCTAACCCGATTTCGATTCCGTTTGCTTTATGTGATGGCACTAGGTGAGGGCTTCAAAACTTCTACACAGAATTTTGACCTTTGCCTTCTTTGACCTTTGACCTTGATTTTTGACCTACACTTTGTATATTGTACATTTTGCTACAAAATGCTACTCCTTCGCCATTTCTAACCCGATTTCGATTCCGTTTGCTTTATGTGATGGCACTAGGTGAGGGCTTCAAAACTTCTACACAGAATTTTGATGTTTGCCTTCTTTGACCTTTGACCTTGATTTTTGACCTATATTGTACATTTTGCTACAAAATGCTACTCCTTCGCCATTTCTAACCCGATTTCGATTCCGTTTGCTTTATGTGATGGCACTAGGTGAGGGCTTCAAAACTTCTACACAGAATTTTGATGTTTGCCTTCTTTGACCTTTGACCTTGATTTTTGACCTATATTGTACATTTTGCTACAAAATGCTACTCCTTTGCCATTTCTAACCCGATTTCGATTCCGTTTGCTTTATGTGATGGCACTAGGTGAGGGCTTCAAAACTTCTACACAGAATTTTGACCTTTGACTTCTTTGACCTTTGACCTTGATTTTTGACCTGTATTGTACATTGGCTACAAAATGCTACTCCTTCGCCATTTCTAACCCGATTTCGATTCCGTTTGCTTTATGTGATGGCACTAGGTGAGGGCTTCAAAACTTTACACAGAATTTTGACCTTTGCCTTCTTTGACCTTTGACCTTGATTTTTGACCTGTATTGTACATTGGCTATAAAATGCTACTCCTTTGCCATTTCTAACCCGATTTCGATTCCGTTTGCTTTATATGATGGCACTAGGTGAGGGCTTTTAAACTTTTACACAGAATTTTGACCTTTGACTTCTTTGACCTTTGACCTTGATTTTTTACCTATATTGCACATTTTGCTGCAAAATGCTACTTCCGGCGGGGACATATATTACGCACCGCGTAATTTCTACTTTTCCTTGTTTGTTTATTATACAATATTATACATGATACAAAAGAAAGTAATGCAGGTTTCATTGAAAATGTATTGCAATATTGTGACTCCTACACATGCCTATTGCAGGAAAGGTGAAAATAGTCTGTTTTTGCACCCAAAACGTGCCTTTTCAGCCCTCAGCGTATTGTATACTGCATTTATTTTTTTTTTATCAGCATCCATGATAACTGTGTTTTTTGTAAACCCATTAAGACTAGTCCCAAGTGTACTTGGGCAGGTGCGTATGGAAAGTGTGTGTTATACAGGAAAATCTGCTCGTCCTCAACAGAACAGATAATGCTTTAACTTCTCTTTTTTTTTTCTTTTTGCTCTGCTTCTGTCTCTGTTTCCACACAGGTCTGGTAAAACTTGGAGTTCACTGCGTGTCAGGGAAGAAGGTGGCAATCAAGATCATCAACAAGGAAAAGCTGAGTGAATCAGTCTTAATGAAGGTGAAGTGGTTTCCACAGTTCATTCTCCGCTTTCGTGCTTCATGAAGAAAAATTGCACAGCTTATTAATTTTCTTTAATTTCAGCAGTCACAACTGAATCATTGATATTGCCCGTTTAAAAAAGATTGCAGATTACTAAGATTTGAAAGTTTTCAAATTGAAAGTTCACCTGAATGTTGTTCATATATACATTGTATGATGCATGCAATTTACAATACCATACTTCTATAATACAATTCAATACATTACAATACAATACAATACAATACAATACAATACAATTTACAATATTGTTTACGTTGTAGATCTACAACGTGTATCTATCTATCTATCTATCTATCTATCTGTCTATATCTATCTATCTATCTATCTATATATCTATCTATCAATCAATATATCTTTCTATATTTTGTATAGATCTACTTGTATCTACAGTGTACAGTGTATCTTTCTGTATTGTACACATGTATCTCTTTCTGTATTTAGAGTTATCAGAAGAGATGAAAAATGCATTTTGAGAATGGACCATTAACACAATGTGAGCTGGTGTTTACAGCACTAAATGCAAGCTTGCTGTTTAGTGAGCCTCTCCTATTGAAAGCTTATCGTCTTCATCTCTTCAAGAGCCAATCTTGAAATGACAAGATGATACAAGTGATGTTTCCCTGGGATTTCAAGGAAATTATCTAGAGCACTTGGCAAAAAAAAAAAAAAACAAGTCTCGTGCATAGATTTAAAGGGATGGTGTAGTTTTGGTTGAGATGGGGGATTCAGATTTTCCCTGCTTATGAGGTAATGAGAAACCACTTACAAGCTTATACTAAAGACATGCAAGTCTAGAAGGTAAATTCAAAGTTTATTTGATGAAATTCAGTTTGGAAATGGCTGAGATATCCCAAAAAAAAAAGAAGAAGAAAATAGTAAAATAATGTGTTCCTAATAAAAGATGGGTTCAAAACTCAAAAGATGGGTTCCAACTTTCATGAGGACCTCTTTGTTTTAGGATATATATCTCAGACATTTGAAAACCAATTTCTGTCACATAAAGTTTGACTTCCTCTGAGAATTGTACAATGCTCTTTAATATTTGATAGATTTTTGAGGTTTCTCATTACCTCACAAAAGTGATGGAAACCTGAAGCTTCATCTCAACCAAAATTATCCCGTCCCTTTAAAGTGATACAGTATTGGTGGAGATGAGAATTTGGCCTTTAGAAGGGATGATACAGTACTTGGACAAAGTAGGGAGCCTTTATGTCGGTAACTGGAGATGAGAATTTGGCTTTTAACTTTTTGCGAGATACCAAGAAAACACTTATGATATACTACAGAGCATACCATTTTAAGAGGAATTGAAAGTTTATTTGATGAAAATCGGATTTGGAATGACTGAAACATCCAAAAACAAAGAAAGACAAAGCAATCGTTAAAGTGTGGGTCCCACACTTTATTGGAATCGCTCTTTCTTGGATATCTCAGCCATTTCAAAACCAATTTCCTTCAAATAATTGTTGAATTCCTCATAGAATTAATGCACTTTCATATTTCGTATTAAGAGGTTTCTCATTATCTCGCCAAAATATGTTAGAAACCTGAATTTAGGTCTCAACGAAAACTGTACGACCCCTTTAAAGTCAAGGAGATGTGATATACGACATGGTTGATGAGATTGAAGTACATAGTTACGTGGAAATCATGTACTTGTTGTTGATATTGAATATTTCTTGATGATGTATCTTGAAAGAACTTTTGTTGTTGTTTTTAATAGTATGACAGATGATCAACGGGATCTGTACTACTACAACAAAGAAGGCATTGTACATAAAGAGGCATTTGTTAAAAACAGTGTTTAGTGTAACTAACCCACTGATACAAGAAACACTTTTTATGTGGATCCTGTCCTAAATGAGATTAATATTCCAGTTTTGCTGTACAAATCTTTAACCCACTGCATATTGATCTGTACTTTGATTTATTCTCAAAGGGCTTGGATGTGTCCCACAACGGTTGAAGCTACAATGTATGGGTTTAAAGATTCACCGTTGTATTTGATAGCAGGAGAATCAACGTACAATGTAGACACAAATTTCACCAGATCTTGTGCATTGTTTGATAGCAACATTTTTAAAAGGGTGTGTTCAAATTTGTGGTCACTTTGTGAAAGGTTAATGCCCATTTTTGATTGTTTTGTCAAATAGTCTTAGGTAGATGTGAAGTCTACAACATATCATCAGAGAACCTCTGAAGGGTGCCATGTGTTCTTAGATTTGAGCATGAAAACGAGAAAAAAAAATCAATTTTTGTAAAATAGAAATACGTTTTATATGAAGTCAGATGTGTGTAGATTAAGAAGTATTGTTCCAAATATTGGGCAAAAATAGAACCCTTGTTGTTTTAATTTTCAAAATTTTACTGAAAATAAACATTTTAAATTGATACCGTAATGTAGAGGAGATCAAGTTCAACACAACAAGATACCAGTGGTAATAACTCAGTACCCCCCAAAACTGTGATATACATACATGTAAAGTCCTTCTTTTTCTCTGCTGACGATATACAATAGATGCCCTGTACATTGTAAACACATGAATACACGTACATTGTACATATTCGAATGCAAATTTATACAATACAGATCTATAGATTGGAGACAAGTACTGGTTTATTCTGGTCAAACAATATAATCAAAGGAATGTATTTTTGATGAATAGATCTATGTACATTGTACATGTAGAGTTTCCAATTTTTGCCAAATTTCCTTTTTGAATCTCCAATTGAGGAATATTGCTACATATACCACAATTAGCCCACTGAAACTGGATTGTGAAGGTCTTAAACTATGAACATTGTCACAAATGTACACACTAGTAGTTATGTACACGTACATGTATGATGTACTGTATGCCTGGCTGTTTTAATGTGTATGTACACAGGTGGACCAGATTAATGGAGAACATTCTATGTGGTATAGATATAGTACATACAGGCTGACCAGATCAGTGGAGAATTTTCTAGGTGGTATACAATGTAACTACACAGTACATGCATGTAAGAGGAAATACATTATAACTCACTCAATCTAGAATGATTTCACCCTTTCCAGAATTTTCTGGGAAGTGCTTACATATTTGGCTGAGTGAGGCACTGTCCCTGTAGCCCAATGTGATTGGTAGTTATTCTTGGTAATGATGTTTTGTACATAGTTAGGCAGTGAGTCATCCAGGTTTCCTGGAACTTGGACTGGCTAGTAGGTTGGAGAGAGTTATAGAATGTGCTAGAAGGGGGTGAATGGATAGTATATAAGCCAGAGAAATTCTGCAGTAGGCAGAGTACCCAACACCTCTGCTCTGAGAGTTACGTCACTTCTGGCTCTGAAGCGACTTGTTATAGTCAGTCCTGTGTTACCTGCTGACCTGTTATGTTTTTGGAGATAAGGCCTGGGAGACATTTTGCCTGCAGAGAATTAATGTGCCTTCATTGGACTCCATATTTTAATGTCAACGGACATTGCTACGGCAAAGCTGTGACGGGCTGGATTCCTAGGTGGACAATATTAAGTGAATCATCATTCAACGCATCAACTGGATGTGGTCGTCACAACATTTGGACTCTGCACGTTTCGCCGTGGACATATTTCGTGGATTTTACCCCGGATCTATAACGCGGACTATTGTAACCTGTGCCTCTGGATTTACGTCGCAGGAATCATTCATCGGTGCATCGCGGATCCTTCATTTGTGCATCGAACATCGTATCTGGACACTATCAGGGAACTGTAGCGACTTTGTTATACACGTGTAGTTTGGATGCATGTAAGTGATTCCATTACCGATTTGTAATTGTTTCTATTGATCATTGTTGTACTGATATGACGCCGATTACCAGTCTGTACTCACAATATCACTGTTAATAAACCGCCTGAACATCAGTTGATCGTTTCTTTTGTGCGATCATTCTCAGAGTGATTTTGGTCGTAACAAAATTGGGGGCTTGTCCGGGAAGTGAATTTAAAGCCAAAAGTTAGAATTTGGAACGTTCCGGAATCCAGAATATTGGTACAGACAAAATACGAGTTGAGTTGATTGTTCAATTGTATATTGTGTGTAATACAGTGTGACAATGTCAATCAGTACAATGGATGTTCAGGCATTTGTTCAGAGGACAGATTTGTCCCTCAAAGATTTGCAAAGGTTACGCAAATGTGATTTGACCGCTGTTGCACAGCATTTAAATGTTGATGTTCCACAAGGTGTAAGAAAGGCAGAGATCCTTGACTTAGTAGCTGGTCACATGGAGCTCAAAGAAGAAATTGACACTCCAGATCAAGCTCAAATTTCTGATCAAACACGGCTTGAACTTGCTAGATTGGAAATGGAGAAAGAGAAGATGAGATTAGAAATGAAGGAAAGAATAGAAATGAAGAGAGTATCAAAGGTGAAAAGTTTTCACCGCATATTATTTCCAGTGTATGTGTTTAGCATATTCATTAATGTGTGCAAAACAGTTTGATATGATTATATAAGCTCCGAGAATCCAAGCAATATCATTGTAAATAGTATCCATGAAAAGAGAACATGGAATTAATACAGCTATCCAAAAGGCATGTGATAGTATGTGATTATTGTTGCTTGACTTGGACTTTACCTCACATTCGTTGCAAATAACAATGAGAAATTGTGAAGGTAAAAGAAACCCTTGCTACAGCAAGGCTTTCTTTTTCCCATGGGGGATGGTGTCACAAATGTACACACTAGTAGTTATGTACACGTACATGTATGATGTACTGTATGCCTGGCTGTTTTAATGTGTATGTACACAGGTGGACCAGATTAATGGAGAACATTCTATGTGGTATAGATATAGTACATACAGGCTGACCAGATCAGTGGAGAATTTTCTAGGTGGTATACAATGTAACTACACAGTACATGCATGTAAGAGGAAATACATTATAACTCACTCAATCTAGAATGATTTCACCCTTTCCAGAATTTTCTGGGAAGTGCTTACATATTTGGCTGAGTGAGGCACTGTCCCTGTAGCCCAATGTGATTGGTAGTTATTCTTGGTAATGATGTTTTGTACATAGTTAGGCAGTGAGTCATCCAGGTTTCCTGGAACTTGGACTGGCTAGTAGGTTGGAGAGAGTTATAGAATGTGCTAGAAGGGGGTGAATGGATAGTATATAAGCCAGAGAAATTCTGCAGTAGGCAGAGTACCCAACACCTCTGCTCTGAGAGTTACGTCACTTCTGGCTCTGAAGCGACTTGTTATAGTCAGTCCTGTGTTACCTGCTGACCTGTTATGTTTTTGGAGATAAGGCCTGGGAGACATTTTGCCTGCAGAGAATTAATGTGCCTTCATTGGACTCCATATTTTAATGTCAACGGACATTGCTACGGCAAAGCTGTGACGGGCTGGATTCCTAGGTGGACAATATTAAGTGAATCATCATTCAACGCATCAACTGGATGTGGTCGTCACAACATTTGGACTCTGCACGTTTCGCCGTGGACATATTTCGTGGATTTTACCCCGGATCTATAACGCGGACTATTGTAACCTGTGCCTCTGGATTTACGTCGCAGGAATCATTCATCGGTGCATCGCGGATCCTTCATTTGTGCATCGAACATCGTATCTGGACACTATCAGGGAACTGTAGCGACTTTGTTATACACGTGTAGTTTGGATGCATGTAAGTGATTCCATTACCGATTTGTAATTGTTTCTATTGATCATTGTTGTACTGATATGACGCCGATTACCAGTCTGTACTCACAATATCACTGTTAATAAACCGCCTGAACATCAGTTGATCGTTTCTTTTGTGCGATCATTCTCAGAGTGATTTTGGTCGTAACAAAATATTGTATTATATATCACATGAAGTATTGGAATTTATGCAATTGTCTGTAGAGTAGAGGCATTCCAGTTGAGACGGAATACATTTCCTTTTTCCTGGCTAAATGAGCAATGGGTTCTTTGATTGCCTTCAATCTAGCACTGTTATGCCCGCAGGACCTCTAGCTGCAATGAGCAGCAAACTGTGGCCGTTTGCTTGCACCATGCATCCAATACAAGCTCCATGCATTTTGCTTGGATGCCAGCCGAAGAAGAGACGAAAACCCCTTTTCTCTGTACATAAATCACCACATCTATGCATGGTGCCTCCACTGCAACCCAAAATTCTCTCTTTCTCTCTCTCTCTCACTATCATATGCATACACACACACACACACACACACATGCACAACTACAACCACACACACAGGCACTGTAATGCAGACAGGCCTAGCATTCTGTGAATGAATACCCTCTCTCACACAGATGCACAAACACACACAAAAAAATATAATGCGCTGCTTCATATCTGCATTGAGGCTGCTGTGCTTTTTAGGAAAATGTACATGTACACACACACACACACACACACATAGACAACACATACACACACATTTGTGTGTATACATATCCTCTTGTCTTTCCATCTCTCTCTCTCTCTCTCTCCTGATGCCTGTACATGACTGGTATGGATGCATTTTGTGGCTGAGTGGGGGCAAAAACCCAAACCACTCAGGCCTAATACTGTCTCTCAAACACATCCCCAGTATGCCACCTGTTCGGCAAACCAATGCATTAAAACAATGCAATGTTTAGTCATAGTTAATAGCAAAGTGGCTTTTATCTCCTCTTCTCTCACTCTTTCTCCTTTTCTAGATATCACCTTCTCTCATTTAGAATTAGTCATGAGTGTATTTTATCGCAGTCAGTATGGGAAAATTTTTAGCAACACCAGTACATACAGTCAAATAGCTTTTTATACAAGAACATTATCTTTGATGGAATGATATCATCCAAGAAATGGATGGAGTGAAATCTGCAGAATATATCTTTTTTAGTTTATTTTACATTGTTTATTGTCTAAAGAAAGAAACAAATGAATGTAAATGTAACCTACATCTTGTAGTTGTAGTGATACAAAAAATAAATTCATTTGCAGCATGTTAAGGCTCATTTGAAATCTGAATTATCTTCTATCCATTGAAAATAGTGTACATTATAAGATTTGTACCACCTTTATACATTGAAAGTTCGACTTCTCCCAAAGCTATTAAATGCAAAGGGTGTGTTATGGTTGTAAAGGTTATTTTTATACTTGTAGGAAATAATTGGAATTAAAGGAAAATTCGGAAACAAGTTACACTAATTTTTACTTTGGATGAGATATGATGTAAATTCTCCATGGAATACTTTTGAACGTGATGTGTAAACCAAAAACAAAGACTGATTTGTTGCAATTTTGACTACATTATGTAACTTGAGTATTGCAGCATTGCTTGTAGCATTATCTATTGACATTGTACATGTAGGTATTAAACTGCATTGCCCAGGAAATTTAAGCAGCATTTTATAAGGGGAAAAAAGAAGGAAAGAAGAAGCACAATTGTTAGAATTTGAGTTGCAGTAAATACTCTGCCATCTCCTCAAAGATCTTTGTCAACTGATCATAGAAAATGCCTTTTGCATTAACTTGTACAGTTGAATTCTTATGTCAGATTTCCAATATCTTTTTCAAACAAAATTAAGTCTTTGAATATGGGCATTGGGAGAAGAGGTGAATTGAACTCAAACATTTTTTGACTTCTGGCATATTTTTTTTTTTCGGTCATTTTTCAGGCAAAATTGCTCACGAGCCTCGGCTTCAAAAGAACTCAGTTTCTATAGAGAGTCGCTCTGCATGTTGATTTCAGAGCCAACTGCATAATACATACGTGCATCACTCTATAAAGAATGTCCATACCTGGTTTTCTGTGAAAAATGGTGGAAGAATTTGCATTCATGTGGATTCAGAATCTATCAATGGCATTGAGCCTGGCTGTGCTCACAAGCGATGCCTTTAAAACCCTGCAACGTAGTTTTAAATGTATAATAGACCTCGAACGAAAAGGCAAAACGGCAGTTTGAAGACCTGCCCAATATCCTGCTCTTTGTGATAACAAGATCAAAGCACCTTTAAACTTGAGCAGAAATGATGCTAAATCTTATGATGTACTGTTGATATATGATTTGTGTGTTTTTTTCTGCAGAAATGATCAGCTTCCATTGGTAATCATTAAATTGGCAATGCTGTCTGTCCATTATCAGAGAAAGATGTGATTGAAGTGCTTAAATTCATCAAGTCTGCCCAAAGTCAGGAAAATGATAGCAAAATTATGCCAATTTGAGACAGCAACATATTAGAGATTAAACACTCAAGAGGCATTTGATAATTCTGCAACCAAGATAAACAATGACTCAAAGTTTAAGCAAAAATAAAGCCCAGATAAAAAATGAGTGAATAGTGAATAAAAAATGTATGAAAAATAACACCCCAAATCACAAAAAACATATTTTCAAAATACCATTGTATTTAAAAGAGAATGGAAATGAAATTTTTCAGACTGTATGTTATGTGACCCTAAAAAAAAAAAAGTCAAATTTACTTTAATATATTGCAGTCATAATGGGTATACTCAATCTATTGGATATAGTCCCACAAACACTCATTCTTGCATTGATAATGATATTGCCAAGTATTAAGGTGTAGCCTAAGGCTTCTTATTTTCTCTTCTTGTTCATGAAATTATCAAGAGCTCTTACAAGCATAGGGCATGCTTTCTTGTAATCAGACTTTAGCTGACCAATATGTCTTGAGGCATTGTTATATTTAGAAAAACACACCTTTGTAATAAGCTTCTTTCAGCCTCAAGTGTTCATCCCATCTTCTCTTTAGATGATGAGTCTGGATATGATACGACACACTGAACTGCCTGCCTCAACCGAGAAGTTGAATTGCACTATAAAGAGAAGAATACACGAATGCATCTCATCACATATTCCTGTTTAGTCTACATGGTTACAGTTTGTTATTCCAATTAAAGTTCTATAAACCGAAAAAGAAATAAGATTCATTGTTGTGAAGGCCCGTTAATCCGAAAATGGAAAAAGATTCATTATTCCGAATTCATTTATCCAAAAACAATGTAAGGTTCATTGATATGCACCTTCTTTTTGATTTCAGATTGACAAACCTTGTATTTCATTTTTGGGGTGAAAGAACCTTCTAAATAACAAATCTTTTTTTTTTTTTTTTTTTTGATAAACGAACCTTCAGGATAATGAACATCACTTGTCTAGAGGTGCAAATGACTACATTTGCTTTCAAACAACTTGAAGTTGTACAGTTGTAAAACAAAATAATGATGAGAAACAAGAACCATTAAATGATGAGCAAAGTACATGTATGAGACGCTGCAAGAAATGGGTATGTATCCATAAGTTCATTGGAAGTCAATCTGTTACACAACAGTAACTGGGATGCGAATTAAAGGTGATCATTACTTGCAGATTATGTGGACATGATTTAATTAAAGGTTGATCTGTTGGATCAATTACCATCAGATGTTAAATGGGAGTTACATGTATGATGTACAGGTACCTTTCTACAATTATTCAGAAGGCTCTCTATATCATGCATTTTGTATTTCAAGTGTAGACCGTTTTCCTTCCTACATCCGTACAAACATATTTCAAGTGGAAACCATTGTGCATTGTAGCCACAATGTTAAATACATCAGTTGTGTATGATTGTGCAGTATGTTTGAGAACATCATGATATTTTAGTGTATGTTCTTAAAAGTTGATAGTTAGTGTGAATAATTCTTGCAAAACAAATTTCTGTGAAATGAGCATTGTAGGACAGAAAAAATTCAGTTTCATCTTGCTGATAATCTTGTTGTAAAATTCACACTTTAAATTCTCAAGTCGCCACTGGATTCATTGTGGCTTTCAGAGTATGAGTTCATCTTTTTGTTTTAAAGTTTTGTTTTTAAGACTGGTTCTGGTCCATAAAATTGTCTGATTGAAATTCCTTTTCAGACAGTTTGTATGAAAACTGTGTCTGGAAAATGTGCTAAAGCAAAATCAGCTTGTCCTGAACATCTACATACAGAGCTGCTTTTTTGGAGTCTGAGAGAATTTCAATGCATTCTATCGACGATAAAGCTGTACAGCAGCAAAATATTTTCCGCTTCATCACATGAACGTTTCTGCGATGTGCAGAGTACAATATGTGACAATGACTGTATTGCTGACTCCCAGCAGTTAATAGACTAGTCAATGCAATGAAAATTTGAGTGATGATGATCCCAAGATATGATTGCTGCATCAGTAATATCAAAAACCCCCCTAGTACAGAAGTGAGAAAGGTCATCGCCAAGACAACCAAATGCGTCACATGACTGGAGGATAGGTGGCATCCGACTGTGACCTTTCACAAGGTTGATTTCAAGAGCAGTAATTTTCTTGAAAACGGGAAGGTTGGAATAATTGCTCCAATGCAATTTTTCCCCCACTTTTTTTGTCTTTGTGTTTGAGGGGGACATCCTCTATCTTTTGTTTTCAATCTATTTCACGGAGTTATGAAAGAAAAGTCGTCATACGGAAATGGAGAGTAGCAAACCCCCTCTGCCAACGGTATCACAACACTTGATTATGTAGTCATGATGCAGAGCTTGCTCTAGAAATTGCAATTGTAATTGTTTTGCCCATGGCCGATTTAGGCACCCTTCTCTCTCTCACGGCATGTCTTGGTGCTGAAATTCCAGCAACGCTAGTGGTCTTGGAGTACCATATAAACATATGGCTCTGTCTTCATTCACCGAGGTTAGATCTCTCAAATTCTTTTGAAGGTACCCCTCCACGCTGAGAAAGACTTTCTTGTACATACTTGTACTGTACATCGTGTACATTTGTACTTGCCCATGTGTGCATTTGGGCAGTCGTCCCATGCTTCGAACTAACAAGCTGCAGTCTGTTGTACACTGTACTTGCTCATGTTACGACCAAAATCACTCCGAGAATGATCGCACAAAAGAAACAATCAACTGATGTTCAGGCGGTTTATTAACAGTAATATTGTGGGTACAGACTGGTAATCGGCGTCATATCAGTACAACAATGATCAATAGAAACAATTACAAATCGGTAATGGAATCACTTACATGCATCCAAACTATCACAAAGCCGCTACAGTTCCCTGGTAGTGTCCAGATGCGATGTTCGATGCACAAATGAATGATCCGCGATGCACCGATGAATGATTCCTGCGACGTAAATCCAGAGGCACAGGTTACAATAGTCCGCGTTATAGATCCGGGGTAGAATCCACGAAATATGTCCACGGCGAAACGTGCAGAATCCAAACGTTGTGACGACCACGTCCAGTTGATGCGTTGAATGATGATTCACTTAATAATGTTCAGCTAAGAATCCAGCCCATCACAGCTTTGCCGTAGCAATGTCCACTGACAGAAAAATATGGAGTCTATCTCCAATGTAGGCAAATTAATTATCTGCAGGCAAAATGTCTCCCAGGCCTTATCTCCACAAACATAACAGGTCAGCAGGTAACACAGGACTGACTATAACAAGTCACTTCAGAGCCAGAAGTGACGTAACTCTCAGAGCAGAGGTGTTGGGTACTCTGCCTACTGCAGAATTTCTCTAGCTTATATACTATCTATTCACCCCTTCTAGCACATTCTATAACTCTCTCCAACCTACTAGCCAGTCCAAGTTCCAGGAAACCTGGATGACTCACTGCCTAACTATGTACAAAACATCATTACCAAGAATAACTACCAATCACATTGGGCTACAGGGACAGTGCCTCACTCAGCCAAACATGTAAGCACTTCCCAGAACTTTCTGGAATGGGTGAAATCAATCTAGATTGAGTGAGCTATAATGTATTTCCTGCTACAAGCATGTACTGTGTAGTTACATTGTATACCACCTAGAAAATTCTCCACTGATCTGGTCAGCCTGTATGTACTATATCTATACCACATAGAATGTTCTCCATTAATCTGGTCCACCTGTGTACATACACATTAAACAGCCAGGCATACAGTACATCATACATGTACGTGTACATAACTACTAGTGTGTACATTTGTGACACCATCCCCCATGGGAAAAAGAAAGCCTTGCTGTAGCAAGGGTTTCTTTTACCTTCACAATTTCTCATTGTTATTTACAACGAATGTGAGGAAAAATCCAAATCAAGCCACAATAACCACATACTATCACATGTCTTTTGGATAGCTGTATTCATTCCATGTTCTCTTTTCATTTTTACAATGATATTGCTCGGATTGTTGGAGCTTATACAATCATGTCAAACTCAAATTGCATACATCAGTAATGGATAAACTGAACACTATGTATGACTTGAGGTGAAAACCTTTCACCCTTAACTTCTACTGTGTTATCCACTACCTATGTCACACCAACTGACTTTCTGTCATAGCACTCTTTCAGCATGTTGACTTGACACATTTTCTGTTCTTCGCCTCTGTCTGGCGTACTGACCACATAGTTCACATCATTGAGTTTCTTTTTGACACAGTATGGGCCACTGAACTTGGCTTTCAGTGGTTCACCTTGTATGGGCAGCAGTACAAGAACTTCGTCACCTGGGTTGAAAGTTCGGGCTTTGGCATTTTTATCTGCCTTTCTCTTCATAGAGTCTTGTGACACTTTCAAGTGTTCCCTAGCTACCTCACAAGCCTTTGAAAGCCTTTCACGAAACTTTGACACGTAGTCAAGTAGATGGACCTCATCATCCTCCGTCATGAATTTCTCTTTGATGAGCTTCAGTGGGCCCCTGACTTCATGACCGTACACCAACTCAAATGGGCTGAAACCCGTCGACTCGTTTGGGGAGTCCCTCGTTGCAAACAGCAGGAAAGGGATGCCCTTATCCCAATCCTCGGGATACTCCTCACAAAATGCCCTAATCATTGTCTTTAGGGTCTGGTGGTAGCGCTCCAACGCACCTTGGGATTGGGGATGATAAGCTGACGACTTCAGCTGCTTCACACCCAAACGATACATCACCTCTTGAAATATGCCTGACATGAAATTTGACCCTTGGTCAGACTGCACTTCCTTGGGCAACCCATACCTAGTGAAAAACTGCACTAGAGCATCTACCACAGTCTTAGCAGTGATATTTCGCAATGGGATAGCCTCTGGAAACCGTGTAGACATATCCATGATTGTCAAGAGGTACTTGTGACCTGACCTAGTCCTAGGCAAAGGTCCAACACAGTCAACTAGAACCCGACTGAATGGTTCTTCAAACGCAGGTATCGGAATCAATGGCGCCGGCTTCACTGAATGCTGTGGTTTACCAGCCACCTGACATGTGTGACAAGTCTTACAAAACTCAGCCACATCCACATTCAACCCTGGCCAATAGAAATGCCTCATGATCCGATCCTTTGTCTTTCTGACGCCTAAATGGCCGCCAACAGGTAACTCGTGAGCAATCCTCAAGATCTCACCGCGGTAACAGGGAGGGACAACAACTTGACGGACCACCGTCCAATCCTCATCAGCTGGCCTATGGGGAGGTCTCCACTTCCTCATCAATATGCCATCTTTGACATAATAGCACTCAGGGACCTTTTCAGCCTCAGCCTCAGAACACGCCGTCTGAGACAAGCCTTTCAACTCAGAGTCTGCCTGCTGTGCTTCAACCAAGGAAGACTTGCTAAACAGCCCATCACTGTTAGCCTCGGAGCCTAATACAGCAACCCCATCATTTAAATCCTTGAAAAAGGTTTCTGCCAACCAAACACCGGAATTCTCCTCCTCATCAACAGAATCCGCATCATCTTGAACAGCTCTACGAGCCTGAGACCTAGTCACAACACAATCTGGGAAAATCCCAGGAAACTCCTCCTGCAACTGCTCAGTTTCAGCAACCACCACTGGTTTATCCGAAACAACTGGAGACGCAACCACCTTGTCCCCAGCCAAGTCATTCCCCAACAGGAAGTCAATGCCTGCCATAGGCAACTCAGGAACAACTCCAACAGTCACAGGACCAGAAACTAGGTCACACTTCAAATCCACTCTATACAGTGGCACTGACATATAACTGCCATCAACAGTCTGAATCAAGACTTTTGCATTCACTGCACTATCTGGTGGAAAAGTCATACCACCATCCACCATCAACGACTGAGAGGCCCCCGTATCCCGCAGGATGACCACTGGCTTACCTGCCTCACCAGAGGTACATGGGGTCACCTCACCATCAAACAAAAAGCTACGATAGCTCTCATCCACCTGCTTCAGCCTATCTTTGAATTTGGGAGATTGACTTTCAATGGCCTGTGTTTCACTGAACGGGACACTGTTTTCAGGTAGGACACTTTTTGACATGACAAATCCCAAGTCCTTCTTTGTTTTGTTTTGCAACTTCCAACACTGTGACTTAACATGCCCTGTCTTGTTACAGTGAAAACATTTGATGACATTTGCACTTGTACTGGACCCTTTGTCAGATTGAGGCTTTGGTGCTGATGAAGTTTCAGAACTCGTGCCTTTTTCAGAACCAACATTCTTTGGACTGCTCGAATGAATTTTGTCTCTCTTATTTCCAGAGAAATTCCTGAAAGGTGGTCTGTTGTCATTTCTGTGGGTCAGCTCATACTCATCAGCCATCAAGGCTGCTTTATGCAAACTTGTCACTTTGTGATCATCCAAATGTGACCTCACACTGAAAGCAACACTCTTTTTGAATTCTTCCAAGAGAACAACCTCACGTAGATTATCAAAATCCTGATCCACTTTCAGGGATCTGTACCACCTATCAAACATCATTTCTTTTTCACGAGCAAACTCAACATGTGTCTGGCCTGGTTTGCGGTACGAATTTCTGAACTTGTGTCTGTACGCCTCTGGCACCAACTCATAAGCATTCAACACTGCCTTCTTGACTGTAGCATAGTCACGTGATTGCTCTTTTGAGAGAGATGAGTACACATCGGCTGCTTTGCCGACAAACACACTTTGAAGGAGCATGGGCCAAAATTCCTGTGGCCAGTTCAAACTGTCAGCCACCTTCTCAAATGACACAAAATATGCATCGACTCTGTTTTCTTCAAACTTTGGCACCAATCGAATGTTCTTGGCCAAATCAAATTCAGAGGGAGCCCTTTCATGATTTCCAACAGTCTGTGCATGAGTCAATTCCATCTCACGCAATTTCAGTTGTTGCTCCATTTCCTTTTCAATTCTCTTCATTTCTATTCTTTCCTTCATTTCTAATCTCATCTTCTCTTTCTCCATTTCCAATCTAGCAAGTTCAAGCCGTGTTTGATCAGAAATTTGAGCTTGATCTGGAGTGTCAATTTCTTCTTTGAGCTCCATGTGACCAGCTACTAAGTCAAGAATCTCTGCCTTTCTTGCACCTTGTGGAACATCTACATTCAAATGCTGTGCAATAGCAGTCAAATCACATTTGCGTAACCTTTGCAAATCTTTGAGGGACAAATCTGTCCTCTGAACAAATGCCTGAACATCCATTGTACTGATTGACATTGTCACACTGTAATACACACAATATACAATTGAACAATCAACTTAACCGGTATTTTGTCTGTACTAATATTCTGGATTCCGGAACGTTCCAAATTCTAAGTTTTGGCTTAAATTCACTTCCCGGACAAGCCCCCAATTTTGTTACGACCAAAATCACTCCGAGAATGATCGCACAAAAGAAACAATCAACTGATGTTCAGGCGGTTTATTAACAGTAATATTGTGGGTACAGACTGGTAATCGGCGTCATATCAGTACAACAATGATCAATAGAAACAATTACAAATCGGTAATGGAATCACTTACATGCATCCAAACTATCACAAAGCCGCTACAGTTCCCTGGTAGTGTCCAGATGCGATGTTCGATGCACAAATGAATGATCCGCGATGCACCGATGAATGATTCCTGCGACGTAAATCCAGAGGCACAGGTTACAATAGTCCGCGTTATAGATCCGGGGTAGAATCCACGAAATATGTCCACGGCGAAACGTGCAGAATCCAAACGTTGTGACGACCACGTCCAGTTGATGCGTTGAATGATGATTCACTTAATAATGTTCAGCTAAGAATCCAGCCCATCACAGCTTTGCCGTAGCAATGTCCACTGACAGAAAAATATGGAGTCTATCTCCAATGTAGGCAAATTAATTATCTGCAGGCAAAATGTCTCCCAGGCCTTATCTCCACAAACATAACAGGTCAGCAGGTAACACAGGACTGACTATAACAAGTCACTTCAGAGCCAGAAGTGACGTAACTCTCAGAGCAGAGGTGTTGGGTACTCTGCCTACTGCAGAATTTCTCTAGCTTATATACTATCTATTCACCCCTTCTAGCACATTCTATAACTCTCTCCAACCTACTAGCCAGTCCAAGTTCCAGGAAACCTGGATGACTCACTGCCTAACTATGTACAAAACATCATTACCAAGAATAACTACCAATCACATTGGGCTACAGGGACAGTGCCTCACTCAGCCAAACATGTAAGCACTTCCCAGAACTTTCTGGAATGGGTGAAATCAATCTAGATTGAGTGAGCTATAATGTATTTCCTGCTACAAGCATGTACTGTGTAGTTACATTGTATACCACCTAGAAAATTCTCCACTGATCTGGTCAGCCTGTATGTACTATATCTATACCACATAGAATGTTCTCCATTAATCTGGTCCACCTGTGTACATACACATTAAACAGCCAGGCATACAGTACATCATACATGTACGTGTACATAACTACTAGTGTGTACATTTGTGACACTCAGCAGTGATTTTAGTTGCCCCAGTCAAGCAAGCTATTGTGTAGCAATTGAACAATTGGGCTTTCAGTCGCTGACCAATATTAAGCAAAAGTCCTTGCATAACCAGACTCATACTACTCAATGAATCCAAAACCTGTAGAATGCTTGCAGTTTAAAGCATTGTACCATTTCTAGAACATTTTATTACTGTTGTGGTTTTGTTCAGAATGTATACCTTTGATATCAAGAGAGATTTGATATCATTTGAGTCTAAAAAGATTTTGATAGAGTAATGTCCTGTGCAATTTGAATAATATATCTTGAGTATTTTTTTTTTTGATACTTGAACATCATTATTTTATTAATTATTCTACAGTAAGCAAAGTTTTTACACTTTGTTTCCTGAAATGTTACCACCACAGTGTTGAAGAGTGTCTTTAACCGGGTGTTCCATCACGGCATAATGCGGAGCTGATGGAGTCAGGTCTTCGACCCATGCTGTCAATGAGAGCGATGGATTTCCCATCAGTTTTTATTTGTCATTAAATATGAATGCCGACGCTTTGTGCAGTCTAATCTTCCATCCGTCCGTGGAACACAAAAGGCATCAATGCAAAGCATGCATTGTGCTGCCCTGAGTGCTTCTCTTCAAATACGAATCAGCTTCGCACATGATGCTCAAATACACCCCACACACACCATGGAGAAATGCTCTATGGGACATTTACCCCAGAGGTTCACTTCCCTCTGTGGTGTGTTTTAACCCATCAAATCTCAGAGACCACATCTCTGGAGTTTTGTGCATTGTCCTTTTAAAACAGTGTTTTTTTTCCATTCATGATTACTTTTTCATAAGGTAGAATAAAAAAAAAAAATCTGTCATTTCTAAAAACCTCTCCTTTAGTTACATCCACTTAATACAGAACATCATCAAGATCCTCTATATTGCTAAATCTATACCTGGTCCATATAATATAGCAACTACAGTGTATTATTGAAAAGATACACATATCTGATAGTAGCATACTGTACAAGTTACTGCTTCAGGCTTGAATTGGACACTTCTTTTACATTTTTTTTTTACATTTTTTTTTTTCTAAGATGAATATGATATTGTACACATTGCGTCTAATATTTTTCTGACATACATGGAGTATAAAATACATCAAGATGCAACAATGATGACAAAATGATGATTTGTGAAGATAAGTTCCTCGAGCACTTGATGAATTAAAAGGCTTACCGTACTTCTTTAGATGGACATAAATGCTTCCTTTGTACGCCTGACATTTAGAGTTTGTTGTGATGAGTCACTCACCTCCAGAGTGAGGTAAAATGAAAGCAGGAAATGTAGCAGGTGAAATTCAAATCCATAAGACGAAAAAGAAGAAGAAAATTGACAGCTAGGATATGTCATTTGAAGTTATAAAAATGTCACTGTCAGTTGATGACATGCTGATGTTTGTAAAACTCAAAGTAAAAACAGCAGTCATGTGATTGTGTTGGCAAATCCTGCTTTATTGTATTTTTTTTCCAAATATTTCTTTAAAACTTCAAATGTTAAATGCTACGTGGACTTCTTGTCATGTCATCGTGATGGCAAAGTATGCTTCATTTTGTTTTTATGTTTCTCTTAGCTTGAAATGTTGAATGTTATTTTAGTTAAAATGAATTGAGAATGGCATGTTTTGTCATATCTCTCAGTTGCCTTCATGGGAATTTTCAAATATCTTTGATGATTAATAGGAAATTGTTCAAATAAGTAGCTTTTGAGTGAGTGTGTGAATAACTTTCAAGTATAGCCATAGGTATTACTGTAAAATACATTTTGTAGCAAGGCTTATAAGAGATTGACCTTCAACATGCTGGAAAGAGATTACATTTTACTCCTAAAATGTGCAAGATGAATTGACCAAATAAATAGCTTTTGAGTGAGTGTGTGAATAACTTTCAAGTATGGCCAGAGGTATTACTACATGTAAATAGCAAGGCTTATTTGTAAGAGATTTGTCTTTAACATACTGGAAAGAGCCTACATTTTACTCCTAAAATGTGCAAGATGAATAATGTGTGTACATTTGTTCAGAGCTGTTAAGCTGTGTGATTTGGGCTTTTGAAAATACTCATTTGGATTCAAACATTCACACAATTGAAGTTTAATAAGGTTTAGTTAAGGGTCTTTGCTTTGCATTGCAAAAAATAGTTTTATTTGCCACTGTTTTATGCACAGGAGGAAAAAGAAAACACTCACTTGCAAATGAGGTGCTTTAAATCTCCAGACTGCCTGTGCCCAGACAATGACTGGAGCATGTCCCCTGGCCACCTGAGTAGTACGAGTTTCATTACGGGATTAAAACAATTTGCAGAGCTGCCAACTAGTGATTTTCAGTAATTTCTCCTAAAATTGGAGAAGAATACTAAAGGTTACAAGCAAATTACTGATTTTAGAAATAATTGTCTGTGAGATATTCTCTGACACTGTTGAGGATTACTGATTTTCACTCAAAATAGGTGCAAATTACTGATTTTCAGCCATCAAAGTACTGAAAGGCTTTTACAAAAGTTGGCAGCTCTGAATTTGTGGTTTCTTTGCATACACACTGCACAGGCAAGTTTGATGAGAGTTTAAATTAAAAGAAGACATCAACAACACTACCACAAATGTTGTTGTACAAGTAATACACCAGCCACAGGGCATTCCCCAAACCACAGAATCATGTTCAAATGACAGCTAAGAATAAATTCCTCAATTAAAGATTCAATGGATGCTTGCCAAATGAGTGTGTTTGCTACCATGTGTACAAAATACCTGTGTGAAAATTGCATTCTGTGTAAATATATATTTTTAAAAGAATTATATCTGTCTGGTAATACACAAAGGATGCTTCAGAGATTTCACTGAGCAGAGGATAAAAATTTTAGCAGTCGATTTTTCTAACACTTTTGAAAGGATCAACAGTGCCAGGATGATGAAGTTCAAACCTTGTTGATTCTTTTGGAATCAAGAGCATACTGTGTACTGTATTTCCACTGCAGCTTGAAGAATGTGCACTCACTATTTGGTTTTTGAAGGTTTTCTGAATTGAATGGACGATTTCAGGCATCCATTTAGGCAGGGGAACCATCTCCCTGTGAATATTTTAACGCTGAAGGCTTCTGACCCAGTTCCTTGATAGAAAAGTAGATGAAGAATTTTGAGGAATGGGGGGCAAAATATTGTATTTGCAAGATGGCATCTTTGATGGGGGCCTTGCATTTCTGACGGAAGGCATCCCTGATTGGATGAGAGCGCTCCTCCATTGAGTATGAGGAGAGCGTTGCCGTGGAGCCCATTTCTGTAAAAAAAAAAAATGAGCACTATAAAATCCATCTCCGCTTCCTCCTCCCCCGTTCCTCATCCCCCGGCAACGTCAAAAGATGCGTTTTTTGATGGAAGGTGAGATGAGCTCTCCTGCTGGCTGCAAGGAGCCAGAAGAATTGGATTCCACCTTTAAGGGGAGTTTAAACATTTTCCTTCCCTTTTCTGGTAGGAGGATTGACTTTGATTAATCTTAAATCCAGACTCACAAAAACTTAACAAATTATGATATGTACTGGTAGTCTCTTGCTCTTCCCTATTTTGCCAAGATAATGTGATTTTTATAAGAGAGTAAAATGCTTTCAATGAATTATATTTACATGAAGAAGATGTAAACTAGGGTAAACATGGCATAATTTCCCTCATTTTTTTTTTGTGTCCAAATTTAGATATTGCCAGAAAACTTTTAATGAGCAGGTCACACCATACATGTCTTTCCAATCAAAGTTGGATGTTTTTGACCCTCCAACATATTTGATAAATAGTCTAACCTGTGATACAGGAATGTGCTTTGGTGTTGTGGATCTATTGAAAGTGCACATAATACTCATTGTCCTTCAACCGAATGGAACAGTGTACCCTCTAGGGTTGAAAATTGCATAATTTTATTCCATGAAGTATTCTACATGTATCCTCTCTTAGGGACAGAAGAATGCTACTCGTGCGGAACATGATGGAAAAGAGACATTAAAAAAGCCTCTTACCTTAGAACTCGAGGGACTAATTTACGTGCCTGGCCTCTGTTCTCATTCTTCGGGAGAAAGTTCAACCTATTTCATGATTGGCTGTAACAAATAATGGAATATTCCTGGATTAGCCATTACGTATTCATCCACATGTGTGTGTGCATGTGCCTGTGCATGCTGTAGTTACTTGCATATTGCTCTGTAATTTTTTGTAGCTGGAGCGGTTGATTTCGGCTGATTGCCTGAAATTTCTTTTCCGTAAATCCATCAAGGACAGTTTGTGATCGCAAAAGAGGGAAAGAGAGAGATAGAGAGCGACATAGGGAAGGAGGGAGAGAGAGAGAGAGAGATAGAGAAAGAGAAAGAGATAGGAGAGAGATAAAGGAAGAGAGGAAAAGAGATAGAGAGAGAGAGAGAGATAGAGAAAGAGATAGGAGAGATAAAGGAAGAGAGGAAAAGAGAGATAGAGAGCAAGATAAAAAAAGAGAAGCAGAGAAAGAGGGGGTTGATGACAGTAAGCAAAGACTACTTACATATCAGCGAATCTGTTTTAGTCCCCAGTTGTTTTTTACGGGAGTATCCTTTCAGATGCATGGAAGATATGACAAGGACATCTCTCTTCAAATGCTTTGAAAAGAAAGTCAGCATATTGTGTCAAAGGTGCTTGAGAATATGAAGCCTTGGAATAAGTGTTTGTGCTTTAAAAGAAGTGAATATTTTTGGATATGTTTGTGCTCAGAGGTGACATTTAAGGAGGCAGAATCTGCAGTTATACAAGTGACAGACTGGTTTGATATTTGACATATCATTCTATATTCATACATAAATATCCGCAGTACCATACTCTTGAAAAAGAGAAAGGTACAGTATAAGATTTTTAAATACTATGCTATTCCACATAATTAAAAAAAAAAATTGAGACAGCCATGCATTGCCTGTGTGTGGCCTACAAGTGTGTGTTTTGCAAGCCTAATATTTTGCAAATGAGTTCTTTTTAGACAATTTTGGGAGTCATAGGAATTTACAATCTCAAACCACAGCAATGAAATTCCTTCTAAGTCCTATGGGGAAAAATGACTTTATACTTGGATGAAGTACATTGTAAGTAGTGCATATCTTTTATGGGAAACAAGGATTTGGGGCATTTTTCACAAACTCATGCAAACTGGTACAACGAGTAGGCATCGCAGTGAAATGGTGAAAAGAGTAAAAATGTGCCTCAATTATTTGTGACCCGCTACAACAAAAGGGTCCTAAAGTCACGCACGGTCGAAGCCGTGAAAATCGAGTTTGAAGTCAGAGCATCAAAATTGGTCAAAACTTACGATTTTCTGATTTTGACATATTATTGTAGTCTGACATATCTTCTATCATCTGTCGAAATTTTGAAGCAAAATGGTGAAAGAAAAGACCAAAAAATAACGTTTTTCTGGGCCATGTTTTTTGGCATTTCAACGAAGCAGAAACTGGTTCCAAAATTTGGATTGAGCGCCACAGATAGGCTCCGCCCCTAACAACGACCAGAGTGATCTCATTGGTCAGTTTGCTGCTTGCTGCTAACCGAAGCGTGAAGCTCACACACTGCCCAGTCGACTGGTGCGTGCAGGCGGGGTGCGCTATGCCTAGCCGCTTCTCCTGGCATCCTGGTCACTGATTGGTCGGTGAGGAGACCGCCGACGCTGTACTTGAATGAGCATTTCGGGAGTTGCTAGGGCTTGCCTTCTATTGTCCGGAGGTGAAAACTGACTTGCGTGTCCTTTGATCGCGAATGCGTCGCAAGGAAAACTTTTAGGGTGCTTTTCTCGAAACAGTGATTTCCCAGACGTCTTGACATGCTCTCTTTTAAACATCGATATCTCTGCAGCCGATTGTTTTTATAAGATGTGTTATATATCAATTTAAAGCAGAAAGATGAGGAAATTATGCCATGCAATTTTCAAATATTTTACCTCTCCCGACTTTAGGATCATTTTGTTGTAGCGGGTCACATTTTTTAACATTCTAAGTTTGAATTCTGTTCCAGCCATTCTTCATCCTACTTATAGTTGAATCTCATTCATCCGGTCATTGATAGATATTGATCAGGATGGCTCAAATAGACAGAAATGACAGAGTCATGAGGGCAGTGTTATGCCAGATAGAAATGCAAGTGGTATCACACTGCATCCTTCTAGAAGATTCCAGACTGTTCATGAAACTTGTCCACATGCTTCATTGACCAGTCGGGACATATTCTGGTTGTTGCATGGATGTCTTGATGGTAATCATTAAATGTGACCCCGCACCACAAAACACACAAAAAGTCGCCAGACATGAATTTTTAGTTCAGACCATATTCTGAAAAAGCAGACTTTAAGCTTTGAAGTGATGCATAACTCAAATCAAATGGACTCTCCTAACCTATCTAAATATTGGAAAGAAAGCACAAAGTCAGGAAAAGTGTGAACTGAGAAAAGAGGCTCTGAAGTGCAGTGTCTATTCAAGCGCTTTGTCTTTACCAAACTGTGCTGGCTGTGTGATGAATGTGACAAAAAAAACAGGAAGTAAACCACCTGAGTAACAACAATGGAGGGATTATCAGATTAAACTGAAATTAAGCATGCCTTATTAATACATTCTGTCCATAATTAATGCCAACTTTCGAAGCAGTAGCGCTATTCTTTCAAAAGTTATTAGAGTTGAAAATGGAGAGTGTGTACAAGGTTTTTTAGACATGAAAAAGGGACTCTAAAGACACACCTTATCAAACTATTCTACCAAAGATGTTCGAGATGAACTGCTCAAAAAACACACTTTTCCGCCTGTTTTATGATCCCAAATTTTAGCATTTTTTAATGTAAAAGAAGACTTGCTCTTTCAGAAAATACGAAAAAGGCAAGATCGGCTAGGTTGACCCATTTCACTTATTTTCAGTCCTCACGCAAAATCAGTGTGCGAAGTTTTGTTCGTTTTGTGGTGCACGGTCACAAATGATGAGAGATTAAAAAGTCTCTTCCCTGATCAATACTGTATTGCATCACATGGGCCTTTATATGTGGGACTGTGGCATTTTTACATGAAATCTTAGGGAGCTTCTGATAAAGAGTGTTCATAAGTGTGATAATTAGGCACATTATGCCATTGAAGTGCAAAGCAAGTGTAAAGGGTAAAAGGCATTTTATCCTGTTTTTCTTAAGTAGAAGAGGATTATTCACCTAAAATGCATGGCGAAAGTACTATGTTAAAGTCCCTTTAAGAATAAAGGCCTCCTTGCCGTTGAATGTTTGATGAGCGTTTGTGTGCCCAAGGGGTCGTTGGTGCATCAGCTGCAGAATGCCGAACATCTCTTCCAATTACGCTGGCAGCAGTTCAGCATTCTGAGGGTCGCGCGGTCCCAGAATGCAGTCAGTGTGAGGCTTTGCCATCGTGGTTTCTGTGAGTTGTAAACAATTTTGCCATGATGCCTGGGCAAGATATGCTCAATAAAGTAAGTGATAACTATTGAACCCTGAACAAAAGCAGGGTAATGGATTTCCATTGTCTCTTTATTTCCCATACTTTTGGTTTGATAATTATGTGAGTGTTATTGTTGCCAGGGAAAAGATACGACAGTCATATCATTTCAAACTAGCAATCGTTCTCATTTATGATCAAAATTAGTTCATGTGTTCAACACCACAAATAAACAGTAATGTAGATTGTAAAGGAAATTCTTTAATCAAAGACCAAATGAGACAATGTATTACAATTTTTGTGGAATGATATTGCATGTAATTTCTACTGCATAATGCAATTTCATCAAAAGAAATGGATAGGGGTAATCTGGGAAGTAAAATGAACATAAATGATGCATGCTTGTGCAGGTTGTATTTGAACATATTTAAAATTTTAGTTTTCTTCAGGTGTGAACTTGCTAGACACTGTGAATAAATCCCGACTTCTCATGTATGCAATGTATTACCCATGGGTTGCTCACCATGGTATCATTGTTTGTTTCATTTATGTCATTG
Organism: Diadema antillarum; assembly: GCF_040938485.1. Taxonomy (NCBI): domain Eukaryota; kingdom Metazoa; phylum Echinodermata; class Echinoidea; order Diadematoida; family Diadematidae; genus Diadema; species Diadema antillarum. Next base: position 602,882 of record NW_027272107.1, on the reverse strand, counting down.
TATAGTTTGTGTGTGATTGTATTCAGGTTCAGTAGAGGAACTGTAACTGTCCATGTATGCTGTACTTTGTGTAAATATCATTGTTTTGTTATCTTTTATAATGTGCAGGGCCCCCAGGAAGAACAGTACCTGCCTACTGATGGGGCTACCCTGTTGAAAAAGACTAAATAAATAAATGAATAAATAGATAGATAGAATAAATAAATAAATAAATATATATATATATATATATATATATATATATATATATATATAAATAAATAAGTACATAAATAAATACATAAATAAAAATTCCAGTTTAAATCTACAAATACATGTTTTGAAAATCATTGAAAACAATGTTTAGCCATCGTCAACCATCCAGTGTTACAGTAAAGCAACATTAACCCATTGAGGATGAGTCCCGAGTATGCTTGGGCAGGTGTCTATGGGAAATGGGTGTTGTAGCAAAACCAGCCTGTCCTCAATGGGTTAAAACATGAAAACTGATATGAAATGTTCCCTAGAGCCTGGATTGACATCATACAATAATATATCCATGCCTGGTGTAGTGATACAAGTTCTTGTTTATACTGATTTTTTTTTTTGGAATTATCTTTGTTTTTAAATTTATTTTGTGTTTAAAGATCTACTGTATATAAAAGATTGGTTGTCCATGGTAGAGGCACAAGTGTGGTGCCGTAAAGAAGACCAAAACTTGACAACAAAAACATGTGTCCTCTTGGACTTCGTCCCTTAAGAAATTAAAAAAACCTCACACACACATGGACACTCGCAAACCCACAACACACATGCATACACAAACATGTCATAGACATAATATGAACATACACAACCACTTTCACATACAGGTGTACACACATTGGCCTACATACAGCACACCTTCTAGCCCACACAACCCCACACAGCCACCCCCATAGTACATGACAGTGCACACATGACTGCTCCTACAGTCTTATACCCCATTTAAAAAAAAAACTAAAAACAAAACAAAAACAAACCGCTGACACACCCTCACACATACAGACACACACGTACAACCCAGACCCCCCCCCCCCCCCCAACACACACACAATAAACACAATCCTTCCTATGAAGGCACTGAAACCAGTACATGTATTAACCCATTGGGGACGGTCTGATTTTGCTACAACACACATTTCTTATAGACGCTTGCCCGAGTATACTCGAGACCTGTCCTCAACGGGTTAAGTGTGTGTGATGAGCCTTTCTGAATAGATTTTGTGTGGTTGCTACTTCAGACTGGTACATTTTATGTACACTTAAGATGCATGCAGTGGTAGGGGTGCCTGTACACATGGAAACAAACCAGATTGCCACTACCCCATATGCGCTCATGTTTCAGAACTGTTGAAGTCGTAAAAATGTAGGAGGACATGTTAAGTACATGTATTGTTATATTTCATACCAATCTGGCAAATGAGAGCATGAGAATCATTTTTTTTTTTTTCTGTTTCTCAATTGAAAAATGGTCTGCAAATACATTTTTTTTTTTGGGGGGGTGGGGATAATTATACAGTCAAGGTGACATCAGCAAAAGAATAAACAAACAGTAAAAATAATGAAAAGAAAAATCAAATTAGTGCTTTCTTGGACTTTTTTTTATAGCTGATTTGCATCTTAATGTACACAAAAAGGAAAAAAAAATATCAAAAGTAATCCACCCATAAAATGTTAAATAGAATCCTTGACAATATTCATGTTAAAATCGAAATTTTTATTGTGTTGAGATTTTCACCCATTTCACGCAAAACTCATCATACCCGGCCGAGTGTGAAAAATTACTCCAAATAAGGGGAGTGCAGTGGCCTGAAAAAAAAAAAGGAAGTCGCCTGAAAGAAAAAGGAAATATAAGCATTAATTCTATATTTCAGCTGCCCAGTTGGACCACCAAAAGATAGAGAAAAGACAGTGTGTTTGGGAGATTGGCAGATTGAGGGATAAAGTTATGACACAACAAAGGAGAGAAGGCAGTATGATTGTAGTGAAAAAAAAAAAAAAACCAAAACAAAGGAGAACAAAGATGTGTGGTATTTGATAGAAGAGGGAATCACAGGTAAAGACAAAAGAAAAGTGTAAATTCAAATTTGGTGAGAATTACATTTGTAACAGAAATGGACAGACCGTCAGAGCACAGGACAAGTTTGAGGTACGTACATTACTGTATAAGCTGTTATTTTCGTGAGGGTTTCATTTTCGTGAATTTCGAGAGTCACAGTTGGATTGCGAATTTAACAACAGGTGAAATTGTCTCAATGCGCTTTGGTGATAGTACATTAGCGTCGGTGTCAGCGTCAATTTGCAAAACAACATCTTGCAAAAATGTGTATGATCTCATACGCGAAAATATCTGTATATGTGCAAAAATAAGAGCGTATACAGTATTGGGAAGAGATTTTGAATACCTATTGAAATAATTGATGGTAAAAAGATTGAGAGATTGAGTGAAAGGTACTGTATAATAAAGTGCAGAGATAGAAATACACTAAGTGTTGTGTGAGAAACAGAAAGAGAGATAGGAGGGGGATGGAAAAAAACAGGGAAAATGGCAAGTATGGAAGGGAGAAACAAAATTTGGAGGTAGACAGAGTAAGAGATAAGTGTACAAAGAGGAGACAATTAAAGCAAAGAGGAAACAAACAGACTCGCGTGTACACATGTGTGGCATTAAAATGAGAAGGGGAGGAAGAAAGATCTTTAGTGTGTGAAGACTAGTGATATAATCTATTTGCCTACCCCTATATCCAGTGACATCCACATTTATTCCAGTCTAATTCATCATGCAAATCAGGTTGCCCTTACTTTTTTCTCTCTTCCAAGGGCAGGTAGAAGTACATGCATGGAGACTTTGCTATCTTATCCAGTAATGTTAATGCCCCATTTCTGATCCTACAACACAACAATACTCTTACCGTATTTACTTTTAGAACAGTTTTATTCCATACTATTTGAATGCATCCATAACATTTAGCAATACCTAGTATGTACGTCTAAACAGTAAACAACCCCAGAAAAACAGGAGCTGTACAGTTTGAACACAGCCATGGTTCTTGGCATAGATGTGTATGTGTGTACATCTATGTGTGTGTCAGTGTCGCTTGTTATCTAAAGTAGATATTGACTGATGCGGCTAATGTACTAGTCTTCAAACTCAGACTCTGGTATTGTCCTTTTTTTTTTTTATTTACAGAGTACTGTTGATATTCATTGGAGAGTGGGAGCTTTCCCAAGAAGTAGAAACCATAGAGACTGACTATTGGACAATGACAATGAATACTGCCCTCAGTGTTTAATAGTAGATTCAACTGACATTTCATTAGAAAAAGAAACAAAAACAAAACCAATGCTTTGAGATCTATTTGCACATGTTCTTAATGCAGTAAGTAATAATTTGATGCAAGTTTTGATGAATAGCATTTTCTTTTTTTTTCTGTTAACATATCAGAATGTTTTTAGATGAAATATGCAATTAAATGTTACAAGCATACCACTGAAGTCAGTTGCCTTCCAAATGATTCAAATGAAATGTACAATGTTAAGTTTTCGTAAACTCAGTCGAGTATGATAGCATGGCTTTATTTTAATAGTGACATTCATTCATTCATTTCTTTATTAGTCTATGTCAGACATAGAAATTTGGCTTCCACTGGCATTACATTGCAACAAAATGATCATGAGAGTACAAACAAATTTTACATCACAATTACATAATTACATCTATAAGCACAATGAATACAAGCAAACCCTACACAATCAGTAATATCAAACATAACAATGTGTAAACAATGAAGTGTACATATTTTTTATGCAGCTGTTCATTAATAAACAACAAAGTATCAGTAGGATTCTAATAAATTGTAAATATGATACATAAAATGTATGGGGATAGAGCTTTCTCTTCTTTTGCACCACGTCTGTAGAACTCTCTACCAGTCCTGCTTCGGAATTGTAACAGACTCAATACCTTCAAATCTGAACTGAAGACTTATCTTTTTCAGCAACTTTGTGAATGATGTGTGACACATTGCGGGAGCCGGGCGCCTTTGAATGTTTCTACCGATAAATGGTGCTAAATAAATGCTGTTTCATCATCATCATCATCATCATCATCATCGTTTTTCATATTTAACCCGTTGAGGACGAGTCCCGAGTATACTCGGGCAAGCGTCTATGGGAAATGCGTGTTGTAGCAAAATCAAACCGTCCTCAACGGGTTAATACATTTTATGTGAGTAGATAGATCTATACAAACCTTAAATGTCACTTGAAAATTGGCATTTTATGATTAACTTTCATCAGAAGTCTCTTACAATGTAGATGTACATGTATGTGTATGAAAATTTGCAGATATCAATTGAGAGTTTCGTAGCCCATTGAGGACAGACTGATTTTACTATGTCACACGCATTTCCCATAGACACCTGCCTGAATATACTCGGGACTCGTCCTCAACGGGTTAATGTTTTGGTGATGTTATTCAGGAAAGTACAACCCCTGTACTGTCTGCATGCAGGAGCGTGCTGCTCTAACCCTGTATTGTGGAGATGGCTATATAGGGTGTGTGAGCAGCAAATGGATCCTAGCCTGGAGAATTCAATCATTTTATGTTAATATCTTGGCTAGATGCTGCTGCCCCTATCGATGCATAGCCTATGTTGGCAGTGTGAAAGACTTGGACCGATCTATGTATGGCTTGATATGAAATGCGCATCTTATCATGCAAGCATCTAGGGAAAACTGCAATATAGTAATGCACAGTTTAGGGACTACCGGTACTACCTTTGTATGTACTAGGTAAGTATAACGTGACTCAATTTACCATTAACCCCTTTGCTCTGGCATGACGTGAATCCCCAAAGACTCTCTACAGGGAGTCATGGTGTGGTAGGCAGCAAGTTAGCTGACTCTCAAAGGCATTATTTGCCATTTGCAGGTGAAACCAAAACCCAGTCGTAGTGTTTCAAAATAGTTCTAAAATGTGAATAGAAACAACCAATGAAAAAAGCTGAATCAGCATAATCAATGTTAAGTATTGTTAAATGTACAAAATGTGAACAATACATGTAGTTATAATAAAAATGTTTCTACAAACCCTGTATATTTATGGTTTATTGCAAAAAATAGTGATATCTCTTTCTATCTTAGGCTTTATTGCAAAATATCTATATGGTGGGATGTTTTGTGATACACGTGACATACACACAATGCATCAATGTGATATCTCGAAGATATTTTAAGTCACTGCTCCTAATGGTAAACAGTACCTTCAACTAGTTCCTACTGTAGCTGTTGTACATGTATAATTAGGTCGCCCACATTAAGTGGAGATTCCAGGGGATATAGTGGCCATGCGATGTAGAATTGTGTGGTGTGCATATATGTATTGGAAGTATATACAAGTATGTGACCCGATGGGAGTTGGGATACGGAGCTGCTGCTGAAATCCTGATAAATTGAATCTCGCTGCCCTTAACTGTGGCAATTACAACCTAGATTTCACACATTTTGTGTAATTTCTGATTTTGTGAGTGATGTTGGCCTGAAAGTAGACAAAGCGTGTTTGTATCTTGTCAAGCTGAAAATATAAATTGAATTGTGCTTTTTCCTTTCAAATTTATATTAATCTTGTCCTATGATAATGCCATAATGATAAGATAATCTAAGGATAAAAAATGTTATTGAAATATTCAGACGTTGGAGTGTCCATGCATTCCAGTTGATCATCATATGCTAATCTACGACTTTCTGCACTTTCCTTATTGAAACAGAATTAACTATTACAGCAGTCATTTTCTTTATGATAAACCTGCATTGAACTGAAGTTGAGTTAATAATGATAAACAGTCAAACATACCCCAACATCAAGACTGTACAGCTTCAGGCCGCCAGCAGGAAGCTACTGTAACCCTATTGCTCCTTACACCCTGCCCCGCTGGCCCCGGCTGACTAGAGACCCATTGCACTGTTGTTAGTGCTGAGTAAACAGTTGCAACTCCTGCACCGAATGTGCAGTGTTCATCTATTCTTCAGATCATTTATGAGGCCGATATTACTGAAACTATACCCCTTCACAGAATTCAGAGATGTTGAAATCCCTAATCTGAATGTTTTTCACTTCATGTTTTACTATTTTGACTTAGATAAAATAGATGAAAATTGACCCACGTGTACGATCTTTTCATCGCTCGCGGCGATCTCTATTACAGTCCCACATATACAGATTCGTGTAAGTTCTCCACACATGGCAAAACTGTACACAATACATTGCAGTCTGAATGCAAATGAACATGGCGGGGCACCACAATTTCTTGGACTTTGAGAAAGCTTTCCTGATTGGTTAAAGGTGGGGAAGCTTTTTTCACGCTGGAAATCATTTCCTTACACTGTCAGCCAATCACAAATGAGTTTATAGAGTGGTAGTGTCATAGCCTTTGAAGTAATCTGTCAATCAAAATAGGCCGATAATATCGGCCACTCTATGCAAGGGCAGATGAGCTGGGAAGGAATACAATGTGCACATTAGATGAGACAACTGCTGTCTTTCTCTATGCCTGGCCGTATTCACAACATGTGTGTGGTAATGCATTCTGTTCCGCTGTAGGCTGGTACCTGTTAGCCGCAGTGTGCAGCTAGCGCCTGGCAGCTCTCTGATCTTCACCCCAGCCGGTCAGTGCCGACACCTATGGCGGGGGAAAATGCACAATAGTGGCAGGAGCGGGTTGTAATGGACATTTTCTCAGCCGCACCGCGTGCAAATTGAATTTGGGTTGACGCAGGCACGGTCAGACGAGCATTATTGGTAGGGCAGGAAATCTGGGTGGGGGGGGGGGGAATGGGGAGAAGGAGGGGTGGGGCTTGAATGGGCTTCCAACCTTGAATGATGGTAAAAGGGGGTTAAGCAGACACAAATTTAGGTGATGAAGGGACTGGGACCTGTGCTGATGATGGAAACAAGCACCGCTGACTGATGGAAGAGATGGGGGAAGTGGAGAGGTGGGACTGGGAGAGTAGGGTACAGTACACTACCTCAGGCAGTAATAAGGGGGGGGGGGGAATGGGTGGAGCAATTGGGGGAGGGGAGTCTGCAGGCCTCCAAGCAAACATTGATGACAAAAAGTGGGGAAAGGGGCTTAGATGTACAGTTGTAAGGCAGCAAACTATACAGATAAGCATGGACAGTGAATGATGATGGCGGTCTGGTATTAAACCGGCAAGCACAAAATGATAAAATGTCTTTGTGTCTGTGGTGGGGGGGGGGGGGGGGAGGGTGAGCAAGCGGGAAGATTTTGATGAGGGGGAAAGGGACTGGGATACTTAGAGGTGCTCATTGATAATGACAGATATAGCTACAGTTCTGTATATAGGAGAGATGGATAGAAAGAGTCGACACTGATAGGGAGAGGGGTTGGAGGGCTAATACTGAGTTGGAATAAATGAATGACAATAAGGGAAGGGGGGCATATATTGCAGAATACTAAACCCTTTTTGTGCCCACTGAATTTTTGGCCGCTGCCATGGTACCACTCCCACATTGCTGGACTTTGTTGCATTCGATGACGTGAACTGGGGGTTGACTGCCGAAGGACATAATAATATAGACAGACAAAGAGGTGATTGCACAGGAATGACATTAAGGGTGATGGGTAATCCATCCTACACCCACTACCACTTTGACAGTCCCTCATCGCCCCCCCTCTCCATTATGGAACAGCAGGAGCCTTAAATTCTTCATATACCTGTCATGCACCCCTGTGGTGACTAATACCTAATTCCTGAGATTGTTTGCGCTCCATTCATCCCAAATTAGGGTGGTGTCCAAAATGTGGGTGCTCTCAGGAAGGGCTGGTGGGTCTACTTTCTGCACTTGGATACATCAAGGATAATGACAATCCATGAAAAAGCCACCCCTCCATTTCCACTGTAGGGGTGACAGTTCTCACCCCATGTGTGATGGTGTACTCCTGGAGAGTCCAAATTATGCCCTGCAGGTGTCCCACACACTCAATTTACTGCCTACCCGTGAGGCATCGCACTTCTGTGGCTAAGTTGCTCATACTGTGTGTGTTTTCTCCCCTGTGATATACTGGCAGAGTCATCACCTAGTCTGTCATTTTCAGACTCTTAAAGTAAAAGCTTCTATGCTGATGATTATATTAACCTTGAGTGTTGATAACATGCTATATACTCCATAGGAGAGTCCAATGCAAGTAAGCATACTGTAGTGAATGATGAACATCAGGCAGTGGCAATCCTCAAAGTTTTGTTTTGAGTGAATGACTGATATATACTCTTATATCCCCAAATTATATGCAAACCTGTGACATCCAGGGTGCTTAATAATACTCAAGACCAGCCCAAGACAGTACAAAATGCATACAAAGTATTGTACAAATAGACTCCAGGTGTCAAAGTGTGATTTTAGTATAATTCACAGGTGGACAGAAAGGTTGATTGTGGCATTCCTCTGACGATGTCTATCCCCATTTCCACATGATTTGCAAGGATAGACTTCATTCAAAGTAGTGGTAATACTTAACCCGTTAAGGACGAGTCCTGAGTACACTTTCACAAGTGTCCATGGGAAATGTGTGTTGTAGCAAAATCAGCCCTTCCTCAACGGGCTGAAGTACATCACATTTAATACACATTGCAACATATGTACTCATCCTTCTGTATCATGGTATCGGTGAATCTTACTCTTGTTTCAACCTTATTGCACCCAGGCACCAGCTATAAACTTGCCAAGTTTTTGCATCAGTAATCAGTCTCTCTGGCATCCCTCTCAAACATGACCTAATTTTAAGTTTAATAGCAAATCCACTTACAAACGTAGGTGTATCTCTTGAAATGTGCCTCAATCCTCGCAGGAAGGCCATGGTGACACAATAAGGATTAGGGGATTCAAGAAACTTGCATGTTTCTGTGATATTTGATGTGACTAACAAAAGACATGGCGAGGGAACATGCAAGTTATACTGAGTTGAGGGGAAGGTGCATTCCAATATCTTTTGTTAAACATTTCAGTACTTTAGCAATGATTGACAGATGAGGTCATCTGAGGAATATTGGTTTGGAAGGATTTTTTTTTTGTGGGCATTCCCAAGTAATCTGAAGAAAAATAGAAGAAAAGAAATCATTAAAAATATATGGAATGTTTCTAGATATTCATTTCACCACAAAAGTGATGTTGAGGGTATCATCATAAATCAACACAAATCAGCATGCATTTGGATTTCAGGGACCCTTTAAGAGAGGAATACTTTTGTAGATCAAGGACCAAGAAGCATGACATTCATGTACAATGGAGGCACAGGAAGGATTCAAAGTCGATGTTTTCTTCAATAGGTACTGTACATGTAAATAATGTGCAGAATTAAGCACTTCTCAGTGTAAAAAGGATTTAGCTCCGCAGTTTATAGGATGACCTTGGATACCATATGACTCGATATCTCATGAATGATTTAACGCCATTCTGACTCTCAAGGTAATGGGGTAATTATGATCGTTGCCTTGCGCAGAAGGTTATTCACATCACCGAGTCATTATCATGAAGGGTAGGTCGACCTGCCAACGCGAAGGAGAGGTGTGATTCTTCTTCATCCAGTATCGATGGATGCTCAATTTACATTCATGGTGATGACATCCAATCATTGTGTGCCTTCCCTGATATCCCGTAACACCTTAGTGAAACCGAAAGAAATCGTTTTCCCTTCACGTCTGGTCCCAGCAGTTTTGACAGCTTGTGCACAGTCCATGATCATTGTCAGTATCAATTTACTAATTGCTCTTTGACTTTTCCTGTTGAAGAAAAGTATATTGTTTTCTCTTCTTGATATATGGAGACTTACATTGTAATGTAACAATGGCTGCATTTGCATCACTCAAGTGTAGAACAGCCTTCTTACAGCATGCGAATGTCTCACGAAGGCAGAAACACCAGTGAAATTCTGAGACATGTATCCAAAAGACAGTGTACAGGTGGACTATAAATGGATGAAAGTGAAATTACTCAAGATTTTAGGTTTTATACCACATCTCAAGCTTGTTTTGACTGCTCTACTAATTTAGTTTGCAAACAAACTGGCAAACGGTCTACTCCTGCTGAGTGATTTCAGAACAGTCCCAAGAACTATGGTACGTGTAGGTTGTGGATGAAGAGTTGATGTCGATGATTTTAAGGTTCTTGCGGAAATGCTAACTCTGGGATGGCTTTTGTAGGGTAATAAAGTTGTGTACCTGCATTGGCGTCTGACCTACGTCCTCTCAAGACTTCCAATGTCTGGAGGGGGCCATTACGAGCCAATTTTCGGGCCTCGCCAGTGAGGCTTGTCAGAGTGGTACAGCACACCGGGTAGATCGCCTGAGAGCTAGATTGGCCGGCTTTCCAAGTTTTCCCGCCTGTTCTCAAACAGCAAAGTGGGCTAATTGGAGTTTATCCCTGAAAGGCAGTTTTACTTCCTCACTTTAACCCGTAGAGTACCAGCTTTTAAAAGATGTTGTGCTGATATTGTGCTGATATTGTGTACCGTATTACATTTAGACCTGTACGCAATGAGAATGAAAGAGTTCACAAGTTCTGGATTTGAGTATGCTGGTGTGTAAGCGTATGTATCCTTTGTGTGTGTGCGCGCGTGTTTGTGTGTGTGTGTGTGTGTGTGTGTGTGTGTGTGCAATCTTTAAATGAGTTCAAACAGGGTCCAATCTACAACTTGTAGGAATACATTTTGTACATGGTCACGCCACAGCAATTGCTAATCTCTGTTGTGCACGCCAATCAAGTACTGTACATGCCATTATATATTAACCTGTTGAGGATGAGTCCCGAGTATACTGGGGCAAGTGTCTATGATGGGAAATGCGTGTTGTAGCAAAATCAGCCCATCCTCAATGGGCTAAGCGAATCTAATTTTTTGAGAATCAGGACCTCCCAGCAATTCCACAAGTGGTTAGATTTACAATTGAGTATCTGAATATAAGAATGACCCAAGTCCATGGGAGACCATTTCGAGTAAACTTAAAAAAACTTCATATCTTTTTTATTTGTCCAACAATGTTCTATTTAACTGTGATGGGAAGGCAACATTGTGTAATTAGAACATATATCATTATGACAATTAACATTTACATTAATTGTGGAGAGGCCATTTTGTGTGATGGACTTGGGTCGTTCTTTGAATCATATGGACTTGGGTCGTTCTTTGATTCATATACATGATATTCTGCTATAGAGATGAGAGAAGGATGAGAGAGGGCGCTATAATATGAATGTAAGAATGACCCAAGTCCTTCATTCTCACATTAATATAAGATTTAACTCATTCATTTCAGGCACTTCCGGGGGTAATTAGGATTTATCATTTATACACAAGATGAGTCCATGCATAAGCTACAATTTCCCATGTCAAACTGAATTTGGCCAAATATTGGACTTGGGTCGTTCTTATATTCAGGTCTTCAATTGTGGAGTACAGCAATGGACAGAGAAGTGTACACATGCACTGCTCGATCATATCGGGATCAGATTTCATATTTTTGCTTGTTTTAAGATTCGTGAATGACACCCGACGCACAAAATTCGTGAAAAAGAAAGACCTCACGATATGGCACATGCAGTACTTAACTGCTGCATGTTAGATGTACTATACTGTAAAACCAGAAATATTTGTAGCTTGAAACCATCACAAATTGGAACAGACAGTCTTTTCTGCAGAATGACAATTTCTGGAATTTCCACTGGCATTCAGTGCATTGTGTAGACAAGAACTTTGGCATGTGTTCTAATTTTGCGAATCATGGCTCCTCTCAAAATTTGCAAAAGTCTCATGCACACAGAAAATGTTTCAAGAAAAGACATTCAACATGAATTAAAAATGTGTTCAAGAGTACAGGGTGATCCAAGGTTTGCTCCAGTGAAAAATGCATGTTGCCAAAGCCACAGACTTGTAATACCTGCCCTCCTTAAACTGGAGAAAAGCTTTGATGTGTATCTTCTGATACCTTCCACTTTTTAAATGAGGGTCACTGTTTGTCAACAGTTCATCTCAGGCGAGGTTCTTTTTTTTGTGAGTGTATATATGATTGTGTGTGTGTGTGTGTGTGTGTGTGTTTGTGGGTGTGTGTTTGTGTATGAAACATGTCAAAGTGTGATTATTTAAAACAAAACAATACTTTGACTCTGATGGCACAACACAAGTACAGATATGCTTGGCATACAAAATGTGTGTAAGCAAAAGGTCTGATCTAGTAGACTACTCTCTGATCATCTGATGTGTTGACACAGTCTATGCGAGCTTGGGGACATTTTTTTTTTCCTCCACCTGAGCTTGCGTACTCGCATTCTCTCTAATATGTTTGCCACAAGAAACCTAAAGTATCGAGTAATCTAAAGGTATGGCCTTGTGACTGTATAATGCCCTCCACATTATCAGAGGTAGATATGAAAAGAGTCTCTACAGCAAAGCATCGGGCATTCTGTTTTGATCTAGTCCCTAGTCTAAACCTAGCAGTTGTTGATTCTTACAACCAGGGTTAACTTATTTGTTTCATTATATAGATGATGACTGGCGGGGGAGGGAACATACTGAATGTTCCACCCGGAGGGTTTGAAATGCTACTGAGGGAGGTTAAAAATCCCGAGACGAAGTCCAGGACTTAGCCTCCCAAAATAGCATTTCAAACCCTGAGGGTGGAACATTTGGCACATGTTCCCGACAACAAAAGTCATCATCTGTTATATTATAATGAGTTAGTCAAATACGTCAAATCAAATATGTCAACGTCAACCACCAGCACAACGCACTCGATCGCTCGCTCGCGCAGAGCCAAATTCACTGTGTGCGCGCGGTCCTAGGCCTTCTGTCATTTGTTACGTGAAAACGTCTTCTCATGGGAGAACATTACGAGAATGTTCGCCCATTGGTGAACATAATGAATGTGCCTCCATCACGAGACTGCGTTTAGCCAAGTATTAACCGGTATTTGACTAACCCATTTAATATAACTGGATGTAACATGTATAAGAAGAATGGTTTTGCTAAATAGTAAGATAAATTGGACCCTCCACGTGTACAAACAATTAGCCTTTACAATGCTGTACCTTTCAGTCTGCAACTTAATTCCAAATTAGGCCAAATTTGATCTGACTGGACGGTAGCCAGTAGCCCACTAAGGTACAGACATTGTATAGCAGTAGGTGCCTTCGTCCATCAGGAGGCAATTGTGACACAGTAAGGATTAGGAGGATTATAAGTATGACATTGTAATCACAGTTCATAGGCATTTAGTTTCAGAAATCTGTGCCAATCAGCTAAGTGAATACTGCACCAGATGTGCCAATTGACAAACAAAACACATTATCAAAGGGTTATGTAAACAGTACTAGTGCTAGATAAAATGTGACCCGCTACAACAAAAAGGTCCTAAAGTCGCGCACGGTCGAAGCCGTGAAAATCGAGTTTGAAGTCAGAGCATTAAAATTGGTCAAAACTTACGATTTTCTGATTTTGATATATTATTGGAGTCTAACATGTCTTCTATCATCTGTCGAAATTTTGAAGCAAAATGATCAAAGGAAAGACCAAAAAATAGCGTTTTTCTGAGCCATGTTTTTTTGGCATTTCAACGAAGCAGAAACTGGTTCGAAAATTTGGATTGAGCGCCACAGATAGGTTCCGCCCCTAACAACGACCAGAGTGATCTCATTGGTCAGTTTGCTGCTTGCTGTTAACCGAAGCGTGAAGCTCGCACACTGCCCAGTCGTCTGTTGCGTGTGGGTGGGGTGCGCTATGCTCAGCCGCTTCTCACATCCTGGTCACTGATTGGTTGGTGAGGAGACTGCCGACGCTGATGTGCTTGAATGAACTCTTCGGGGGTTGCTAGGGCTTACCTTCTAATGTCCAGAGGTGAAAACTGACTTGCATGTCCCTTGATCGCGATTGCGTTGAAAGGAAGACTTTTAGGGCGCTTTTCTCAAAACAGTGGTTTTCCAGACGTCTCGACATGCTCTCTTTTAAACATCGATATCTCCGCAGCCGATTGTTTTTATAAAATGTGTTATATATCAATTTAAAGCAGAAAGATTAGGGGATTATATCATGCAATTTTCAAATAATTGACCTCGCCCGACTTTAGGATCATTTTGTTGTAGCGGGTCACAAATAAGTTTATGAATTAAATTTGATAAATAAAATGATATAGGAATGAATGCTGAACACTTTTCAAATGAATAGATAGGTAAATCAAAAATGTACTATAAAAAGTAAAGAAATTAATTGCATCAATGATTGTGCTGACATGAGGAATTGACTCACTTTTATGACTATTTTGTGAAATACCTGCTGCAAAATTCTTAAACTTAGATATCCATGATAAACAAGGTAATCTTCTTCCAAGAGAGAGTGACAGGTGAATAATAAATGTTTGATCTTCATTGACAGCAAATGTCTTTCAGTTGAGCTTGTTAGTAGGAACGTTTTCTAAATCAAACTCAAGAAGCAATCATTAGATTTTGGCACCAGCCACAGGAATATTAAGGGATCTATGGTTTATTCTACACATTCACTGTTAAACACATTGAAGACTAGTCCCGAGTATACTCAGGCAACCTATGCATCTATGGGAAATGCGTGTTTTAGTATTTAATAGAATATGTTTATCCTCAACGGGATGATACCAGAAAGTCAAGGTGTTCTTAATTATCTTTATGTGTACATTTTTATAACTCATACATGTACTTTCATTGGCTGTTTACTGTGATATTTACAATGTACCTTTCAATTATACACTATATTTTAAGCAACAATTGTTGTGCAAGGAAGAGTAAATGGGGAATCATGAAATAAAAGGGATGCATTATATTTGAATAAAATCTTTTTATGACTTAATTTCATTCAATTTTTGTTATTATTTTTTGTTTTTGTTTTTGTTTTTTTGTCAGTAAAAGCGCATTGCCCAAAACATCCAAAGCTTATAATGACATTTGGCTATAACATCTTGGTATTTTTATGTTTGTGTTTCCATTATTTGATTTAAACCATGATACAGTACTATAGGGGTATTAGGGAGGTTTTTTTTTTTTCAGGGGCAATAAATTCAAGGTTATTCTACACAGTATTCACATCTACTGCAGTAAATGTAATAAACATAATAATGTATAGTAATATTGTTATATAGTTTTTTTTTTTGAGAGGAGGGAGTAGTATAGAATTGTTAGGCTATATACGATGCAGGACATTAGAGTATTCCTAGAAGTGTCTGTCTGAATCTTTTCAGGATCGATTTCTTCACTGCATTAAACCAGTGGAGATCTGACCTCCAAATTTTATAAGTGTTCTTGCAGCTGGGAAGAAACGGAGATAGAGAGAGAGAGAGAAGCAAAAAAAAAAAAGAAGAATGAATTAGGGAGCTCTGATAGCACACTTTCTCTTTTTTCCCCTCTCTCTCATTGATGAGTTTAAAGAAAAAAAAAAGGAAGAAAAGGAGAAAAGAAACGCAGAGCACTGTAACCACCAGCGTGACATGCAGCTTCACGCTTTCTGCACGGGGAGACATTTGTGAAGTTACCTTGCTGGGGCTGATCAGCCCACAGCTCCCTGTGGCTTGTGAAATGGTTGCTCATGCAGTGAAAATGGCTGATGGATACAGCAGGGGTGGGGGGGGGGGGGGAGGGATGAGTTGGAGGGGAACCAAGATCCCTTGGAGAAAGGCAGTGAGGATTTAGCTGTCTTTGATTTTAAAGCCACTATTTATCATTTGCAGATGAAAAACAAAGCAAGAACAAACTGCTTTACATAGTGCTTCAAAATAGTTCAAAAATGTGATTTAGGAATAGAAACAACTAACCTAACAATCAGTATTATCTACATATATGTTCAGCATTGTTAAATATAAAAGATGTGAGCAATAGTGTTATTAAATTTCTGCAGTTATGGTTTATTGAGCAAATTATTGATACTCCTATTCTGTACAAGTGGCTTTATAGCCAAATTCTAATATATGAAAGATGCTTTGTGATACAACTGAAAAATATGTACACATACACTCTAGCATGCATCAAATGTGATTTTATAATTTGAACATTTTTTTGTTTTTTTTTACCTCTGCTCCCACTGGTAAACGGTGGCTTTAAACGGTCAAAAGCACTGCACTCCCAGTGCACAGCTCTGAATGTGCACTTAACCAAATTTGTTTCTTACTAAGAAATCATCAAGGGTCAGCTTGTTGCCTGGACTAGTCAAAGCTAGTCTTGTACAACACATAACCCTGCCTTGGGCAATCTGACTTTAACCCGTTGAAGACGAGTCCTGAGAATACTCGGGCAGGTGTCTATGGGAAATGTGTGTTATAGGAAAATCAGTCCATCCTCAACTGGTTTAAAAAGGAAAGAATATTTGAATCACTATAAAGTTTCAAAAGAGTAAAGAGACGTGGTAGCATGGACATACCATGCAATGTATGGCTGGCCTGACTTGCATGTACACTGTACCGCTATATATTTAGGAATCCCTGTAACAAATTATGTGACACCTCTATCGCTGATCACTATGACCCGAATCCACGAATTTGGTACAATTGAAACCATGTTTTAAACCATGGTTTCAATTGTACCACCTTTGTGACTTCGGGCCTATGAGTAGGTCTCTACATACACAGCCGACAAATTTCGAATGGCTTTGAGTGTTAATAGCAATGAGTGATTGCTTCATTGCTCCTATTCTCTTGATACACACAATTCTTTAGCATCCATTCGTTATTATAGTCCTGGTTTTCCAATGTACCCCAGTGAGACGTGAATGAAGATCGATTCGATTGTGCCGCCCATCTCTCCCCCAAGCTGCAGGTTCTTTTAACCCTTTTAGGACAGACCGATTTTGCTACAACATGCTTTTCCCATAGACACTTGCCCGAGTATACTCGGGTCTCGTCCTCAACAGGTTAATAAAGGAAGAAGCGGAAGGACCACCTGCAGGGGTGTCAAAGTGTGCTGAAAAGTCGCCCCATTCGTTTGACTGGTATCCCTTAACCCTGTATACAGCACAGTGTCACCAGTGGAAGTATACATTTTATCAGCACCAGTGCACTAGCTGCCATGGAGAAAAGCCTTCAACATCTGCCTTTAAAGATTGTAATACAGCTGTGGGTATCTGTATTTTGAAAGCACTATTTATTGTTTGCAGGTGAAACAAAAATCCAGCTTTATTGCTTCAACATAGTTCTGAAATGTGAGTTAGGGATAGAAACAACCAATGTAAAAATGTTTATAATCAGTATAATCAAAAATTGTTAAAGATACAAATATGAACAGTAGTTAAAATGAAATTGTTTTTAGACTATTAAAACCATCTGCAGTTATGGTTATTGAGAAAAATAGTGATATTTCCTTTGGCTTTATTGCTAAATTTTTATATGGTAGGATGTTTTGTGATACAACTGACCTACATGTACAGTACACATGCAGTATGCATCAAATGTCATAACTTAAACATTAAAAAAAAAAAAAATCGGTGCTTCCAATGGTGAATACCCTTTAAGCCTGAGATATTTTATCTGCAAAAAGGAACCAAAATACACAATAAGGTACATCACTGTAGTTTGTGATTTTAAGTCATGGTAAGCACATTTTCTCAAGTAACCTTTCTGCTTTCTCAATTGGTTAAACAAAAAATTAAACTTGTTTTCAAAGTAACATAATGCATTAAGTATGCCCAATTACATGTAACAATTCATGAAGTTCATGTTCAAACCAAAAAACAAACAAACAAATTTGCATACAGCTGTAGACCAAGTGACCAGAATGCCCTATCAATTAACATTTTGGGAAGCGTGCATTTTAATATTGTGGGCTAAAAACATTGCTATTAAAGTATTGTTTCATTAGTATTGTCAAACGCTAGGCTTTTGATAATAAACTCTCTGTTGTTGCAAGGTGGATGTGCTGTCACAAGGGCAAGCCCCATTATAATGATTGCATGTGTGATCCTGGGAGTGAGATCACAATGCCCCCCCCCCCCTATTTTTTTGATTTACTTTATACTTTACTTGCTGTACACAATAAGAGGTTTCCTCAATGATGAAGCTACAGTACCTGCTTCATCATCTGTACCTCCCCATTACATAATACCCCCCCCCCCTCTTTGGAGAATGGAGGAGTCCAAAGAGTTTGGGTGAGGGGAAACAGTGGCAGGAAGTCGTAGCAGCTTGTGTGTCATTCTATACATGCACGCTGATACCACAACCATCAACCTGTTTCTTCTCATCCTTTTATCATCCTAGGTAAGTCTCTTCTCATCTCTGATTTTATATTATTTCTAATGGTGTTGCAAAAGGGAATGTAATCATTTACCATTGACATGTGTATTATTGATAATGCACTCACACTCATAGGATATAAATAAGATGTATTTTGAGAGAACATTTCATGGAGTCATAAAGTACTACATGTATATGGCTGGATGACCATGCTAGTATGTGTTGAGTTTGGGAGTGCTATTATATGTTAACTTTGATTTATTAGTGATAGATGAAAATGCACTGGTGTTGGTATATTGCACATGCTAAAGTATAGATGAATGTATAATTTGTAGATAACTTGTGTATATGGGTTGTGTTGATGTCTAGTTTGTAGCATATATAGACCTTCAATAAGGTTTGGGATGTGAGTGTATCTTGCAGTGCAGGTACACACAATCTGTACATATGCATTCTACATGGTGTATACCATGGGGCACAGGTTTGCAAATTGGTCCTTTGTTTCATGCCTAGATGCAGCGTTTAGAGTACCAGCATGTTTGTCATTGTGCCTGTGGAAGAGGGCTAGGCTTTTGTTCTCTGAGAGAGACTGAATAGATGTTGGGACTGACTAGGCAGAGATTAAGAGTTTTACGGCCAGTGTGTTGGAACCCCAATCTGCGAAGCTAGTCTGAATTATTCAGACCCCTTACATGTACATAAATGTTTTATCAATGAATATATGTTACTTGAATCTTGATCTATAGGTATCATTGAGAATATCAGATACTAGTATATCATTGATTGTAGAGTTGTGTAGGCTATTTCAATAGATGCATTTACCACTGTATATAAAGAGAAGCTAGAGTATGTCAATAGTTATAGGGTCTGTGTTATAGACTATCAAGGGGACAGGAAGTGCTGTATGTTAGCACAGTCTCTAGCAAGATGTTGTCCTCCCAGCTCACAGAGTGGAGTAAGTTTGTATGTAGGAGGATAAGGGAAGTTTAATGTATACATGAAGGCAAGAGCCATGGTTCTCTTTGTTAGAAAAGAGTTTATCGACTTCCTCCCTCAGTTTATGCTCGCTGGCTCTGTACTAGTGAGTGAGTTGTTGTAGTAATTTATCTGAAGAAAGAGTATTAAGTTGAGAAGTTAGTTATTTTAAATGTTTTCCTTATGGGAAAAACTGTAGAAGAATGGTTAGGAGAATAATTGGTTATTGGTTGTGGAATGAACATAATTGGTTGAGTTTCAGTTTTAGTTTTACATTTTAGTATGAAGACTCATACTAAAAGTTATAGCATATGATTGGAAATTATAATGTGAGAGAGCTGTTTAGTCGGATAAATCACATGTTTAGAATTACTTCACTCATGGAGGGAAGGCCAACTGTGTTACAATACACTTCAATTAATAATAATTTATATGTCATTTTATAAGAAAGACTAAAACAGATATGGAATAATTATGGGAACTGAATTTAGTACAGACAGGAAACTGTGAGTAGATATATTAAGATATCGTTAAAATATGTGTTGAACATGGTTATATACATTGTTGATAGAAAGGAAAGGAGAAGTGAAATTAATGAGTTTGTTGGAATAATATTTTGATCATAATCAGACAGTTAATTGATTATTGATTAGAAATATTGGTAACTAATACATATCATATGTAAGTACTGATTATGACAGAATTAAATAGTTATGTAGTTCAGTTTAGTTTATGCGTTTAACTAAGAACTGACTGTGTGGATTAACTTTGTGTTAAGTTCAAGGGTTATTACGCTTTTGTTATACATTATTGCTCTAAAGTATTTGATGATGCTTCAGTTTTGTCTGTTGAGACTTAATGAGAGTAATAAATGTGTGTCATTCTATACATGCACGCTGATACCACAACCATCAACCTGTTTCTTCTCATCCTTTTATCATCCTAGCACCCCGTACCCCTACAGGGGTGTTACATTTTCTGGAGGCACTGCCCGGATGGTGTATAAGTCAGTGATGTCTGCAACACTTCTGCGGCATTACTAGTTAATGCATCACCCACCCTAAGCGAACTGGAGACCAGCCTGGTAATATCTGCCAAAGAGAGTGATTTCAGCTGCACGGAAGTCATCACCAGGGTTTGAGTGACGATGACTGAACAGATGGAAGAGCTAATGACCGACGTGCTCGGAAGGTTACAGGCGAGCACTGAGGGGGAGTTCCTCGAGGTAGCTGAAATGCTTCATCTGAAGGAGGCGGATGTTGCCGGGGCTAAGTTGAAAGGACGCGCTGGGCTCCGACGACTCCTGCACCGGTACCTGGTCAGTGAGGAAGTCGAAGATCAGGACGACGGAGGTGAGGCGGTATGGCTGAAGGTGAATGAGGCTCTTGGAAAGGGTGCAGATGAGGAGGGCGCTGATGAAAAGCAGTGTCAGACGAGTGGATCGGATCAACAAGTGAGGGAAGAGGTAATGGAGACGCAGACAGCTACAACTGCCAAACCATTACAGGCCCCAGGATCCCAACCAGCTCAACCTGCAACCCTCCCGCTTCCTCTTCAGGTGGGAAACCTATCTCTTCGCCGGGAATTTAAGATCTTCGGCCAGATAGGTGAACCACAACAGAAGGACCGCCTATCTTTTTCAAGCCTGATCCGACAGATAGATAGTGGTTTGAGAAAAGGATGCCCGGAAGAGGAAGTAGTGGAGCAAGTGATAAGAGCGATTGTTCCCGGATTACGTCTCCGCAGTTACCTCGAGGGAAGAGCTGGCCTAGACCTTCCAACTCTGCGAAGGATTCTCCGGGCTCATTACAGGGAGAAGGATGCCACCTCACTCTTCCAAGAGCTCTCCACCACAGCGCAAGACAGGAAAGAGACGGAGCATGACTTCGTCCTCAGGGCCATGGACTTGAGACAAAAGATTTTGTTTGCCTGTAAAGAGACTGGATCCGGCGTGACGTATGAGGAGCATCAGGTACAACAGATGTTTCTTCATGCCATCACGACGGGGTTACACAGTGATGTGATTCGGCAGGAACTCAAGCCATTCCTAAATAAAGACGGGTCAGATGAGACACTTCTCGAAGCACTGACAGTTGCTGTTGGCAATGAGGCAGAGAGGAGACAGAAGCTGGCTTTTAAACCAAGCAAATTCCCGTCTGTCAGCGAAGTTTCTGCGCAACAAATAACAGAAAACACCAAAAACAAGCAGCCGAAAAGAACTGAGCAGCCACAGTCAGGGTTACCCAACTGGGAGGAGATGCAAGCTGCCATACGATCGATCATTCAGAAGGAGATGCAGACACAGCAACCCCGCCAACCTCCTCCACGTCAGCGTCGTTCACGCGGCTGTACCAGTTGCCAAGAGGCCGGCCGAGGAGACAACTGTACCCACTGTTTCCGGTGCGGGAGCAGTGAGCACTTTGCCCGAGGATGTCGCAGCCAGGGAAACGGCAGTGGGGTGCCCAGACGGGACATGGAGCGCCCAAACCAGTCTCGTCCCGACAACCAGTAGAAACATCCCATCGTCCAGGGAATAGACTCAGAGTGGCCAGACTAGTGGGTGAGAGGTGTAACATCAGCTGCTTTATTGGAGAGAAGAGAGCTGAGGCGCTATGGGATACGGGAGCCCAGGTTTCTGTCCTCTCCAAGGGATGGCTGAGGAAGCATCATCCAAGGAAGGAGATTCGACCAATCTCGGATTTGTTGTCCCCGCCGAACGAGTTCGAGCAGGGGACTATGAAACGGGCTCCGTACGTGTGTGTGTCCGTGTGTCCGTCCGTCTGTCCGTCCGTCCGTCCGTGTGTCCGTGTGTCCGTGTGTCCGTGTGTGCGTCCGTGTGTGATCAAAATCTTCAATTTGCTACTTCTCTGTCATTTATGAGCCAATTTTGATTCTGTTTGCTTTATATGATAGCACTACATGGGAGCTTTGAAACTTCTACACAGAATTTCAGTCGTGACCTTTGACCTTGACCTTTGACCTATATTGTACATTTTGCTACAAAATGCTACTCCTTCGCCATTTCTAACCCGATTTCGATTCCGTTTGCTTTATGTGATGGCGCTAGGTGAGGGCTTCAAAACTTCTACACAGAATTTTGACCTTTGACTTCTTTGACCTTTGACCTTGATTTTTTGACCTATATTGTACATTTTGCTACAAAATGCTACTCCTTCGCCATTTCCAACCCGATTTCGATTCCGTTTGCTTTATGTGATGGCACTAGGTGAGGGCTTCAAAACTTCTACACAGAATTTTGACCTTTGACTTCTTTGACCTTTGACCTTGATTTTTGACCTATATTGTACATTTTGCTACGAAATGCTACTCCTTCGCCATTTTTAACCCGATTTCGATTCCGTTTGCTTTATATGATGGCACTAGTTGAGGGCTTCAAAACTTCTACACAGAATTTTGACCTTTGACTTCTTTGACCTTTGACCTTGATTTTTGACCTATATTGTGCATTTTGCTACAGAATGCTACTCCTTCGCCATTTCTAACCCGATTTCGATTCCGTTTGCTTTATGTGATAGCACTAGGTGAGGGCTTCAAAACTTCTACACAGAATTTTGACCTTTGTCTTCTTTGACCTTTGACCTTGATTTTTGACCTATATTGTACATTGGCTACAAAATGCTACTCCTTCGCCATTTCTAACCCAATTTCGATTCCATTTGCTTTATGTGATGGCACTAGGTGAGGGCTTCAAAACTTCTACACAGAATTTTGACCTTTGACTTCTTTGACCTTTGACCTTGATTTTTTACCTATATTGCACATTTTGTTACAAAATGCTACTTCCGGCGGGGACATATGTTACGCACTGCGTAATTTCTACTTTTCCTTGTTTCCTGATGGCTCTCTACAACTTTCCGCTGCCAACAGCACCACCATACCATTCCTGGGATATGTTGAGTTCTGCGTCTGCCTGGACCAGCCAACAAAGACTGAGATTATGGTACCATTCCTTGTAACAAATGCCATGGATAACCAGATTATATTGGGGTACAATGTCATTGCAGAAGCTGTCTTGGTCCCCAACAACTCAAGTTCAGAGATAGGGGCAGTCATGTCCTCTATACTTCCAAGTCAGCCTCAGCCAACAATCAACGCCATTGTCGACCTCATAACGACACCATACACAATGCCCAACACGTCAGTACGATCAGGGAAGACCACACGACGTATCCCTCCTGGAAGCTCAATCTTCACCTGCAAGATACACACCGGAGACTTACGCGGTCATACAGCATTGCTCGAACCTGCCCTTGACACTTCACTACATGAATCCCTGGAGGTGAACCCAGCGATTGTGGAGATCGGGAAGGGAAAGTTCAGCAAGGTGAAAGTAGTGGTGACGAACTCTTCCAAGGGAGATATAGTGGTAGCAAAACAGTCTGTGATTGCTACATTAGAACCAATCTCTGGCATCGAATCAATCCCAGTTGCCAAACAGGCTAGTGTTGGTGAAATCAAAACAACCCTTGAAGATGACTGGCTCTCAAATTTCTGCCTTGACCACCTGTCCCCTCCCCAGAAGCTTATGGTCCTCGAGATGCTGCGAGAAGAGAAGGAAGCATTTTCAATGGGGGATGAAGACATTGGGAATATCAGTGACCTTCACATGAAGATAAACCTCACCGATCAAGTCCCAGTGCAGAAGACATACATGTCTATCCCTCGTCCACTACTTCGTGAAGTCAAGGACTATATCCAGGGTCTCTTGAAGAAGAACTGGATAAGGAAATCTTCCTCCCCGTACTCTTCTCCAGTGGTTTGTGTGAGGAAACGAGATGGATCACTGCGCCTTTGCATTGATTATAGAGCCCTCAATGCCAAGACTATCCCAGACAGACAGCCCATTCCTCGCATTCAAGATGTCCTCGACAGCCTTGGTGGAAACCAGTGGTTTTCCACCCTCGACCAAGGGAAAGCTTACCACCAAGGATTTGTTGCAGAGGAATGCCGGCATATGACAGCTTTCGTCACTCCCTGGGGATTGTATGAATGGAATAGGATTCCATTTGGCCTTACCAATGCCCCTGCTGTATTCCAAAGATGCATGGAGAGTTGCCTGGAGGAGTTGAGTGGTGACATCTGTCACGTCTACCTTGACGACGTGTTGGTCTACAGCTCAACTTTCGAGGACCACGTCAGGCATCTACGGCAAGTCCTTCAGAGGTTGAAAGCAAAAGGAATTAAACTGAAGCCATCCAAGTGTCGTTTCTTTGAGAGGGAAGTGAAGTACTTGGGTAGAATCGTGTCTTCTGAGGGCCATCGCTCAGATCCAGCAGACGTTCAGGCTGTGGAAGCTCTTCGAGAAAAGACGCCCAAGACAGTAGGTGAGCTGAGGCGAGTACTTGGACTCGTGGGCTACTACAGGCGGTATATTCCGAACTTCTCGAAGACAGCTCGACATCTGTACAACCTCCTCTCCATCTCCCCTGAGAACAAAGGAGGGAAGCTGAAAGGAAAAGGCAAGAAGAATGACCACGTACTCCCTTCTAATCACCCCATCGAGTGGACGGACCACCACCATGAGATCCTGAGCTCCTTGATTGACAGCCTGCTGCAAGCACCAGTTATGGCATTTCCAGATTTCGAGAAGCCGTTCGTGCTGCACACGGATGCGTCCAACCAGGGACTTGGAGCTGTGCTGTACCAGAAGCAGGGAGAGAAGCTCAGGGTGATTGCCTATGCCTCGCGAACCTTGACACCAGCAGAGAAACGATACCACCTCCATTCTGGGAAACTAGAATTCCTCGCACTGAAGTGGGCCATATGTGATCGATTTCGGGACTACCTGTATTACTCACCACCCTTTACAGTGTACACCGACAACAATCCCCTCACATATGTCCTGACTTCTGCCAAACTCAACGCTACAGGACTACGCTGGGTGGGAGAACTAGCAGACTTTTCCTTCACGATCAAGTATCGACCTGGAAGAATCAATGTGGACGCCGACTCCCTTTCCCGAGAGCCCCTGGACTGCTTCACAATGCATGATTTCACTGAGTGCATCTCCCCTACAACACTCAGTGCTGTCTGTGCAGGTATCCAAGTTGGTCACAAGGAAGGTGCTCCATGGATCATGGCAGTGAATGCTGTAAATGGTAATGATCCTTGTGTAGAAGATGGTCCACTGGAGAAGCTCAGCATGATGGAGATAAAATCCGCACAGGAGCGAGACCCAGGAATATCAGCAGCTCTGAAACTGTATCGCGAAGGGAAACCACCAAGCATCCGAGAGAGGCAGCAGTTGCCGAGACAGACACGCCAAATTCTGAGGGAATGGAAGAAGCTGGAAATTGATGAGTACTGTATTCTCCGTCGTAGAACCGCATCATGTCTTCAGCTCGTCCTCCCCGAAGAATATCGTGCCCTGGTCTACAGGGAGCTGCACATCAACATGGGCCATCTTGGACCAGAGAAAGTACTTCATTTGGCCAGAGAACGTTTCTACTGGCCGAACATGGAGGACGATGTCACGCGGTTCATCACGCAGAGATGCGAATGCCTTAGACAAAAGAAGCCAGCAAGGATTACTAAAGCGCCTCTCGTCAACATCGAAACAACCCATCCATTCGAGTTAGTCTCTATTGACTTTGTTCACTTGGAGAAGAGCAAAGGTGGCTACGAATATATTCTAGTGATCGTAGACCACTTCACTCGCTTTGCTCAGGCGTACCCCACAAGGAACAAGAGCGGGAAAACAGCTGCAGACATCATCTTCAACCATTATTGTCTGAAGTATGGTTTCCCAAAACGTCTGCACCACGACCAAGGGAGGGAGTTCGAAAACAACCTCTTCCAAAGACTGCAAGAACTCTCCGGTATTGGCCATTCTAGGACGACCCCATATCACCCTCAAGGTAACGGTCAAGTTGAGCGGTTCAACCGCACCTTACTAGGAATGCTGCGCTCACTACCAGAAGGAGAAAAGGCCAACTGGAAGGCATCCGTCGACAAGGTGGTACATGCATATAACTGTATGCGGAATGAAACAACAGGTTTCTCCCCTTTCTTCTTGTTGTTTGGCCGTCATCCGAGACTACCGATTGACCTTGCCTTTGGTTTTGAGCATGAGAAGGAGGGACAGACTGAGAGCAAGGAGGCCTTCGTCACACGCTGGCGCAGACAGATGGAGCAGGCCTACGACATTGCAGCCAGAAATGCTGGACAGGCAGCCGGACGGAGAAAGCTCCACTATGATGAAAGGGCCAAATCTAACGTGCTCTCGCCTGGTGACAGGGTACTTGTGCGAAATGTGCATCCATCAGAAGGACCCTCCAAACTACGATCCTACTGGGAGGATAAGGTGTATGTTGTGGTAAAGCAGAAAGGAGACAACATCCCTGTTTACGAGCTGACACCAGAAAGCGGTCAGGGAAAAGTCAGGGTCTTACACCGCAATCTACTTCTACCTTGCAACCTACTGCCTGCCCGACCACCCCAAAATGACTCTCGTGCTACCCAGTCAAGTACTTTCAGACCTCCAAAGAGAAAAACCAATGAAAGGGATGTCATTGAACGCCGTGGTCCCATGGCTGACGATAGTGACGATGATATCCAGCTATTTGTCACTCGCCCATTTCCTGACACTCAGACCCAACAGGCCCCTATGCAGGATGACCCTACCCTCCAACCGACTGATGCAGGTGACATTGCTGATGCAGGTGACATCGCTGATGCAGGTGACATCGCCGATGCAGGTGACAACGCTGATGCGAGTTACAATGCTGATGCAGGTGACATCGCTGATGCAGGTGACAACACTGATGCTGGTGACAACGCTGATGCAGGTGACAACGCTGATGCAGGTGGCAACGCTGATGCAGGTGGCAACGCAGAAGGTTACAATGCTGATGCAGGTGGCCACGCCGAGGCAGAGGACGACACCGCACCAGTGTTGGGTAGCCCTACCGGAGGCCATGCAGACAACAGTGAGAATGAGGACGACACCCGATCTGATGAAGCAATCTGGCAGGACAACAGGGACAGGCGACCTCAACGAGTCAGGCATCCCCCAGAGCGGTTTGTTTATGATCATCTAGGACAACCATCATCCCAACCAACCCAAGGACAGGTTATGTCCACTGCATATAACTACCAACCTCATTTTCTTGCATCCCTAGCTCCCCAACCAGTCTACGGGATTCCCCAACAGAGCCCCTTTCAACCTCCGTTTTACCCTATGACCATTAACCAAAACTACATGCCAACCCATCAACAGGGACATTTAGGTCCTCAAAACACTTTCTCCCAACCAGGTGTGCTACCACCAGAAAGAAACGGTGGCGTGCCTACAAATGGCAATCAAGCAATGCCATTTCATCCATGGCCATTTACATTTCTGCCCCCTCATAATCAATGGTATAGTTCCCCTGGGCCACAGTAACTAATTAACACAATTTTTGTGAGAGATTGACTGGAGAATTTAGACCAGCGAAGAAAAACAGCGTTTGAAGTATAATCCATGAATTGTTGTCGGCCACGTTGGCGGATATATCGTCTACTGGTATGTAAATGTATTGAGTATGTGTCGATGGGGAAAAGTCACAGCGCTGTGAAACTGAAAATTGGTGTATATAGGACGAGTTTAAACACTCGATTTTAGTAGGATATGAAATCATGACACTGTGTTTCTGGTAGAGTCAAGCCAGTATAATGATTTAGGATCCAAGTTACACCAGTTTAAGAGATGAGACAGTACTCATGAAGATTAATTCATTCTTTCCTGGCATCGCAGATGTAAAATTGTTTCATGAATTAAGGCCTGACAGGTCATGAATTTCAGCTTTAATGAATTGAGCTCACCATTAATGCTGGTCTTCATAAGGATATTGAACAGTTTGAATTTGGATTAGATGAATTATGCTGATATGCCCAGTATGATGATAGTGTTTACAATTCATGCAAAGTAACAACATGACTTATTCGTGTTATATTTGAAGTGTCTACAGGTTTGATGTGAATACTACATAAGTTAAATGTCGAGGACGACATTTCTTGTGGAGGGAAGAGTGTGATCCTGGGAGTGAGATCACAATGCCCCCCCCCCCTATTTTTTTGATTTACTTTATACTTTACTTGCTGTACACAATAAGAGGTTTCCTCAATGATGAAGCTACAGTACCTGCTTCATCATCTGTACCTCCCCATTACATAATACCCCCCCCCCTCTTTGGAGAATGGAGGAGTCCAAAGAGTTTGGGTGAGGGGAAACAGTGGCAGGAAGTCGTAGCAGCTTGTGTGTCATTCTATACATGCACGCTGATACCACAACCATCAACCTGTTTCTTCTCATCCTTTTATCATCCTAGGTAAGTCTCTTCTCATCTCTGATTTTATATTATTTCTAATGGTGTTGCAAAAGGGAATGTAATCATTTACCATTGACATGTGTATTATTGATAATGCACTCACACTCATAGGATATAAATAAGATGTATTTTGAGAGAACATTTCATGGAGTCATAAAGTACTACATGTATATGGCTGGATGACCATGCTAGTATGTGTTGAGTTTGGGAGTGCTATTATATGTTAACTTTGATTTATTAGTGATAGATGAAAATGCACTGGTGTTGGTATATTGCACATGCTAAAGTATAGATGAATGTATAATTTGTAGATAACTTGTGTATATGGGTTGTGTTGATGTCTAGTTTGTAGCATATATAGACCTTCAATAAGGTTTGGGATGTGAGTGTATCTTGCAGTGCAGGTACACACAATCTGTACATATGCATTCTACATGGTGTATACCATGGGGCACAGGTTTGCAAATTGGTCCTTTGTTTCATGCCTAGATGCAGCGTTTAGAGTACCAGCATGTTTGTCATTGTGCCTGTGGAAGAGGGCTAGGCTTTTGTTCTCTGAGAGAGACTGAATAGATGTTGGGACTGACTAGGCAGAGATTAAGAGTTTTACGGCCAGTGTGTTGGAACCCCAATCTGCGAAGCTAGTCTGAATTATTCAGACCCCTTACATGTACATAAATGTTTTATCAATGAATATATGTTACTTGAATCTTGATCTATAGGTATCATTGAGAATATCAGATACTAGTATATCATTGATTGTAGAGTTGTGTAGGCTATTTCAATAGATGCATTTACCACTGTATATAAAGAGAAGCTAGAGTATGTCAATAGTTATAGGGTCTGTGTTATAGACTATCAAGGGGACAGGAAGTGCTGTATGTTAGCACAGTCTCTAGCAAGATGTTGTCCTCCCAGCTCACAGAGTGGAGTAAGTTTGTATGTAGGAGGATAAGGGAAGTTTAATGTATACATGAAGGCAAGAGCCATGGTTCTCTTTGTTAGAAAAGAGTTTATCGACTTCCTCCCTCAGTTTATGCTCGCTGGCTCTGTACTAGTGAGTGAGTTGTTGTAGTAATTTATCTGAAGAAAGAGTATTAAGTTGAGAAGTTAGTTATTTTAAATGTTTTCCTTATGGGAAAAACTGTAGAAGAATGGTTAGGAGAATAATTGGTTATTGGTTGTGGAATGAACATAATTGGTTGAGTTTCAGTTTTAGTTTTACATTTTAGTATGAAGACTCATACTAAAAGTTATAGCATATGATTGGAAATTATAATGTGAGAGAGCTGTTTAGTCGGATAAATCACATGTTTAGAATTACTTCACTCATGGAGGGAAGGCCAACTGTGTTACAATACACTTCAATTAATAATAATTTATATGTCATTTTATAAGAAAGACTAAAACAGATATGGAATAATTATGGGAACTGAATTTAGTACAGACAGGAAACTGTGAGTAGATATATTAAGATATCGTTAAAATATGTGTTGAACATGGTTATATACATTGTTGATAGAAAGGAAAGGAGAAGTGAAATTAATGAGTTTGTTGGAATAATATTTTGATCATAATCAGACAGTTAATTGATTATTGATTAGAAATATTGGTAACTAATACATATCATATGTAAGTACTGATTATGACAGAATTAAATAGTTATGTAGTTCAGTTTAGTTTATGCGTTTAACTAAGAACTGACTGTGTGGATTAACTTTGTGTTAAGTTCAAGGGTTATTACGCTTTTGTTATACATTATTGCTCTAAAGTATTTGATGATGCTTCAGTTTTGTCTGTTGAGACTTAATGAGAGTAATAAATGTGTGTCATTCTATACATGCACGCTGATACCACAACCATCAACCTGTTTCTTCTCATCCTTTTATCATCCTAGCACCCCGTACCCCTACAGGGGTGTTACACATGAATAATCACAATATATCACAGATGCTTATCTCAGTGAATTTGGAAAACAACATGCGTGTTATCAGAAATGACCTTTTCCTGCAGTATGTGCAAAATGGAAAGTCTTCCACGAACTGTCATGTTGCTATACAACACAGTCATGATAATCTACACTGGCATAGTGCCAGGACATGAGAATGGATTAATTTTGGTATTATAAGTGGATGGCTACTTTTATCACTTCTTTTGAAATACAATCTTCAACGAATTTTATATATTGTTGCATTTTACATCAGTTGTTTTTCCCACTTGAAGGTACTGTTTACCATTGGGAGCAGTGATTTTAAAAATGTTCCGAGATATCACATTTGATGCATACATTGTATGTGTAGGTCAGTTTTTTTCACAAAACAGTTATACCCTGTGAAAATTTTGCCATCAAAGCCTAAAATATAAGGAGATATCACTATTCTTCTCATTAATCCATAACTGTAGATGGTTTATTCTAAAAACATTTTTATCATAACTATTGTTCACATTTTGTATATATTTAACAATACTTAACATCGATTATTCTGATTCAAATATTTACATTGGTTGTTTCTATCCCTAACTCACATTTTAGAACTATTTTGAAGCACTAAAGCTGGGTTTTTGTTTCATCTGCAAGTGGGCAATTCCACGGTAACTCGCGTTACAAATAATGGGTACATTTATGGGATAATGTGCCAATATCTTTGTAATTGGTAGGATCTACAAGTTACTTTTTTCATCATGGGTTAAGTAGACATACACCAACTAAATGAGTCCAAAAAGAAAAATAAAGGACAAACATGTTGGGATTCTTGGATCATTTGATTTCGGTAACTCGCGTTACACAAAAAGGACATGGTCAATTCTATGAAGACCTCTTTTTGGAAAGTCTCCTCATACTAGACAATCTTGATAAAAGTTTTCCTACCTTGAATTGATAGTGGGTTAGGACTCATAAATTAACAATATCGAAGTTGAGTAACAATGACCTGGAAAAAAGTAGGGAGCCTTTATGTCGGTAACTCGCGTTACGGTAACTCGCGTTACATTATGTCCACTGATGGCACTGAATCTTGTGTTGAATATTCTGAGAGATGCTTATTTGTGTAGATAGTAAAATGAATAAATGTTAAACAAATATTTTACTAATAAACCCAATAGAAGAGTGCGTTTCAGACTAATAAGAGCTTCACTCCTCATAGAGACCTTGAATATATTTGAATATCTAGATGATTTAGGTGTATTAAGTGCATTGTAAGTTTCAGAGTGTAAAGATGAAAAATGTTGAAAGTCTTTTTAAAACAAAACATAAAAGTATCAAACCCTATCTACAAGTTTACAAAAAAGCTTACAATCTTTCAAAAATTCAAATCCTATCTTTGTGAGGAGTGAAAACTAGTACATTTCTTTGCGACTGATTGACAAAAAGACCAGTTCGTAATTCCACTTTGTGCGTGAACAAAAAAAGGTCATTTGTACCAACAGGCATTCTGGTTTGTAAATTCACTGAGATAAGCATCTGTGATGCGATGATTATTCATGCGATCCTTATAAACTGTATCTAAATGATGCTTGCCAGCACATCCACCTCACAGCAAGAATAGTACATTCTGTATTTTGCAATATAAAAGGAAATAAGCTGTTACTGCATTCAATACAAAACAATGAAATGGATGCCTGCTAAATTATATAATGATGGGAGTATTCTGAAATGCAAGTTCATTCTTTTTTTGAACATACATGTGTAAAAGTTCCATAAATCGTTATGTCGTGCAAGCTTATGCATTATGCTGCTTTGAAAACAAGTGAAGTGCCGAACCAACTGAGAAAAAAGAAAGGTCATTTGTACCAATGTGTACATGAGCTACAGTGTAATTACAAACTGGCTTATTACCCTACATCGACGTAAATAAGCACTGAATTGATCAGTGTTTTAGTAGTAGCCATGATAAAAAAAGTCATGGGCGTACATACTCGAGCAGTATTCGAACTTACGACCTCCTGATCACCGGACAGGCGTCATCTCTACTAGACCACTGTGCTTTCGCCCGACAGCAAGTGCTGGTTCTAATCCTTATAGCATGCAGTGGGTACTGCGTAATTATTCAAATTCATGAAATTCTTCCGTTGAGATGTTTTCATTGCAACTGATTGACAAATTGCCCTACATCATCTTTAATAAGCTCCCTGAATTGATCAGTGTTTTTATTAGTAGCCATGATAAAAAATCATGGGCATACATACTCGAGCAGGATTCGAACCCACAACCTCCTGATCTCGGGACAGGTGTCATCTTCAGTAGACCACCGAACAAGGATTAGAACCAACACTTGCTGTGCTTTATAGCATTCTGTAATAAAAATTCTGTAATACTGATGCAGGAAATTCAAAAGATAAATTGAATGGTCTCATTCACTGGGGGATACATTGTACACATGCAGTGAAAGCCTGGCTAGACTCTTCAATGTGGCATGTGATCAGTGGCCTTGATGCTAATCACAGTTTATTAGGCTGCCCTCCTTTGTTTCAGTCCAGCATAGTGTGTATACATGTAACACTGCATTTGATTGTTTTCACCACAATCTAGCTCAATTAAGTGCTAAAATTTGCTTATGTTGGGGGAAACTTGTGTTTATAGTTGGTAACTCGCGTTACATGCCGGTAACTCGCATTACATGGTAACTCGCGTTACACTTTTCATTGACATTCTTTAAGGTGATAACAGTGTTTATTAGTCCAGTCAATCTAGCGATTTTTAGGGGGTAACCCACCACTAATTGCAACAGTAGGAATTTTACTGCAGAGCAAGTTGTTGAGGCCTCCTGAACACCATACTAAAAGTCCCAAAAAATCCAGCGGGGCAATTTAGTAAAATTTGCATAATATGCAAATTAGCACCTGAAATGAGAGGAAATTGACAGATCTCAGCTTCCCGTTATCCAATTTTAAAGATTTAAATGTATAAACTTATATTTTGTAGGTCAATGAACACGATAGATGCCTTTTCGAATTGGTCGTACAAAAATAATTTACATAAAATGCAAATTAGCGGTAACTGTAAGAGTACATTCATAACAACAGTACTCACGTTGGCACAATGCACGTTTTGCATATGGGGACGCGGGGTTGAGGGGGTAACTTTGGGCGCCTCCCAAGGGGCCGCTTTAAATGTGCATCACTTTTAACTATATAAGTATTGTAAAGCAATGTCTCCTGTATTGATTACATTGCATTTCTTGAAAACAAAAATACCCTTGCTGTAAGGCACGATCGAATTTTGACAGTATGTACTTTTGGAACATATATATTCGCGTTATATGATATTATATGTTTTCTATATTGCCAAGAGGATAAAGGGCATTTCGGGGGCACACGCCACAGGGTCGCCCTTCAATAAGCACCCTTTTTATTGTGTAGATCTTGTAAAGCAAATTTGCGTATTTGCTGTATTGCTGGACCTACATTTAAAACCATTCACACTAGAACAACTGCATTTGCGTTGCTAATATCCGTATCTTGTCATAAAGGGCGTGAGCGTAGGTGTAAATTCAGACACCTCCCCAGGGATTACCTTTGGATGTCCACCTTTTTGACAATGTAGTTATTGTAGAGCAATGTTTCCTCTACTAATTAGTTGCATTTTTTTGGGGAAACAAAAGTGCCTTTGCTATACGGCACGATGGAATTTCGAAAACATGTACGTTTGGAACATATATATATTCGCGTTATATGATATTATATGTTTTCTATTATTGCCGTGAGGGTGGAGTATTTTTGGCACATCCCACAGGGTTGCCGTTTGATGCGCACCCTCTTAAGTGTATAGATCTTGTAAAGTTAAGTTTCTTCTATCATTTTCATAACTTGTCATCGATGAAAATTGTATTTGATGTATTGCCGGAACTACTTTTACAACCATTCATGCTAGAACAACGGTATTTGCGTTGCTAATATCTGTGTTTTGTAATAAGGGGGCGTGAGCGTAGATGTGAATTTGGACACTTCCCAAGGGATTACTTTTGAATGTTCACCCTTTTGACAATATAGTTATTGTAGAGCAATGTCTCCTCTATTAATTAGTTGCATTTCTTGGAAACAAAGGTGCCTTTGCTATTCAGCACGATGGAATTTTGAAAACATGTACGTTTGGAACATATATATATTCGCGTTGTATGATATTATATGTTTTCTAAGTTGCCGTGAGGGTTGAATATTTTTGGCACATCCCACAGGGTTACCATTTAATGTGCATCCTCTTCACTGTATAGATCTGGTAAGGTTAAGCCTCTTCTATCATTTCCATAACTTTTCATTGATAAATAGTGTATTCGCTGTATTGCCGGGACTACTTTTAAAACCATCCACGCTAGAACAACGGTGTTTGCGTTGCTAATATCTGTGTTTTGTCTTAAGGGTGCGTGAGCGTAGGTGTAATTTTGGACCATTCCCAAGGGATTGTCCTTTAATGTTCACCCTTTAGAGAATATGGATATCGTTAAGGGATGTCTCCTCTATTAACTACAATGTATTTTTGAAAACAAAAGTGCCCATGCTGCATGGCATGATCGAAGTTTGAAACATGTACGTTTGGAACATATAGTATATTCGCGTTAATGATATTCAATGTTTTCTATATTGCCGTGAGGGTGGGGTACTTTGGGGCACATCCCACAGGATTGGAATTTAATGTGCATCCTCTCACTGAATAGATATTGTGAAGCAATGCTTCTTCTATCATTTCCACGACATTCATCGATATAAAAGTGTGTAGCTGTATTGCCGGAACTACTTCTAAAACCATGTACCAAAGAACATCAGTATTTGCGTTCATAGTATCCGTGTGTTGTAATTACGGGGCTTGAGAGGAGGTGTAATTTTGGACGCTTCCCAAGGGATTGCTTTGAAATGTTCACCCTTTTGACAATAAAGTTAAGGTAGAGCAATTTTTTCTTCTTTCAATTATATTGCATTTCTTGAAAACAATAGGGCACTTGCTGTACAACCGTTGGAAAATTGGAACATATTCGTGCTAAATGATAGTGCATGTTTCCTATATTGCCCTGGGGGTTGGATGATTTGAACACATCCCACTCGGTGGCCTTTGAGTGTGCACCCCTTTGACTATATGAATATTGTAAAGCAGTGTCTCTACCATTTAAAAATCATGAAAAGTAAAGTGTTTTTATTTACAACCCGGCAAAACGACTTTCTACGTGCATGTACAACTGAATTTGCTTCGGCATATAATGCATGTTTTGTTAACCTGTTTTGGGACCACGAAGGTCAAGGTATGGGTGATTTGGGCACTTCTCAAGGGCTTGCGTTTGAATGTCCAACTTTTTGACAATATAGATATTGTAAAGCAACGTCTCCTGTATTACCTGAATTGCATTTTACGAAAATAAAAGAGTATGTGCTAGACAGGCGGAAGAACTTTTCAGAGGCATGTACCCATGGAACATTTTTTTCGCTGTTGTATATACTGCATGTTTTTCATTGCCTTTAGGATTTCACCTTTTCATCTTATAGATATTGTAGAACAATAATTCTTCTATAACTTCCACTGAAATTTAATGGAAATGAAACGAAAAGGACGTTATAGAGGGTTATAGAGGGTGTATTCACGTGTATATACTGTGTTTTGTACCGGGCTGTGAGGGTATAGGGATAAATTCGGGTACCTCCCTCCGAGTCGCTTTGACTCATGTGCACCACTTTTTAAAGATATACTTTCATAGAAATAGTCTTTGCTAGACGGCCAAACGACTTAAAAAAAAAATCTTGTACGCTTAGAACAACGGAAATCGCGTTGGTTGATGCATGTTTTGCAAATGGCCGTGGGGATATGATCGATAGGGGTAACTTTGGTCACTACCCACAGAGTTTCCTTTGACTGTGCTATCTTCAATATCTCAAAACCCTCAAGGGTGCAAGAGCTGAATCATCCAGATTCGAATAAGCACCTCTCCAAATAGAGTTCATTAATTACAAAATTGGACAAGTTATAGATGTTGACAGTTGTTTATATTATTTGATTCTAAGTAATTAATGGATAAGCTATCATTATCTTTCTGATAACAAACTATTATTCGCTTAAAATTATTCATGCTAGGTTTCTAATGCTGAAAAGTTTGTTTTTGGTGAAGAGAAACTGAAATGTCACATTTGAACACTCTTGATATGCTCATATCGGGCACTTTGGTGTATTTGAATATTCCGTTGGCTCGGTACCCTTTGCATATTATGCAAATGAGGCCCAGATTATGTACATGGAATTGTTTGCATCGCACTAAGTGACATTGCAAACATATGTTTCAACACTTTCGGTGTTCCAATCTGAAACCTAGAGGCATAGTTTTCATGGAAACACTGTATTTTAATCATTATTGGAGCTAATTTGCATATTATGCAAATAAGGCCCAGAATATGTACATGGAAATGTTTGCATCGCACTAACTTACATTGCAAACATATGTTTCAACACTTTGGGTGTTCCAATCTGAAACCTAGAAGCATAGTTTTCATGGAAACACTGTATTTTTATCATTATTGGAGCTAATTTGCATATTATGCAAATGAGGCCCAGAATATGTACATAGACATGTTTGCATCGCACTAACTGACATTGAAAACATAAGTTTCAACACTTTCGGTGTTTCAATCTGAAACCTAGAAGCATAGTTTTCATGGAAACACTGTATTTTTATCAAATTTTATGGGAGCTAATTTGCATATTATGCAAATGAGGCCCAGATCATGTCCATGGAAATGTTTGCATCGCACTAGCTGACATTGTAAACATACGTTAAAACACTTTCGGTTTTCCAATCTGAAACCTAGAAGCATAGTTTTCATGGAAACACTGTATTTTTATCATTATGGAGCTAATTTGCATATTATGCAAATTTAGCCACTTTACCCCATTGGATTTCTTGGGACTTTTAGTATGGTGTTTAGGAGCCCATAACAAGTTGCACTGCAGTGGAATTCATACTGTTGCAATTAGTGGTGGGTGAAACCCTATTTTGACTGGACTATATTCAAGTCAGCATCCTGTGTACAGTATCAGGGTGTGATGAATTTAGAAAATTATGATTCCCAACAAATTACCTCCACTGCTTCCTTCAGAATGAAAAATATTTCTTGTTTCGGTAACTCGCGTTACATGGCTCAAGGGCTGAACTTTCATGTGGTGATTAGAATTTTTTGAAGGTGGCATAAAAATTTCCTCATGGGAGACTGAAGTAGAACCAATTTGCTTCTTTAAAATAAATTAATTGAAGTGCTAGCAGAATTTTTCTATTAAAAAAAATTATATTAAGTTAAGCATGCATTTTAGCAATTTGGATGACTGAAAAATTGTCTTAAACATTTGTAGCTGTTTCTCGGGAAATATTTGACCGATTGATATAATTCTTTGAGTTTCTTTAACTTCAATATATGGGTAATACATAATGAGTAATTCTTTTGCATTATGATAAAGCTGAAATTTTAGTGCCATGTCCATATTCCCATGGAATTGCCCATATGGTAAATTATGTCTTTAATCTGATTGGGCAAGTAAGCAAAAAGAAAGACGAAGAATAGATAGAAAATAAATCGATGAAAAGGATGAAAATATTGGCAGCCTGAATTATTGAAGTACTCTTGCTGTGCACATACAATATACATGTAATTTAAAGGCTTGAATATCAACTCATCAACCACGAAAAACCATACTAATTTTGTTGTTTTTGTGTTTTTGGTGCTATGTCTTTGCCTATAATTACTGTTAGACATTAATAATACTTTAGAATGTAGAGTAATGACTATCATTCATTTGAGCCTAATATGTTGTTTGTCAGATACAAAACTGTGTGGGTTGCAGAATTTTCTGAAGGTTGTTCAACCTGCTTATTTTAAAGGGATGGTATAGGTTTTGTTAAGATAGGGATGTAGATTTCATGTTTTTGTGAGATAATCAGAAACCACTTATTTAATATGAACTACGTGTATCAAAGAGCATACAGAGGAATCGTGTGTTTGTTTTTATTTATGTTTTTGGATATTTCAACCATTTAAAAATTGAATTTCATCAAATAGACTTTTAATTCTTCTTAGGAAAGCCAAACATGAGTGTACATTATTGTACAATGTACAAATGTATAGTATGGCATTTGAAATTGTGATTTTATAGCTACTTGGTGTTTGGTATGAAGAAATGCTTTCTAATTGGTTTTCAGTTATGTATTGAAGGTGTACATTTTAACAAAAATGCTGCAGCATAAATGAAGGAAAGAGTATTCTATTCATGAGCAAGTGTAATGTTAAACCCTTCTTTCATTTTCTTTCCTTTTCTTTAATTTGGATTGAACTCCTGGACTGCAGTAATCATTAACTCATTTCAGCCTGTTGCCTTCTACGTACTCTGAGACCAACTGAATTTGATTCCACTTACACTTTTGTGGAATGAAACTGCTAGGTACAAAAAATAGTTTGTGGAGCAGTTTAAAAAAATGCAGAGCAAACTGCAGTGCAGTACTAGGAAAATTGTTCCCTGCCATGGATTTTAAACATGGGATAAAGGGTTCAGTATTTTAGGTTTTGTCAAGAAGTCTGGTGGGTATGTGTATGGGGGGGGGGGGGGGGAGGGGGAGATTCCTCACATTAGAGGCAGAAGGACGTTCGCTAAAGATCAATAGCAATTTATCCTCCTACGTACATTGCATGTTTCTGGGAATCACATACAGTGTACTCATCAGCCATGTTGTGTGTGTGGACGCCCCCCTCTGCAGCTCATTAGGCTGGCTCCATGTGCTGGGCATTCAAATTAAGATTATCACAACTGAAATGATCTGGCCACGGCAACATGGCCCCTCGCTGCTTTATGTGTGTAAAAAAGCTAATTATTGATTATTGCTCACTAATTACAGTCACTAATTATTATGCGGGAGTGTGGGCTCCATTTTAACCTCCTACACTGTAAAGCTGTGGGGCAAATCTAACAGCATGTAGCCATTATGTGATCCATCGCAGCTTTTGTAGCTTTCACACTTTTAATACCACTTCCCTCCCTCATTTCCCTAGCCCTGACAACTACACAATTGTATCCCCACCCTTGACTACCAGACAAAGGTACAGCCCTTCACCTGTAACTTGCCAAGCGTCCGTCCATCCCGCTGGCCGGAGATCAATGCCATTGACACTCGGTGGATCTGCGGCCATGGAATCTTCTCCCCGACAGTCAATCCGACACCCCCCATTAGCCGAATTCATTAGCATAGTTCACATGTGCAATTAGGGACCAAAGTGCAGCGTGTCGTATCCATCCCTCCGTCCATTTTGTGCATGCACATACATTTGTACTCTGAAAACACACACATAACGCGTCATATACCAGTAGCTATCATGCACAGGTTTTCACAATCTGCTCTCCCATCCTTTTGCTAAATACCCCACAAGCGACATACAAATTATGTAGGTCCAGTATCATCCCTGCTTTGCTGTCGAAAAGCCAAACATTTCTTGGATACTTTGGTTTTTCATTCCAGGGTACTCACATTAAGAGGCAAGAATGCTTGTGGTTTTAAATACTAAGTTCTTTAATTAAGGAACGCAGTGGTGACAAATGTGAAGATGTTATCACATGTTATCCATCATATGATTAGCCAAAGCTCATACAGAATGACCGAGTATGATTATCTCGTATCAAACCCGTTCCTTATGGGAACCTGGTGTTCCCGTAGCGTCAACAGATGGGAACTTGCTATACCAGGTTCCCAAGATGTAGACAGGATTGCTTGCATTTATGACCTAAATTCATGTTAATTTGTGCTATTCTCCCCACTTAAATGGCTGTAATAGAAACATTAGGGTTTCTTCTATTGATATTTGTTTTCTTTCTGCATGAAAATTGCGTGTATTGCAGTATTATTTGCCTTTTCTCTGATGTAGTGTGTTCTTGTTTTGCCGTAAAACTCGTAAACCTGTTGAGGACGGGCTGATTTTGCTACAGCACGCATTTCCCATAGACACCTGCCCAAGTATACTCGGGACTCGTCCTCAGTGGGTTAAAGATGTAATGTACATGTACATAGTGGTCAAGGTTGAGCTCAGTAGATTGACTTTGCTGACCTTTATACATGTGTCTTTTCTGTATAACATTAACAAAAGAGTTTGTGAGCACATCAGCACACGCTCTATTCATACCTTGTGCCCGATCAATATTTCCATTGTTCGATGGCACAATCATGTAGTTGACTGTGGAAAGGGATTATGTAACGCTTAATAAATGCTTGCGCATGGATGGACCATAATTGTTGGATCGTTCTTATTTTCTGAGATTACCAAGCTGAGTCTGCCTTGCATACTCAATCAACTACTTAAACATTCTCTACCACCACTCCATGTACTGTATACGCTATATATTTCGCGGGGGTTTTATTTTCGCGAATTTCGCGAGTCGGGAGCTATTCGCGAAATTAACAACACGCGAAAATATTACCTTCCAAAATAAATCCCTTGCCTTGATGATACGAACATTTCAGTACTAGTATACCATGTCACGGCTTACCGAACAGACCATACTGGCTAAGCTTATTTACGCACGTCCACGTCTACTTACGAATACTGTAGAGAGCCAATCCATTATCGCAAGGGGACCACTCGTCAGAAATCTAGCGCGATGGACTTAACCACTTCAAAAATGTTGAATTCTAACTTACTAGTTCGCAGAGTTTGGTAAGTTTTTTTCATGCAGTGTATAACTAGTATCATTCTTATTTGCTAGTAAGTTGAAAATTCACACTTTCTTTGCCACTTCATATTTTCTCTGGTCCCCCAATCGCGAATTTAACCACTCGCGAAAATGTGTGACAGAGGCAATTCGCGAAAATTTATGTACGCGAAAATTATAGCGTATACAGTATTCAGTTTCATCAGAGGATAAAATGCTTTACATTGTATACCATACCAGATGAAATATTAAGGTGACTTCACAGATAATCTGACGTTATTCCGAATTTCATTTTCGGATCAACAAATCTTCGGAATAATGAACCTTCGGAATAACACCACACATGTTTGGATTAACGAACTCTTTTTCATTTTCGGATTAACGAACCACTAGGTATAGGGAATTTGTGTGTTTCGGATTAACAAACCTTCGGAATAACGAACCTTCGGAATAGCGAATCTTCGGAATAACGAACAGCACCCGGATACACCGTATGTCCCCCCAAAAAATTACAACAGGACCCTCTGCGATGATATCTTTAAAAATAGTGAATCAATCCAAATACAAATTAAGGGTATGAAACTACAATTCATTGCCCACATCTTACAAAAAAAAAAAAAAAAACCCATTCGATTTGCTTCAGTGGTCAAAGAGAAATGAGGAATTTTGTAGAGGATGTCCCGGAATCTCTTCCCTCCAAGTTCTGTCTATTGTTTTCACACACAAAAGCATCGAACTGCTAAACTTGGAAGAATCAGACCCACCACATGCTTTACAACATTCCACATTTCTCTGTGACCGCTTAACCAAATTGAATGGGGGTGTTTCTGCAAAATAGAGCTAATATGTTATATTTTAA
The DNA here is from genome assembly GCF_040938485.1 of Diadema antillarum. Taxonomy (NCBI): domain Eukaryota; kingdom Metazoa; phylum Echinodermata; class Echinoidea; order Diadematoida; family Diadematidae; genus Diadema; species Diadema antillarum. The sequence continues at coordinate 560,797 of NW_027272107.1, read as the reverse complement.
GACCCTGAAGTAGCATTTAGACAGTTTAATCATATTGGGTGTTATCAACGCGAAAATTTGATTGTTATTTTTTTTTTTTTTTGGGGGGGGGGACATACTGTATTTGAGAATAATCCTTGTAACAACCTGTGTACAGCTTTATTACTGATCTTTACAACAACAAAAAAAACAGTGAGAAAGTGCACACACACACACACACACAGCTGAGGAATCTTGACTGAAGTCTTATCATTACTAATGACCATGTAATGCGTCGATGCACATATTCGCTCATGGGTGCTGTCGTGGTTTTCATATGTACTCTGTAGGTAGCCAATGAAGATTGATTTAATTGGACCAGCCACATCTCTCCTTGCTAGCGGGTCTTTCACAAGATCTCCTCTTGTGTATGAATCAGCAATTCTTCGTTTTATGAAGATTACTATTATTCAGTTTAATTCAAGTCATTTCCATCCAGACTCAGTTTTATTCAAATCTTTTCAATTTTAATCAATTTAAATTTAGTGTTTGTTTAATTCCAGTACACTTGATTTCATTTAATTCAGTCTAAATCAGTTTATTTCAGTTCAGTTCACTTCAGTCTGATTCCATCATATTCAAAGTAAACTTCAACCAAGCAGGGAATGAGTATTGAAAGATGCAGTTAAATGCTATTTTGGCTCTCTCTTTTAAATACAGAGTTGCTAAGTCTTCCTTCTATCATTGGAGGCTTTCTAAAAGCTTGACAAATTTGATTATATCTTTGACAACAGAGAATTTGAAAACCCATATTTTCTTCTGTTATCGCATACGGTTGTATGTTGTAACATGTCCCCGTGGCATTTCGTCGGGTGCCCGTGCATTGGCCGCTAACGCAATACAAATTGTATTGCGTTAGCGGCCAATGCACGGGCACCCGACGATTTGCTCCTGCAACAATTGCTCCTGAATATCTGCACGCTCAGCCAAACATAAAACGTACCCACAATCATAACCATAACACTAATCCTAATCCTCACATCAAACTAAACCTAAGACCCTATTGCAACCCTACCCGTAACCCTTTTAAAGTCCTTAAAGAAAGTAAGACCGGAGCAATTGTTGCAGAGGCTTACATGTCCCTTGTCACCATGTAACACATAATCTTCTTGATTGCTCTGTGGAACCTTCCTCTAGTCTGATTTTTTAATAGCACACGGCAAATATACGTACACTTTATTACTTTAATACGTACAAATTAATTGTTGTAGATGTCTGGAGAAGGGACTGTGAAATTAAAAGCAAGAGACAGCATATAAAATGATTTATAGATTGCACAGATTACATCTAATTGGCTGTGTCATCTTCACGCTACTGTATAAACAGACAGGCAGACAGTAAAATTAATCATCTTATAGTTCGCTATCAAACCTTCTCCCCTTTGCCTGACCAAGCCCAGAACAATCAAAGTAATTTTGAAATGTTTTAATATCAAAACATGCCATTAGTTGGTGGATTTAATCACCAAATGTAGTTGTCTTTATACTGTAGATGTCACTTTGTAGACACAACAAAGCATGTTTGCAAAGTTTTCTGCCAATTCAACATCAATATCCATGTGTACCCTGACCGCCCTGACAAGAAATTCTCGTTTAACTGCTGAGGTGCATAAAACCGTACAGGTGTATACACTGTACCTCATTCTGGGAATTGTATTTACAGCACACTGTATCCGATGTATACAAAATTAATTCACATAGGGCGGGTGTGTCAAATTTCATTTTCGCGACACGGAATCTGTCGGCGCAGCCACTTGTATCTGCTCGAGCCCGACGGAGATTAGATGGTAATCCGTGTCGGTATTGGGTTGGTGAGGTCGAGCAGAGTGTGCTGTGTACAGAGGTGGCTAGGACGATCTATCTCAACCGCTATAATTCCACACAAGGAAAATATATCATGATAATATTTCCACATGGCATAAACTTGTATGCATCCAATGACCTTTCTGCAGATAGGAGCCCTTGCATCACAAATTATGCAATAGAAGATGTTATGTGCTTCGTACGCCTTTTTGCCTGCACTTGGAGTGCCTGCCTTCTTCGCCATTGAATTGGCACAGATGTCTCGGAAACTAATTGTCACTAAATAGAAATTACCTAATCCCCTTACTGTTAATCCCCAAATTGTGTCACTACGGCCTTTTTCTTGGAATGAGCTACATTGCTACACCCAGGCCCTGTTTCATAAAGCTGTTCATAAAGTTACGAAAGACTTACGAACGACTGGTGATCAGTTGTGATGTGCTATACTTATCAGAATTTCAATAATTCAGGACAAGAACTGATCACTCGTCGCTCGTAAGTCATTCGTAACTTTATGAACGGCTTTATGAAACACCCCCCTGGAGTAGGCTTGCTGACTGTACAACTACAAGCTCGGATGAATTACTAAATGCTGATAAAAGAGTGTGGCAAGCTATCAAGGCTACACTGTGTGCCTCTAGAGGCACATAAAAGATTAATAATGAATCGAGAGTGGCAGATTCCAAACTCACACACAGTGTACAGATTGTATCATAAATATCAACAATCATTTGTATACCAAACCAGGTTTTGTGTATGTATTCGATTGGTTATGATGTATTTATGACATGGCATTCTGTCTTTCATCGTATGGACAGGTACACAGTTGTTCGGCCATACTCACCATTTTACTCAAGTCTTACTTTCATATTCACGTCTCAGAATTCTGTGTGGTTTTAAATATTGATCATCTTCTCTTTTATTCTCCAAATTAATGTACATATGATGAAAGTAAAAAAAAGAAACACTCCAAAATTTCCTACATTGATTCTTGGATGAGTTGTCAGATACTGTATATGCCGAATATTTCGCGAGGTTCTTATTTTCGCGAATTTCACGAGTCGGGTGCTACTCGTGAAATCAAAGACAAGCGAAAATATTGACTCTGATCCCGATGTGAATGTGACGTACGTGTGAACACTTCTCCGTTCAGAAGAGGACTCCACGATCGCGAATTTAACCACTTGCAAAATCGTTGGGAATTCCCGATTTGTGAAAATTTAGACTCGCAAAATATAATAGCGTATACAGTAATGGGGAGTTGTGAAGTCTACTGTAAAACCAGAAATATTTGCGGCATGAAACTTTAGCAAATTGGAGCCGACCCCTTTTTCTCGGCATTAAACTTTCGCAAATTGCCCCTGACATTCAACGCTTTGTGTCTAGACAAACATTTTGGGTGCATTTTACTCTGAGAATCTTGGCAAAGTTTGTGAAAGTTTTTTGGATGCAAATTGTTTTGCTTTTGCAATATTTCTTTATAAACAAAATGGATGTCTGCACTCATGGCTTCACTTCAAATTGATTAAGTGATCTTTCATTGTTCTTGGCAGGTGGAACGAGAGATTGCCATTATGAAACTAATTGAACACCCTCATGTACTTGGCCTCTACGACGTCTATGAAAACAGAAAGTACTTGTGAGTATCTATCTAAACATTTACATGCATTTAACCCATGTTCCTATGATAATTTGCATATGTATCTATTCTCACATTTTTTTTCTCGTCTTCACATTTTCATATACTTGTTTTATTCTATTAAACAAAGTGCTTTTATAAATAAAGTGATATTGTGAAGGAGAACATGATCCTCTTTAGTATGGAAAGCATGCTTGGCATAATCTCATTTTCAATAGTTTTAACCATCACCACTCTGATATAAATACAGATCGGATAGTGCAATAATTGAGAAAACTGTAAACCATTAGTGATTTGAATAACTAAAAAAAAAGAGGAATATGATTAAATTAAAAGGGACAGTTTTAACGCTTTGCAATCTGAATTTTAATGTTTCAAAAAAATGTGAAATTTGAGACCGTATTGTTTTGTAATGAAACTTTTGATTTCTTTTTCTTCTACGCCTATGCACATCAGTGTTAGATGCCTAATTTCATGTGCACTATAATCTGTACTATGGACGATTCCACATTCAGTTTCCTTTGTTTTTTACTTTTCCAGTTCCTTAAACATTTGTCTTGATAGGTTTTAGAAATAAGATGGAACTATTAGTCTTCATCAAGGAAAACATATGATAGTCTGTAGAATTTAAACATGTATAAAATACTAATAAACCTTTTGAATTGATGTTCGTTATAACTTTGATAGGTTGTCATGGTGAACTGGCATGGATAAGTTCACAGTAACCAGGACAACATCAGGTTTTAGACAGGAATAATCACAGCATCATGTCGTAGTGACAGACGGCAGAAATCATGCTTTTTGTAGATTTACTGTCTGGGGACTAAATCTGCATAGATATTACTTCTAGCTCTGTACTTTGTAAACATGTCGTACCAACCTCCATCCTGTAAACCTGTGTTCACGCAGATGAAAAGTGAGATTTAGGTGGCAGATTTTATATTTCTTGGGCTCGTTTTTATGACCATCTTCTTCACACAAAATATTCTGCTGTCATGTTATACACCATGAATATGTGCCAGTTGCCACATGGAAAAATTTGGGGTTTTTACATTCTTTTTGGGCAATAATATGCCTCCATTGATCAAACATTTGGTCAATTTTTTCTCTACCTTGGGCTGTGATAAGATCATAGAATTGTTGGAAAAGCAGTCATTACAGGAATTGTACCTGGTTACTTTTGATACACACAATTGCTTTAAAAATACTAAACAATCCTGCGTACCATATGTTTGGTTGAAAGTCACTTTTAATACATTCATGACGTTCGAACACGCCCACAATGAAACTTTGGTTTCAGTTTCAATGTTTGCAATTATATATGAATATGAATACTAATAAATCTGTAAAAATTGTCTCCAGTTTTAATCTTATAGAAGAGTGTATATTTTGATTTTGTTGGGACTGTTCCACTTTGATTGCCATTGCATGTTATCCTCTCTTCGTGTCAGATATCTCGTCCTGGAGCACGTATCAGGCGGCGAGCTCTTCGACTACTTAGTGAAGAAAGGTCGGTTGACGCCGCGCGAGGCACGCAGGTTCTTCCGACAGATCATCTCCGCCATCGACTTCTGTCACAGCTTCTCAATATGGTGAGTCAGCGGTTCAAGGCCGAGCTCGAAACAGACAACGGAGGTCATTGTCGCACTGGGGGAGTGTTTGGGGCGGAAGATTAAAAAAGGGATGGCTTTGGGGCGGGAGGAGGGTGCAAAGGAGAGCGAGGCACGAGCGGAACATGATGGGAATCAGAGATTGGGTGAACAGCCTCTCTGTTATGGACAGCAGTGATTGCTGAATATGATTCACCAATAACAGCATGCAGTATTATAAGCGAGATGAAGGGGGGGGGGGGGGTAGGTAATATAAGGTTAGGGACCACAATTGTATAGTGGCTGTTACTCCCAAAATTGTCTGTTGCATCGTAACAATGCCCTTCACTTCCTTCGAAGTCTGGGATGTGTGCGTGTGTAGTCGATCAGCTCCTGGTCTGACAGACTTCCAGATATTTTTAACTCTGAGCTGTCAGGTGGTTCAGTGCAGCTGAGCAGATGCTTGGCAATGTTTATATCCTGTCACTTCCAAATTTCTCCTTCGTTCTTCAGCACAACGTTTCTCACTTCCCTGAAAGTATACAGATAAGCACCTTGATAGTGGCTTTCACATTCGTGTAGCAATTAGAGAATGAGTTGGTGTACTGAATGATGAGAATTGTCCAATCTTCCCATAAATCAAACTTCATTATTAAAATACTTATCTCTGAACAGTATAAAATAGTATATTCCTATGGAACTGTGCAATACAATTCTAATAGTGATAGATATTAAAATAGATAGTGATGAAATAATAATATCAATGATGATGATAATAATAATAATAATGATGATAATAATAATAATAATGATGATAATAATAAAAATAATAATAATGATAATTATTGTAATGATAATGATAATAATAGTAATAATATCATTATTGTTAGTAATATTATTATATTTTTATCATCATCATGATTATGATATTATACTGTCAGACTGCTGCTTTCACTCAAGCCATTTGGATTTCACTCTCCTTCAACCCGCTGAGGACGGTTTGATTTTGCTACGACACACATTTTCCATAGACGCTTGCCCAAGTATACTCGGGACTCGCCCTCAACGGGTTAAAGTCCCATGCAATGAAGCCGTGATATTTGAATTCTTCCACGACCCCCAGCTTAAAATCCCCTTGACTTTACGTTACAGACTGGACTGTGAGACTTCAGACTTGTAAGTTTCAGAGTATTCAGAAAGTGATGCAATTTGAGCAGCCTAACTCGCTGCCAGTTACAGTAAAACTCTAAGTGGCATACCAATACAAAGATCACTGGAGAACAGCAGGTTAAAGTAGTCTTTATGAGCAGGTGAGCTTAAAGGACAGGTTCATGAACAAACACACACAGAAGGCTTTGTAGGGAAACAGAATTTAGTGGTTTTTATAGTGTATGCAGGTTGTCTTTTTGTTGTCTGTTATAGATATATTTTGATGGACGTTGTGTGTGTAGTTCTTTTCTTTTTTTGAGGAGTTCTATCATTGTGGGATGATATTTGAAACCTAAAATATTCAGACATCCCTACAATGTTGATATGACAGATATCAAAATAGACAGCCATGCTCAAATGCAGCTCAGTTGTTTCAGAAGGTCCCGCGAGACCAAATTGTCTTTTTCCCCCCTAAAACCCAACAAACGGCAGGTCGTCGTGCTCTGAATACAGAGCGGAAACTGGATCCTTGTCCCCGACACTTTGTGTAGATGAAAGCAGGAAGTCGTTCAGGAAGTTGAGTCTGTTGTAATGGCAAAGCACAAATCCCTGGAAAGCTGGGCACCGGGCCAAAGGGAAGATGGTCATTTAACCCTTCAGCACCTAAAAGGTTTCTTGCACTATCATTTTTTTTTTTTTTTTGCTGGAGGAAAGAGTCAAATTTACATTGTTATTGTATATACAGTATGAACCAGGAGACAATTCACATTCTCACACAACCACACACATTGCATGTACACAAACACGTACTAACACACACACAAACTTCGGCACTTCGCTATTCATTTGTATCTTGTGCATTTATTAGTGGTGTCCAAGACTTTTTGATGTGCTATTCCTTTCCCACTCATATGAATATCTTTTTGCTGGGTTCCCACTGTTGTATGATCTGTTAATCATCCTTTAGTTGACCATTGATATTTGATCAATAGAATTTTTGTTTATACTGTCTATCTCAATCTGCTCCACTCTCGAAATCATGGTCGGAATCATGGAGTAATCTTGATTGTATCACATCTAATCAGATCATGAGGTCAGTTGTGGCAGTTCTGATGATCATAGAAAAGTCTTGGACGTTTATAGAATTGTTCATAGTCGTATGATCAACGTGACTGCATGACTGACGTCAAGATCTGATATGATCACAACGATTACTCCACAAATCAGACCATGATTCATTAGTGGCGCAGATTGTGATACATTCCACAATCAGCTACGAATGGTTAATTATGGCTTTCATAGGGGATCACACAACAGTAGGAATGCAGCATTAACCTGTTGAGGATGAGGCCCGAAAACTCGGGCAAGCGTCTATGGGAAATGCGTGTTGTAGCAAAATCAAACCATCCTCAACGGGTTGACATTGTACGCAACTTGTGCACAAATTTATGTCTATTGGCTAAAACCTCATTCTTACTTTGAACAGGGTTTTATGTTTAAGTGAAAGGAATTGAATTTAATACAAGTCAAATACATTTCTCCTTCACCCACTTTATTCCTGTGACCATTCCTTGTCCTCCTCCTCCTCCTCCTCCTCTTCTTCCATCCTCCTCCTCCTCTTCTTCCTCCTCCTCCTTTTCCTCCTCTTCCTCCTCCTCCTCCTCCTCCTCCTCCTCCTCTTCTTCTTCTTCCTCCTCCTCCTCTTCTTCCTCCTCCTCCTCTTCTTCCATCCTCCTCCTCCTCTTCTTCCTCCTCCTCCTTTTCCTCCTCTTCCTCCTCCTCCTCCTCCTCCTCCTCTTCTTCCTCCTTTTCCTCCTCTTCCTCCTCCTCCTCCTCCTCCTCTTCTTCCTCCTCTTCCTCCTCCTCTTCTTCCTCCTCCTCCTCCTCCTCCTCCTCTTCTTCCTCCTCCTCTTCCTCCTCTTCCTCCTCCTCCTCCTCTTCTTCCTCCTCCTCCTCCTCCTCCTCCTCTTCCTCCTCCTCCTCTGCAGTCATCGAGACCTGAAGCCAGAGAATCTCCTTCTGGATGACAAGAACAACATCCGGGTGGCCGACTTTGGAATGGCATCCCTGCAGCTGGACCACTCCCTCCTAGAGACCAGCTGTGGCTCCCCCCACTACGCCTGCCCAGAGGTCATAAGGGTGAGTAGCATCCCTCCACCATGTTAAAATGGGCGTGGTTATAAGGGGGTGGGGGGGGGGGGGGGGGAGAGGACCAAACAAGGAGTCCTCTTTAATATCTGGGTGGCTGATTTTGGGATGGCATCCCTGCAGCTAGATCACTCCCTCCTAGAGACCAGCTGTGGCTCCCCCCACTACGCCTGCCCAGAGGTCATAAGGGTGAGTAGCATCCCCCCACCATGTTAAAATGGGCCCGGTTATAAGGGGGTGGAAGAAGGACCAAACAAGAAGTCCTCTTTAATATCTGGGTGGCTGACTTTGGGATGGCATTCTTGCAGCTAGACCGCTCCCTCTCACAGACCAGTTGTGGCTCCCCCAACTATGCTTGGCTAGAGGTCATTAGGGTAAGTAGCAGTCCCCCTCCCCCTCCCCCTCCCCACCCCCAATGTAGAAATGGCCTGGTCCTAAAGTGGGGAAGGGGTAGGGTAGGAGGGGGGGGGGGGGGAGCAGACAAGAATTCCTCTTCAACCCGTTGAGGACAGGCTGATTTTACCATAACACACACTTTCCACAGACACCTGTCTGAGTATACTCCGGTTTAGTGTTCAGGGGGTTAAGAATACTACATACGCCACATAGATCGAGACTATGATATTTTCAGCGATTTAGGAGTTGTGTATTAAAGATGATTTGCAAGTGGTTAAATGTGTGAGGAAGGTGAGAAAAAAAAGCAAGAAATAGATTTGATCCCTTTTCAAGCAAAAAGGTAGCGATTGCCCACTATGCAGACTACAATTTTGTACATTGTGTTACATTTGTGTTACAGGAAGCAACCTTTGTGGGAGTTGATAATTTCATTCTGTATCATTTCACTCAGGAAATTTGTGAATTTTAAGTAGAAACTTTGCAATGTATGCCACATTTAATACAGTATTTCTCTTCCTTGCTTGATTTATTTTTTGGAAGCATTAACACAGAGACCACAGAACAATATACAGTGTACAATAAGGTGTTCTATAACTCATTCTGACAAAATTGTGCCTGCTTCTGCGTAACTAACATTTTCATTTAAAAAGTTAAAAGTTTGCCAAGCTTTTTCTGTTGGCGTGTGATCATTTCCCGCTACCCTACCAAACAAACAAACAAACAAACAAACAAACAAAATATATGTAACATTGGCTGCAATGGAAGTTTCGTAGGACAATTCCTTTCTTTTCCTCGACAGTGTTGTGGTCATGCTTGCGTTTCTGTCCTTCAGACTGTAGATAACCACATAAAACAATAAAGCCCTGAAAAGTTCAACTCCACTCCAATACTTGCATAGTCACCACACTCTGACTGTTTTTAGTCACTCGTTCAATAGCTCTTGATATTGCACATAATCTACAAGTCCTCTGCCTGTGGAGTACCTGAAAGATAAAGGGTTGATTGATCTGGAGTAATCTGGAGGAAGAGTTTTGTAACAGTTTCCCAGATCATCTCTCTTGTGTTGCTTTGCTTTTTCATTCAAACATTTACCGCATGTCTGCGATTGAAAATTCATAGCCAGATTTGTGCAAATTCCAGTAGAATCATTTAGGAGGCAGTGAACATAAATGCTGCGACCTGTTTTAGCTTTCGATAGACCGCCCTGAATCTAGACTGACTGACACTCATCAGGGTAGAATCATGCCTCGGGATGGGGGAGTCTGCTCGTCTTCGCTGAACCCTGAATCATCAATCTATCATACGTCACTGTCATCAATCAATGATGGCTAATTAATACCGGCTGATTGCTCTCGGTCCGTTTGAATCTCTCTCCCATTGGATCTGTGCTGCAACTACCTTCCATTCAAACACTAGACTGCAAACAAGTGTACTTTTCCTCCATAGACATTTTTGTGTTTACATAGATTTATAGTGCACTTTCCCTCCACAGTTGTTTGTGTGTTCGGTGTTTCTAAAGTACTCAGAACTTGTGTGATACTTTCAGAATTCATGACCCAAAACAGTGATTTCGTAAAACATGGCTGGTGAAAATTGCTGTGCCTTTTCACCCTCTTCTGAAATACCATATCCATGTATGTCAGAAAAGGTCAATAACTTTTTTTCCAGGCAAATAGCAAGACAAGGTGTTATAGGGTGTGTACAGTTCTGGTCGAGGTGAGGATTTAGCTTTTAACGTTTTGCGAGATATTCAGAAATCACTCCATGAGATGTCAAAGAGCATGCGGTTCTAAAGGGTATCAAAAGTTTATTCGATGAAAATCGGTTTTGAAATGGCTGAGATATCCAAAAACAAGGTGAAACAAAGAGATCCTAATAAAGTTGTGGCATGTCGCCTTTTATTATTAGCACTTTTTTGGATATCTCAGCCATTTGAAAACCAATTGTCATCAAATAAACGTTGAATCCTTCTTAAAATTACATGCTCTTGAAGAGGCTTTTCATTATCTCATTTAGGAATGTTCAAAACATGAATCCCCACCTCAACCAGTACTGTACAGTCCCTTTAAGCATGAGCTTGAGAGATGTAATGATGTGTGACGAAGGTAATGAACAACCTGATAAAGTGAATTAGTACTTCGCTTTTGAGATTTCTCTTGTGGTTAGCCCTCCCCTTTAACCCAGCAAATCCCCCCAAATTAAAGAGAAAACAAAAACATTACTGTTGCTTGGTCATGGATGTGTTCATTGTTTTGTTTTGTTTTTTCTTTACTATTCATTGTTATTGTTCATTAGGATGAGTGGGAAAAAATCATACATCAGAGCCATTTGTTATTCATTAATAATCATTTCCATTACAGAATTTTCAACAACTGTTTCAAGTGTTCAATTTTAATACAGCATATCTGTGGCAACACAAAGAATATTAAAGTTTCATCTTTCTGTCTCATATTGGCAAGTTTTGATAAATATATTTGGGATTTAGCGCAGTCTTAACAAATTAAACAAATTCCATCTGCTCTCTCTCTCGTCTATATGAATTTAACCCGTTGAGAACGAGTCCAGAGTGTACTCGGGCTAGTGTCTATGGGAATGTGTGTTGTAGCAAAATCATACTGTCCTCAACGGGTTAATGATGAGAGGATAGCAAATTCCCCACTTTTATGTGGGGTATAAAGAGCATGTAAGTCTGTAGTTAAAGTGAGACCATTTGCTGTTAATTAATTTACTTTTCCCTTACAGCCACATGGGGGGGGGGGGGGTGGGTGGCAAGGGGGTATAGTTGAAGGCATGTCAGATTTGTTGCCAAGAGCAACTAATCCCTCAATCCACTTGCCAGTTGAATCAATTACGGCCAGTGATAATCACCCTAATTAGCAATTCGGGATGTAATCCTCTCAGTGTCATCCCCAAACCCAAATGGATTAACCCCTTTCCCCCCTCCCCAGTGCAAAGTGCCATGCAACCGTCAAACTGTGAGCATGCTGATGTTAGCGACACTAAAAAAGGGTTAAGTTTGCTATTATGTCTGGAACAGATGGTGCTTAGACTTAAACATTAAAGCCGATTATGTGTGTAAAGTATAAAGCTTGAAGGTACAGAGTTTACATTTTCATGAATAGATGATTTTGCCGTAGCTGTCCCGAGCACAATCGCATTGGCTCATCTGTGAATTACCGTATGCGCCATATATGTCACAGTGTTTGTATCTGTGGAAAATTAAGTAATAATTTAACTGATGATGGCAAATTGATAGCAAGCCAAAAATATTGCCTCTGCAATAAAAGTACACCACATCATATCCAAGGTGGGAAATCAAGAATGCTCCTTATCTCTCTTTTTGTTGATTGTTTTTTCATTTTTTTCTTTAGTCATTAAAAGAAAACTGAAGCAGAAACCTGAAGGTCATATTTATCCCTCTTGCAAATCTCATTGATAATATTTTGCGTGGTTGAAGCATAATGTCTCCCAACATCGTGTATGAAATTTTTTACTGTAATACACAAAAATATTGAACAAGTAAATGAGAACTAACCCAATGTGACTCCAGAATACATTTCCCCTCTTGTACCAAGAATAACAATTGGAATTTTTTTGGGCGGATCCAAATAAATTCACCAGAAATCTATAGTTATTGTTTCCCTCTCCAGCGTAAAGAAATATCCAGTTTTATCATTCTGAGGAAAGGTCTAAACTTAGTGTACCTATATCAGGGCTGCCAACCTTGAGTGAGAGTTTGGCGTGAGACACAGCGAGGGAGCGGAGCGACCTCCTGGCTAGCACCTGGCGGCCTGCTGTGCGGCCGTACGTACACAGTCAGTGTATGTAAAGCGATGTAAAGCACACGTCATAGCCATACATGTACTGTAATTTGCCAAAAGTACAAGCTACGCTCACGTGGTATAGGTAGAAACCAATCGTAATCCAATAGCTCGTCTTTGCGCGCGAAACGAAAACGATTATTATTGGTTAAGCTTTACACCCGCGCGGGAAAATCTCGAAATTTTGGGCTTGGGGATATCGATATTTGGAATATCAGAGAATTTAGAGATATATTTATTTTTGTAGTCAAGTACATTCCATTTTGGGGGTTTAGCGTGAGATTTGTTTATCAGAGTGAGACAGTCTAAATTGCTCGAATTGCGTGAGTCTCACACTCAATGCGTGAGATTGGCAGCCCTGCTATATGCAACATGTACCAGCTTATGAAAATTATCCAGTGTTCAGAGCTACAGTACAAAAGGGACACACATACTTTAACTAATGACAGGTTTGAAGTCCAAAGTACAGAAATATTTCCTCAGGTGAGAATTGGCCTGAGACTACTAGTACCTGGATCAAGTGCAATTCCAAACAACATGAAAAGAGGGTTTAATGTGTACTACTGGTTTTACATTCATGACAGTAATTACCAATGCAACAACTACCGACTGTATATCGATGGTATCTTTAACGACGTTTTGTACTTTCACAAAATGTGTAACATGAACTGATACGTATGAAATTGAGAACTTTTGAAAATATTGCCTCCCATGGCAGAGGGGTATATAATGTATTGATATCGCAGGGGCGGATCCAGGAATTCCGTAAAGAGGGGGGCGCATTTACAAAATTAAAGGGGAGGCGTGCGCCGGTTGCGGTCCTCCCAGGATCCGCCACTGTATCGTATCCAAAGGGGGGAGGGCACTATAAAACATTTCTCTCATATATGGATAATACTAACATCTCATGTCCACTGCGAGTCACCAGCAAGGTCCAACTTGCAAGATAAACTCACTCATGGTGATATTGTATGCATACAGCTCTTGCAATTAAAAAAAAATGAATAAATAAATAAACCTGGCACGGTGCTTCATTCTGTCAATTCACGTGTTGGGATGGTGTCTAAACTTCGACCATTATTATATTCACTCAAGCGAAATAAAAGCTTCTGGGGGGCATTTCATGAAGCATTTTTGTCCGACAACTTGTCGGACAAATTTGCTCTCAGCCAATCAGATGCAATGATTTCAGTAGCTTTTAAAATTTTGTCAGACGAATTATCTGACAAAACGCTTCATGAAATGCCCCCCAGATTCTCAAGAAACTTGACAAATAATAACACATGACAAATGCTCACACTCAGGTAATTTTATGGAAAATTTATTACCAATTGTTTTGCGCCAAAATGTTGCTATAGGAGAAACTACAAATTAGTATTTAACTCATCACACACTTTCAAAACAGGAAAAAAAAAACAAACCTTCAATAGATTGACAAAGTGAATCTGGGGAACAAGGTACAAGGTTCAAATCATAAATTTAATGTCGTGACTCATACTGTGCTCAGTGTGAGACTCTTGGTACAAAACTTTTACATGCTTTTGCAACATGACAGAACAATCCACTGTTAGGACTTCACATGAAGTATTGATGCAAAAATGATCCCGATCATACGCAATAACCCAGAGAAGTATAGGGTTTCCTCAAACTTGGCACGTTCTTTTGCCGCAGGAAATCTAAATGTGCTGAATGATTTTTGGCTGGAAAGCAAGCAGTACTGTAAACATGAGATTTTCATGAATTGGAAGGGATGGCCTTCTTTATGGCATGAAATTTTCGCAGAGCGCCTCTGGCATTCAGTGCATAATGTGTAGACAAGAACTTTCACGTGCATTTTAATTTCGCGAGTATGGGCTCTCACAAAATTTGTGAAATTGTAATGCAAGCAAGCATTTCTCATGTTACAGTAAGTGATGAAATAAATGGTATCCCGGGGTACCAAATAAAAATCAGCCGTTTTGTTGAAGTATTATTTTCTTTTTTAAAGGTTGTACCCTGGGTGCCAAAAAGTGGGAAATTATTTGAGCTAGCGTGCGCTAGCCACTGCACTGCCTGCACTGCACTGCACTGAAGCACACGCTATATTGCTAGCACAGCATACCACACATGCATAGTATCACATGCAGTGGCATGGGAATGACTGTAGACGCATACACAGTGCATGCATTTCTCTGCGGCTGTCCTCGAGTGGACGTTAGGTGGCGCTGCACAACGTGGTACCCCGGGGTAAGGCGTGATGCATCAAATGAAGCCTAAAGCGGACAAACAGAAGGAAAGAAGGAAGGAAAGAAGGGAGGAAAGGGAAAAAACAGAGAGATGGAAGATGAATGAGAGGAAGATGATACGATACTGTACGAGCTGAAATTTTCGCGTACAGATATTTTCGCGAATTGCTACTTGGAGGACATTTGTGCGTGTTGTTAATTTCACGGTTGCGAAGGTCTAACTGAACGTAACTATTTGTGCGTTGTTATTTTCGCATGTTGTTATTTTCGCGGTTCAAAGGCGATTCGCGAAATTCGCGAAAATAAAACCACCGCGAAAATTTCAGCTCGTACAGTAATGAGGATGAAGAGTGTGATGATGATAACAGTAAATAAGAAAGAGAGAAGAGTTGATGAAGATAAAAGGAAGAATAAAGGGCAAGGAGAAGGAAGAGGAAGTAGAAGAGTGTTGCTTTAATACAAATTGTACGTGACCCACCACAACAAAAGGATCCGAAAGTCGCTGACGGCTGAGCCGAGAAAATCGACTTTCTGTTTTTGACATGATTTTGTAGTCTAATATTTTGTCTATTATCTGCTGAAATTTTGAAGCTGAATGATCAAAGAGAAGGCAAGAAATTCGTGTTTTTCTCGGCCATGATTTTCCGACTTTCAGCGGAACGGAAACGTGTCCGAAGATTTGGATTTAACGCTGCACATAGACTCCGCCCCTAGCAACGAGGGAGTGATCTTTAATTGGCTAGTGCATGGCATCCTGGTTACTGATTGGTCGTGCGTAGAGACCGCTGGCGCTAAGCTTGAATGAACATCGCGGAGGTTGCTAGGCGCATACCTTCAAGGTGAAAACTGTCTTGCCTCCCCTTGATCACGATTGCGTCTGAAGGAAAACTTTGAAGGCGGTTTCCTCAAAATGCTGATTTCCTAAACCCCTTCACATGCTTTACTAAAATCATCAATATCTCCACAACCAAGTTCTTTTATGAATCGTGTTAGATATGAAATTACAGTGGAAGAGTAAGGGAATAATATCATGTTATTTTCTGAAAATCGACCTCCCCCGACTTTTGAATGCATTTGTTGTGGCGGGTCACTATTATGTAGACAGAAAGAATGACAAAAGAAGAAATATATGAAGGAAAAGAAACAAAAGGAAAAGAACAAGGAAAAGGAGAAGAAAGAAGATGAAAGAGGAGTAGGAAGAAGTAGAAGAAGAGAAATATATGAAGGAGATGAAGAAGGAAGAGGCATGAGGAGAGAAGAAAGGAAAGGAAAAACGCAAGAAAGATCGAGGAAAATGAGAATTAGAATCAAAACCTTTAGCGGTGAGTGAACCTTTCTAATCTGTGAAAGGAGAAACTGCCTTGCATTACTTTATTATGCATCTATTTTATAGGAAAGCGACACCACGTCATCATGTTTTTATTACACTGCATGTTGCCACGACAACCATGACAGCTTGTCGGCATCAGAGAGCGTCGGCAAACTACAAAATGTGGCTTCCCTTTTTCTTCTTGGAGATGTTCCTAGATTTTAAAGGATGTGCTATGATCCAGCTGAATGTATCTATCGTAGTACCATAGAGGTAGTGCACTTGCATAAAAAACACATCAATATTTGTCTCTGTATTCATCTGTTGCTTCAGCCCCGACAGAAAAGTGGAGAGCCGCTACACCGTTTTTTATTATTTTTTTTTAGCTCACCTGAGCCGAAGGCTCAAGTGAGCTATTGCGGTCGCTCTTCGTCCGGCGTCCGGCGTGCATCGTCCGTCGTCCGTCGTCCGTCGTCCGTCGTGCGTCGTGCGTAAACTTTTTACATTTTCATCTTCTTCTTGAGAACCCCATGACCGATTTTCACCAAACTTGGTAGGTAGCATCCCTAGGGGGATAGGATCTCAATTTGTTCAAATGGGCACCATGGCCCACCTGGGGGGGCCCCAGGGGGGCCCAAACACCCTAAAATTATGGAATCTTTAAAAATCTTCTTCTCCAGAACCAGAAGTGATAGGGCTTAATTGATACTATGAGTAAGTACATTGATGACTGTAGTTTCAAGTTTGTTCATGGGGGAATCAGGGGTGCCCCCCTTGGGACCCAGGGGAGGGGGGTGGGGAGGGGTCCTAATGGGGCCTAAATTGTACATTTTCATCTTCACTTTGAGATCGCCATGTCTGATTTTCACCAAACTTGGTAGGTAGCATCCCTAGGAGGATAGGATCTCAATTTGTTCAAATGGGCACCATTGCCCACCTGGGGGGTCCCTAGGGGGCCAAACCCCCTAAAATTAAGGAACCTTTAAAAATCTTCTCTAGAACCAGAAGTGATAGGGCTTTATAGATGATACTATGAGTAAGTACATTGATGACTGTAGTTTCAAGTTTGTTCATGGGGTTAGCGGATTCATTCCCCCCCCCCCCCCCACGCCCTTAGGACCCAGGAGAGGGCTTGGGAGAAGTCCTACACATTTGTACACTTGTAATGGAGCCTGAATTGTACATGTTCATCTTCTTCTTGAAAACCTCAAGATGAATTTTGACCAAACTTAGCAGGTAGCATCCCTAGGGGGATAGAATCTCAATTCCTTCAAATGGGCACCATGTCCCTCTTGGGGGCCCCCTAGGGGGCCCACCCCCCCTCCCCCCATTAAGGAATATTTAAAATCTTCTGCTCTAGAACCAGAAATGATAAAGCAAAGTTAATACCATGAGTTTGTACATTGATGACTTTAGTTCCAAGTTTGTTAATTGCAGATTCAGATCCAGGACTGCCTGCCCCCTCTCTCCCCCCCCCCCCCCCCCCCCCCCGAGTTGAGGGGGGGGGGGAGAGGGATCCATATGCAGACCTAAAGTTTCCAACGTTCTCAGGTAAGAGTGTGCAAGAATGCATGGAAGGTGAAATTGCGATACTCAGGTGAGCGCGTGACCCGCGGGTCTCTTGTTCTAGATTTCAGTTCATTTTGTTTAAAATGTCAATTTTCTTCTTTGTCTGCATGGTAGGCAGGCTCCTTCCATATAAATGCAGTTTCATATAAAGCCATAGTGTTCTTCTCACTGATACAATGGATGTATTTCTTTTGTGGCATTGCCATTAAAATTTGAATTGAACTCTTTTCGTACAATCTGATGGTGATGGGTGGTGTTATGTAGCTTTAACATTAAACTTTGCAACTAACACATGCAGTAATTTGCATTCAGATCTTTTCCCCCATAGTTGATACTATTTGTAGGTATGGGTTCCTTTTAAAGGCAATTTAAAATAGTAGAAGTTTTATTTACACGTACAATCAGGATATAGTCTAGTGTGATATTTAGTGTAAAGTTTATTATCGTGTGAAACCTGAGCTTTTTTTTTCCAAGCATGAATGATACCTGAAAGTTTTATTTTTCTTTGTACAATATTGAAGAATGGATATCAAATGATTTACACAGGCGAGAATTCAGTTCAAACATATGACAAAAATTGAACAGGCCTGCATTCAGTGGTTGTCAGTAAAGCTATCTTTTTTTTTTTTTCTAATACAATATCCTAGATTTGTACCTGTGCTTTTCATACCAAATGATAGTTGATGTGGCATGACGTTAATACAAAATAAATATCAGCTTCAGACATTGGAATCTTATTATCTGCCCTGATATAGAGATAAAGTAATACAAGGGTCATGGGGTTCGTGCTTGCATGCATTAGTGACCGTAACACGTTTTCAGCTAGAATGGTATCTCAGCAGCAGATCTCCTGTTGTATCGCATGGGATCAGCGTGGTATAAAACTCGCCCACGACATACTGCGTAGTTTGAAAACATGCAGACATTTTTGAGAGGGGGGTAGTGAAACAGTACTAGCCATTAACCTACAATGTGCTGTACACAAAAACCTCATCAGATCGTCATTTGTTACAGCTAGAGTACAGCATACTTTGTGTGTGGAGGAATGTTATGTACAGAGACTCCAACTCTCCCGTTTTCGACGGGAGATCTCCCGCCGAAAGCCCATTTTTGCAAAATCTCCCGTTCTCCCGTTTGAGATTTGATTTCTCCCGCCCTGGCTCTGTGTCTCCCGGTGGAAAGGATTTCTTAATTATTGCTAAGTTGAAAAAATAAGCCTTAGATAGCACCAGAGAATATCTAGAACCCTAGGAACTTCGCGCTTCACACACATCAACTTGGAGTCTCCCGTTTGCTAGGGGTTTCGGGCGGGAGAATCTCCAGATCAGAAGGTGCTTGGGGTTGAAGTCTCTGTATGTATGTGTTACACAAACATGAATATTCATGAAGGGGAGAGTAGACAAGTC
Source organism: Diadema antillarum (assembly GCF_040938485.1). Taxonomy (NCBI): domain Eukaryota; kingdom Metazoa; phylum Echinodermata; class Echinoidea; order Diadematoida; family Diadematidae; genus Diadema; species Diadema antillarum. Next base: position 541,726 of record NW_027272107.1, on the reverse strand, counting down.
TAACAATAAGCTCATGAGAGCACTGCTCATGTCAAGTGTACTTTTTCTTTTTCACCTCCTGTGTTTTCTAACTTTCTCACCCTGCATTATTGTACTGCATACAATACAAGGTATGTGCAAATTAAGTTATTTGTAGTACCTTGTATCGTACAGATATGATGGAATTAGTCTAAGTATTGCTGAAATGAAGTTATCCGTCTGGTTTTTGCTCCCTGACATTGCCAATTTGAGTATTTGTTTTCTTTTCATGTGAATTGGCATAAAAGTATGTCTCATTAGCACATTGCACTGAATGCTGCATCCACACATCACAAGGCATCTTGTTCCTTTGATACTGGTAAAATTGTTGGTGAGGGCAAGCACGCCGATGGACGTACATTGTAAGATCAAAAAAAGATGTCAGTAATACAGGCTGTTTTGTGTCTTTATCAGGCTGGGTTATGATGCTAGTGTCTTTCTATTTTTTTATTTTATTTTATTTTTTACAAGAAGTGTAAAGAAGTGTAAATTAAAATATATATATATATTTCTCCCCCGTTTGCTTGATAAGGCTTTGGGCAAGGGATCCATGGTTTAAGTCGTTACATGCAGAAAAATTGCTGCTCTATGGCATTTGTTTGTATTGTAATATAGTTCAAAATTGTAACTTTGATAAGTAAGCCTTCAGGTTAGTGCTCATTCATTATTACTTGCCCAAGAGTAAAGTTTTGGTCACCAGGGGCAAGTGGGCAAGTTGGTTTGTATTATATAAAACCTCCCTTTCTGTGCTGCTTTTAATATTGCATCATTCTTTTCTTTTGCATTTTGATTTTTCTCCTTCCATGCAGGGTGAAAAGTACGATGGAAGGAAGGCAGACGTGTGGAGTGCTGGTGTTATTCTCTACGCCCTTCTTGTTGTAAGTATATCATTTTATTTCAAGTTTTTGATTTTTTTTTCATCATTTCTGACAAAGCAACTGTATGGTGCGATATATGCAGAAAGTCCCATTGATTCTATTGATGGTCCATTACAACATGATTGGTAGATAACAAATAACTGATCCACTTCCTAAAACTTTTGCCGTAGTGCTCTGTATAGGTTTTTTTTTCTTTTTAAACTTAAAGTCTTTGAATACTGTATGAATAAAAAAATATTCAAGGCATCAAATTTTCGCAAATTGGAGCCAACGGCCTTTTTTTGCGGCATGAAAATTTAGGGCATGGCCACTGGAATTCTATGCATATAGTGTAGACAAGAACTTTAGCGTGCATTTTAATTTAAAAAATCTTGACTCTCGCAAGATTTGCAAAATTCAAATGTATGCAAAAATATATGTTTTACGGTAAATATTGCACTGGAGGATTTAATAGCATCCGAGCACCGGCTAGGAACTCACTTTATATTTTGTAGCATGTTAAGGCTTAATCTGTGGCAGAATCTATAGGGATTCTGCATTGTACATTTTTAAAGAGAGTGAATTTTAAGACAGCACCTTCCTCTCTTCTTCTTGTGTTTTGCGAGGGCAGCTATATTTGGATCATTGTTGGTCTTGCTTCCCTGAAGCTCTCAATTCACATCAGACACTCATTTGTGTGTTTCATGTGAGGTGGTATTTTTTCTTGACGTCAGACCCAAGAAGATGGATTGGAAATGAGAAAAGACAAGAAGTTTCCATTTAAGTGCAAGCTATCCTATTTAGAGTCACTAATTCAATGACACCTGCAAACGTCAGAGCTCAGTATCATAATGTTACATTTTACTAATCATACAGGTGGCGTTAGAAACTCATAGCAACACTAATCACATTACGGAGCCTATTGAGTTACAGGAGAGACGCCAGCTTAATGTTTTTTTTGCAGTATCTTTTTTGTACTTAATCTTTTTTTTTTTTTTGGTCAACATAAAGAAATGCAGGTTTCAGGGAAAATCCTGTTTAATTTCAAAAGTGTAATCCTACACTTGTCTGTTGCAGTGAAGGTAAATGATACTCTTCCCACCACAGGGGCAGATCCAGGAATTCTGTAGGGGGGGGGGGGGGGGGCGCAACTAATGTTTCTGGTGCCACTTCCGGGTTTCATTTCATTTTTTTTTCTTTTTATTTCTTTTGTTTTTAACAAAAAATAAAGGGGGGCGTGCGCCGGCTGCACCCCCCTCTGGATCCGCCACTGCACCATGTATTTTTAGCCCTCAGAATACTGCAATGCTGTTTACGAGGTTGGCATCCTTTTCACAGTTAGTTCTGTAACATTATCCAGCATACTGTAAAACCATAAACATTCACGGCATGACATTTTCCTGAAGTGAAGCTGATGGCCTTTTTTATTTTGCGGCATGAAACTTTGTGTGATCAAATTGCCTCTAGCATTCAGTGCATTGTGTAGAGAAAAAGTTTTGTGCATATTTTACTTTCACAAATCTTGACCCTTCTCAAAATTAGAAAAAAGTTTCGTGCATGCGAGAATTTCTGGTTTTACAGTAAACTCGCTACTCTGAATCAAATCTTTAAATGCGTTTCGCCACCAGGGGGCGCTGCCATTTGACGATGACAACCTGCGTAACCTGCTGGAGAAGGTAAAGAGGGGGGTGTTTCACATTCCGCACTTCGTCCCGCCTGACTGCCAGAACCTCCTGCGGGGCATGGTGGAGGTCAATGCAGACAAGCGGCTGACGGTGAGTATTGGGGTGATGTGTGTGGGCTGGCAAAACTAACCAACTCGCCTGTACACATACTATGCAAATTCCTTTCAGTACCATCAATTACAGAATAATGTAGGTCGTGCATTGGTATAAGATCATATGCTGCATTCAGTACCCTGGGGTATGAACTACAAATTTACCATTTTGTTCATTATTTTCTTTTTAGTGCTGTACCCTGGGTTTCCCAAAAATAGGTGAAGGAAGTTTTTAAATCCTTTATGCAGGAAGATTTTGTGGTGTCTTAATGATCTTAGGATAGTGAAAAATAAAGGGAAACATATCAGGTGTTATTTTCTTCTCTCTCTAATTATGATACGTGTACAGCATATGTGTTAGCAAACAGTGTCATGATAAAATGCCCCGTGCTACAGTAATGGCATAGGCAGTGCATCCATGTGCATCAGTACCACTACAGTCTATACATTATCAGTCCACAGACGACAATACAACAGTAATAATGAGCCAAGTTTGTGGATTAAACTGATCCCTTTCTAAATTACCAAGTCCAGAATTATACAAGAGTTTTTTAGAAGAAAGGATTTTGAAAAGAAAATTATTGTAATTGGAATTACGTTAAACGCATCATAACAAGGGTGAATTGGGATCTTCATTGCCGACTGCTGAAATGTGGCCGCCATGATAGCAGTGTGTACTGTACATCTTAAGAACTGATGATGGTGCTTCAAATTGCGTAACCTGAGTATGATGACAGCCGGGCTTACGGAGTGCCAAATCGTTTGTTAAAATGGTATGCATCTCTATGGGTCATACTTTGTGTAAAGCTACACCTCCAGGTCAGCACCATTTTTTTTTTTTCTGTGAATACTTGACATGCTTTCCACTATCAGAAAGATAGAAGTGAGCTAGCATCAGAAGTGGAATGTTTAATGCTGTCACCGCAGAAATGCAATTTAAAGTGCATCATAATTTTACAATGTGTGTTATGTTTCCCAGCTGGTGAAGAGTAATATATTAGGTTATTTGTATGCATGTTTTGTGATTGCATATCTGTAATCTCTGGATGTTGAATGTGATCCATGAAACATCTTCAATTATTTTGTTGTTCTGAGTCTCTTTCCTTTCTTTGATTCTTTACAGCTGTCACAAATACAGAGGCATCCTTGGTTTGTACTGTAAGTATCATTGTACAGTGTTTTATGTCTTTGAAATAACTGCACATTTCTATTATGTTCTGGCCCCAATGAGTAGATAATTGTGTGATATAGGAGGAATGGCAGAAATCAAATTCTTAAGAACTTTGCAGATGAAAATGCATTAGGTAAGCTCTGTCATGCCTCATACACTGTACATACAGTATGTACTTAGCCATCATGGAACATAATGTTTCCATACGTGTTTATCTATTCAAAAAATCTTACTTTTTTATTCCTTTTTTTCTTGTAAGAGTATGCTATCATGTAGAAATGGATGATAAGAAACCCCATGAAGTAGATCGTTTTAGACTGCAGAACCCTTAAAAACTGTAATAACGCAAAACGTTGTGTGTGTGTTAGAACTGTTTATAGCATGTGAGGAAATGATATGTGTGGTCGTATGTTTAGATGGTGATTTTGTTGTCCGTTAATTCAGCCCTAGTGAAGTGCTTTCTGTTTCATTTTGATTTTGTTTTTTTATCTTTGTGTCATATGATTCCAGAGGGACGAGGAATGACAACCAACCCGAGTCAGATCTTCCCAAGAAGCATCACATTAAGGTAAGATCCTAGAGTTTGATTTAATATGCAAATTACACAAAAAACACAAAAACTCCTGGGTCAGCTTACGTACTGTGGTAGAGCTTTAGTTTTATAACTGACACCACTCTACTCCCTTGAACATTTTCACAGTAATATTTCATCAGTGAACTGAAATTCATGTTTCATGAAAAAACAACCATAATTATCTAGTATCTATTTTTTTTCAATTACTAAAATACCTCACCAAGGCATGCTCTGAAAACATACAAATTGGTATGTTTGATAAAACATGGGACCAGGGCCCCATTTCATAAAACTTGTTACCAGTGACAAGTTTTCATAGATGTGACAAGCTACTGAATCCTTGCAACTGATTGGCTGAGAGAAAATTTGTCTTAGAAATGTGGCAGTTGTCACTGATATTGAAAGGGGCCCCAGGTTTGCACAGAACAACCTGCCATAGGTACCACATACAATGTAGTATCGATGGCCTGGGGGTACTAGAAATTGTTTGATATGGCCTTCCAAATCAGTGCAGTACAAGATAGTCCTGGACTAATGATGTGGAGAGCTCACTTTAAACAACAGCTAATGAGAACAGGTTGAAAGTTCATTTTGTCACAATCTGTTGCAAATTACCTTTGCTTGATGAGACTTTTGCCTACTAGATCTGTAGGCTTCTTCAGATCGATCTCTGCGAGAGAGACTTCCACTAGCCGACGTAGCTGGCGCACGCCGATCTGAGAAAATGGGATCGTATATTGAGGAAAGTGAGTATTGCCCCAGGTCTCGGTTGAAGGTTTTCCCTTGTTGTTTTATGGAGTGGGAAGTCTCTCGCACAGCGTTCGGTCTGAAGAAGCCTACAGATCTAGTCGGCGAAAGTCTCATCAAGCAAAGGTAATTTGTAACTGATTGTGACAAAATGAACTTTCAACCAGTTGATATTCCAATCAGATGAATCTTTTTAGCAAGCTAATGAGAGTAGTACCCAGGGCCAAACTTGACCCCTTGAAGTTGATGGAACTAAATTGGGGGGGGGGGGGGGGGGGGGGGAGATGAGTAACTTGTGGGGTTAGAGAAAAACTTTGCAGGGGAGAAAGGGCCAAATCTCTCCTTGCCTGACTGTATTCATGGTTTGAAGCTTACCACAGATAATATGTAGACTGAGGTATATGCTTATTTGACGACAGTCTGCAAGCTATGTGCTTATTTAACGACAGTCTTCTGCATTCACACTCCCAGTACATGTGCCATAACAGTCAGATCATAATGATTCACTTTATCCTGAGTGGTTCCCAATTGATGTGTTCTCTTATTCTTTTCTTCAATCTGTACACGCATATCTCAGTTTTATATTCGGATGTACACACTGTATGTTCTATTGTCTTGTAAACAAAAAGAAATGACTGTATTTTATGTGTAATATACATTCGATACAGAAAATTCCTAACAAATTCATTTGAATTTGAAAAAAAAAAAGGTCTAAAATCTTCTTGTCATCATCCATCCCAGATACCTCCCATCCTCGGCGACGAAGACATTGATCCCGATGTCATCGCCAGCATGGCTTCACTCGGCTGCTTCAAAGACAAACAGAAGCTCCTGAGGATCTTCTCTCACCCCAGTAAGACTCTCCGGGGAGGCTAACTCCATTAGCGAAGACCGTGATAAATAGTGTACAGTCAAAGCAATTCTCAGTATTGCTGAAGAGCTCTGTCACAGCTGCACTGTGGGATTCCTTGGTGCCCTTGTTTGCTTCTGGTTGTCTCACGCGAGTCGCAGTTCCATACGATCCACTGGAGTTATTTGTCTGCTTTTCTGTTGTTACCCCTTTTTTTCTTGGCTATAATTCAGCTTTAAAGAGTTGAAAGTTTCTAAGTTTTACTGATTTGCAGTCACTTGAGTCATGGTTCACTACTGCAGGGCTTCAATGTGCTAGTCACATGATGGAAAGCGAGAAATCTTCAACAAAAAATACCTCTGGAAAAGACAGAGCGTGATCTGAGTGCATGTGCAGCCAAACTGGGGCAAGTTTGTCACCTGAGCTATTCCATCCCATAATGCATCTACAACGCTGCTCTGCGCATGGCACCTACGTAGGCATTGGTGATACCGAGAATTGCTTTGTGTTCACAGTTCGTTGATGGGGAAAAACCATCCATGTTTTATTGAGTGATTCTGTAGTGTATGCTATGGTGACATTGTGACTTTCCTATAATGGCCATGTCTTTACAAGAGCCTAATGCCTTATTGATAGTACTGTACAGTGACAAATAATATAATCATATCACACAGAGAGTGTCAGTTGAGTACAAATTATGAATGTATCCCCCCTGAGCCTGACCAAGTGATGTGCATTATTTGTTTTATAGAATGGGTGACACAATTTGAATTCGACAGTAGCCATTGTGGGAAGATTTCAAAAAGGCAGGCACCAGCTCCGAACTTTACTGAACCACACACACTAACTATTACAATATCTTTGTAATATGTAGGCAATCCAGCACTTTGAAGTCGTGGTCATTAATGTACCAGCACGTGATGAAAAGTAAAGTTGGACCTTTCGGCAAAAATACTAAAATCTGATCACGTGATAGCTTTCAGCTGATTGTTTGATTGGAATCCATCATCATTATATATTATATATAATATTTTTCTCTCTATCTTTCAGCCACAATTCAGAGAAGGTGATATACTCACTGCTATTAGACAGAAAACAGAGAAAACCCAGCTTTGAAGATGAGCTGGAATACAGGACAAGATCAGATTCTGGTGAGTTTCCAGTCCTTGTTGGTTCATGTGTCCCATGATGCAGGAACTTGTGAAGCTTTTTAACCATAAACGTGGCTGGTTGTTTGCAGCTGTAACTTTCTGTTTTGATTTCTATTATTTCATACCAGTATTTCATATGATTGAAAAAATAAATGAATGGATTTCATTTGTGTCCTAATTTTGTAATATCCTACTGTTTATTTGAAATATCAAAAACCTTCAAATACCTGTTGAATTGAAAACTTCCTTAAATTGGCAACACATTTGGCAGGAGGATTATGTTCAGTTATTTAATTTTGTATGCAAATAAGATACATACATGTCATGAGGAATGAAACATTTTCTCAAGTACATAATTATGGTTGCATAAAATTTTAACCTTGGAATTTTCTGTCTCCATCAACTTTTCTTGGTAGTAAGGATGCAAATATTTCCAAGACTTCACCATGACTGAAATGTTACCATGACGACAAGCATGTCATTCTAGCTCAGTCGTCTCCTCTGTGGCTGACATTTGAGTGTAACAATGTATTGTGTCATTCCAGAAATATGAGAAATCTATATTGTATGTAAATGTCATCATTTCTATTAAACATAATATTTACCTTTTCAGACAGAAGATGTATTTAGTAGTGAAAACTGGAGAAAGAGAGAGAGGGAGAGAGAGAGGGAGAGAGAGAGAGAGAGAGAAACCAAAGCTTATGTATGTTTATACACAACAATTTGTCATTGTGAAAATGTCATCGCTATATTAAACAAGAGCTGAAGATTTTAACCTTTTGTGTTATTGAATTTAAGTTGTGCAAAAAATGAATTGTAAGGCCGACCTGCCAGGTGATAATATTTTCTACAGTGTTCTTTTCATAAAGTCTTTAAAAGCTCCTTTCTCATGACTGGCAAGGTTTAAGGACTGTAGTAACAACATAATGCATTATCATCTATATATTGAGTGGACAACATATTGTTGTCTTCTCATTTTTCTGTACAAAATGAGAGCATATTGAACGAAATGCATAGGCCAATAGATTATTTCCCCATAGGCTACCGTTGTTACTGGCTGCTCAATGATACACCATATATTGTCTCATCTGTTGCCCAAGCGCTTCGTGAGTGTGCAAACGCTTGCTACTAGTGCTCAAAATCTTGTTATAATTCACAAGCGCACAAACATCTTGCATAATTGCTTTATATGCTGTTGCGTAGGGCCTACTCCTTTTTCAGTGCTGCGTCAACTTCAAAGACGAGTAGAAATATGGTACTTTTGGGCAGTTTATGCTTTCTCTACATAATGATTAACAATCTGCTCGTGGGGAAACTTTACAAATGGTCTGCTGTCATGTGATCACGTTTATCTAGTCACTGATTGGTGTGTCATTTCCTTGATGATATGATGTACACTGTTAATCATACCTGTATTGCTGCAGCACAAAAAAAAATAACTGAATAAAAAATGATGCGGGTGCTAATGGTTGCCCATCTCTCTCGAGCAGCGGACCCGCCCAGGAAGAGAGTGGACTCCTACCACCGGAGGAGATCAGAGAGGAAGTCCTTTGATATGCCTCGAGATGGATCCATGTCACCAGCCAGGCGTGCCATGTCCCATCACAACTCAGGGTGAGCCCATCTCTCCTTAATCCGCTGAAGGCTATTCCCAAGTATACTCAGGCTGATGTCTGTGGGAAATGCCTGTTGTAGCAAAATCAGCCTGTCCTCAGGGGGTTAAAAGCATTATTTAACATTTGCAGATGAAACAAAAACCCAGCTTTAGTGCTTCAAAGTACACATAGTTTTAACCCTAAAAAGGCCGGGGGGGGGGGGGGGGGGGGGGGTTGAATCACCCCCCCCTCGACATTTTTCGAGACTTCTCCACCACGCGAAATTTTTTGACCGCGCCGTTCGCTGACTTTTTACTTTCAAGTCTCGCGCATCTTTTGACACCATTTTCGCAAAAATCATGCATACCGTTACGACACTGCATAACGTTTTATACATGCCTGTCAGATCGAAAATGGCTCAAAAACGTTATTTTGTGTATAAAGTCTATGCAAATGGAGTTTTCTCTTCATATTCATAAAGATCTGATTATTTTCACTTTTATAGGCTGAAACTAATTAATTTTAGCATGATTATGCTTGATATAGGTTCTGTCATAAATTTTGCAGAAAAAAATGATAAAACGAAAGGTCGAAAAAACAGAGAAATACATAAGAAATTCATAAAACAATAAAATACATAAGAAATTGATTTTGATACCAAATTTGTTCTTCAAGTACATTGTTAGGAATGCTACAAAGAATGTTTTCACCAAAAATTAGGATTCTAGGAGCTTTAATTTCTGATTTAGAGCAAAATGTATGATTTTATGCATATATTAGCATAATCAATTATTTTGACGAAAATTTCCATTTCTTTTTGTATAACTTGGTAGATTACGCCACAGGCAATGCGCGTGCCAAATTTCATGGCAATTGCGCGATCGACGGCCGAGATCTGGGGGGGGGGGGTATAAAATTGTTTCTAGAATAAACCGTCTACAGTTATGGTTTATGGAGAAAAATAGTGATATCTCCTTATATTTCAGGCTTTATTACAAAATTTTTATATGGAAGGATGTTTTGTGAAACAAATGACCTACACATACATATATGCATCAAATGTCGCTGCTACCAGTGGTGAACCTGTTTAAGACTAGTCCCGAGTAAACTCGGGCAGGTGTCTATGTGAATTGCGTGTTGTAGGAAAATCAGTTCATCCTCAACTGGTAAAAGGAGATTAGATCTCCAATTTGTATCTCTCCTATCTTTTTTTATTTATTGTATACAGCACATTTCACCCCTAGCAAAATAGTTTGTGTGAATTGGAATTTATAGACAATTTGCAAGTGGTCAATTGATGATGAAGGAGAAATATCTGTTATCATGTGTCATGAAGCAAAGTTAGCAAATTTCTGCCTTTGGGTTGATTTACTTTACATTTGGGACACAAATTTTTGCCGATGAATGTCTTCTAGCACCATCACGAGAGATGAGCTTTGAACTACATGTACACTAGTGTTGCTGCCACGTTCAAATGTTACTCCAGCCTGTTCTCTTGTGATTAATCCTTTAGAGTAATGTCAATAAGAATGATGAATTCAGTGAGAGGCCTTATGACACGATACCATGGAAAATTAAGGGAACAGCCATGCGGAGAAAACAGCAGAACATATTTCCGGGTTTCAAATCTATATGGTGCTACCATGAAGATTTTATAACTACAGTGTGTACTTCAAAACAATGATTTTTACTTCAACACCATAAACTTTGTGGAAATGGGGTCAAAGACCAGTTTGATGGGATCTAATGCACCCCTCTGTGCCCCACCCTGCAGGTCTAGGAGTGTCACCAGCAGCCCCCTGGCATCACCCACCCACAGCCCGCGGCAGGTGTGTCGGCAGCACTCCGGTAGCAGTCTGGTCTCCACAGGCTCCGGTGGTGGTAGTACACCCCCTGCCAGCCCCACCGCCACCTCCTCCCAGCAGCAGCAGCAGTCCACGCCCTGGAGGGCGCGCCTCAACAGCCTCAAGAACTCCATCCTCGGCTCGCCCCGCTTCCACCGGCGCAAGATGCAACCGGCCGAACCGGACGAACTCTCCCTCACGCCAGACAACTCACCAGAGTGAGTGCGCCATCCGTCAGCTTACCGTACAATCAGAAATTGTCGCATGCATAAAATTTATGTGAATTTTGCGAGAAGCCAAGATTTGCCAGTGTAAAATGCATACTTATGTGAAAGTGTTTGTCATCGGGTCTTGTTCTTTATTCTGTAATGCTACACCATCAAAAGATCAAAAGAACGGATGCAAGCGTCTGTCTCATTCCCAGCTTTCTGTCGTTGTAGTTTTGAGAGGGACACTTGAACTTTGACATCATAATATGTGACCCTGCATTACAAAACCAACAAAAAGTCGCCAGACATGAATTCTTAATTAAGAGCAGATTCTGAAAGAGAAGACTTTAAGCTTTAAAATGATGTATAACTCAATTCAAATGGGCTCTCCTAGCCTATGTAAATCCTCACACAAGATCAGTGCATGCGATTTTTGTTTGTTTTGTGATGCACGGTCACATATTGTCGAAAAGATGAACAAGATGTCACGGGAGCATCTCTGCCCCATTCAGTGAAGAGACAGTCCATCCAATGCCCCTGTCCCTGAGACTCCTTGCATCTTTCATTGTACTCTGCATGAATTATGTTTTTATGTTTATATAGCTACATATCTACCCTCCCCCCCCCCCCCCCCCCCCCCCCCCGATCAATATAAGATGATGATTACATACCTGCCAACTGTTCAATTTCAATCTGAATATTCAGATTTTTCACTGAACGAAAATGCTTTAATTTCATTGTGTTCTGATTTTTGGAAATATCTGTTAATAGTACAGTATATGAAATTTATGAAAGTTCAGATTTTTGAATAATTTTTCTTTATTTGTTCAGATTTATTAAGTCTCAGAGTTGGCAGGTATGTGATAATGATGAAATTCCACATACATTGTACATGCAGAGCTGGATGGATAACCAAACAGCAATTATTTGAATGCTATTGTGTCATTCTTCCTTTTTTTTTGCATGAATGGTTTGGAGATCACGATCATAACAATCCCACTCAAGACCAGTTTCATATCATGCTCTAACTCTGCTGGGATAGCCGTCATCAATTTATTCAATACAATTTTATTATCCTTTCAATAGTTATTAGAAGAGAGTACAAACGATTTTAAGAAATGAAAAGGGGCCTCTAATACATACCTGATCATTCTTGTACTCTCCCCCAAAAAGGGGTTGTAGAAAAACTGCTGAAAACACACTTTCCCATTCGTGTTATGATCCCAAACTAAATAATATTGTGGAAGAAAGATAGCTCTTTCAGAAAATATGAAAAACTTAAGATTGACTGTGTTGACCCATTTCACCTGTTAAGACTCCTTACGTAAAATCAAGGAGTGCGACTTTTTGTTTGTTTTGTGGTGCACGGTCACATATAGAATCTTTGCCTGTATGTCACCACCCCTACTCAAAGCATTTTTCCCTCTCAAGATAATGTTTAAGATCCCAATCTTGAGTGCTCAAGCTTTGTTTTCTACAATTCATTATGAGGATCAAATATTAATTCAGACCAGTTGCACAGAAGATGATAAATGTGACCCGCTACAACAAAAGGATCCTAAAGTCGCTGACGGGTGAGCTGAGAAAATCGAGTTTGAAGTCAGATCACCAAAATCTGTCTAAACGTTTGGATTTCTGTTTTTAACATAATTTTGTAGTCTAATGTATCTTCTACCATCTTCCGAAATTTCGAAGCTAAATGATCAAAGGAAAGGCCTGAAAATAGCATTTTTCTGGGCCATGATTGGCTTGCCCGTCAGCGACTTTAGGATCCTTTTGTTGTAGCGGGTCACAAATATCTGAACCAAACTTTGAGATAAGAAATGTCCATCGCTAAAATAATAAGTGTGAAAAAGCCATAGGCCTGACACATTTGGTTAGGTGAATGATTGTAATCTATTTTGATTTGCATCTGCTGCAGAATGTCCAAGAAGTCATGGTTCAGCAGCTTCATGGCATCGGACAGGGTGGACGAGGAGTTATCGATAGCCGTCAGGGACAAGTCGCTGGGATCCATCAAGGCTGAGCTGGTTCAAGCTTTCCTTACGGTAGGACTGGATCTTTTATTCTGCCCCTATTTAAGGGGAGACTTTCAATCTTGAATATGGGCACCACTTTTATTTATCCTGGAGGGGTAAAGTGGTTCATGTTCAACCCACATTCTCATTCCTGACAAAGTTCAGAAAACTTACATGAAAAAATTATAGTCACTCACATCTTAAAGCAAGAAAGTATTTTTATCTCTCTCTTAGGATATTTCAATAGTGGTCAGACAGAGATGAATGGGAAGGGCTTCAAAAATTTCTGGTTTGATAAGTATAAACATTTTGAATGCCAATTTTCATGTACTCTTTGTTAGTAAAAGGAGGATGAGATACATTGTACATTGTAGCTTGACTCATGCTTACCCTACTCAGCCTGGGTTTGGGGCTATGCTACAGTATTGGGGTGGGGGGGGGGGGGGGGGGGGGGGCTTCATAACAGTATGCACCAACGCCACAAATTTTGTCTCAAAAGTTGCATGAGACTTGAGAAAAAAAAAGGTTTAAAAACCTGACGAGGACTTCTCGCACTACAGAATTATCGTGCGAAATGTAGCAGGGGGCAGATTTGCCTCTCGCCCTTTTGGGGTTAATGAAATACCAAGGCAAGTCGGAAAGTGGAAACAAAAGAGAAAGTTTATTCCTAAAGACAGTGGTATGACATATTTGGTAAGATTAAGTATAACAAGAACTTAATTTTAGCGTACTTTTCCCATTCTCCTCTCACCTCCCTAGATACCAGACATGAGCCATAGCGTCCAGTCGACCACCTCGTTCAGGGCGGAGTTCAAACGGGCGGGGTCGGGTGCGGTCTTTGCCAAGCCAATCAAGTTCCAGGTGGAGATTCTGATGCCGGACGGAGGGGCGGATACCTCCAAGGAGAACTGCGTCCACATCCTCCACTTTCTCCTGCTTTCAGGTGAGAATGCATCACTTCTTGTCTCCATGGCAACAGTATCTTCTAGAAGGTCTTTTTCATCAGTATTCAGTAATCCATGCAAGCCTGACTGAGTCGTTGAGTAGCAAACCCACTCAGATGTCATTGTGTGCCTCAGTCTAACAATAAAGGTCATGGTAACACAATAGAGGGAATAAGGTAATCTGTGTTCATAAGTTATATAATTTGCAGACTTCTGTTCTTAATGGCAAAGAAAGCACTGCAGCAAGCACAACATGGTAATGCTGTGTTTACATCGTGTTTTGAGCAGCCACAGCAATCACTTTTCAGGCCAACCATGGACAAAACTGGTTGGACGTGAAACAACGTGTTGAGATGGGAAAGGCAAACGTGACAGGCCATGATTGCCGTGGATGCCATGTCAGATTTTTAAACAGTCAAAAAAATTTGCCACGGCAGTCCCGGTGCTAATGATAAAACTTGTATGCCATACTAGAATGGGAGATGAACGTAACAAAACATGACGACACGTACATTATACAAAGCCATTACAAGACGGGTTGCAGGCAGTTCGTAGCGGGACGCAGCGGAAAATATTGATAGTCTAGCCTGACCAGACGCCGTGAAAACAAGTCTAACCTGACCAGATGCCGTGAAAACAGCTTGTGATAGCTACAGGTGTATATGTTTTCCGGGGCGAGGACTGAAATGAACAAGACTAGAATACAAGAGGGGAAAACAGGAGAATGTCTCATCTACCCATGGCTCACTACGTTTTGGGCAAATATGGCTGCCGTGACCGCCGGGAATATGGTGTAAACACAGCATTAGGGTTAAACAAACTTGGCTCTGCCTCACATGCATGCACCTGTTTTCATGTAATTTTGTGACAGGAAGTCTTCTGATGCCCATAATGATGGACATTGATTACTGTATATGCCATATATGTAGCGAGTCTAAATTTTTGTGAATCGGGACTTCCCGACGATTTCGCGAGTGGTTGAATTCGCGATTGTGGAGTACTGTACCAAAGAGAGACATGAATACATGTGCGTCACATTCATATCGGGATCAGAGTCATTATTCTCGTGTGTCTTTTCGCGAATAACACCGGACTCGCAAAATTCGTGAAAATAAAAACCTTGCGAAATATACGGCATATACAGTAAACAAGTATAACCTTGTCTGCTCGTAGTTCCCTGTAGAGACTCTAACAGTATTTTTCAAGCATTTTTTTAATGATGTTAAGGTTCTAGGTTTGGCAACGGTGATGCCAACAAGCTTGCTTGTGAATACATATTCCAAGTTGCAACAGTACTGCACGCTTCTTGCCGATGTCATTTTTTTAATAATTCTTCTCTCTCTTTGGCTTGAATGTTTTGAGCCAAGTCATTTCCGTTATTCGGTCAAATATTAGGTATTAATTGTTGCAACGATAATGTCTGGGCTTTATCCAGGTCCTGTGAGGAGATTCCGAAGATTGGTGGAGCTCATCCAGTCACGTCTATCATCGTCGCGTGTCAACTCCACTGAGTCCCTCCCAGGGCCGATCCGCTCCTCCTCGACGGGCAGCTCGTCGTCAACGAGCGTGGACTACGCCGTGTCACCGCGGCCGGTGAACCCCTCCTTCAGCGAGGACGACGGGGATGAGGTCTTCGCGGACGGCCGCTCCGTGTCGCGGGAGGGCCTGATGGCGGATGCTAAGGATCGTGCCTGTAGCCAAGTGTCAAATAACATCTGCTGATGATGACAATGATGATGAGAGCATCCCGTTGCCATGCCAACCACTTTTCTCTCATGTCTCTGTCTGTTTGTTTGTTTGTCCTCAACCTCATGCAATTTCATACATGTAAGATGAAATTTTACCAGTACACATGTATATAATTATGTATGATCAGTCCTCGAGATAGATTTTTGTAGGCAGTGTCCCGGATCTATCGCCATACTGTCTAGTTTTTTCTTGAATTTCTGAAAGCTGCTGATAAAAAAAACTTCTATATTCACATATTGTCCTTGTGATATGTAGCTGTAGCAGAAGCTTCAACAGTTGGTAGGAAGAAAGAAAAAGGAAGAAACAAACAAACCAAAAAGAAGACTGTATGATGTTGCTTGCCCACGAGTCTTTAGCAGAGAATGCCATCAAATCTGTTGCAATAGCTTATCACATAACTGCTGTGATCTTTTTGTCATTGCTGTCGATGTTCTTGTTAATGCTGTTTCATAGTATAGTCTTGGCAGAAAGCTGGTATAAAGCCTCAGACGAGAGCATGTGGCTTTTCTCTTGAACGTGCAGATCCGCATTGCTTGGATTCGCTGCGCAAAAATGGCCGCTGCGATTTCGCTCACGCTGTGGCTGAGAGAGATGAGTAGCAGTATTTGCAATAATGTGTGCATTTTTGTGTGTACTTAAACAGCACATTATGTAATTTGTACAGTGTACCTTTCCTGAATATTTATTTGCCTGATACACATCCATTCCACCACTCCATGATTCCACCACCCATTTGAAGCCTTTGTAGGAGGTCCTCAGGTTAGCTGTTGTTTTAACATGAAATTATCAAAGAGTGAAGCACAGTCAAGAAAATTTGTCGCTATTAATCAGTTCCCCAGGCAGCGATGTAGGATTTACTGCATACAACTAAAAATAGCACTCTAAAGTGATGGAATGATGTTCGAACCTTATGTGCAATCGTTTTGCATGGCAGAAAATGTTTGATACACATTTCACAGCACCTCTTCAGCAGCATGTAAGAAAAAGAAACTTTCCCCACATTGTGCAAAGACCACTTCCAGGACTGAAGTACACAAAATGAGGCATTTAACTGATGGAGAGGAAAGATTGAGGAGAAAAGACAGTCTTATCCCTTTCTGTGCCAAAGACTTTGGACAGTGTGTACAATGCTATGGGTTTTCCTGTGCCAATTAGCACACAAAACACACAAAGGGTTAATTGTTTTTTTTTTCATCATATAAAAGCGATTCAATACTAGAGTCCAATGTCCTGCATTTCTTATAGTTTTGATTTGCATATGGCTGGCCCATGCAACTTTAGAATATAGTCCATGAATTTATGCCTTGTGTTTATGGTATGACCAACTACTTAATAGAGCAAATTTGAACCTTATATTTCAGTGTATATTTTGTTCATTTTAGCCGTGCAGCTTCATGTCTTTCCCAATTATTTAAACATGAAAATTTGGGCAGATCCTTGAGGATGGATTTTGGGTACTACACAGCTTTAAACTTGAAGTCTTTCTCCTCCATCTAGAAATGATGGTAATGTGATTCCACAAGGAATCGCTGTATCTATGCCCATCTCCGGTTATATCAATCTCGTTGTAGCAGTGTCTAGTGTGTTCCTGAAATGACCAAAACGGAGCTTTCAGTTCCTGGAAATTTGTACCTCACTACAAATGTATCTAGCTCGATCAGCCATAGCTGATGACGTTGGGGTTAATGCCCATCTTCATCAGCAATAGGTAATCATTTTAACAGGGCATTGAACTGTTGTTTCTTGTTCTCCTGACCAAAACAAGTGCATTTTAAATAGAACTATCTGATGTGTTTTGTGAGTTCTTATCAGTTTACATGTAGATGAAATTTGATGTTAAAGAAGAATGCATCTATTCGTTCACACCCTGAAAATGCCACAGATACCAGTCAAAGTGTAGAGTAAGGAGAATCTTTGGACCAATGCTCATCTAAAGGAAAAAGAAGTCAACTTGGGTGACCTCATTTAAGTGGACCGAGAGCCCTTCAGCATATACAGACTCGGCACTGAAGTTCACAAGTTAGGAAGAAAAATGAGCATTTAATTACCATCCACCTTTTTAATTTTTTTATTATTAAATCAAATTTTTATTAAATCCTCACATCAAACTAAACCTCAAACCCTATCACAATTATAACCCCAACCCTAAGTCCTTGAAGAAACTGAGACGGAGTAATTGTGGCAGTATTTGTGACTTGTATCACCAGTGCAGGTACATGTAGTGCCCTGTTGAGATGCTATGTACCTTTAAATGAGACATCCTACTCACGTGCTAAGAGTACTGAGGTGAATTGTGTTTGTTTTTGTTATTGTTCTACTTATGACTGTGCAATCTACCTTCTTTTCCTCATATCATGGTGTCTATATTTACAGAGACTCCAACTCTCCCGCCGAAAGCCCATTTTTGCAAAATCTCCCGTTCTCCCGCTTGAGATTTAATTTCTCCCGCTTTAAATGATTTCTTACTTATTGCCATCGTATGTTGAAAAATAAGCCTCAGATAGCATGAGAACATCTAGAACCCTAGAGCTTCCAGGGCCCCAGGACCCTGGCCAAAGAACTTCGCGCACATCAAGTTGGAGTCTCCCATTTGCTAGGGGTTTCAAGCGGGAGAATCTCCAGATCAGAAGGTGCTTGGGGTTGGAGTCGTTGTATTTAGTTTCATGCAATGAAGCCCACCATTGTTCAAACAACTTTCCTTCATTTTCTATTCATACCATTGAATTCAAGCTTGGTGATCTGAGATTCACCATTGATGCTTTTCTAGGAGACAATGCAGTAGGGTTCTGCAACCACTGGGAAGAAAATATATGAACTCTTTTGTTTTGTTTTGTTTTGTTTTTTTATTCATGCATGCATATTAAAGATAACATAATTTGAACTTTTGTCTAAGGGGAATAAAAAGAGTTCCTTAAAATTAATGACAGCACACTAGTAGTGAAATCTAATTTCACGACTTAATAAAAACATGGGATAAAGCATACAAGTCCCATTGCATCTACTCCCTACGTGAAGTCTTTCGGTGAATAATTCTTTTACAAGACGAGGTGAATGTTGGGTATTTCTTGCCCGTCATTTGAAACAGTCCAATATGAGTAAAATGTGCAATTTTAAAATGATATACAGGGTTGAGACGAGTTTGTTTCATTTGAAGTATATTGACAGTCTACATGACTTGAAGTGTGCACAGACGGGTGCTTCAGCCATTCCAGAAGGTAGTGAATCATGCTGCTAAAGGACATTCTGTCTGCTGCCCTCTCTTGCTCTGTGTGCTAGTGCAACATGATGTTCCACCACCAACGGCTTTATTACAGAGACTCCAACTCTCTCGTTTTCGACGGGAGATCTCCCGCCGAAAACCCATTTTTGCAAAATCTCCCGTTCTCCCGTTTGAGATTTAATTTCTCCCGCCCTGGCTCTTTGTCTCCTGTTGGAAAGGATTTCTTACATTTTTCTATCATATGTTGAAAAAATAAGCCTTAGATAGCACCAGAGAGCATCTAGAACCCTGGGAATGTCACGCTTCGCACACATCAACTTTGAGTCTCCCGTTTGCTAGGGGTTTCAGGCGGGAGAATCTCCAGATCAGAAGGTACTGTGGGTTGGAGTCTCTGTTATTATTTCCTATCACATTGTTCAATGAGTATGATTTGTATTGGCCTCTGTGGTTTTTGAAACCAAAGGCTACAGTCCTGTGTTGCAGTATGTTGCTTGTTTATCGCCATTTGAATTCCTCTGCGTGTAATCCTGCATTGGCCTAGTCTTAATTCAAGGCTCCCTGTATGTAGTGAATTTAAGATAGAAAAGCAAGCAAAGGATGGGAACCTTCTCAATTACTCAATTTCGCTACCGTTGTGTGTAGCAAAGTCACAACCGATCAAAACCATGTCATTCAAAGAAGTTAATATACATGTATCTTGCAGTTTTATTGGTCAAAGTAACTACTAGTATATGATTATTTGGCAGGAGTGGCTTGTCATTAAGCTATCTCCAGGCTCATGAATAATTGTCACATTTGAAGAAATCCCAAAGCCCTGGTATTAAAGGGTGTGTACAGTTCTGGTTGGGGTGAGGATTTAGCTTTTAATGTTTGGCAAGATGTTCAGAAACCACTCTATGAGATGTCAAAGAGCATGCAATGCTAAGGGGTATCAAAAGTTTATTTGATGAAAATCGGTTTTGAAATGGCTGAGATATCCAAAAACAAGGTGAAACAAAGAGATCCTAATAAAAGGCGTGGCCTGTCGCCTTTTATTATTATCACTTTTTTGGATATCTCAGCCACTTGAAAACCAATTTTCATCAAATGAACGTTGAATCCTTCTTAAAATTACATGCTCTTTCATATTTCACAGGAGGTTTCTCATTATCTCACTTAGGAATGTTCAAAACACGAATCCCCACCTTAACCAGTACTGTACAGTCCCTTTAATGCACCTAGCTTCACGACTGTCATTGCTACTTTAATATGTAGTAACAAACCTGAGGGTCCTTGAAAAAGACTAGTACACCCCCTTCCTCTGCTGGACTTGCTGATTGACACTTCCCTTGGCTGGCCTGCTGAATTAATAGTCGATTGCTACAGATTTCATGAAACCTTGAACCATCAATGGAAAGGGCTCATATAATCTTCATAATCCCCATCGATAATTATGAGATTCATTGTTTAATTGGTACTGGACCCATCAAGAGTCACTGGATTTGGCCAGGTTGCAGGGCTGCTGAGTTGTTTGTGGAGAATGGTTTGAAAGCCGGCAGAGATAACCGCTCATCTATTTTTGGGATGGTGAAAGTGCAAGTGCGAGTTGGCTACCATTTTGTTGTTTGTTCCTGACTGCACCCAAACGCTGTGTTTGACGTCATGATATTTCTTTGGGTGGATTTCCTGCAGAAATGTCAGGGTTTTCAGTGAAGATGTGCAGTTGAATTTCTGTTTAATAATGGCCTATCAAGACAAAAAATGGACGTCAAGTTTTAACTGCAATATCATACATGTTTTTTTGCGTGCCAGCTTGTAGCACATAATATAAGCAGCATGCAACAGACCTCGATGTACGATGTATGTGTAAGCTGGTTCTCACTGTGCAATGATAGATTCTTGGGGTGGGGGGGGGGGGGTGGGGGAGGGGAAATACTTGTATGACATGATTCCCAGTAAAAATTAACATACAATTAACAAAATGTAATAGATATTTGTCAAAAAAAACAAACATGAGAATAATCTTGTTTGGAAAGTGAAAAACGCTTTATGATTTATGGTTGGCTGGCAAGGTACAAGTACAAACGAGGTCGTAAAAATCTGCATCAGTGACAGGCACTGGCACTCGGCTGGCCGTGGTGTTCAATGATTCATGAGGTAAGCCTTCAACTGGCTGGCTTGCTGATGAGCATTTCATGGCTTATTTCACCTCACTCATACTGCCATCCACTACTAACTGTACTGCAGCTATTGCACAGATTCTGTTTAATCGTCATGGGTCTTAATGGGCTCCATGGTTTAGTACCAAAAACACTGCTACGTAAATGGGAGGGGGATGAGATGGGGGGAGCTCGGATGCTCGGCCTTATTATGTCCTAGGTAATGTCCGTCTTTCTTACCTGTTGATACGTAGGTTGTGTGTGCTTATTTGATTGCGTGTCATAGTATCCTCTTTGAACCCCTTCTCTGCTTTGTTGTGTGCCGATTGGCAGAAATGTCTAGAAACTACAATGTACTTGCCAATGCATGGATCTTATCTAGGTCCCGTAATTCATATTGTGCCACCTTGTCCTACCAGCAATGAGAAATATTACTACAGGCAAGTGAGATGCTAACTTTTTGTTTCGATAAAGTTTGGCTGAATTATTTACCGATGAAACAGCTTTAATATTAAGCCAAGTGCGTGGGCACGTAAATGGTGAATCATTTTGATATTTTGTGTCTGCTGTGTTTCTGTTAGTGCAATGTATGTAATTTGTTTGTTTGTTTGTTTGTTTGTTTGTTTGTAAGTTTGTTGGTGCTTTTCTTCTTTCTTTTTTTTTTTGGGGGGGGGGGGGAAGGGGTGTTCCCTTTCATTGATACCAATGATACCAATGAAGCCTTGACGTAAGCTTTGTGCTCTTCTGACTGTGAGTCGTACAGTGACAATGTTTCGGAAACGGATTCAGCGGTCACCATACAAAATCTATGTAGTTTGGCCCCAAACTATGTGGACAAGTTAGCCTATAGCCCAGTCTGTGGTGGAATGCTCCCTCCTCCAACGTTGCATTGCGTGATGATAATTTTGTGAAAATTTGGTGTTGATTTTTGCCATGGGAAGGACAGGGAAGACGTTGAACATTTCATTCATTTGATACAAAATATACAGCTGTCACATCAAATTTATAATCATTTTTTCTTTTCCAAGTTGATTTTGCGGCGTAATTACAATGATTATAGGAGACGTGGGTTATTGAAGACGTTGACGTTTGTTGACCACACAGAACTAGACTTGCATTGTCTAGGCAACAAGTTATTGGTATTGTCGGGAATATTTCCTGAAATCTGGCTGAAATAAGATGGAAATAATGTTTAGTTAGTGTTATAGTGCTGATTATTTTTATGTATTGTCATTGTTCAGTTTGTCTGATGATTTGTGGCTGTTCGTTTTTGGCCATGTTTCCTTACCGTCTCAGATCGACACACACAAAAAGTGGACTTTCTTTGAGTTGGTCTTTAATACTCCCACCACAATTGAGAATTGTGCTTGCATTAGTGTGCATGTCATTCCTGTATAGTGCAATGTGCTGATATTACACCTACAACAGAAATAAGTGATGTCTATGTTACTCATTGATGTGCAATTTGTGTTTGCAATTTGTTTGTTTGTTTGTGTTTTGTGTTATTGTTTTTTGCTTCAGCTCTTTGTAAAAGAGTAGTAGTGATGTATTATGTTCTTCTTATTATTATTATTGTCTCCTAAAGTGCTTTCCGTTGTCAAGGATTCCTCTTATCCTGGAAATAAAGACCCGCATTCCAAAGGGTAGATTTAATCACATCCACCATGGCTTAAACTCAATCCATGGATGGGAAAAAGGTGTCACATAAGTACCAGGTATACCTTTCACATTCCCCTAGCAGTTTGCATTCATTATTAGATGTCTGTTGTATAATGCATGGGTTGAATTTAATCTACCGTTGTGAATTCAGGCCAGAGAGTTGGATGAAAAAAACAAATGTGAAAAAAGGTTTAGAGCACTCCAAAGCACGCCATTAACTTGCCATGGAAACTTGCGCGTAAATGCCATGCAGTAGGCCTAACCATGGTTTTGTGAAACCAAAGATCAGTCCCGAATATATCAGTGCAGTCCTTTAATCCATGAAGCCCGTGTATAGTGCTGTCAGCCTCGCCTTACGTCCAACTCAAGAAGGTGTAAGACGTGCATGAATTTCGACTTACACAGTAGAATTATGACAAACACAAGGTCATTATCTATCCAAAGTAGCATTTTGCCCCCGACTTTAATAGCCAATATTTGGACTTGTACGAGGTCGACTTATGCGAGGTTGACTGTATTTTGTATTTGGGGGGATCCTGCGCACAAAGATGTTCATGTAACGGTTACCGGTAAATTTCTTTTGTGTTTTCAAATTTCATGAAAAATATAGTGAGTGACAAAGTACAAAGGCACAGTTTGTTGAGATTGGGACAAGAAATATTACATGAAGATTGAAATTTTAACAAGATAAGTTGTGGAAAATGAAGTCGTGGTAGTGTGGTGTGTACCAACTGATTCGATCTTTATTCCCTGTCCATTGCCGTACATTCGAAACCACGACTAGCGCAACTTGCTTGCACGCCCGTCAGTGAGTAATAACTTCTAATATGTGCAACTACTACGAAAACTACGAAACTACGCTCATCAATATCAAACGTTCACTTATCAGAACCGTTTGAGTCCAGACGGGATCCTCCGACTGTGTGTGTATTGAACTTTAAAATAAAGTAACCGTGTTACCAGATGGTGATTTTGGTAACCAAAAAGAGTTGAAATTTGGTGATTTTTGAAATTGTTTGGGAACAAAATTCTAGCCTGGTAACCAAATCAAAATTTGGTGATTTTTGGTGATGTTTTGGTGATGACCAATGAAAAATTATCGCAATAATGAAAACGAAAATGCATTTACCAAAAGTTCTCCTCTTGAATTATATTGCAATTGCCTATACAAAGATAACATATTCGTCTTTTGTCTCTCAGCACACATACATACACATTTTTGTCTTGGAATCGGAGCCGAAACTACACTTCCAATTCGATTGTGTGTGTGTGTGTGTGTGTGTGTGTGTGTGTGTGTGTGAATAGGTGACTTTTCACATGTCTTTTGGTGATTTTGTTCTTATGGGAACTGGCAACGCTGAATAGAGATTGGTGATAAAGCTACGTTGCCACACAGTTGGAGATAACTCGAGAAGTTCGTCTCCGGGCCAGCCTTCCCATTTCAAGAATGATCCCCACGCTAGCAAGTTTTTGTAGTGATGATCTCTAGAATGAAAAAAAAAAAAAAAAAAAACCCTGGAAGGTAGAAGTACTTTGAAGATTTAAAGTATGGTACTAAACATAGAGTAAGCATTTCCATCTACGTGTTTCCATGATTGTTACGTCACACTCTGATCGGCTGTATAGATTTGTTGCGAGCAAATCGTTGTGTTTCTTGGGTGCTGTTTGTAATTGTACTTGTATTATATATTTATTTTGTACATGTATATAGAGGTAACAAATCTCTGCGCCGTTCAGTTTTGTAAAGACGGACAAGAAAAAGAAACAAATACACAACTTGAAGCCTGTTTATTATTATTATTATCATTATTATTATTATTATTATTATTATTATTATTATCATTATTATCATTATTGTTATTATTATCATTGTTATTATTATCATTATTATGATTTTGTCCAGGAATTTTTTATTACCAACAGTGATTGCATTAATCCAAGATTATATGTGGCAGACAGGGCATTAACTCGGAGTAAAGTCCGTCGTCAGCTATCCGGTCACGTCCGGATGGACCGGTGGCCATCTGGATTTTCAAAAGTAATAATTACTGGAAAAACGAGATTCTCGCAAGCATTATACTTTCTGGTAAGCATTACACTTTCTGGCAAGTTGTGTAGTGGTGTGCACAAATCATTACCAATTTACTACGTGTAACGCTATTAAAATGAACATGACATTTGACTGTTCGATAATTCAATCGATGTGGAAATGAAACAGAGTATGAATAAAATCCCGACTTTTTTCTGTATGGTAGATGGAAATAACGTGCCATTTCTTGTCCAGATAATAGAGAGATCCGGGTTAGTGATTGTTAGATAAAGAATGAGGTCTGACTGTACATGTCGTCTCCGTATCTCATCTAATTGGCTGATGTAATGATCTGCATTCAAATGTCCCGCACGGTTTCCCCTCACGACAGGTTCCCATGGCAACCACAGTCGGGCATTGAGGTTTCACCTCTCCCGAAATGACGAATCGATGAGATTTGTAATCTATGGGCAAACTCACTGCTTGCTTGCTTGCTTGCTTGTTTTTCTTGCTTGAATGTTTGTTTGTTTGTTTGATTGTTTGTATGTATGTTTGTTTGATTTGTTGGATACGTGTCTATGTGCTGTAAGGTGAGTGAAAAGTAAGATGCCACAATGTATATGGTGCCAACCAATCTATTACCACACTATGAGTACTTAATATTCATGAAGTATGAGTTTGTCACTTGTGTGTCTATTGACTTCACTAACGTGTCTCCAGCACGCCATTTTTACCGTGGTAGTTACTGAACCTGTATCCAAACTTTAAGCGGACCCCCCAAAAAAGAAGAAAAAAATCAATATAAAAAAAGGTCGTCGCGTTTGAGGATTTTTAGATTTACTGTACAATAGAAACATTATTCAAAGAGAGTAGCAATCTTGTTGATGGAAACATTTCATCCTTTTTTCCACACAGTGTCAAGGGGAATATAATCTTCCTGTTTTCCCATTAGTTATATGAGCAATTCCATATAGTAGTCAAATTCTTCGTACTCCCCGCCGACGCCAACCAAAAACACACAGCCAACGGAAGCAGTGATGACTATGATAATAGGGAGCTTTGGATTTCCGCGACGCGGACGTTCAGAGGAAAAATCAAACAAAACCTGTTCACACCCAAGAGAGCAAGCTCAAGTACTTGATGCAAAGATTTGATGGGGGCGCCATTTTACTTTGTGTAGGCTGCGTTCTTGCGTAATTAACCCTATTCTAACTGGGGGGGGGGGGGGGGTCAAATTGACCCCCCCCCCCCTCGACGTTTCGCGCCACGATTTCGCAACGGGCAAAGATTTTGCCGCGTCGTTTCACGACTTTTTTCATTGAAGTCTCCCGCATATTTTGAGACCAAATTTGCGACATCCGGGTACACCGTTTTGAAGTTAGGTAATGTTTTGCATATGCATGTCAACCAAAAAACAGCTCAAATTCATGATATCGTGTGCAAATCCAATGCAAATTGTGTTTTTTGTTTAAATTGATATAAATTAGATTATTTCAACTTTTAATCATTGAAATTAATCAATTCTAGTGTAGAAAAGCCTGAAAAAGTGCCTGCAACAAATTTTGGCAAAAACACAATAGAAAACAAAAGGTCGAAAAAAACAATAAAATACATAAGAAATTAACAAAACAATAAAAAACAAAAGAAATTTATTTCGATTGTGCTATTTTTTTACACGAAAATTGTTTGATGTGTCATGAGGAATTCTGACACAAAAATTTAGCAATCCTCCAGTCTTTTTAATGGAGTTCTTGGTGAAAATATGATATCATGCACAAATTTGCATAATTAATTTATTAAAGATAGAAAGGCAATATTTTTCTATTGTATGACCTTGTAATCTTGTAGTTGACATCCAGCTCTATCTTCAGGCAAAATTTCGCGGCGATTGCGCGATCGGTGGCCGAGATCTGAAGGGGGGGGGGGTCAAATTGACTCCCCCCCCCCCCCCCCAGTAAAAACTTGGTCTCAAATAGCCCAGTTAGAATAGGGTTAAACCCTAACAGGGCCGGGGGGGGGGGCAGAATCCGCCCCCCCCCCCACACACACACGTTTCGCGCTATAATTCTGTAACGCGAGAAGGCCTCGTTGCGAGGCTTCTTGACTTTCTTCGTTCAAGTCTCGCGCAACTTTTGAGACCAAATTTGCAACGTCCGCGCATACTTTTTCGAAGCCACGCCCATTTTTGTAACGGCATGTCGCTGAGCCAAAACTGTCACAATTTTATGATTTTGTGTACATTTCCTGTGGAAAACAGTGCTCTGCCATGAAAGTCATAAAAACCTGATTATTTTTACAATTAATCACTCTCATTGATTAATTTTATTCTAATTATGGTAAAAAAGTGGTCAGTGACAATTTCCAATAAAAACAAAGAAAGAAACAAAAGTTGAAAAACAAGGAAATACATCAGAAGTTCTGGAAACAATAAAATACCTAGGAATTGAAATGAGTTTTGGAAGTTTTTGTGATATACAATTGTTGAATATGCTAAACCAGATTTAAAAACCAAAAAGTAGACTCTCAATGCTTTTTATTAGGCTAAGATATGATCTTGTGCTTTATTTGCATAATTAATTAATTAAAATTAGAAATTGTTCAAAAAAAATCTTATGACACAATATTGTAGACTATGACGTGGGTGTCACGCATGCCAAATTTCGTTGCGATGGCACCACACTGGCCGAGGTCGGGGGGGGGGGGGGGGGGGGGGGGAGGCGGAATCCGCCCCTCCGGTTTTAGCATGGCCAGAAAAGCCCGGCCTGATTAGGGGTAAAGCTACTTTGCAAAACGACGCAGGGAGACACTGAGGAGAACGGCCAATGCAATCGTCGTCTAAACGCCCGCATCACAAATCTAAAGCTCCCTATATCGTGTGTGGCACGCTTGCTATTAAATCTACTTTATCTGGAGCGTGCGGTGGATACAGCATCACGAGTCAACGACCCAATTGTCCCCTATTTAATTACAAAGAATTCTGTTGGAATTTAAGCCAGTTTGCTGGAATTTATAATTGATTGGCATGCAGTGATTGTTTGTCTATTTTCGGATTTATTCCAAGGTAATGGAGGCCCGAGTCTAATTTTCAGGCAGACACTGGGGTTGCCATTGGAATCTTTGTTGATGAAGTTATGACGAACATCGGGATACAGTGGTAGCTTTGCCGATAGGACAGAAATACTACATTGTATGCTTGCTGATGGACTTTTGAGAGCGAATCCCATATCAACAACTCAGGATACAGCAAGTTTGACTACTAGTGTAATATCTATTCTATACTTTCTTTCTATACTCGGCTTATTGTTGCATAAAAAGTCTCGATTATGTACTATTTGTTACAAACACACTTAAACCGAACTTTGTGCCGGGATCAACAAACGTGTAGTGACCCCAGAAACGACATACCCAGAAACGTTTCCGTAAAACATTCAAAGCATTCAAAGCATTAAATTCTTCATGATAATTAGCTATCTGGCTTGGCAGCACAGCGCACGGAGTCATGCAGTCATGCGTACGGTGGAATTGAGTGACAACTCAAAACTCGATGATCGATTCGGTATTATGATCGGTATTTTTGGTTAGCAATCGAATGCTGAATGTTTTCTCTAAGGCCTTTGTTAGACTTTTCAGTGCTTCTTGCCCGCTTTCACTCCTATAAATAGATCTCTAAACTGCCGATGTTCTCGCTCTATCAATCTTTTGACAAATCAGAAATGCTATAGTTAAGTAGGTAGGTAGGTAGTACTTGTGTGTATTCCAGATTTTACGATAAAGAAAGCAATTGGTTTTTTTTTTTGGCCAATATCTCACGTAACCGTGTCATTCTCAAGAGGTAGAAGCGATGCCACGTCAACACACTTACACTGCAGGCATCGCTTAATTTATTGTAATTTCTTCACGTTTCTTGTCCAATAAAACTGTACATTTTGATTCCGATGCAAAGCTCTTGTGTTTTTGTTTCTTGCTGTAATAGAGCAGTGTATACTTCTTTCTTCTATCTTCAATCCAAACATTGTAATACACAAAACGTCTCGTAAGTCGACATACACAGGACCGACGAATATTTACCTGCCTTAATACTTTAGAGGGATATAGTTTTGGTGGAGATGGGGATACAGATTTTAACATATGCGAGGTAATTAGAAACCACTGAAGAAGTATGGCAGAGCATATAATTTTAAAAGAAATTCAAAGTTTATTTTTCAAAGTTTATTTGGTTAAAATCGTTTTTGAAATTGCTGAGATATCAAAACAAAAAGTTAAACAAAGTTGTCGTAGTAAGAGTTGGGAACCTCCTTTTATGAGGACCTCTTCGTTTTTGGATATCTCAGCCATAATCAGAAACCACTTATATTAAATATGAAAGAGCATACAATTCTCAGAGGGCAATAAAAGTTTATTCAATGAAATTGATTTTGAAATGGCTGCGACATTCTAGTACAAAGAAAAACAGAGGTCCTAATAAAAGGTGGGTACCATATCTCAAATATCATAACCTGTAAGCAAAACAATTTCTGATTGCCTCGACTTAGTGGTGGGGTTTAATATGTTTAGATTAAAATCATATATGTATATACATGTGTGTGTGTGTGTGTGTGTGTGTATGACATTACAGTGAAACCCCGTTAAAACGAGGTCCGTGGGACCGCCGATATTGCCTCGTTTTTTATAACCGGTACCTCGTTATAACCGTTTATACGCACTAAAAATAAAGAAAAACATAAGCATGGAGTCACATACCAAGCAATCAAACTTATGAGCAGTCTTTGCGTTGTTATTACACAAGTAGATGGATCATTTTCATTGAGAAAGAATAAAAAGGATTCGAATAATTTGTGAGTTGATACCGAAAATATAAAAAAGGGGGTTGACAACGCGCGTTCTTTGTTTTTCTTCCGAAAAATCTCTTCGCGTGTGTTGTGCATGCGTTCTTGAAAAGTGCACGGCAGGGTTGAATTCGTAATCCTTTCTACACCTATCTCTTCCTCGTGTATTGAACCATTCTGAAAGAATGAAAATATCGTTTGTGAAACACAGTATAAAATTTAATAAGCAAAATCACTTTGTATTAAAACGTTTGTTACTTTTTTTTCGAACGTGGGTGCAAGCAGAGTAACATACATTATCCATACAGAGGATTTTTAGAGCCCAAATACAAGTATTATTTTGTCGACGCACCTCATAACCTCCAGCTCACTTAGAAAGTTTGTTGAACTCGACCAATATATTTTTTTTTTTTTGCCGAGGCGACCAATATCCAGAACATTGGACGGCAAGAGGGGGATTCCCCCAAAGTTTTTATAAACTGCACCGTGATTGGTTGAGATATACGAGATGACCCTAAATATCAAGTAAAAACGTCTGTGATTGGTCAACCACGAACTAACTAAAATATTTTTTTTTCTAAAATTCTGTGTTTATATTGTGTTACTAGACGTGTTTCAAGAACAGAAGATTTGTTTTGGCCTAGTTCGACGTTGATCTAAGTTTCCTTTGGAATGTACATCAAAATACATAGATCACTGTTTTATCTGGGAATGAAGTGGATTAACTTGCACTGAAGAGTGTACCATACCCCATGTCAGGATCAATTACAGTAGGAGACCATAAAGCACTCAGAAACAGGGAGGGTAAGTGAAAATATTCTTTGCTAAAATCCTCTGTAGGATAATAATGATAATATTGGGTGTCCTATTTTCGGTCAATACAAAGAAATATTGGACTCGTCTTCGACTCGTTCAATATTTGTGCATAGCTCGTCCAATATTTCCTTGTATTAAACCTCAAGGCCATCCAATATCATATAATTATTCAACTTAGTTTACGCTGTGTGCGCCCAGCGGGATCGCGATGATTACGTTGATATTGTTTAGACTGTGTTCCATGATGTTTGCACCAGCAGGGGTTGAAAAATGCTTTTTCTGTTTTTCTTCCCAAAATCTCTTCGCATTTTGTACATGCGTTCTTGAAAGGTACACGACATGGTTGAATTCGTGATCCTTTTTACGCCTTTCTCTTCCTCATTATAACGGACCATTCTGAAAGAATGAAATTATTCATTTGTAAAATACAGTGTGAAATAATAATGAATATCACGATTATTTCATCAATTATTTCGGCTGTAATATTTTACGTAGTGTACACATCAATGTTTCTCAACCAGCAAAACAACTGGAAGTCGGAATTAATATGAAAAGGATTATGATAAGCTGCCCATGCATTCCAAAAACGTATTTCTCCATGTTCTGTCACCAGTTTGTTTCACTGGATGAAACATTTTTGAATAAGTATTATTTTGTTTTCACGTCATGGACTGATTTGAGCTAATATCAAGTAGACCGCCTACGCGTATCTCGAAAAAAAGAATATCAAATGATTATGTTCACAGACTGAAGAACATCGGACGGTATCCGTGTGTCTTATCGCATGGTTTATAAGAAAACGTGCAAAAAACCGGACTCGATCGGCATTTGTCACTGTTAATGGACGATAAAAGAGGGATAACGGCGGGACGACTGGGCCTAGCATATTAGTTTCCTCTTCCCGCCTCAGATCATTCATGTAGAGAGACGGCATGGGAATCGCTATTATTATACAATAAAGCTCACGTTTTTTTTCCACATACAGTACAAACGAGCGCTACGTACTAGTATTCAGACTGACCCTGCAGAACGGGAAAGAGAACAGAAGGATAGCGTGAATTGTTTTCAATGTTTCGTTTGTCGCGTGTTTGAAAGCGGCAGGTCAAGAAATGGAATCTCGTTGTACCGATCAAATTGCTTATGTGTTTCTTTATCATGACTCACCGAAGATGTCATCGTTATTAAACCGGAATCTCATTATAACCGAACTCGTTGTAACCGATCCGTTTTACAATAGGTTACGTATTACACTCAAAGAAAAATGGGACCGACGTGATCACCTCGTTATAAGCGGTTCCTCGTTATAAGTGAACTCGTTATAACGGGGTTTCACTGTATTATATAATATTTGTGTGTGTTTGTGTGTGCGTGAGTTTTCAGCAGCCCTTTATTCATCGCTAATTTTGATGGTCGAAAGAAAAAAAAATCTAACGTGATGTCGAGAGAATTCAGGTAATAGCTAGACATGACAATATTCTGTCCATTTTTTGTGCTCTTTGTGTGGTTTGTGTGTGTGTTGGAGGGGGGGGGGTTGGGGCGTGTATGCATGTGCCCTTGGGTGTTGTGGGGAAAAAAACAACTACGACAACAACAAATTCTGACTGGTTGAAATGCTCATTTTTTAATAGCTCAACGCGGATTACATGCATTTTGTGATAAGTATAAATTTGATAGTCATATTTTATTCATTGGTCTTTTATCATTCAGTGATTCTCAGTGCTAAAAGAAATAAACGCAAACATTCCCCGCAAACCACATAACGTATTAACTTAATGACAAAAATCTAATAATCATTTTCTCTCCATTTCACATCGGCAGTCCTCTGGTGAGTAATTTATCTGCTTTTGCCCCTTTTTTCCCCTTCTCTCTCTCTCTCTCTTTCATTACTTTCATCTCGCTTTAATGATTCGTATGAGGCATAGTATTTGCTACACAATTTGAAATGTTCATTTCACACACACACACACACATACACACATACACATACGTACAATATGGATATACATTATGTACAATGTATATGTATATGCTACTAGTATATTATATATATACACACACACGTTAGTATATCGTTGGTTGAGAATGAAAATTAAGGGCGTTAAATTGGCTAGAACGCTACTCTCACATGGGCCACAAACACGCGCGCACTCTCACATAAACACACGGGCTTATAAAAAACTCTGCATGTTAATAGCTATGACTATATAAGTCTATCTTTGAGGGCAAGCTCTGGCCCCCTGACTACAACGTGCGTTCACACGACAAAGCATGTCCTCGAAGGTAGCTATTCTTTTTTTTTAATGCAACCAAAAAACAAACAAACAAACAATATAAACAATGTACAAATGACCAGCCTTTAGCAATAAAAAGGGTTCAGTTAAAACAAGTCACTTTAAAGTATCTGCCGTAATGAAAACAAAAAGAAGATGGATGTCTATGAGATATAATAACAAAGGTAGAGAATCAACCATTATAAAAGCATGGACCACTTTCTCATATGACATTGCAATTTACTTTTCTTTTGTGCTATAACATATTCAATTTTTGTTTATACTTTACTAAAGCCACGAATGCATCAGAATTCAGAGTTGAACCTTGAAATCTACACCTATAAATATAAAACTTAAGACAAAGAAATAAAAACAAATATACATGTACAAATTCTATGTCATTATTTACACCAAACATCATTATCAAATAGCGAAAGGGTGTATACCTTTTTGGTCTTTTCCGCTTTAAAATCAAATAATTTTTGCCATAAAGGTAGTGTTTTAGGATATTGGACAAATAAATGAAAGGTTATTCATATGAATAGCATCCCACTGAACTGTTACATCATTAATGGAGAGGTCTTTCCATTTACCTGTTCTTTTCTCACATGAAGAGTCAAGTGTACATTCCTTATTACCGGATAAGCACATTTTGATTTTTTGATTTTTTATACAAGCGCTGTCTTTATTTTATCAAATATATCTTCATTGGTATCCAAAGAAAAATCAAACCATGAAAGATAAATACCAGTCATTAAAGAATTATGTTTTATATATTTATATACTTATATTTATTGAAATATCGAATTTATTCTAAAACTAGCTCTTCAAAGGTTTTGACACGAGCCCCTATGTGCAAATCATTAATAAAATGAATTCCTTTCTCAAACCAGTCAGAATAATAAAAAAGTCCATGTTTCAAACTAACTTTCTTATTCAACCGTATACAATCCTGTAAATGAAATTTTGAAAGACCAAGGTCTTTCAAAATACCTTCTCTATGAATGTACAATACTTTTAAGGTTTCAACTAATTGAAAATTCTTAAGTTTGTTAAAAATACAACCTGTGAAGGTAGCTATCCTCGTGGATAGGCTCACTGCACCCCGTATAGCTATACGCTTATAGACCACATCCCTGGTCCACACGATGCTTAACTAAAGTATAGGGACCCTATCCTCCCCCACCCCCCTCCACGCATCGTTGATAGAGCGCTAACCTTGCATGTCTCTTGGATAGCAGCTATCTTCGAATTAACATCAAGTTAGCTATCAACGAGTGCGTCTGTAACACGGAATTGCACTCAAAATGTCTCTGATGATTTTAGTAATGAGGTAAAAAAAATACTACACGTACATCGTACATCTCATTAATCGTACATCTCATTCATAATCCATTTCATAACCTATATATACAGTTAAACCTGCCTCAGCGGCCACCTGTCTATAGCGGCCACTCTTTTCGCCTCCCTTGGGTGGCCGCTATAGGCAGGTTTGACTGTACAGCAGTTTCCCTTTTTTTTTTTCTGGAGGGGGGGGGGGGGGGACAGTCTATGGACGACATTGAGTACAAGAACTACACTGCTGACTGCCGTGCATTCAACATTGTTCAATTTTGTAAATGAAAGGCCATTAGGACTAATTGAAATGTCAAGCATGCCGAGGATGTTGACAGTGCCTCTATACGTGCACAAGACGTGAGACAGAGGCCGCATGGAGGCCATGTTGTTCAACTAAATTAATGATGATAAGAAAACAAAAAGTAACCAATCCTATTAATGAAAAATCACACGGTGTATCAGGCAAAGTGTCCTTAGCAGCAAGTACACCAAATACGGTACTGCAAGGTCACAAAAGGAACGTTTCGTGACACGATTCAGTGTGTTCGTGCGAGGCCACACCTGTGTGCCGAAAAACGCATTGGTTATAATGGGTGCGTCCTGGACTATGTGTGTCAAATCCATTGAGATATCACACCAGAAAAGGGAACGGGTTAAAAATTAGTGTGGCAAATATCGCTACTCGGCGACATGTTTGAAACACTTTACATGTTGCGACATTATTGTGCACCTTTATATTCGGCATCGAGATTATTCAATACATTACCAACAGAAACAAGATCCTTAACTTCAATTACTGCATTTTCAAGAGCAATTTCGCACATCTCCTTTGCTAATCATTCTACCTGATTATATCGAATTTATCAAAGTACTCAATGCTTTTGTAATTACTATCTCCCAATAACTTGTCACATGTTTGATTTTTCCTTTTTTGTGTGTGTCTGTACTTACACAATGTATACTCTGTGACTTTTTTTTTCTCTTTCATTTTTTTTTCTGGCGTTCGTTTGTAATGATTATTTTGTGTTTTTTATGTGAATTCTCTTCATTGTATGATTTCTATGTTTTGTTTTCATTTCACGGTCTTGCTGAAAACAGCTTATAGCTGATAGCAGGCTTTTTACCGTGGTTAAATAAATAAATTCAATTCAATTCAATTCAATACATTAAGAACTGGCGACTGACGTCCTAGACATGCCACATAGG
The DNA here is from genome assembly GCF_040938485.1 of Diadema antillarum. NCBI lineage: Eukaryota > Metazoa > Echinodermata > Echinoidea > Diadematoida > Diadematidae > Diadema > Diadema antillarum. Next base: position 506,720 of record NW_027272107.1, on the reverse strand, counting down.
CATGAGAAATAATAGAGAGCGATTATATCAAAGAATAAATATTTCCATTATTGTAATATAATTGATATGGTGATATTGTAGGTCTATATGCGAATATGTATTAGTATCTGTAGTAGTAGTACTAGTAGTACCGCTATCTGTTATCATTACTATTATTTGGATATGAGAAAATATACACAATTCGCTTTTGGACCCAAGCATGCTAAGTTTGAAATACTGAATGATAAAAACACCGCAAATGAAAATACGGTGCAATGTATAGTGAAAAAGAGAGAGTACTGCATTTTGGCCCTTTATACTCATATCAAAGGGGGTAGAATATACGTGTTCTTGCACGTACACACACGCACACACACATATACACACGTACATAATATATATATATATATATATATATATATATATATATATATATATATACATATATATATATAGGCCCTTTATTATACTTTCTATGACACCATGATAAAAAAAGAATGTTTGTGCTGATGTTGAGGGAGTCTATATACATAAATGAATACATACATACATACATACATACATACATAATTATATACATACTTACATACATGCACATAATTAAAGAATAGACTGTGAAATCACCGGTGTAAAATTTGGGATACTCATGCACTGCACGCAAATAATATGACATGAGATGACATGACATGTCACACAACACAACACGAGGAAAAAGAATATAGTATAACATAACATAACATAACATAACATAACATAACATAACATAACATAATATAACAACACAATATAACACAACGCAGCATAACATTACATAACATATAACATAACATAACATAACAACACAACATAATAAAATATAACAAAACATAACATAACATAACATAACATAACATAACATAACATAACATTTCTTTCCATAACATAACATAACATTACATTACATTACATTACATTACAGTACATAACATAACATAACATAACATTACATTACATTACGATACATTGCCTTAACATAACATAACATAACATAACATAACATATCATAACATAACATAACATAACATTACTTTCCATAACATTACATCACATTACATTACATTACATTACATTACATTACATTATATTACATTACATTATATTCCATTCCATTCCATTCCATTACATTACCCCTGCCGGAAAGAAACACATAGTGTACCACATAGTCACACAGTGTGAAACACAATGTGTTCACACTGTGTTCACATAGTCAATCCACTGCGTTAATTTTTGGAACACTTTTTAATACAGTGAACCAGTCAGTGGAACACAGTGTGACAACACTATGAACCACACTGTTACCACAGTGTAATCTCAACTGATCAACCACAGTGTGGTTCATAGTGTAGTCACAAAGCGTTTCACTGTGTGGTTCACTGTACAGAGTATTAAAAAGTGTTCCAAATAACGCAGTGGAATGACTGTATGAACACAGTGTGTTTCACACTAGTGAATGTGTTTCACTATGTGTTTCACTGTGTGTTTCACTACGTGTTTCACTGTGTGTTTCACTGTATGTTTCACTACGTGGTTCACCGTGTCTTTCACTGTGTCTTTCACTTTGTGTTTTACTACGTGGTTCACTGTGTGTTTCACTGTGTGTTTCACTGTATGTTTCACTACGTGGTTCACTGTGTCTTTCATTGTGTCTTTCACTTTGTGTTTTACTACGTGGTTCACTGTGTGTTTCACTGTGTGTGTTTCACTGTGTGTTTCACTGTGTGTTTCACTGTGTGTGTTTTACTGTGTGTTTCACTGTGTGTTTCACTATATGCTTCACTGTGTGTTTTCACTGTGTGTTTCACTGTATGTTTCACTATATATGCTTCACTGTGTTTTTCACTATGCATTTTATGACAGAAGTCTCTTTTTATCTCTCACACATTAACTTCTGTCACTCTGTGGTATCTTTCACACAATGGCTGTTCAGCCACACAGTGTATTTTTCACCTAGTGAATTTCCTGCCACACTATGGTATCTTTCACACAGTGACCTCTACTGCCACACCGTTACCTTTCACACAGTGATCTCTCTGCACAATGTAGTATATTTCACTCTGTGAGTTCTCCAACCAAACAAACACCACACTGTGTACACTCTGTGGAGATTTTCCATACAGTTACCACACTGTGAGTACTCTGCGGTAGTTTTACATCCAGACTCAACACTGTGTACACTATATGGTGATTTCCATCCAGTCTTCACACTGTGAACACTCCGTGGTGAGTTTCCTTCCAGTGCTGTCACATTGTCTAGTAGCTCTAATACAGTTTACAGAAAGAGTTATTTCCAATAATTAATTCACTCGTTGTGAAGAAACAGAAATACAGAAGATTTCATGAAAATGGCAAGCTTTCTAGGTTATGGCCTGATTCCTGCATACTTTGATCCGCTTTAAAGAACAAGTTCACCTTCACAGACATGTGTGTTTAGTGAATGTAGCAATATTAGTAGAACACATCAGTGAAAGTTTCAGGAAAATCAGACAATCCGTTCAAAAGTTATGAACTTTTGAAGTTTCTGCTCAGTGAAGGCTGGATGAGAAGACTACTTTAGATTGTGATGTCACATTCATGAGTACAACGATATAAAGAAAATATTAAGAAAATTCAACATATTTTCACTTTCCTCGCTTTAAATAAAAGTTCTTTTAGATTCAGCTCTTTTAGAAGGCAAGAAGAATAATATTACCCTTAACATACGTCTGTGACAAGGTGAGGAAATGTACACTTTTTTCAAGAAGTGAAATTTTGTGAAATTCTCTTTTTATTTTCTTTACATATTGTAAGCTGTGACATCATACACTGCAGCAGTCTTCACATTCAGCAGTAACTGCGCAGATACTTTAAAAATTCATAACTTTTAAACGGATTGTCCGATTTTCCCCAAACTTTCACTGATTTGTTCTACTAATATTGTTGCATTCACGCAATCCACATGTATATGAAGGTGAACTTGTCCTTTAACAGATGAAATTTCATGTTGTCAAACCCCCCAGATTGTTAAGATGCAGTCTTGTAGAGCACTACTGATACCTTAAAGGAGAAGACAAAAGTGCGCAAATGTGTACTCTGCATCAATACACTAATCTTATACCAAAATCAAAAACACTTCTCTTATACTACAAACTCAATCACAATATAAATGATTTACAAATACAGCTCACAGTAACATCTATAATGTATCTCGGCATCATAGTGTTTAAAGCCTCAAGGTATAAACTTGCCAGGACAAGACTTTTATGATAATCTATATCATACAAAAATAAGAGGAAAATATAATGAAATATTAAAACGTACTTTATTCTGTAATTGCCCACAAAATATTCTTTCAGTTTTATGAAAGAAAAAGCTATGTATCAATGACAATTTGCATGACTATTATGAAACACAAGTTTGCTTCATTTCCTGTTATTACAAACCCATTCAGGAATATGTTACTGCAGCGAGCTCTCCTGGCGTAGCACATATCTTCGTATTTCCTATATCAAAACAAACAAACAAACAAACAAACAAACAAACAAACATAATCTTACTTTCAGGGCAATAATAATTTTACAGACCAATCTTTGGTACATTTACATCATTAATAGCCACATCTGGGCGAGTGAAATCCTTTTAATGATGGTTTCTTGGTACAATCGAGTATGTTATAGGGCTTGATTTGACTGATTAAAATCATTACACATGATGACTTCTACATGAGGTGTGATCTTATCAGTAAGACTGAGATCTGTGCACAATTCAACACCAGTTATGGTACTATAACTGGTAACCAGCTTTGTTTGCAGGCAGGTTTAATGATTACAATTTGAATCACTGATAATCAATAAAACGTTAGGCTAGATACATTCTTTTTAGCGACATTATACCTGGTGAAGGCTACAAAAAGTTATTAACTTTTGGGCCCGAAACCAGAAATTGACTTCATAACCAAACCTAGACCTCCCGCCCACCGCCCCCCCCCCAAAAAAAAAGAAAAAGAAAAAAAAAAAACAACGTGCAATGAAAAAAATTCATTTGCACTAGAATTGCTAAGTACATTCCATTCCATTCCATTACATTACATATAGCATAAACATATCACCAACACTTCTCGACCTTTATTTTCATTACCTGCAGGAGCCTCCAGCGCGCTACACAAGAATCAACGAACATACGAAATACTAACCAACAAAAAAAAAGTTTGCCGGAAGTACTACAGTCTCAGAGCACAACCGATCGTGGTTGCTACAGATTTTTTTTTCTATAATCAATTATCAATAATCGATAAATGGGGCCAGAGTTACGTCCACCGATTGCTAGGACACGATTGATCATCACAACATTCTGTCTACCCACTACTAAAATGGGGGTGGCGCTTCAGGAATTAGAAAAAAAAGACTCGTATGCATACCGTCGAAATTACTTTATGTCTTTGATCTCAAATACTTCAAAACAACTCTGATCCAGGCTTTCTCTGACGTAATTCTCTTGTCCTTACTTGATTGGTCGCTGTTATTGCGGACAACAGTGGTAGCCGCCTTGCTTGCAACAAGATTTTCAGACCGAATAGTAGTGTCAACAGACGCTTATCTATAGAAAGGTTACAGTTTGTTAAACCACTTTGAGAAGAAATCCGACTTGGTCACGCCAGCAAATTTAGATAAAATGTGTCGAGTGATTTCAATGATTTATCGTGTCGGCATCGGTGACAATATAAAAAAAAGAGATTTTTTTTTTTACAGGAAGTTGCGTGTATATATATATATATATATATATATATATATATATATATATATAAGTGTGCCTGTCTGTCTGTCCGTCTGGACCATGTTCGTTTGCCAATATGAGAGACTTTGTATTTTGCTATTTTTGTTTTGTACGGTTACATCATGAAAATTACTCACCATAAACACATTTCTAAACTTTCCAATTCCATTTGGTATTTTCCTAGTAGATGCTGAAATGCCGATATCATTGTCGATAGAAACAATTCAAAAGATTGAAGAGAGCTGCGGGTAAACTTGATAGGTTCCTCGACGGTGCCTGGTTTTTGGCGTCGACAACTTTTAGGATGTAGCTTCGTCTGCTCAATCGTTGCTTAAACTTAAGTTATTCGCCAAATTTAGCTTGAAAGTTTAGGTGACGCATCATTCTCAAATTCAAAGTGCTTCCGGAAAGAATGAGAGTCCTGAAATGGAAGATGTTTGGAATAAAGAAATTGTACGGGAATAGATAATCACAGTCAAATAGTGGCAGATTAAGGAGAATGGGGCGGGTTAGGCCCCGGTTGCGGCCCCGGCTTGCCATGTGAAAATGCGATAGAAAAACACTACTTAGACTTTGTCCTATGTTCCTCGGACTCTTTCTTAGGCTCAGCGCAACTTTGCCAGAGTTTTCTTTGTAGCTTGTCAGCTGATTTGTCAAGAGGAGTGTCCTTGGGTCACTCCATCATCCCCCTACCCTCCCTGACCTTATCAAAAAGCTAGGTCCGTTCCTGTCAGGTTTAATTGCACGTTAACGAACCCACTTCACTTTCCTTCTTCGCAGAGAGCATGACGAAGTCCTGCAACGCGCACGCATACACTGACGTTCTTTTACGTAGAAATCAGGGCTTCAGACATTTCTTTTTGTTACATCTTGTTTTGAAACGGAAATTAACTTTCATCTCAGTTTCTTGTCTGAACGACATCATCATTAGGTTTTGTGATAGGCCTAATGTAGCAATCATGCGGATTCTGAGAAGCCATATACTGTACTCAACCATTTTCTCATACCGCTAATCACGCTGAGAACAGATTAGGCCAAAAAAAAAAAAAATTGTTGCATTGGCGTAACATGAGATTTTCAAATAGGGTCGGTCGGGCGGATTTTTTTTTTTTTTTTTTTTTTTTTTTTTTTTTTTTTTGCTACCTGCATTTTACGTGTAAAACTCGTGCTCAGCTCAGTAAACAGTTACAACTGCTGCACCGAATGTGCTGTGTTCATCTATTCTACAAATCATTTATGAGGCCGATATTACTGGAATTATACCCCTTCACAGAATTTAAAGATGTTGAAATCCCTATCCTGAATGTTTTCACTTCATATTTTACTATTTTGACTTAGATAAGATAGATGCAAATTGACCCATATGTACGATCTTTTCATCGCACACGGCGATCTCTATTACAGTCCCACATATACAGATTCGTGTAAGTTCTCCACACAAGAAACCTATGGCAAAACTGTGCACAATACATCGCAGTCTGAATGCTACGTATACACTGAATAAATCTTGTTAGAGTACGTGTCCATGTTGGAAACAGATGACGCAAGGAAGGCTTATGCGAGGCGCTCGATCTCTCCCTCGTACATCCGATATCCCCAGAGCCGTTTCCACTTCCGGGTCTGTGCGATCGCGATCGCAATCAACAAGATATTTGATATCGATAGCAAAAAAAAAATAATAAAAAAAACATGGGGTCGGCGGAATTTTTAGGGTCGGGCGGGTTACGCCAATGCAACAATTTTTTTTTTTTGGCCTAAGCAGAATTAGCAGGAGAAAGTGACTTTTTTTTTCTTCAGAATGATGTCATCTACAACGAAACTAAGATCGTAAAGGAAGCCATTTTAACAATCGTTATGTCATGGATTCCTAGTACTACGAAGATTGCATTACTGGAGCAAAGTATTTTCTGTTCCTCCTTTGTCCTTCTCACCCCTTCCCCGCCCCCTCCTATTATAGTCTACTATACTGGTCTATACATGTACGTCTTTCTATCTTTTCAATCGATTAAAACAAAAACAAAGTTTTTAATATCGTTCAGGATATTCCGAAATATGCGCATGTTTCGTCGTTTATCGATCAAGTTTAAAACATTGTGATTCAGTTTCATGCTTTTAGTTTATCATCAGTTTTCGTCGATTCCAATTCCATTTCGCCGTCCGCGGTAGCTGATAACGAGACAGCAAGAGCAAGATTTCGTCTAATAGCACTCATTTTCATCAAACGTCCACTCAGATCATCTCCCAGATATTCGATCAGGGCCCTGTTTTATGAAGGGTTAAAATTTATTATATAGTTGATTTCACCTGTAAGTCTATGGCAGCCTGTGTGGTAAGGAAATTTAAAATCGATTTTATTTTTTGACAAAACGGGGCCCTGATGCTTTAATTATTGACTTTATAATCGAATGCATTCGGTACCAGAAGATCCCCCGATTTCTCCACGTTTTGACCTAAGATCGACCGGCGACCGACCAGAATAAAATCAACAGGGCATCGCTTGGGCATCGTTAGCAGATACTGAGGCTTTACAGCCCGCTCGACTTTTCCAAAATCGTTGGGCGATGACTAAGTTTTTACGGCGACCGAGCAGGCTGCAAATTGGCCAGACGCCGCTCTAAGTTATGAGCTTGTGCCTTGGACAAACATGTAGACCTACAGTGAAAAAATAATGCAATTGAATCAAGTGACAACGACAAAGATAAGGTTAAAGCATTAAATATGTTCGTGGGTTGTTGTTGTTTTCCTCTAATGTAGACTTCACATCTAGAGGCTACTACAGTTCATGACGTCATGTAAGCAACAACAGAACCACAGAACAAAGCAAAATACAGAACATATCGAAATACATTAACCACATTAATCCGGGCATCTCGAAAGCGATATTATTCAGACATATTAGAATCAAATAAGGACAGTAAAACCAAACTGTGGCGAACTATCAATGACCTTATTAAGAATAAAAAGAAAGAACTCCCGACCGTTATTTCCGAAAATGACCAAGATGTTAACGACCCTGAAATCATTGCAAATTGTTTTAATAAGTTCTTTACCAACATAGGCCCCAATCTCGCCTCAACAATACTTCCAAACGCTAGAAATTTTACAGATTACCTTCCTGAAAGTAATAATAATTCTTTATTTTTTACTCCCACGAATGAAAATGAAATACTGAATATTGTTCGATCTTTTAAGTCGAGTAGATCATGTGGCCACGATGGATTAAGTATGCACTTACTAAAACAAATAATATATTTTTTAGTAACCCCCATAGTACATATCTGTAACTTATCATTATCTACTGGGATCTTCCCAAATTCTTTAAAGATTGCGAAAGTAATCCCTATTCACAAAAAAGATGATGCGTCCCAAATAAAGAATTATCGTCCAATTTCATTATTGCCCGTCATTTCCAAAATCCTTGAAAAGATTGCACATGAACGTTTGTATAAGTTTCTAGTTGATAACCACATTTTAAATCCTAACCAATTTGGTTTTCGAAAAGGTTTTTCTGCAGATTTTGCAATCATTCAAACTTGTGACAAAATTATCGATTCTATTGCGAACAAACAGCACGTGATAGGAGTTTTTATGGACCTGAGCAAGGCCTTTGATACAATAGACCATGGAATTTTATTAAAAAAGCTACATAATTATGGCATAAGAGGAATAGTTCTTTCCTGGTTCCGAGATTATTTATCCCAACGTCAGCAATACGTAGCATTTCATTCAAGTACCTCGTTTAAGTCATATATTACTTGCGGTGTACCACAGGGATCCATTTTAGGACCTCTACTTTTTCTTATATATATTAACGATATTATAAATTCCTCAACCCTTCTCACCTATGTATTATTCGCGGACGATACCAGTGTCTTCTACTCTCACAACTGTTTAAACACACTAGTGGATATACTTAATTCTGAGCTTGCAAAAATTTCTACATGGTTTAAATGCAATAAATTATCATTAAATATAGATAAAACGTGTTTCATAAACTTCAATACTTCACATTTGCAACCGATAATGCCTAATAACATTATTATTGATGGTATGCCCATTATTGGAAAAAAATCAACCAAGTTCTTAGGGGTAACCCTTGACTCCAATTTAAATTGGAATAACCACATTGATAATATAACCACATTAATATCTAAAGTCATTGGAATACTTCGGAGATTAAAATATTTTGTAACGGAAAAAGTACTCACTATGTTATACAATGCATTAATCTTACCGTATATTAATTATTGTAATGTTGTCTGGGGAAACTGTAATAAAACCAAAGTAAATGTTATTTTTCTTTTACAGAAAAAGGCAATAAGAATATGTACTAACTCACATTATTTAGAACATACTGATCCATTATTCCTTAGACTAAAAGTTCTTAAAGTTGACGATATACACAAATTTCAAACAGCAATATTTATGTTCAAATACACGCAAAATCTACTCCCACTCTTCCACAACGCATTTTCCCTTAACAGGGATGTCCATGCTTACCCCACGCGCCATCGTAATGATTTCCATTTGAATAACCCTAAACTCCTATTAGCTCAAAAATCAATTCGGCATAACGGGCCTGATATTTGGAATTCACTCCCTCTCCACATAAAACAGTGCACATCTCTCTATTCCTTTAAGGCAAATACAAAGAAATATTTCTTGGCACAATATCATACGGTACAGTAATCATTAAACATGTACCTCTTATACTCAACAACAAGGCAATATTTTGGTCCACCCCCTTTTCCCTTTCTTTTACTTTGCTGCTTGACCCTTCGCCCATATTATAACATATTCAATCATTTTCTTAGAAGTGCTGACCATCAACACTTTCGCGCTTCATCACCTGCACACGCACTCACAGGCACCACTCCTGTTTACCAAGTAATTGTATAAAACTGGATTTACACGCATTTTAACATGGCCCATCCGTATTAGTGTTCAAGTACTACAATAAAAAATGGTAATTTAACTCTGGCTGTCCGTCTGTTCAAGCACGGCTTATAACGGCGGCCCTCTGCATTATATGTATATATTATATATTGTACTGTGAATCAAGTCATTATTGGCCATATAAACATTTTGTATGTTATTTAACGCATGACGCAAATCTCTCGTTTGAAGAGGCTACACCCCAGTAAATAATGCCAGTGCATATCTTGGCAATCAATGACTTAAAGTCAAAGATATAAAACACCTGTTTCTTGACCCTGGCCTAATCTAAGCATCAGTCATCGCCACAGCGCCACAGGAGGGGGGGGGGGGGGGGGGCACCGCGAGAGGAGGAGATTGTTTTGGTTTTGGCATGGGCCATGTAGCTCCATGGTGCGTGTGTGTGTGTACGTGTGTGTGTGTGAGTGTAGACATTCAGCGTATGCAGACAGAGCATGCCTGTACTGTAGTGACCGGAACTATTGTCATTCCATTTTGCTCTCCCCTTCTCCCTCCCCCATCTCTCCCCCCTCTCCCTCCCTCTCTCCCCCTCGCTCTCCCTCTCTCTCTCTCTCCCTCTCTCTCTCTTTCTCAATGATCCAGTCAGCAGGCTGATTGTAACCAGGGAGGTAGTCTCACCTCCCCGTTGTAACTCACTGCCAAATAGCACATTGTCAGCACCGGCAAACTGGCAATGCTCTCCTTCTTATTCCTGTATTTTCGTTATTTACGGGTCAATTTTTTTCGTTCGAAATGTAAAATGGATGACCATAGAATTTCTCAATAGAATATAAAATTGAAAACTTTAAAAAGGATAGAGAAAATTGAGTTCACTTTGAATGGTCTGCCACAGGCAGATATCCTTATCATGCTCTTACGTAATACGACAGCTGCTTTCTCAACGATCCAGTCAGCAGGCTGATTGTAACCAGGGAGTAGTCTCACCTCCCCGTTGTAACTCACTGCCAAATAGCACCGGCAAACTGGCAATGCTCTCCTTCTTATTCCTGTATTTTCGTTATTTACGGGTCAATTTTTTTCGTTCGAAATGTAAAATGGATGACCATAGAATTTCTCAATAGAATATAAAATTGAAAACTTTAAAAAGGATAGAGAAAATTGAGTTCACTTTGAATGGTCTGCCACAGGCAGATATCCTTATCATGCTCTTACGTAATACGACAGCTGCTGGAGTCATCAAACCCTGGCTTGGCCTCCAGGTTTGTCACGCCTGAGCAGAAAGTTTATTTGCAATGGACAAGCAGGGCCATTTCTTCCACCTCCCTGGTACAAGTACTTCGACTCCCAACTCCCAAACGACAAATATACGCACCCCACTTTGGGTACACCCCGGTTGGGGACTCGCCTCAAACGAGGGATTGACGGCATGCGTTTCATTTGTCTTTATATACAAAATATGACTTACTATGTAATATGTCAATAATTTTCAGAATTGTATTTGTGTAATTGAACCTGCCTTTGTTATTTTTGTATTCTGAAAGAAAATATGAAATGCAGAAAATAAAATCTTTTCAAACAAACAAACAACAATATTACAAGAATATAACGTATCATCAACATTTTCTCTCTTTTTTTTTCTAGAATGATGAAAGAGCACGAGACTTACCTCTATCAGAAAGCTGGGGGAATACCATTAACTTATGTCAGTAACAAATTAGTGGAATGTCTACTCTTCAAGAAAAAAATGAAAATAATTCAGAAAATTCTCCTTATATTTTCGTTATATTGTTGTCTATACATGACGTCATGACCTGTAGTAGTCTCCTTATCCAGTGATGTCGGTACCGAGACTTTAAATATTCAGTACATTTGAGTCCCATGCCCAATTTCTCTCAAACTCAGCTGTTCATAACTGGTTTCAGGCAAAATTTGGGTTTACATTTCCAGTCATAACTCTCTAGCTTGTTGAAGACTTATCTGTTTACTCAATCTTAATTATGTTGTTGTTGTTGCTGTCGTTATGTACATATTGCTGTATTTCACCTCAACATCATACTATTTTTTTCCGGATTGACGGACTTAGAAACATCAATATTTAGCGCTATATCAATGTTATTCATTACATGGGCGTAAATCCCGGGGGGGGGGGGGATGGGGGGATATATCCCCCTGAAATGGAGGAGGGGGGGATGGCCTGTACAATCATCCCCCCCTGAATTTTGGAAAAAAATGGAGGAAGCAGAAATGTGATTGTATCAATTTTGGCATATTGCATGACGTTTGTACGCCGGCCTTCAGACAGGTAACAGAGCTGAACAGTATTCTATCTTGTAGGAAAATGTATACATAATTTTCTCAAGCGCTCGCTCGCTTCGCTCGCTCGCGAAGAAAGTAACATGGACATACACTGTAAGGTTATATGGCTCAGACGTTGACAACGTCAGTATATGCTATGACGCGAGTAACTTGGGACCATCTGCAAAATATGTACGAAAACAAACAAACAATAACAAAAACTATATTGTCATAATTGAAACCCCTCCATTTCCTGAGTCATTCATGAGAAACGACAGTGACTGATGACTCAGTCAGGATACTAAGTACATTTATGGCCATACCCAGGGAAGATCAGGGGCGTCGAATCTATCTCGGGGGGGGGGGGGGAGGGGGGGGGAGGGGGGGAGGGGGGAGGGGGGGGGAGGGGAGGGGGGGGGGGGGGGCAAAGGGGCATTTGTGTTTAGGCAGACAAATCATTTATCCCCCAAGCAATTCCCGAGATGAGGACAAATCTCGAACTTTCTTAATGAACAATTGCAATGGAGAATTGCAATCATAAACATGCAAAAGCTCCGCTATACTGGATCCCTTTCGATAAGTACACTTTTGAGAATGACGTATATTTCCCTACTTTATCAAAGAGTGTGCAGCGGATCTTTCACTTAACAAAAGCTCCCTCATATGCAGAGGCGTCGATGGGGGGGGGGGGGGATGGTTCACCCATAAAAAGTGGGACAAACATAAGCGAAAAATAAAGCTACAAACGGCAGTTTTTGGAGTGTAAAATGTCAAAATTTTAAAGCTCTGTGGTATCTTTCACACAATGGCTGTTCAGCCACACAGTGTATTTTTCACCTAGTGAATTTCCTGCCACACTATGGTATCTTTCACACAGTGACCTCTACTGCCACACCGTTACCTTTCACACAGTGATCTCTCTGCACAATGTAGTATATTTCACTCTGTGAGTTCTCCAACCAAACATTCAAACACCACACCGTGTACACTCTGTGGAGATTTTCCATACAGTTACCACACTGTGAGTACTCTGCGGTAGTTTTACATCCAGACTCACCACTGTGTACACTATATGGTGATTTCCATCCAGTCTTCACACTGTGAACACTCCGTGGTGAGTTTCCTTCCAGTGCTGTCACATTGTCTAGTAGCTCTAATACAGTTTACAGAAAGAGTTATTTCCAATAATTAATTCACTCGTTGTGAAGAAACAGAAATACAGAAGATTTCATGAAAATGGCAAGCTTTCTAGGTTATGGCCTGATTCCTGCATACTTTGATCCGCTTTAAAGAACAAGTTCACCTTCACAGACATGTGTGTTTAGTGAATGTAGCAATATTAGTAGAACACATCAGTGAAAGTTTCAGGAAAATCAGACAATCCGTTCAAAAGTTATGAACTTTTGAAGTTTCTGCTCAGTGAAGGCTGGATGAGAAGACTACTTTAGATTGTGATGTCACATTCATGAGTACAACGATATAAAGAAAATATTAAGAAAATTCAACATATTTTCACTTTCCTCACTTTAAATAAAAGTTCTTTTAGATTCAGCTCTTTTAGAAGGCAAGAAGAATAATATTACCCTTAACATTCCATTCATCGACTCCAATGGGGGAGGACGTTTATTCGTAGCGCTCTCCGACCGACGGCCACCGCCCTTCGTTTTACGCTTGGAATGCAGGCACTACTCTACTGGCAACGTAACATGGATTAACAGAACTGCATTTCTGTCATCTGCTGATTTTGATAGTCCATATAACGAAGAACTCATCACTTCTGCAAATTTTCGTTCATTTATTTGAACATTTTGTTACGTTTACTCCCAACATGGCTGACCGCCCAGACCGCATGCCTACCCGTTCTACACGCCCGAAGGAGAAGTCTAGGGCACCACATGCCAACCAACCCGCCCCGCCCGCAAGTGATAGCAGCTCTCACAATGATACCACTGAAACGCCATGTGACGCTTCTAACCTAACTCTAGCTGACATTCAACGGTCTATTTCCCGCTCATCCGCTTCAGTCTGCGAAAAACTGGACGCCCTAAAGCTAGAAGTTACTGCAATTAATGGCAAGCTCACGGAACTGGAAGCCTCGGTTTCAATGAACTCCGATAAAATAATCGAAATTGAACAGAGGAAGCTTCCAGATATCGTGAACAAGATGGCGGACGAGATCTCCAAACTCAACGATAAGCTGACCGCCATGGAAATTCATGGCCGACGGAGTAACCTCCTATTCTACGGAGTAACGGAAACACCGAACGAACAAATTGACCGGGTTCTTCGTGACGCCTTCATTCATCTTGGGTTCAGCGCGACCGATGCTGATGGCATCCAGCTAGCCAATGCCCACCGGCTTCCTCGCCGCGACTTTGGTTCCAACCAGGCCTCTGGAGGCCCATCCCGCGACCCTCCCCCGAGAGCTATCATCGCCAGATTTGTGTTCATGCGTGACAGGAACCTCGTTCTCAACGCGTTCGAGACACGGCAGCGTCAACCGCGGGCTGGCGATGACCCAGGACTCTCCAACCGCAGAATTACCGTGCGTACCGACCTGCCTCCCAGTCTAAAAGCTCGGAGAGGTGAGCTCGCGAAGATTGCCTACGACCTACGAAAGCAGAAAGGTGTCTCTACAAAAATACTTCTCGCTGGAACCAAGGTTGTGCTAAAATGGAAAGAAAAAGCTGCGTCGGACTGGAATCTATATCATGAGTAATATCCTTTCATTTATTTCGTCTTTTTCATTCATGCATTCTGCACTTAAACTCTGCCAGTTCTGAGTTCTTATAACAATACACCGTGTTAGTGTTTTATACTCTCTGGCTATAATTGTATACAAAGGTGATGATGATACCCACATTATTACTGTTAAAATAGGGAAAAGAAATGACTCACAACTTTGTATTGATAAATTGTATTTTGATATTTTACCGATATGTGCATCGGTTACGGGTCGGAGAAGACTCCATGTATTGTGTGTGTAGGTCTGGAGCCTTTCGGGTGATTTAAGCAACGATTAACTGAAGGTTTAATAACTGCAAGTTATTAGCATTATCTATTCGTTGTCTGTTTTTACTCCTCTTAGAAAGGAAAGACTCCCATAACTTGCATGTTCAAGGCATGCATTTGTATAGTACATTTTTCTTTCACGCCTACCGGAGTATATTCCCTCCATGTTTTAAACCTACATTAACTCTAGCTGGAGCCTTCGGGTGATTTAAGCAACGATTAACTGAAGGTTTAATAACTTCAAGTTATTTGCATTATGTATTCGTTGTCTGTTTTTGCTCCTCTTAGAAAGGAAAGACTCCCATAACTTACATGTTCAAGGCATGCATTTGTATAGTACATTTTTCTTCCACGCCTACCGGAGTATATTCCCTCCATGTTTTAAACTCATGTGACATGCACAAGGTATAATGTAATGAGTCCCTTTTTTGGAGGGGGTTGTGATATTTCTTTTTGATACCGCTATGTACTACATAATGAATCAAGGTTGTGTTAAAATGGAAAGAAAAAGCTGCGTCGGACTGGAATTTATATCATGAGTAATATCCTTTCATTTATTTCGTTTTTTTCATTCACGCATTTTGCACTTAACCTCTGCCATTTCTGAGTTCTTAACAATACACCGTATTAGTGTTTTATGCTTTCTGGCTATAATTGTATACAAAGGTGATGATGATACCCACATTATTACTGTTACAATAGTGAAAAGAAATGACTCACAACTTTGTATTGATAAATTGTATTTTGATATTTTACCGATATGTGCATCGGTTACAGGTCGGAGAAGTAGACCGACCGCCATGTTGTTTTAGAACCAGGCTTTGCTTGCGGGGGTTGCGAGTTTGGCGGCCTAGCTGCGACTCCATGTATTGTGTGTGTAGGTCAGGAGCCTTTCGGGTGATTTAAGCAACGATTAACTGAAGGTTTAATAACTGCGTGTTATTAGCATTATGTATTCGTTGTCTGTTTTTGCTCCTTTTGGAAAGGAAAGTCTCCCATAACTTGCATGTTCAAGGCATGCATTGGTATAGTACATTTTTCTTCCACGGCTACCGGAGTATATTCCCTCCATGTTTTAAACTCGTGTGACATGCACAAGGTATAATGTATTCACATGAGTCCCTCTTTTGGAGGGGGTTGTGATATTTCTTTTGATACCGCTATGTACTACATAATGAATCTTACCATAAACCTGGATAATTAGATTTTAAAAATTTATTTTATATAATGGATTAAGAGAGGAGGGTGGGTTGGCTGTCGATATCTTCGAAAGAAATGTGTAGTTTGATATTTTTTGTCACTCTACTATCATTAGTGAAGTGCTCTAAGGTAGAGCTAGTGATGTACATGCTTATTTTTTCGTTTGTCTCTGCATTGATGTTTAAATGTTTCATCCTTGTATTCATTGGCAACGCCAAATGTGCACATTTGCCCTTAAGGAAGGTCACATGTTTACAATTTTTAATTGAACGTACCGAAGTGTCACCCGCACAGGTTGAACCTATGCATCCCTATGTTCTCATATTTACCTATGGAAAATTGTTTCATACATTATCCCACCTAGTGTCACATTCCATTCGCATTTGCAGTGCCCCAGTACTTCTTAATTGTTCACTTGTTATTCGCATTTCCGAATTCCATGCATTCACGCTGGTGTATTTTTCCTCCTTCTTGCATAAACATGTTTTTCCAATGTCGGCATCAACTGTCCAGGTGCATGTATGTCTCAAAGACAAACATGTTTACGTGTCTTCTACCATTTTGTGTCCAGGTCAACGGCAATATGGCTTGCCCAACATTGCTGTACATTCTGTTACATTTCCCAACGAAAATAGGATGAATTGCTTTGAGTTTTATCACAATGAATATGAGTAATGCTTTTGTAGATGTTCGGTCATTGGAAGGTGAAAGTTCTGTAACCCTTACAAATAATGAGAACGGTGATAATTCTGACTTAAAATTTTTTTCAACCACAGAAACCGATGAATTAAAACTTGATTTTGATCCTAATGATATTCCACCTCACATGTTTTCTACAAGTTACTGCTTAGAAAAAGATGTCATTACATTATCCAATTCGGACCCAAATCAAATCTTTTTTTCTCATTTTAATATTAGGAGTTTAAACCAACATTTTGATCAACTTCGCTTATTCATTGATGAATTACGATTCACATTTGGTGTCATCGGCCTCAGTGAAACATGGTTACAGGAGGTGTCTCCTTCTTCATTGCTTCATATTGATAGATTCAAACTGATTACAAATAATAGACCGTGCAAGAAAGGAGGTGGAGTTGGTTTTTATGTAACAGAAAATTTAAACCATCGGTTATTAGAAGAGTTCAGTTTTATGACAGAATTTTTTGAAAGTATTTTCATTGAGATAAAAGTACCAAATAAAGGAAATGTAATTGTTGGAGAAATTTATAGGCCACCAAACTCTAATTTTACTGAATTCGGTGAATTAATCCACGGTATTTTGTCGAATAACTATTTCAAGAATAAATTATGTTTTCTTATGGGTGATTTTAATTCAAATCTTTTAAATTATGATAATCATAATTGCCAAGAGTTTCTTAATCAACTGTTGTCTAAGTCTTTTATTCCTCTCATAAGGAGACCTACAAGAATCACCGACCTCTCTTCTACTTTAATAGATAATATATTTGTTAACAAGTCATTTTCTGATATTTCATCTGGTATTGTTGTTACGGATATCTCTGATCATTTTCCTGTGTATGCACTTATTGGTAGTATCCACCCTCTTGCTGACAGTGTGCAAAAAAAATCCGGTTTTCGTGTTATGTCAGACTCGAACCTGAATAGTTTTAGAGAAAGGTTGAAACTCGTTGATTGGTCGATTGTATATAATCAAAATGACGTAAATCTATCTTTTGATATTTTTATAGATATTTTGATAACTCAGCTTAATATTGCTATCCCTTGTCGTAAATTCTCTAACTCAAATCATAAAAAAGTACCCCGGCAGCCATGGGCTACAAAATCACTTTTAAAATCAATCAATAAGAAAAATAAACTTTATCATAAATATCGCAAAGTACCCACAGTTACAAACAAGTCCAGATATACTCAGTATCGTAATATCCTCACTTCTGCATTACGGTCAGCCAAACGGATGTATTTTATGAATCAATTCGACAAATGTAAATTTGATATGAAGGGTACGTGGAGGGTGATAAACCGAGCGTTGAAACGTAATACTGATAATAACGTGCCTAGTTATATTCAAGAGGATGATGTTCGTATTGATGACCCCATAGATATAGCTGAAGTTTTTAATGATTTTTTTGTAAACATTGGGCCAAATCTGGCTGATAGAATTCCTGAAGCACAGCGAGAATTTCACTCTTTCCTGGGTAGTAGGAATATGGAATCTTTATTTTTTGTCCCAATTGTCGAAGATGAAATAATAAAGATTGTTGATAAGTTAAATAATAAAAAAAGTTCGGGATATGATGGAATCACAAACTTCTTGGTAAAAAATGTGATTCATGAAATAATCTCGCCTCTTACTTATATTTTCAATCAATCTTTGTCTACTGGTAAAGTTCCTCAAAAAATGAAAGTAGCCAGAGTTGTTCCCATTTTTAAAAAAGGGCGAAAAGACCGTGTCAATAATTATCGCCCCATTTCTCTTTTAACTTCTTTTTCAAAGATACTCGAAAGACTTGTGTATAAACGCACCCTTAATTTTTTTCTTCAGGCAAAAATATTTACTGAATCTCAATTTGGATTTCGGAAAAAACATAGTACAACTCACGCATTACTCAAGTTTATTGATAAGATAGCTCATGCTATAGATGATGTTTCTCACACTGTCGGTGTTTTCCTTGACTTCTCCAAGGCATTTGATACAATAGACCATGACATTTTACTTTATAAGTTAAATCATTACGGAATTCGGGGAAGGGCGCTAGAATGGTTCACTGATTATTTAACGAATAGAAAACAATTTGTAAGTATTCACGGTCACGATTCCCAACCAAAACTGATTTCTTGTGGTGTTCCACAGGGTTCCTTGTTAGGCCCACTTCTTTTTATTTTATATATTAATGATATCCAGAACTCCTCTAAGATTCTCTCCTTCGTTTGCTTTGCAGATGATACAAATTTGTTCTTCTCTCATCAAAATCCTGATGCGCTTATAAACATAATAAATAAAGAACTTGTTTCTGTCCAATCTTGGATTTTTGCGAACAAATTATCCTTAAACATTGATAAAACTCAGTATATGTTATTCAGTAATTCGCTACCTGTGTTACCTCTCTCTGTCAAGATAAACAACATTGATCTGTCACAGGTCAACAATACAAAATTTTTGGGTCTTCATATCGATAGTGATTTATCTTGGAGAACCCATGTTAATTATGTAAGCAGAATTATTGCTAGAAACACCGGGGTTCTTAACAAACTTAGCTATTATTTTCCAAGTAATATTCTACAGAGCATATATTTAACTTTGATATCTCCCTATCTCAACTATGGGATTCTGGCGTGGGGAAATGCTTCTAAAAACCTTATCGATTCGTTATTTCTTGTACAAAAACGAGCTGTTAGAATTGTTAACCACACTGGATATTTATCCCACACGAACGAACTTTTTGTAAGTAATAAAATTTTGAAAATTCCCGAGTTATTTTATTACAACGTCGGCCTGTTTATGTTTCAATTTTCAACTGGCCAATTACCGGACGTATTTTCCCAAATGTTTACAAGAAATTATACAGTTCATGATTATCCAACTCGTCAACGTTACGCATATCACCTTCCACGTACCCGAACAATTTTCGCGAAAAAAACCATTATGTTCGCTGGGCCCAAATATTGGAACGAACTCCCTATGGAACTTGTAAGTTGTACCACTGTAACCTCATTCAAACGAAAACTGAAGCAATATCTTCTTAGCAGCTACATTGTACGGCATGCATAGTGTATAGTTCTTGTTGCTCTTTACTGTTACCCCTTGTCTATCCCACCTTAGTCCGGCGGGATCCTAACCATGAACACTATTTTTGAACAGTCTGCCTATTGCGCTGTTCATGCACCTATTGTTCCACTCGGTTATCGAAACTCTCGCGCGTGACAGCTGTCGGTTACTATGGTCACACGGAATGCTTGGTTTTAGGACCCATGCTGGAATGTTACTCCTGAGCTTTCGGTATTGTTTACATTCACGACAAATCTCATTATCCCACCTTCTACTTATGTATTTATGACATACAGTTACGCCATTTTCTATACTCTGCAACACACCCCTTGAATCTCTGCAGTTGTTGTTCACTGCTGCAACATGTGACCTTTCAGCTTTCTGTTTTTCTGTATTTTTATTTAGTGATATATATTTAATTGGATTTTTTGTTTTGTTTGTTTTAATCGGTTTCCCCAGATATAGTTGGTCTTAAAAAAACATCCGTACTTTAAACTTCCCCTAATCTGATTACTCACGGGACCTGCGGCTGTACAAGCTAATGCTTTTACGCAGGCCCCATCATATTTTTTTTTTTTTCGCATTATGACCACAGTGTAATTCGCATGCATACAGACCTCGTGTTTATACCAAATCAAACTTCTGTACATTCTGATGAAGTCTCATCTGAATTATGTTTTGTATAATTTTCGTATTTATATACTTTATTGTGATATATGTGAGAAATATGAAAATAAATTGAAATGAAATGAAATGAAACATACGTCTGTGACAAGGTGAGGAAATGTACACTTTTTTCAAGAAGTGAAATTTTGTGAAATTCTCTTTTTATTTTCTTTATATATTGTAAGCTGTGACATCATACACTGTAGCAGTCTTCACATTCAGCAGTAACTGCGCAGATACTTTAAAAATTCATAACTTTTAAACGGATTGTCCGATTTTCCCCAAACTTTCACTGATTTGTTCTACTAATATTGTTGCATTCACGCAATCCACATGTATATGAAGGTGAACTTGTCCTTTAACAGATGAAATTTCATATTGTCAAACCCCCCAGATTGTTAAGATGCAGTCTTGTAGAGCACTACTGATACCTTAAAGGAGAAGACAAAAGTGCGCAAATGTGTACTCTGCATCAATACACTAATCTTATACCAAAATCAAAAACACTTCTCTTATACTACAAACTCAATCACAATATAAATGATTTACAAATACAGCTCACAGTAACATCTATAATGTATCTCGGCATCATAGTTTTTAAAGCCTCAAGGTATAAACTTGCCAGGACAAGACTTTTATGATAATCTATATCATACAAAAATAAGAGGAAAATATAATGAAATATTAAAACGTACTTTATTCTGTAATTGCCCACAAAATATTCTTTCAGTTTTATGAAAGAAAAAGCTATGTTTCAATGACAATTTGCATGACTATTATGAAACACAAGTTTGCTTCATTTCCTGTTATTACAAACCCATTCAGGAATATGTTACTGCAGCGAGCTCTCCTGGCGTAGCACATATCTTCATATTTCCTATATCAAAACAAACAAACAAACAAACAAACAAACATAATCTTACTTTCAGGGCAATAATAATTTTACAGACCAATCTTTGGTACATTTACATCATTAATAGCCACATCTGGGCGAGTGAAATCCTTTTAATGATGGTTTCTTGGTACAATCGAGTATGTTATAGGGCTTGATTTGACTGATTAAAATCATTACACATGATGACTTCTACATGAGGTGTGATCTTATCAGTAAGACTGAGATCTGTGCACAATTCAACACCAGTTATGGTACTATGACTGGTAACCAGCTTTGTTTGCAGGCAGGTTTAATGATTACAATTTGAATCACTGATAATCAATAAAACGTTAGGCTAGATACATTCTTTTTAGCGACATTATACCTGGTGAAGGCTACAAAAAGTTATTAACTTTTGGGCCCGAAACCAGAAATTGACTTCATAACCAACCCTAGACCTCTCGCCCACCGCCCCCCCCCCCCAAAAAAAGAAAAAAAAAACAACGTGCAATGAAAAAATTCATTTGCACTAGAATTGCTAAGTACATTCCATTCCATTCCATTCCATTCCATTCCATTACATTACATTACATATAGCATAAACATATTACCAACACTTCTCGACCTTTATTTCCATTACCTGCAGGAGCAGCGCGCTACACAAGAATCAACGAACATACGAAATACTAACCAACAAAAAAAAAAGTTTGCCGGAAGTACTACAGTCTCAGAGCACAACCGATCGTGGTTGCTACAGATTCTTTTTTTCTATAATCAATTATCAATAATCGATAAATGGGGCCAGAGTTACGTCCACCGATGATCATCCGCACTATTATAAAGTGAAACGCGAGCAGCATGTTGGAAAATACGATTGCTAGGACACAATCGATCATCACAACATTCTGTCTACCCACTACTAAAATGGGGAGGGCGCTTCAGGAACTAGAAAAAAAAAAGACTCGTATGCATACCGTCGAAATCATTTTATGTCTTTGATCTCAAATACTTCAAAACAAGTCATTGTCCTGTGTGGCAAACTGTATCATCCGGACGAGTTTCTTGGTAAACCCTGTCGAAGTACTTCAAGTAAATTCGAAAGGGTCGAAGATGAAATCTTGAGCCTTTCTTTTTTGGTGAGATAATGAGAAACCTCTTATGAAATATGAAAGAGCATGTAATTCTTTGAGGAATTCAACGTTTATTTGATGAAAATTGGTTTTGAAATGGCTGAGTTATCCAAAAAAGAGCGATTCTAATAAAGTGTGGGACCCACACTTTATTATGATCGCTTTGTTTTACTTTGTTTTGGGATGTTTCAGTCGTTCCAAACCCGATTTTCATCAAATAAAATTCATCTTAAAATGGTATGTTCTGTACTATATCATAAGTGTTTTCTCGGTATCTCGCAAAAAGTTAAAAGCCCAATTCTCATCTCCACCGATACTGTACCATCCCTTTAAAGGAACTCTGATCCAGGCTTTCTCTGACGTAATTATCTTGTCCTTACTTGATTGGTCGTCATTCTGTCTACCCACTACTAAAATGGGGGTGGCGCTTCAGGAATTAGAAAAAAAAGACTCGTATGCATACCGTCGAAATTACTTTATGTCTTTGATCTCAAATACTTCAAAACAACTCTGATCCAGGCTTTCTCTGACGTAATTCTCTTGTCCTTACTTGATTGGTCGCTGTTATTGCGGACAACAGTGGTAGCCGCCTTGCTTGCAACAAGATTTTCAGACCGAATAGTAGTGTCAACAGACGCTTATCTATAGAAAGGTTACAGTTTGTTAAACCACTTTGAGAAGAAATCCGACTTGGTCACGCCAGCAAATTTAGATAAAATGTGTCGAGTGATTTCAATGATTTATCGTGTCGGCATCGGTGACAATATAAAAAAAAGAGATTTTTTTTTTTACAGGAAGTTGCGTGTATATATATATATATATATATATATATATATATATATATATAAGTGTGCCTGTCTGTCTGTCCGTCTGGACCATGTTCGTTTGCCAATATGAGAGACTTTGTATTTTGCTATTTTTGTTTTGTACGGTTACATCATGAAAATTACTCACCATAAACACATTTCTAAACTTTCCAATTCCATTTGGTATTTTCCTAGTAGATGCTGAAATGCCGATATCATTGTCGATAGAAACAATTCAAAAGATTGAAGAGAGCTGCGGGTAAACTTGATAGGTTCCTCGACGGTGCCTGGTTTTTGGCGTCGACAACTTTTAGGATGTAGCTTCGTCTGCTCAATCGTTGCTTAAACTTAAGTTATTCGCCAAATTTAGCTTGAAAGTTTAGGTGACGCATCATTCTCAAATTCAAAGTGCTTCCGGAAAGAATGAGAGTCCTGAAATGGAAGATGTTTGGAATAAAGAAATTGTACGGGAATAGATAATCACAGTCAAATAGTGGCAGATTAAGGAGAATGGGGCGGGTTAGGCCCCGGTTGCGGCCCCGGCTTGCCATGTGAAAATGCGATAGAAAAACACTACTTAGACTTTGTCCTATGTTCCTCGGACTCTTTCTTAGGCTCAGCGCAACTTTGCCAGAGTTTTCTTTGTAGCTTGTCAGCTGATTTGTCAAGAGGAGTGTCCTTGGGTCACTCCATCATCCCCCTACCCTCCCTGACCTTATCAAAAAGCTAGGTCCGTTCCTGTCAGGTTTAATTGCACGTTAACGAACCCACTTCACTTTCCTTCTTCGCAGAGAGCATGACGAAGTCCTGCAACGCGCACGCATACACTGACGTTCTTTTACGTAGAAATCAGGGCTTCAGACATTTCTTTTTGTTACATCTTGTTTTGAAACGGAAATTAACTTTCATCTCAGTTTCTTGTCTGAACGACATCATCATTAGGTTTTGTGATAGGCCTAATGTAGCAATCATGCGGATTCTGAGAAGCCATATACTGTACTCAACCATTTTCTCATACCGCTAATCACGCTGAGAACAGATTAGGCCAAAAAAAAAAAAAAAATTGTTGCATTGGCGTAACATGAGATTTTCAAATAGGGTCGGTCGGGCGGATTTTTTTTTTTTTTTTTTTTTTTTTTTTTTTTTTTTTGCTACCTGCATTTTACGTGTAAAACTCGTGCTCAGCTCAGTAAACAGTTACAACTGCTGCACCGAATGTGCTGTGTTCATCTATTCTACAAATCATTTATGAGGCCGATATTACTGGAATTATACCCCTTCACAGAATTTAAAGATGTTGAAATCCCTATCCTGAATGTTTTCACTTCATATTTTACTATTTTGACTTAGATAAGATAGATGCAAATTGACCCATATGTACGATCTTTTCATCGCACACGGCGATCTCTATTACAGTCCCACATATACAGATTCGTGTAAGTTCTCCACACAAGAAACCTATGGCAAAACTGTGCACAATACATCGCAGTCTGAATGCTACGTATACACTGAATAAATCTTGTTAGAGTACGTGTCCATGTTGGAAACAGATGACGCAAGGAAGGCTTATGCGAGGCGCTCGATCTCTCCCTCGTACATCCGATATCCCCAGAGCCGTTTCCACTTCCGGGTTTGTGCGATCGCGATCGCAATCAACAAGATATTTGATATCGATAGCAAAAAAAAAATAATAAAAAAAACATGGGGTCGGCGGAATTTTTAGGGTCGGGCGGGTTACGCCAATGCAACAATTTTTTTTTTTTGGCCTAAGCAGAATTAGCAGGAGAAAGTGACTTTTTTTTTCTTCAGAATGATGTCATCTACAACGAAACTAAGATCGTAAAGGAAGCCATTTTAACAATCGTTATGTCATGGATTCCTAGTACTACGAAGATTGCATTACTGGAGCAAAGTATTTTCTGTTCCTCCTTTGTCCTTCTCACCCCTTCCCCGCCCCCTCCTATTATAGTCTACTATACTGGTCTATACATGTACGTCTTTCTATCTTTTCAATCGATTAAAACAAAAACAAAGTTTTTAATATCGTTCAGGATATTCCGAAATATGCGCATGTTTCGTCGTTTATCGATCAAGTTTAAAACATTGTGATTCAGTTTCATGCTTTTAGTTTATCATCAGTTTTCGTCGATTCCAATTCCATTTCGCCGTCCGCGGTAGCTGATAACGAGACAGCAAGAGCAAGATTTCGTCTAATAGCACTCATTTTCATCAAACGTCCACTCAGATCATCTCCCAGATATTCGATCAGGGCCCTGTTTTATGAAGGGTTAAAATTTATTATATAGTTGATTTCACCTGTAAGTCTATGGCAGCCTGTGTGGTAAGGAAATTTAAAATCGATTTTATTTTTTGACAAAACGGGGCCCTGATGCTTTAATTATTGACTTTATAATCGAATGCATTCGGTACCAGAAGATCCCCCGATTTCTCCACGTTTTGACCTAAGATCGACCGGCGACCGACCAGAATAAAATCAACAGGGCATCGCTTGGGCATCGTTAGCAGATACTGAGGCTTTACAGCCCGCTCGACTTTTCCAAAATCGTTGGGCGATGACTAAGTTTTTACGGCGACCGAGCAGGCTGCAAATTGGCCAGACGCCGCTCTAAGTTATGAGCTTGTGCCTTGGACAAACATGTAGACCTACAGTGAAAAAATAATGCAATTGAATCAAGTGACAACGACAAAGATAAGGTTAAAGCATTAAATATGTTCGTGGGTTGTTGTTGTTTTCCTCTAATGTAGACTTCACATCTAGAGGCTACTACAGTTCATGACGTCATGTAAGCAACAACAGAACCACAGAACAAAGCAAAATACAGAACATATCGAAATACATTAACCACATTAATCCGGGCATCTCGAAAGCGATATTATTCAGACATATTAGAATCAAATAAGGACAGTAAAACCAAACTGTGGCGAACTATCAATGACCTTATTAAGAATAAAAAGAAAGAACTCCCGACCGTTATTTCCGAAAATGACCAAGATGTTAACGACCCTGAAATCATTGCAAATTGTTTTAATAAGTTCTTTACCAACATAGGCCCCAATCTCGCCTCAACAATACTTCCAAACGCTAGAAATTTTACAGATTACCTTCCTGAAAGTAATAATAATTCTTTATTTTTTACTCCCACGAATGAAAATGAAATACTGAATATTGTTCGATCTTTTAAGTCGAGTAGATCATGTGGCCACGATGGATTAAGTATGCACTTACTAAAACAAATAATATATTTTTTAGTAACCCCCATAGTACATATCTGTAACTTATCATTATCTACTGGGATCTTCCCAAATTCTTTAAAGATTGCGAAAGTAATCCCTATTCACAAAAAAGATGATGCGTCCCAAATAAAGAATTATCGTCCAATTTCATTATTGCCCGTCATTTCCAAAATCCTTGAAAAGATTGCACATGAACGTTTGTATAAGTTTCTAGTTGATAACCACATTTTAAATCCTAACCAATTTGGTTTTCGAAAAGGTTTTTCTGCAGATTTTGCAATCATTCAAACTTGTGACAAAATTATCGATTCTATTGCGAACAAACAGCACGTGATAGGAGTTTTTATGGACCTGAGCAAGGCCTTTGATACAATAGACCATGGAATTTTATTAAAAAAGCTACATAATTATGGCATAAGAGGAATAGTTCTTTCCTGGTTCCGAGATTATTTATCCCAACGTCAGCAATACGTAGCATTTCATTCAAGTACCTCGTTTAAGTCATATATTACTTGCGGTGTACCACAGGGATCCATTTTAGGACCTCTACTTTTTCTTATATATATTAACGATATTATAAATTCCTCAACCCTTCTCACCTATGTATTATTCGCGGACGATACCAGTGTCTTCTACTCTCACAACTGTTTAAACACACTAGTGGATATACTTAATTCTGAGCTTGCAAAAATTTCTACATGGTTTAAATGCAATAAATTATCATTAAATATAGATAAAACGTGTTTCATAAACTTCAATACTTCACATTTGCAACCGATAATGCCTAATAACATTATTATTGATGGTATGCCCATTATTGGAAAAAAATCAACCAAGTTCTTAGGGGTAACCCTTGACTCCAATTTAAATTGGAATAACCACATTGATAATATAACCACATTAATATCTAAAGTCATTGGAATACTTCGGAGATTAAAATATTTTGTAACGGAAAAAGTACTCACTATGTTATACAATGCATTAATCTTACCGTATATTAATTATTGTAATGTTGTCTGGGGAAACTGTAATAAAACCAAAGTAAATGTTATTTTTCTTTTACAGAAAAAGGCAATAAGAATATGTACTAACTCACATTATTTAGAACATACTGATCCATTATTCCTTAGACTAAAAGTTCTTAAAGTTGACGATATACACAAATTTCAAACAGCAATATTTATGTTCAAATACACGCAAAATCTACTCCCACTCTTCCACAACGCATTTTCCCTTAACAGGGATGTCCATGCTTACCCCACGCGCCATCGTAATGATTTCCATTTGAATAACCCTAAACTCCTATTAGCTCAAAAATCAATTCGGCATAACGGGCCTGATATTTGGAATTCACTCCCTCTCCACATAAAACAGTGCACATCTCTCTATTCCTTTAAGGCAAATACAAAGAAATATTTCTTGGCACAATATCATACGGTACAGTAATCATTAAACATGTACCTCTTATACTCAACAACAAGGCAATATTTTGGTCCACCCCCTTTTCCCTTTCTTTTACTTTGCTGCTTGACCCTTCGCCCATATTATAACATATTCAATCATTTTCTTAGAAGTGCTGACCATCAACACTTTCGCGCTTCATCACCTGCACACGCACTCACAGGCACCACTCCTGTTTACCAAGTAATTGTATAAAACTGGATTTACACGCATTTTAACATGGCCCATCCGTATTAGTGTTCAAGTACTACAATAAAAAATGGTAATTTAACTCTGGCTGTCCGTCTGTTCAAGCACGGCTTATAACGGCGGCCCTCTGCATTATATGTATATATTATATATTGTACTGTGAATCAAGTCATTATTGGCCATATAAACATTTTGTATGTTATTTAACGCATGACGCAAATCTCTCGTTTGAAGAGGCTACACCCCAGTAAATAATGCCAGTGCATATCTTGGCAATCAATGACTTAAAGTCAAAGATATAAAACACCTGTTTCTTGACCCTGGCCTAATCTAAGCATCAGTCATCGCCACAGCGCCACAGGAGGGGGGGGGGGGGGGGGGCACCGCGAGAGGAGGAGATTGTTTTGGTTTTGGCATGGGCCATGTAGCTCCATGGTGCGTGTGTGTGTGTACGTGTGTGTGTGTGAGTGTAGACATTCAGCGTATGCAGACAGAGCATGCCTGTACTGTAGTGACCGGAACTATTGTCATTCCATTTTGCTCTCCCCTTCTCCCTCCCCCATCTCTCCCCCCTCTCCCTCCCTCTCTCCCCCTCGCTCTCCCTCTCTCTCTCTCTCCCTCTCTCTCTCTTTCTCAATGATCCAGTCAGCAGGCTGATTGTAACCAGGGAGGTAGTCTCACCTCCCCGTTGTAACTCACTGCCAAATAGCACATTGTCAGCACCGGCAAACTGGCAATGCTCTCCTTCTTATTCCTGTATTTTCGTTATTTACGGGTCAATTTTTTTCGTTCGAAATGTAAAATGGATGACCATAGAATTTCTCAATAGAATATAAAATTGAAAACTTTAAAAAGGATAGAGAAAATTGAGTTCACTTTGAATGGTCTGCCACAGGCAGATATCCTTATCATGCTCTTACGTAATACGACAGCTGCTTTCTCAACGATCCAGTCAGCAGGCTGATTGTAACCAGGGAGTAGTCTCACCTCCCCGTTGTAACTCACTGCCAAATAGCACCGGCAAACTGGCAATGCTCTCCTTCTTATTCCTGTATTTTCGTTATTTACGGGTCAATTTTTTTCGTTCGAAATGTAAAATGGATGACCATAGAATTTCTCAATAGAATATAAAATTGAAAACTTTAAAAAGGATAGAGAAAATTGAGTTCACTTTGAATGGTCTGCCACAGGCAGATATCCTTATCATGCTCTTACGTAATACGACAGCTGCTGGAGTCATCAAACCCTGGCTTGGCCTCCAGGTTTGTCACGCCTGAGCAGAAAGTTTATTTGCAATGGACAAGCAGGGCCATTTCTTCCACCTCCCTGGTACAAGTACTTCGACTCCCAACTCCCAAACGACAAATATACGCACCCCACTTTGGGTACACCCCGGTTGGGGACTCGCCTCAAACGAGGGATTGACGGCATGCGTTTCATTTGTCTTTATATACAAAATATGACTTACTATGTAATATGTCAATAATTTTCAGAATTGTATTTGTGTAATTGAACCTGCCTTTGTTATTTTTGTATTCTGAAAGAAAATATGAAATGCAGAAAATAAAATCTTTTCAAACAAACAAACAACAATATTACAAGAATATAACGTATCATCAACATTTTCTCTCTTTTTTTTTCTAGAATGATGAAAGAGCACGAGACTTACCTCTATCAGAAAGCTGGGGGAATACCATTAACTTATGTCAGTAACAAATTAGTGGAATGTCTACTCTTCAAGAAAAAAATGAAAATAATTCAGAAAATTCTCCTTATATTTTCGTTATATTGTTGTCTATACATGACGTCATGACCTGTAGTAGTCTCCTTATCCAGTGATGTCGGTACCGAGACTTTAAATATTCAGTACATTTGAGTCCCATGCCCAATTTCTCTCAAACTCAGCTGTTCATAACTGGTTTCAGGCAAAATTTGGGTTTACATTTCCAGTCATAACTCTCTAGCTTGTTGAAGACTTATCTGTTTACTCAATCTTAATTATGTTGTTGTTGTTGCTGTCGTTATGTACATATTGCTGTATTTCACCTCAACATCATACTATTTTTTTCCGGATTGACGGACTTAGAAACATCAATATTTAGCGCTATATCAATGTTATTCATTACATGGGCGTAAATCCCGGGGGGGGGGATGGGGGGATATATCCCCCCTGAAATGGAGGAGGGGGGGATGGCCTGTACAATCATCCCCCCCTGAATTTTGGAAAAAAATGGAGGAAGCAGAAATGTGATTGTATCAATTTTGGCATATTGCATGACGTTTGTACGCCGGCCTTCAGACAGGTAACAGAGCTGAACAGTATTCTATCTTGTAGGAAAATGTATACATAATTTTCTCAAGCGCTCGCTCGCTTCGCTCGCTCGCGAAGAAAGTAACATGGACATACACTGTAAGGTTATATGGCTCAGACGTTGACAACGTCAGTATATGCTATGACGCGAGTAACTTGGGACCATCTGCAAAATATGTACGAAAACAAACAAACAATAACAAAAACTATATTGTCATAATTGAAACCCCTCCATTTCCTGAGTCATTCATGAGAAACGACAGTGACTGATGACTCAGTCAGGATACTAAGTACATTTATGGCCATACCCAGGGAAGATCAGGGGCGTCGAATCTATCTCGGGGGGGGGGGGGGGAGGGGGGGGGGGGAGGGGGGGAGGGGGGAGGGGGGGGGAGGGGAGGGGGGGGGGGCAAAGGGGCATTTGTGTTTAGGCAGACAAATCATTTATCCCCCAAGCAATTCCCGAGATGAGGACAAATCTCGAACTTTCTTAATGAACAATTGCAATGGAGAATTGCAATCATAAACATGCAAAAGCTCCGCTATACTGGATCCCTTTCGATAAGTACACTTTTGAGAATGACGTATATTTCCCTACTTTATCAAAGAGTGTGCAGCGGATCTTTCACTTAACAAAAGCTCCCTCATATGCAGAGGCGTCGATGGGGGGGGGGGGGGGATGGTTCACCCATAAAAAGTGGGACAAACATAAGCGAAAAATAAAGCTACAAACGGCAGTTTTTGGAGTGTAAAATGTCAAAATTTTAAAGCTCTGTGGTATCTTTCACACAATGGCTGTTCAGCCACACAGTGTATTTTTCACCTAGTGAATTTCCTGCCACACTATGGTATCTTTCACACAGTGACCTCTACTGCCACACCGTTACCTTTCACACAGTGATCTCTCTGCAGCACAATGTAGTATATTTCACTCTGTGAGTTCTCCAACCAAACATTCAAACACCACACCGTGTACACTCTGTGGAGATTTTCCATACAGTTACCACACTGTGAGTACTCTGCGGTAGTTTTACATCCAGACTCACCACTGTGTACACTATATGGTGATTTCCATCCAGTCTTCACACTGTGAACACTCCGTGGTGAGTTTCCTTCCAGTGCTGTCACATTGTCTAGTAGCTCTAATACAGTTTACAGAAAGAGTTATTTCCAATAATTAATTCACTCGTTGTGAAGAAACAGAAATACAGAAGATTTCATGAAAATGGCAAGCTTTCTAGGTTATGGCCTGATTCCTGCATACTTTGATCCGCTTTAAAGAACAAGTTCACCTTCACAGACATGTGTGTTTAGTGAATGTAGCAATATTAGTAGAACACATCAGTGAAAGTTTCAGGAAAATCAGACAATCCGTTCAAAAGTTATGAACTTTTGAAGTTTCTGCTCAGTGAAGGCTGGATGAGAAGACTACTTTAGATTGTGATGTCACATTCATGAGTACAACGATATAAAGAAAATATTAAGAAAATTCAACATATTTTCACTTTCCTCACTTTAAATAAAAGTTCTTTTAGATTCAGCTCTTTTAGAAGGCAAGAAGAATAATATTACCCTTAACATTCCATTCATCGACTCCAATGGGGGAGGACGTTTATTCGTAGCGCTCTCCGACCGACGGCCACCGCCCTTCGTTTTACGCTTGGAATGCAGGCACTACTCTACTGGCAACGTAACATGGATTAACAGAACTGCATTTCTGTCATCTGCTGATTTTGATAGTCCATATAACGAAGAACTCATCACTTCTGCAAATTTTCGTTCATTTATTTGAACATTTTGTTACGTTTACTCCCAACATGGCTGACCGCCCAGACCGCATGCCTACCCGTTCTACACGCCCGAAGGAGAAGTCTAGGGCACCACATGCCAACCAACCCGCCCCGCCCGCAAGTGATAGCAGCTCTCACAATGATACCACTGAAACGCCATGTGACGCTTCTAACCTAACTCTAGCTGACATTCAACGGTCTATTTCCCGCTCATCCGCTTCAGTCTGCGAAAAACTGGACGCCCTAAAGCTAGAAGTTACTGCAATTAATGGCAAGCTCACGGAACTGGAAGCCTCGGTTTCAATGAACTCCGATAAAATAATCGAAATTGAACAGAGGAAGCTTCCAGATATCGTGAACAAGATGGCGGACGAGATCTCCAAACTCAACGATAAGCTGACCGCCATGGAAATTCATGGCCGACGGAGTAACCTCCTATTCTACGGAGTAACGGAAACACCGAACGAACAAATTGACCGGGTTCTTCGTGACGCCTTCATTCATCTTGGGTTCAGCGCGACCGATGCTGATGGCATCCAGCTAGCCAATGCCCACCGGCTTCCTCGCCGCGACTTTGGTTCCAACCAGGCCTCTGGAGGCCCATCCCGCGACCCTCCCCCGAGAGCTATCATCGCCAGATTTGTGTTCATGCGTGACAGGAACCTCGTTCTCAACGCGTTCGAGACACGGCAGCGTCAACCGCGGGCTGGCGATGACCCAGGACTCTCCAACCGCAGAATTACCGTGCGTACCGACCTGCCTCCCAGTCTAAAAGCTCGGAGAGGTGAGCTCGCGAAGATTGCCTACGACCTACGAAAGCAGAAAGGTGTCTCTACAAAAATACTTCTCGCTGGAACCAAGGTTGTGCTAAAATGGAAAGAAAAAGCTGCGTCGGACTGGAATCTATATCATGAGTAATATCCTTTCATTTATTTCGTCTTTTTCATTCATGCATTCTGCACTTAAACTCTGCCAGTTCTGAGTTCTTATAACAATACACCGTGTTAGTGTTTTATACTCTCTGGCTATAATTGTATACAAAGGTGATGATGATACCCACATTATTACTGTTAAAATAGGGAAAAGAAATGACTCACAACTTTGTATTGATAAATTGTATTTTGATATTTTACCGATATGTGCATCGGTTACGGGTCGGAGAAGACTCCATGTATTGTGTGTGTAGGTCTGGAGCCTTTCGGGTGATTTAAGCAACGATTAACTGAAGGTTTAATAACTGCAAGTTATTAGCATTATCTATTCGTTGTCTGTTTTTACTCCTCTTAGAAAGGAAAGACTCCCATAACTTGCATGTTCAAGGCATGCATTTGTATAGTACATTTTTCTTTCACGCCTACCGGAGTATATTCCCTCCATGTTTTAAACCTACATTAACTCTAGCTGGAGCCTTCGGGTGATTTAAGCAACGATTAACTGAAGGTTTAATAACTTCAAGTTATTTGCATTATGTATTCGTTGTCTGTTTTTGCTCCTCTTAGAAAGGAAAGACTCCCATAACTTACATGTTCAAGGCATGCATTTGTATAGTACATTTTTCTTCCACGCCTACCGGAGTATATTCCCTCCATGTTTTAAACTCATGTGACATGCACAAGGTATAATGTAATGAGTCCCTTTTTTGGAGGGGGTTGTGATATTTCTTTTTGATACCGCTATGTACTACATAATGAATCAAGGTTGTGTTAAAATGGAAAGAAAAAGCTGCGTCGGACTGGAATTTATATCATGAGTAATATCCTTTCATTTATTTCGTTTTTTTCATTCACGCATTTTGCACTTAACCTCTGCCATTTCTGAGTTCTTAACAATACACCGTATTAGTGTTTTATGCTTTCTGGCTATAATTGTATACAAAGGTGATGATGATACCCACATTATTACTGTTACAATAGTGAAAAGAAATGACTCACAACTTTGTATTGATAAATTGTATTTTGATATTTTACCGATATGTGCATCGGTTACAGGTCGGAGAAGTAGACCGACCGCCATGTTGTTTTAGAACCAGGCTTTGCTTGCGGGGGTTGCGAGTTTGGCGGCCTAGCTGCGACTCCATGTATTGTGTGTGTAGGTCAGGAGCCTTTCGGGTGATTTAAGCAACGATTAACTGAAGGTTTAATAACTGCGTGTTATTAGCATTATGTATTCGTTGTCTGTTTTTGCTCCTTTTGGAAAGGAAAGTCTCCCATAACTTGCATGTTCAAGGCATGCATTGGTATAGTACATTTTTCTTCCACGGCTACCGGAGTATATTCCCTCCATGTTTTAAACTCGTGTGACATGCACAAGGTATAATGTATTCACATGAGTCCCTCTTTTGGAGGGGGTTGTGATATTTCTTTTGATACCGCTATGTACTACATAATGAATCTTACCATAAACCTGGATAATTAGATTTTAAAAATTTATTTTATATAATGGATTAAGAGAGGAGGGTGGGTTGGCTGTCGATATCTTCGAAAGAAATGTGTAGTTTGATATTTTTTGTCACTCTACTATCATTAGTGAAGTGCTCTAAGGTAGAGCTAGTGATGTACATGCTTATTTTTTCGTTTGTCTCTGCATTGATGTTTAAATGTTTCATCCTTGTATTCATTGGCAACGCCAAATGTGCACATTTGCCCTTAAGGAAGGTCACATGTTTACAATTTTTAATTGAACGTACCGAAGTGTCACCCGCACAGGTTGAACCTATGCATCCCTATGTTCTCATATTTACCTATGGAAAATTGTTTCATACATTATCCCACCTAGTGTCACATTCCATTCGCATTTGCAGTGCCCCAGTACTTCTTAATTGTTCACTTGTTATTCGCATTTCCGAATTCCATGCATTCACGCTGGTGTATTTTTCCTCCTTCTTGCATAAACATGTTTTTCCAATGTCGGCATCAACTGTCCAGGTGCATGTATGTCTCAAAGACAAACATGTTTACGTGTCTTCTACCATTTTGTGTCCAGGTCAACGGCAATATGGCTTGCCCAACATTGCTGTACATTCTGTTACATTTCCCAACGAAAATAGGATGAATTGCTTTGAGTTTTATCACAATGAATATGAGTAATGCTTTTGTAGATGTTCGGTCATTGGAAGGTGAAAGTTCTGTAACCCTTACAAATAATGAGAACGGTGATAATTCTGACTTAAAATTTTTTTCAACCACAGAAACCGATGAATTAAAACTTGATTTTGATCCTAATGATATTCCACCTCACATGTTTTCTACAAGTTACTGCTTAGAAAAAGATGTCATTACATTATCCAATTCGGACCCAAATCAAATCTTTTTTTCTCATTTTAATATTAGGAGTTTAAACCAACATTTTGATCAACTTCGCTTATTCATTGATGAATTACGATTCACATTTGGTGTCATCGGCCTCAGTGAAACATGGTTACAGGAGGTGTCTCCTTCTTCATTGCTTCATATTGATAGATTCAAACTGATTACAAATAATAGACCGTGCAAGAAAGGAGGTGGAGTTGGTTTTTATGTAACAGAAAATTTAAACCATCGGTTATTAGAAGAGTTCAGTTTTATGACAGAATTTTTTGAAAGTATTTTCATTGAGATAAAAGTACCAAATAAAGGAAATGTAATTGTTGGAGAAATTTATAGGCCACCAAACTCTAATTTTACTGAATTCGGTGAATTAATCCACGGTATTTTGTCGAATAACTATTTCAAGAATAAATTATGTTTTCTTATGGGTGATTTTAATTCAAATCTTTTAAATTATGATAATCATAATTGCCAAGAGTTTCTTAATCAACTGTTGTCTAAGTCTTTTATTCCTCTCATAAGGAGACCTACAAGAATCACCGACCTCTCTTCTACTTTAATAGATAATATATTTGTTAACAAGTCATTTTCTGATATTTCATCTGGTATTGTTGTTACGGATATCTCTGATCATTTTCCTGTGTATGCACTTATTGGTAGTATCCACCCTCTTGCTGACAGTGTGCAAAAAAAATCCGGTTTTCGTGTTATGTCAGACTCGAACCTGAATAGTTTTAGAGAAAGGTTGAAACTCGTTGATTGGTCGATTGTATATAATCAAAATGACGTAAATCTATCTTTTGATATTTTTATAGATATTTTGATAACTCAGCTTAATATTGCTATCCCTTGTCGTAAATTCTCTAACTCAAATCATAAAAAAGTACCCCGGCAGCCATGGGCTACAAAATCACTTTTAAAATCAATCAATAAGAAAAATAAACTTTATCATAAATATCGCAAAGTACCCACAGTTACAAACAAGTCCAGATATACTCAGTATCGTAATATCCTCACTTCTGCATTACGGTCAGCCAAACGGATGTATTTTATGAATCAATTCGACAAATGTAAATTTGATATGAAGGGTACGTGGAGGGTGATAAACCGAGCGTTGAAACGTAATACTGATAATAACGTGCCTAGTTATATTCAAGAGGATGATGTTCGTATTGATGACCCCATAGATATAGCTGAAGTTTTTAATGATTTTTTTGTAAACATTGGGCCAAATCTGGCTGATAGAATTCCTGAAGCACAGCGAGAATTTCACTCTTTCCTGGGTAGTAGGAATATGGAATCTTTATTTTTTGTCCCAATTGTCGAAGATGAAATAATAAAGATTGTTGATAAGTTAAATAATAAAAAAAGTTCGGGATATGATGGAATCACAAACTTCTTGGTAAAAAATGTGATTCATGAAATAATCTCGCCTCTTACTTATATTTTCAATCAATCTTTGTCTACTGGTAAAGTTCCTCAAAAAATGAAAGTAGCCAGAGTTGTTCCCATTTTTAAAAAAGGGCGAAAAGACCGTGTCAATAATTATCGCCCCATTTCTCTTTTAACTTCTTTTTCAAAGATACTCGAAAGACTTGTGTATAAACGCACCCTTAATTTTTTTCTTCAGGCAAAAATATTTACTGAATCTCAATTTGGATTTCGGAAAAAACATAGTACAACTCACGCATTACTCAAGTTTATTGATAAGATAGCTCATGCTATAGATGATGTTTCTCACACTGTCGGTGTTTTCCTTGACTTCTCCAAGGCATTTGATACAATAGACCATGACATTTTACTTTATAAGTTAAATCATTACGGAATTCGGGGAAGGGCGCTAGAATGGTTCACTGATTATTTAACGAATAGAAAACAATTTGTAAGTATTCACGGTCACGATTCCCAACCAAAACTGATTTCTTGTGGTGTTCCACAGGGTTCCTTGTTAGGCCCACTTCTTTTTATTTTATATATTAATGATATCCAGAACTCCTCTAAGATTCTCTCCTTCGTTTGCTTTGCAGATGATACAAATTTGTTCTTCTCTCATCAAAATCCTGATGCGCTTATAAACATAATAAATAAAGAACTTGTTTCTGTCCAATCTTGGATTTTTGCGAACAAATTATCCTTAAACATTGATAAAACTCAGTATATGTTATTCAGTAATTCGCTACCTGTGTTACCTCTCTCTGTCAAGATAAACAACATTGATCTGTCACAGGTCAACAATACAAAATTTTTGGGTCTTCATATCGATAGTGATTTATCTTGGAGAACCCATGTTAATTATGTAAGCAGAATTATTGCTAGAAACACCGGGGTTCTTAACAAACTTAGCTATTATTTTCCAAGTAATATTCTACAGAGCATATATTTAACTTTGATATCTCCCTATCTCAACTATGGGATTCTGGCGTGGGGAAATGCTTCTAAAAACCTTATCGATTCGTTATTTCTTGTACAAAAACGAGCTGTTAGAATTGTTAACCACACTGGATATTTATCCCACACGAACGAACTTTTTGTAAGTAATAAAATTTTGAAAATTCCCGAGTTATTTTATTACAACGTCGGCCTGTTTATGTTTCAATTTTCAACTGGCCAATTACCGGACGTATTTTCCCAAATGTTTACAAGAAATTATACAGTTCATGATTATCCAACTCGTCAACGTTACGCATATCACCTTCCACGTACCCGAACAATTTTCGCGAAAAAAACCATTATGTTCGCTGGGCCCAAATATTGGAACGAACTCCCTATGGAACTTGTAAGTTGTACCACTGTAACCTCATTCAAACGAAAACTGAAGCAATATCTTCTTAGCAGCTACATTGTACGGCATGCATAGTGTATAGTTCTTGTTGCTCTTTACTGTTACCCCTTGTCTATCCCACCTTAGTCCGGCGGGATCCTAACCATGAACACTATTTTTGAACAGTCTGCCTATTGCGCTGTTCATGCACCTATTGTTCCACTCGGTTATCGAAACTCTCGCGCGTGACAGCTGTCGGTTACTATGGTCACACGGAATGCTTGGTTTTAGGACCCATGCTGGAATGTTACTCCTGAGCTTTCGGTATTGTTTACATTCACGACAAATCTCATTATCCCACCTTCTACTTATGTATTTATGACATACAGTTACGCCATTTTCTATACTCTGCAACACACCCCTTGAATCTCTGCAGTTGTTGTTCACTGCTGCAACATGTGACCTTTCAGCTTTCTGTTTTTCTGTATTTTTATTTAGTGATATATATTTAATTGGATTTTTTGTTTTGTTTGTTTTAATCGGTTTCCCCAGATATAGTTGGTCTTAAAAAAACATCCGTACTTTAAACTTCCCCTAATCTGATTACTCACGGGACCTGCGGCTGTACAAGCTAATGCTTTTACGCAGGCCCCATCATATTTTTTTTTTTTTCGCATTATGACCACAGTGTAATTCGCATGCATACAGACCTCGTGTTTATACCAAATCAAACTTCTGTACATTCTGATGAAGTCTCATCTGAATTATGTTTTGTATAATTTTCGTATTTATATACTTTATTGTGATATATGTGAGAAATATGAAAATAAATTGAAATGAAATGAAATGAAACATACGTCTGTGACAAGGTGAGGAAATGTACACTTTTTTCAAGAAGTGAAATTTTGTGAAATTCTCTTTTTATTTTCTTTATATATTGTAAGCTGTGACATCATACACTGTAGCAGTCTTCACATTCAGCAGTAACTGCGCAGATACTTTAAAAATTCATAACTTTTAAACGGATTGTCCGATTTTCCCCAAACTTTCACTGATTTGTTCTACTAATATTGTTGCATTCACGCAATCCACATGTATATGAAGGTGAACTTGTCCTTTAACAGATGAAATTTCATATTGTCAAACCCCCCAGATTGTTAAGATGCAGTCTTGTAGAGCACTACTGATACCTTAAAGGAGAAGACAAAAGTGCGCAAATGTGTACTCTGCATCAATACACTAATCTTATACCAAAATCAAAAACACTTCTCTTATACTACAAACTCAATCACAATATAAATGATTTACAAATACAGCTCACAGTAACATCTATAATGTATCTCGGCATCATAGTTTTTAAAGCCTCAAGGTATAAACTTGCCAGGACAAGACTTTTATGATAATCTATATCATACAAAAATAAGAGGAAAATATAATGAAATATTAAAACGTACTTTATTCTGTAATTGCCCACAAAATATTCTTTCAGTTTTATGAAAGAAAAAGCTATGTTTCAATGACAATTTGCATGACTATTATGAAACACAAGTTTGCTTCATTTCCTGTTATTACAAACCCATTCAGGAATATGTTACTGCAGCGAGCTCTCCTGGCGTAGCACATATCTTCATATTTCCTATATCAAAACAAACAAACAAACAAACAAACAAACATAATCTTACTTTCAGGGCAATAATAATTTTACAGACCAATCTTTGGTACATTTACATCATTAATAGCCACATCTGGGCGAGTGAAATCCTTTTAATGATGGTTTCTTGGTACAATCGAGTATGTTATAGGGCTTGATTTGACTGATTAAAATCATTACACATGATGACTTCTACATGAGGTGTGATCTTATCAGTAAGACTGAGATCTGTGCACAATTCAACACCAGTTATGGTACTATGACTGGTAACCAGCTTTGTTTGCAGGCAGGTTTAATGATTACAATTTGAATCACTGATAATCAATAAAACGTTAGGCTAGATACATTCTTTTTAGCGACATTATACCTGGTGAAGGCTACAAAAAGTTATTAACTTTTGGGCCCGAAACCAGAAATTGACTTCATAACCAACCCTAGACCTCTCGCCCACCGCCCCCCCCCCAAAAAAAAGAAAAAAAAAACAACGTGCAATGAAAAAATTCATTTGCACTAGAATTGCTAAGTACATTCCATTCCATTCCATTCCATTCCATTCCATTACATTACATTACATATAGCATAAACATATTACCAACACTTCTCGACCTTTATTTCCATTACCTGCAGGAGCAGCGCGCTACACAAGAATCAACGAACATACGAAATACTAACCAACAAAAAAAAAAGTTTGCCGGAAGTACTACAGTCTCAGAGCACAACCGATCGTGGTTGCTACAGATTCTTTTTTTCTATAATCAATTATCAATAATCGATAAATGGGGCCAGAGTTACGTCCACCGATGATCATCCGCACTATTATAAAGTGAAACGCGAGCAGCATGTTGGAAAATACGATTGCTAGGACACAATCGATCATCACAACATTCTGTCTACCCACTACTAAAATGGGGAGGGCGCTTCAGGAACTAGAAAAAAAAAAGACTCGTATGCATACCGTCGAAATCATTTTATGTCTTTGATCTCAAATACTTCAAAACAAGTCATTGTCCTGTGTGGCAAACTGTATCATCCGGACGAGTTTCTTGGTAAACCCTGTCGAAGTACTTCAAGTAAATTCGAAAGGGTCGAAGATGAAATCTTGAGCCTTTCTTTTTTGGTGAGATAATGAGAAACCTCTTATGAAATATGAAAGAGCATGTAATTCTTTGAGGAATTCAACGTTTATTTGATGAAAATTGGTTTTGAAATGGCTGAGTTATCCAAAAAAGAGCGATTCTAATAAAGTGTGGGACCCACACTTTATTATGATCGCTTTGTTTTACTTTGTTTTGGGATGTTTCAGTCGTTCCAAACCCGATTTTCATCAAATAAAATTCATCTTAAAATGGTATGTTCTGTACTATATCATAAGTGTTTTCTCGGTATCTCGCAAAAAGTTAAAAGCCCAATTCTCATCTCCACCGATACTGTACCATCCCTTTAAAGGAACTCTGATCCAGGCTTTCTCTGACGTAATTATCTTGTCCTTACTTGATTGGTCGCTGTTATTGCGGACAACAGTGGTAGCCGCCTTGCTTGCAACAAGATTTTCAGACCGAATAGTAGTGTCAACAGACGCTAATCTATAGAAAGGTTACCGTTTGTTAAACCACTTTGAGAAGAAATCCGACTTGGCCACGCCAGTAAATTTAGATAAAATGTGTCGAGTGATTTCAATGATTTATCGTGTCGGCATCGGTGACAATATAAAAAAAAAGAGATTTTTTTTTTTTTTTACAGGAAGTTGCGTGTGTGTGTGTATATATATATATATATATATATATATATATATAAGTGTGCCTGTCTGTCTGTCCGTCTGGACCATGTTCGTTTGCCAATATGAGAGACTTTGTATTTTGCTATTTTTGTTTTGTACGGTTACATCATGAAAATTACTCACCATAAACACATTTCTAAACTTTCCAATTCCATTTGGTATTTTCCTAGTAGATGCTGAAATGCCGATATCATTGTCGAT
This sequence comes from Diadema antillarum, assembly GCF_040938485.1. Taxonomy (NCBI): domain Eukaryota; kingdom Metazoa; phylum Echinodermata; class Echinoidea; order Diadematoida; family Diadematidae; genus Diadema; species Diadema antillarum. The sequence continues at coordinate 464,625 of NW_027272107.1, read as the reverse complement.
AGAAACAATTCAAAAGATTGAAGAGAGCTGCGGGTAAACTTGATAGGTTCCTCGACGGTGCCTGGTTTTTGGCGTCGACAACTTTTAGGATGTAGCTTCGTCTGCTCAATCGTTGCTTAAACTTAAGTTATTCGCCAAATTTAGCTTGAAAGTTTAGGTGACGCATCATTCTCAAATTCAAAGTGCTTCCGGAAAGAATGAGAGTCCTGAAATGGAAGATGTTTGGAATAAAGAAATTGTACGGGAATAGATAATCACAGTCAAATAGTGGCGGATTAAGGAGAATGGGGCGGGTTAGGCCCCGGGTTGCGGCCCCGGCTTGCCATGTGAAAATGCGATAGAAAAACACTACTTAGACTTTGTCCTATGTTCCTCGGACTCTTTCTTAGGCTCAGCGCAACTTTGCCAGAGTTTTCTTTGTAGCTTGTCAGCTGATTTGTCAAGAGGAGTGTCCTTGGGTCACTCCATCATCCCCCTCCCCTCCCTGACCTTATCAAAAAGCTAGGTCCGTTCCTGTCAGGTTTATAATTGCACGTTAACGAACCCACTTCACTTTCCTTCTTCGCAGAGAGCATGACGAAGTCCTGCAACGCGCACGCATACACTGACGTTCTTTTACGTAGAAATCAGGGCTTCAGACATTTCTTTTTGTTACATCTTGTTTTGAAACGGAAATTAACTTTCATCTCAGTTTCTTGTCTGAACGACATCATCATTAGGTTTTGTGATAGGCCTAATGTAGCAATCATGCGGATTCTGAGAAGCCATATACTGTACTCAACCATTTTCTCATACCGCTAATCACGCTGAGAACAGATTAGGCCAAAAAAAAAAAAAAAATGTTGCATTGGCGTAACATGAGATTTTCAAATAGGGTCGGTCGGGCGGATTTTTTTTTTTTTTTTTTTTTTTTTTTTTTTGCTACCTGCATTTTACGTGTAAAACTCGTGCTCAGCTCAGTAAACAGTTACAACTGCTGCACCGAATGTGCTGTGTTCATCTATTCTACAAATCATTTATGAGGCCGATATTACTGGAATTATACCCCTTCACAGAATTCAAAGATGTTGAAATCCCTATCCTGAATGTTTTCACTTCATATTTTACTATTTTGACTTAGATAAGATAGATGCAAATTGACCCATATGTACGATCTTTTCATCGCACACGGCGATCTCTATTACAGTCCCACATATACAGATTCGTGTAAGTTCTCCACACAAGAAACCTATGGCAAAACTGTGCACAATACATCGCAGTCCGAATGCTACGTATACACTGAATAAATCTTGTTAGAGTACGTGTCCGTGTTGGAAACAGATGACGCAAGGAAGGCTTATGCGAGGCGCTCGATCTCTCCCTCGTACATCCGATATCCCCAGAGCCGTTTCCACTTCCGGGTTTGTGCGATCGCGATCGCAATCAACAAGATATTTGATATCGATAGCAAAAAAATAAAAATAAAAAAACATGGGGTCGGCGGAATTTTTAGGGTCGGGCGGGTTACGCCAATGCAACAATTTTTTTTTTTTTTTTTTGGCCTTAGCAGAATTAGCAGGAGAAAGTGACTTTTTTTTTTCTTCAGAATGATGTCATCTACAACGAAACTAAGATCGTAAAGGAAGCCATTTTAACAATCGTTATGTCATGGATTCCTAGTACTACGAAGATTGCATTACTGGAGCAAAGTATTTTCTGTTCCTCCTTTGTCCTTCTCACCCCTTCCCCGCCCCCTCCTATTATAGTCTACTATACTGGTCTATACATGTACGTCTTTCTATCTTTTCAATCGATTAAAACAAAAAAAAAAAGTTTTTAATATCGTTCAGGATATTCCGCAATATGCGCATGTTTCGTCGTTTATCGATCAAGTTTAAAACATTGTGATTCAGTTTCATGCTTTTAGTTTATCACCAGTTTTCGTCGATTCCAATTCCATTTCGCCGTCCGCGGTAGCTGATAACGAGACAGCAAGAGCAAGATTTCGTCTAATAGCACTCATTTTCATCAAACGTCCACTCAGATCATCTCCCAAATATTCGATCAGGGCCCTGTTTTATGAAGGGTTAAAATTTATTATATAGTTGATTTCAACTGTAAGTCTATGGCAGCCTGTGTGATAAGGAAATTTAAAATCGATTTTATTTTTTGACAAAACGGGGCCCTGATGCTTTAATTATTGACTTTATAATCGAATGCATTCGGTACCAGAAGATCCCCCGATTTCTCCACGTTTTGACCTAAGATCGACCGGCGACCGACCAGAATAAAATCGACAGGGCATCGCTTGGGCATCGTTAGCAGACACTGAGGCTTTACAGCCCGCTCGACTTTTCCAAAAATCGTTGGGCGATGACCAAGTTTTCACGACGACCGAGCAGGCTGCAAATTGGCCAGACGCCGCTCTGACTTATGAGCTTGTGCCTTGGACAAACATGTAGGCCTACAGAGAAAAATCATGCCATTGAATTAAAGTGATAACGACAAAGATAAGGTTAAAGCATTAAATATGTTCGTGGGTTGTTGTTGTTTTCCTCTAATGTAGACTTCACATCTAGAGGCTACTACAGTTCATGACGTCATGTAAGCAACAACAATATTACACTGTTAGAAAAAAATCAACAAGGTTGTTTAAAATTTTAAACAACCACAAGTTAACCGGTGAATCGCTCAACTGTTGTTTAAAAATTAAACAACACGTAGTTGTTTAAACTTTTAACCCTTTGTTGTTTAAAAATTCTAAACAACTGTTGTTTAAAAGAAATTTAAACAACTGGGTTGTTTAAAAAAGTTGTTTAAAAATTTAAACAACTGTTGTTTAAAAGTCATTTTATACAACTGGGTTGTTTAAAAAAAGTTGTTTAAAAGTCTAAACAACTGTTGTTTAAATGTAATTTTATACAACTGAGTTGTTTAAAAAAAGTTGTTTAAAACTCTAAACAACTGTTGTTTAAAAGTCATTTTATACAACCGGGTTGTTTAAAAGTAATTTTATACAACTGGGTTGTTTAAAGCAAATATTAAATATTCATGTTTAGAATTTAAACACTTCTTAATCCCATATTACTGTACAACTCACTTGTATATAAGCACAATAGCACAAATGTTTATTTTTTGGCCGATTATATATTTCAGCACATTTTCACTGTCTATATCACTGACAGCATATCATTAGAAAACCTTCAATCGGTCAATCTGTCCATCGATGTGCAAACATATTACAAATAACAAATTGAGCCAATCAAGAATTGTCTCATCCATTTTCAGAATATATACAGAGTAACAATTCTTCTTTTACAGTTAACCTTTGATAAGTCGAAGTTCTCGAGAACCGAGAAAAATGTGCTGACTTGCGCGGATTTAGTAAAAATATGCAGTTTGACTGCAGAGGAAAAATCACGAGCTTTTGTTATGCTTGAGTTAAGTGATTTTCCAGCTGAATTGACCTCGACTCATTTAAAGCTTAGTGTATTGTCAAATGTACATTTTGATTCCACTTACATACAAATGGGGCGCTTAACGCCGTAAAAATCACATTTCACAATATTTCAACTAAACTGCAATGGCAAATTGAATTTGAAACATGCAATAATTAAAGAATTAATCATTATGCATAACATGGATGTGTTCAGCTTGAGATTATCTATACCTGTGCCACATTGAATATTTTGTTGCTTCATTTCTCATATTGTGTGGGTGCATGGGGACCATCAGTTGCCCTCAGATGGGTCCAAAAGGGCTAACTGAATGAACAGTACACAGAGAATGTAATTTTTCAGAATGCTTTTACAGTCCAATGCACACCTTACAGACACATTATCCAGTTTTATAGTGATCATACCCTGACAAGACAAGATAAATCCTGAATGAGTCTTATTTCCTGGAATAATTATCTGATTTTCTTAGAACCACTGACTTTGTTCTTGAAGTGTTTGTCACTATTACATGCGCTTGGAAATCTCATAAGCGAAGCTTAAGGGAATGGCCCTCTAAGGATTTGCTTTTCTGTCCCAATATTGTACTTTGTTGCCCCACTAAGAAAATATTACTGAAGGTATTGCACTACACAGCTTCTCTATTAACTAGATCATTTTTAACAATGTTCAATTTGATGTAACAACATTTTGAATCATTTCAGTCGCAATGCTTTTGGGGAACATCTGCAATAGTAAGTCAGGGGTTATTAGATTATATTTCCTTGACAGTACAATGATGACTGTAAATATACTGCAGATGGAGAAACCATTCACATTAAGAAATAAGTTTTATCTCTTGTGAAAATTCTACTCCATACCTATATTCAGCATATCTGAACAGACCAAATAACATATACAGTACATTGTAATTATAATGAAACTTACTCCTGTTTACTAGTGTAATTTGAGAAGTCATACCTGCTACCAACACATACAGTTTTTTTTTTTTCATAACTGGGATGTGCCAAGTACAGCACATCTGTCCAGCAAAGATCATCTCTGTCACTCCTGTGATAGAGATGGCAATAATGAAGATTACTCTATATACAATGAAATAAATTCATAATGGAAATATACATTCTACGAAACAGTTCATCTTGAATTTTATGAAGGCCACATTCAGTACAGAGTGTGACCTCCATGATGCTCAACAGATATGAGGTTTTAATTTCACAATTGCTATATTTCTGAAAATTGACTGTCATGCTTCAGTATAAACCTGTGAAGATCTTTCCCAATATTTCATTAAGTCACTACTATGCAAAATACCCTTTTTAATTCATTTCTAACCTATCTTTACCACAAGTTTTCAAGGGCCAACATTACCCACTAATAGAACAATCTTCTCATGACCTTTGATCTTTCCATGTGACATGTATCCATTACTTATTGAGTTATAAACAAATAAAACATAGATACCAAACCTTTGCTTTGACGAATGACCTAAAAGTCAACTTTGTCAATTAAACTTCTGATGACCATGAAAATCTCATTCTACGCATCTAATCTTCCTGATTTGAAGAGTTCAGGTATGTCCTGATCTCTCTCACAGAATTGGACGTCACTTTACCAGGCGTTTTGTACACAACTGTCTCCAAGAACTGCCAGGCAGCAAAACATTGAGCCTGGTACTCTACATCTAGGACATAATGCACTTTGAATGCACAGTCCACAGCCTTTGTCAAAGTTGGAAACAAGAATCCCTGTCTCTCTACAATAGGGAGTTTTCGCAAGCACAACGCGGCCGGGAGTTAAGCGTGTCGTGTGCGAAATTTGCTTCTGCACATGATCAAATCCGAGGAACGTCCCGTCCGGGGGAAAACGAGTACGGTACTTGGCCAAAATAGCGTTCGGTCCCGATGCTGGGCAGGAGTGAGCCAGCCAGTCAGCCAACCAATCAGCGATCTTGTCCCCATGCCTCCGTCCTGTACAGGAAAGCGAAACTGCATAGATATGTGGATGGGAGTCAGAGTACGGGGACTGTCACAAGTGATCGCTTCCTCGTATTCTCGGTCTTCGCGTCGTGTAGCGAAAACTTCCTAATGACAAAGGTTTGCAGTGGCTTCTTCCAGGATCCTCCCATCAGCAAGATGAAGGGCTGTGGTCTCTGCTTCCTGTCAATTTGTCCAATGTAGAAAGCCAGGTCTGTGCCCTCCTGTAAAATGAAATGGAAGTGGAAAAGAAACATGCATATACATCTCGATAAAATCTTGAAATAATCTACGCAGAAGTGTTGGGTTGAGGCATTGGTATAATGAAGTCCATCAGAACAGATATATTTCCCACACCTCTCCAATGTTCAAGGTAGAGTTCATAATAAAGTGCCTGGCCAAATTCTGCAACATTTCATTTGCAAACATATACCCTAAATTGGGTATTTTATGTAGTATATAACATCCATGTATTACATTTTCTATTCTTGCAAGGGCTAACCATGACCTGGCTGAATGAATTTTCAACTGTGTGGCCTATGGGAACTTCTGAAAGGCAATTAATTTTATTGCTGGCAAGCCCAGGCAAAAAGTATTATCAAACAAAAACTACTTCTGAATTGCATTTCATTATTTTGGGTAAGTTACTCTTTCCAATACTAGTAGTATAACAATTTTGTCCACTTACATTGTAGGAACATTAAGGAGTATGCGAGGTCTTTTTTCTTTTTGGTATGGGGGGGGGGGGGGGGGGGGACACCCTGTATCACATTGGATGTATATGAGTGGTATGTGATATATTTCCAGCATCTTGCTGAATATAATGATACCATAGGTCAAGTGCAATATTTATTGATGAATGGAATATTCCTTGTTGGCGACATTTGGGACCAATTTTGCTTTTCATGCGAATTTTTTCCCCTTTTTATCAAAATGAAAAGGACATAATTGGACAAGTGTGTGATTGAGCAGTCAAACACAAAATAAAATAAATATGTATGTTGACTATGTAATATAAGATTTTTTTTTCATTAAAAAAAATTATTGTGATTCACAGCATACATTAGCAACATAGTAAATTTGCATAAATATGTAGAATCCATAGACTAAACTAACAAATGAAACAGCATAAACTGGGAATTTCTGTAACTATGGACCACAGCTTGATGATTTTTATATTTTGTATTGCAATGTCAAAGTCCATCTCATCATTTCAATAAGAGGGCAATACATCACTTGTTTTAGAAGATTAGCCTCCAAACAGTTAGGTACTTACAGGTTGAAAGTCGTAGAATAACTCCAACGACTCCTGAAAGGAGCACTTGCCCCACACCCTCGCAGTCCAGCCTCGGCAAACTAGCGGCAGCATGCTGAATGCAAGCGTCTCTTTTTCCTCTGTGGAGCAAAATGTATGACACAGGGGGAGTATTTTGAATGATAAGTACAAATATACCCTTTAAAAATATTAACACAATCAAGGCTGATAAAGAGAAATGCTGACAAGTATCAGCTCATATTCAGATGCTAGCTTATGTACTTATATTGTACTTGATTGCAACCAGGATTACTAACTGTGAGGAGGGGGGGGGGGGGGGCTGTTTTAAAGTTGTTTGGAGGGTATTGTAGAAAATACTACACATTTTGAATGAGGGACTGATTCTGGCAACGGCATTTACTACCAAGACGGGCAAGTAATTGTGGATGAGTAGAGCCAAACTTGTAAGGCCAAGCATTAGAATTATAATGCTGTAATAATCATTATGCTATTCTACAAAGCAGCAATCAGAGTTACCATGAACTTGGATGAAAGAAAGTTGAATGGTGTTGACAGCCAGTGCCTTAATAAGAATAATCTTGCACTACTGTTAAGTGCTTAACAAAGACTATTTCAATATGAATGACATTTGGGCTTTTGCAGGAGGTTCATGTCATATTCTGGCATTGCATAAAGCAAGATCAGTTAATACGCATATATCTTAATTAGATTAGCAAGAGCAAGGGATGTTCAAGGTCCAGTGATTTTTATTCCAAGTAGTAGGAAAAAGAAAGCAAAAACTTTAATAGTTCATAAAAGACTTCTCTGTTAATGTTATCCTATAATGACAAAAGCTTGATTATCATGTGAGTTGATCAGGCAGTGGAGAAGAAAAGGGGAATGGTAGATGAAGGAGGCAAGGACAAACCGTCCAGAAGTTTCAGACGAGTGTACATGAACTGTGTGGCCGTGGGGTGCTATAATGTGAGAGAGGGGCAGGAGACAGCCTCTCCCAAATAATTGTCCAAGCTGTAGTTACAGTCATTAAAGCTGCACTACCGCATGTGATACAAGGAGCGAAAGAAGCTTGTATGAGCACAATTAAAGATGTTCTGAATCCACATGTCATCTCTTGAGGATTCAGTTCCAGCAGGACGAGGTCCAACATGAGCTAAGGAGGGACAATCTCTGCCTGACTGGCCTGCCAGAGGGGGCTGAGGAGACAGAGGAAGAGCTTACTGAGGGCGAGTCAAATGTTGCCAAGGAAGTTGGCTTAGACATTTGGAAAGAGGACATCTCATCTTCGTGATCTTGTCCTCATCTTGGGGAAAAGGCAAGAAGGAAAGAGCAGGCAGATCAAAGTCCACTTTATTGCAAACAAAAGGAACAAACTGTATTCTGGGCATTCTAGTCTGAAAGGAAAAGAGAACATGAAAAGTGTGTACATCAATGAAGATCTAAAGGCATGCTATGTGTCACTCGATCAGTGCATGATAAATGCCAAGGAAGCTCATGATGTCGAATCGGCAACAAAACCAAATACGGGAACATGACATGCAAGTTGAATGATGGACAAAGCCGAGTCATCAAGAGCCCGGATGATCTCTTTGATATTGGCTTTGAAATTACAGATCCACTTCAGTTTTTGCAGGTTTTTGCGAAAGTCTTAGAAATTAATTAACATGCATTGAATGAATTTCTCGGTCTAACAATTTTTTTTTTATAGTCATGTACATACTGTAAGTATTTTGTTAATGCTGTTAATAAATTCACCTCAACTTAAACGCAAAAAAGGAAAGGGTGGTACTGGGGCTGTAGATTAGAATCTCTACACAGAGCAATACTGTACCTTGGGAAAGGCCATCGGTGTCACCCGTGTGACGAATAAGCAGCGTTTGCTACGATGGACATCTTGATTCCCCATACTAGAGTACTTTGTCAGCATACATGGCCATGCTGCAAACATCCTGTCTTCAGCCATGATCTCCTGGCTGAAGTCTTGCTTGATCTGTACAAATTAGGGAACAAGATTGCATTTGTAATCATATTAAGGGTGGCCCAGAAAGAATGCTATTTAAACCAAATGGAAAAAAATATAATACTCAAGTTAATAACAAAAACATAAATGACGGAGTGAATTATGCATGATCATTAGCTTCTGCAAAAATGTTCATTCTATAAACATTTTTCTCACAAGTTTGTGTGAATTTGCACAATGTGCTTCGTTTGGCATGGAAATCTTGACAGTGAGAAGAAAGCTCCTTTAACTTTGCATAGAAACTTATTCGAAAGTGACAAAAGTGCCAAAAATTGGTCCCAAACCACCTACCTATACGAAACAAATAGAACTCTACTAAGGTACCAGTATATTATTACTACAGGCATTAAGTTTACGTGTGGTGCATAGACTATATTGTGCGTTAAAAACACCACAATCTGTTTTCTGTCTTTATCTTCATTTTCTATAGGGGTTCTAGGCCTTTTTTTCTACTGGAAGCTTACGTAGACCTTAATTCATCGAGCATCATTGATGGCAATGATGCTCAGTAAAGAATGAATTGCTCCAGCAAAAGTAGCAGAACTTAACTTGCACTTTAGTATTGGATTTTAGGGGGTTCGTTATGTTTACAGCAGATTTTGGTTGTACGGTTGGACCTACTACTCATCGACCGCCCAATGTTTATTTGCTTGATAAGAATATTTAACACTGAAATTCATGCAAAAAACTTGACCTGCGTGATTGAGAAAATCCAGAGCTAGGCTATCAAATGCCTTTGTTCCCTTTTCGATTCGAAGTTTCAGTGCGAAAATATCGCCGTCGAACTTGCGTGGCCTCGTTTCAGCTCCCCGCAGTAACGCTCCTTATTGAGATCGACCGCTGTTTTTGCATTGACAATGCACGCAAACCGAGTTGTATTGAATACCGTATTGTACGAAGCTTTTTAGAAACTTCCATAGACATTACATTACGATTCGGTGAAAAGATTCATTCGAAATTTTGTCCTTCATTAAAACCATTAACTTTGTTAATGAACGGTGAATTTTCGCGTTTTCCCACACCATCCTCATCGACAGTCAAAGCCAATCCATTTTTATGTGCTTTGCGTGCAGTGAAGTGCGTACTAACCCTAAGCGTTCAGTGCGCCAATTAATACACGGTCGGCTTATTACAAGAGGGTAGTCGATGTAGTAGGGCTATCATACAGCCGACCATAAGTTCTAAATTATGAGGTAAATGATCGAGACAGGTCATTGTGTAATTAAACTTAGCTAGCACTAGCAGTCTAAAATATAGGCCCTAGCCCTTGACTAGACTAGGCCCTAGCATTGCCTAGCTAGGCCCTAACCGTCACGTTAGACCCTATGCCTAACTAACTTGTTAGATTTCTACATCATCGAACTCGGACACTGCGCCTATATTGTGCGTGATGTGATACGGTGCCTGTATAGTCTTACTATTACAACTTAGATTAGAAACGAATAGGCTACTGTACTGTGTCAATGGGAATATTCCGTACGCTGATTTAGATGATTAGTTTTTGTAAAAGAAATTCGTATTTTATGTGAAGTTTTGAAAATGTATGTAAGGATTGAATTATGCAAGTGTTTATACAAGCACGAGTTGGTTGAAAAACATAATGTTACCGGTACAGACGACCTTAAACTTAACGTGCCAGTTTGCATAGATCTAACGTTACATGCATGAAGGCGAGGCGTAGCGCAGCCCGGCCAAGAACCCAAAGCGTGAGCCGTGACTAGCTTCATACATCATGCAAATTACAGATGGGCATGAAGCGATGTAACTATATCAGTTAAATAAATAAATACCTTGGAATGACTGGCAAAGTTCTTCCATAGCTAGACCCCATTTGCTGAGAATGTTCGTGACTCCATATAGCTGCATTGCAGTCATCGTCACCGCCGTCCATCATGATGAATAGCCGCGGTCCATAGCTATACGTACATAAACGTGTGACGTACGTACGTGTGTGTGTGTGAGGCGCGGTGGCCGCCCGACCGGCGGCGATCGGATGAAACGAAGGATATACATGCAAGCCCGCTGATTGGTTCATGACTATCACATGACTTTTGCCCATCAATTTCTAAACAACGATGTTTAATTGTTTGGACAATCATTACGAATTGTTTTTAAACAACCGCTGTTTAAGGCAATCAAGCTCCAATTTTCTATATTTAAACAACATTGTTTAGAATTTTAAACAACAATATTTTAAACAACGAAATTTTACACAGCGTTCTAACAGTGTAGGAGAATATAATAACGTATCATCAACATTTTCTCTCTTTTTTTTCTAGAATGATGAAAGAGCACGTGACTTACCTCTATCAGAAAGCTGGGGAACAATATCACCATTAACTTATGTCAGTAACAAATTAATGGAATGTCTACTCTTCAAGAAAAAATGAAAATAATTCAGAAAATTCTCCTTATATCTTCATTATATTGTTGTCTATACATGACGTCATGACCTGTAGTAGTCTCCTTATCCAGTGATGTCGGTACCGAGACTTTAAATACTCAGTACATTTGAGTCCCATGCCCAATTTCTCTCAAACTCAGCTGTTCATAACTGGTTTCAGGCAAAATTTGGGTTTACATTTCCAGTCATAACTCTCTAGCTTGTTGAAGACTTATCTGTTTACTCAATCTTAATTATGTTGTTGTTGTTGCTGTCGTTATATGTACATATTGCTGTATTTCACCTCAACATTATACTATTTTTTTTTTCCGGATTGACGGGCTTAGAAACATCAATATTTAGCGCTATATCAATGTTATTCATTATCATTATCATTAGCGGCCGACAGATAATTCAGTGACAATCGACTACTTAATTTCTAAATTTGCTTGACGATCTGACGATTTGAACTCGAAATCAGACACAGATGTGAACATAGTATGCCCGTGAGGACGAAATTGAAATGAAAGCTGATGAAATTAAATGAAAGGGTGAGGAAAATATGCCCGGTAAATCTATACTAATCATACTGTTATAGAAAGAGTACATAGAAATGGACGTTATCTGCAAACGTATATATATATATATATATACATACATATATATATATATATATATACATATATATATATATATATATATATACATATATACATATATATATATATATATATATATATATAAAGAAAATTAAGAAAAGTATAGAATTCCATTTCATTGTCATGCTCATAATATGACGATGAAAGATACGTATACGTACAAAGGTAACAATAATATTCAAAGATAGGAGGATCTGATAAACAAATTTCATGAAAGTGAAAGAAGAGTTGCATCTTTCATTGCTGCTATCATTGTAGCTGTAATCACGACGTCATCATTATCATATCATTGTCAGTGTGATTTATGCCATTTTCAGTCAAGAGCGTCTTTCCTTTCATACATCCCATTGCCTTGAATTGTAGATTGCAACACAATGTATCCGTGACACGCGTTGCTTCCCTGAATGCCGATCAATCAAGATGAGAATGCGATTATTGTATATTGTGACGTATGGTCCTTGTTCCAGATAAATAGCAGCAGCGGGAGTATGTCAAATCAGCATTGCTTTGCGACGACCTTTAAAGACATCCTCTGGTACCTTTGATTTTGATAGTTTCTACAGCGTGGGATGCAAAAACAATTACTATAATAATACATATGATATAATATCAGAATATTTAAGTGTCGACCTTAATGTTCATTCATGCTGAAAGGAAAAACACACTGATTGTTCAAACTTATGACTGTCGTATGAGAGCAAGATCACATGTATCACGATATGTAAGTAACATTAAAAACTGACATACACAAATTTACATTATGAAAACTTCGAGATTTTATACAATATGCTCAAATTGTGTCTTAATGTGCATATCATATCACTGCATCATGGCTTATCGATTTATGATGTCATATTATAATATAATGCTTTGTTATCACCGTAAGTATCATTATATTACTTCATACTATATCATTGTACCCTATATCATATCAATATCGTTATAATTGTTATTATATTGAATGTACCAGATTTAATATATACAAGACTGCCATCCTTTGCTATAATGCTATAATGCTACTCCACACTAAACATGACATGATGATAGTTTTGGGAAGCATCATAAGACTCTATAACCCATGATGTTATATATTAATGCGAAAGCAAACGTTTTACAAATATTTCTGTCACCCTGAAGGCTGAAATCATTTCTAGGCGCCCTTTTCATTCCAAACAAGTTAAAGCAATCTCTTAGCATAATTATGCAAACGTTTATTCATTCATTTCTTTTTTTATTCAAACTTTTTTATGACATTCTCCTACAGTTCAATAGAGTTCCGTAATTTGTCTTTTGAGCAGCAGATTATACGATTCTTTAGTTCGAGTATGCATTAAAGAATCCCAAAACTTCATTGTATGTTATGATGAATAGTCGTATATTTCATAAAGATATTGCCAATACATTTATTGTTTAATTGACTTTGTGTTACATTTGTGCATGAAAAATAAAGGCAGAAATAAAATCAATCAAGAGTCGAAATCTTAAAAAAATGTCAATTTATCTTGAAAAGAAGTGTTGAGAATCTAAATCTAGATATCAAAGTATAATGCCTACGGCGACACTTCGTGGCGGACGCATAAAAAGTGTGATTTCAGCATTACATATATACTGTAGGAGAATTTTAACATTTCAACCTGGCCTTAAAACTTTCCTATAGAAGTAATTCATGAATGCACTAAGTTTCAAGAAAGTACCATCTGGCATTGCATAGATATGGAGGGAAATAGAATGCAGTTTTAGAATTTGACCTTGACCTTTTACCTTGATCATCCAGAAATTGAAAAGCACTGCTTCGTCCACTCATACATACATTTGCCAAGTTTCGTTAGGATACTTCAAACCGTTTTTGAAGTTATGCATTCCTCTAATTCATTACGGACGGACAATTAACACGAGAGCAATTTCCCCGGTGACGCTCCCTGGCGGACATGACGGAGGTATAAAGAACAAGGCCCCGAGGAATACATGGTGAGGCGTTTCATAGCAAAGCAAATAAAGGCGAAAATTAATTATTGCCATGATCACACTGACTCCTACTACCCGTCGCAATAAAGGGACAAGATCAGGAGGGACAGAAGATCTCTCGACATAGAAAACCAACAGACTGGTTGCATAACGTTTTGTAACTGGTTAGGGAAACAGATCACGATTGTGAATTCTGCGGGGAAAATCATTTCGTGCGAAACGTTAAATCCTTCACCCTGTTAATAATGACTTGAAATATTAACGAGCCATGCATGTCAATGCGCATCTCCGCTGCGCAGCGGCCGATTTATTGAATTGGAGATCTATACGAATCTCGCGTTATGTCATCAAGTGCACGAGTTGCATTTGCTTTTTTCCAATGTATCACCTCGCAGGTATGATCCCTGACAGTTTTAGTGGCTCCTAGGATTTTGGAAGAGCAACACAGACAAAGACAGGCAGGCAGACGGGAATCTCCGTTACTGGTAAGCATTTCATTTTGCACTGCAGAAAGGTCTAGAGATCTCTGTGTAATTACTTTTGTTGTGTGTATGTATGTATGTGTGTTTGTGAATATGTGGGTGTGTGTGTATTGAATGATCAGGATGATTTTGTAGTTAATTTGGTTTATCTGTGCATGATTGTTTTAGTAGATACATCAGCATTTAAGAGTACATTTTGTTTATATCTATTGTTGTGTGAAAATTGTTTGCTTCAGAACGGTCTCATATTCAAGTAATGTGCAGTTTAATGCCCCGTCACTGTACAGGCATGCTAACCTGGAAACATTAAACTGCACATTACTTGAATATGAGACCATTCTGAAGCAAATAATTTTCACACAACAATAGATATAATCATAATGTACTCTTAAATGAATCCCAAAAGGATTGGAACAATCATCCCCCAGCATTCCCACTGATTCCCATTGATCAGTTACTAGCCATCTCCTTTAAAAGCCCACTTTTCATCTTCCGCAATACTGTACCATCCCTTAAATGTTCATCGTTCATGCATAACTGAGTTAGAACAACGAACAGTGGTGCTATCAAATTTTCATTTGCACGAGCAAATGGTGATTTCAAGTGATATCTTCAGACTTGTAACGTTACGTTTCCGAAAAACAAAATTCATAACCTAAATATCCATATTTTCTTCTTTCGTTGGAGATCTTATGCGTCAAATATGAATAACGCATGCTTGTAAAAAATTTGCATAAAAACATGCTCCATTTCTACCAATTCTACGGATAGACGAAAAACAAGCATTCAGCCCTCCCGACTTAGCATTAGACGATAGGCTCGCCCGCGCCATTGACATGATTGAATTCACACAAAACAACGACAGTGCTACAGTGAATGTTGCTCGGGGGGGGGGGGGGGGGGGGGAGGATACAAAGAATGATGTATGAGACGGAAAGCCCTTTGTTGTCATTTATTGAGAATAAGCTATGAGACTTAACCAATAATTGGAGACTATAGTCCATGGGCCAGGCCAGATATTGGTACCATCTGAGGTGGCAAAACCTTTTTGGTGTCATTTTGTTTGTCGGGCATAGATATGCTTATCAAGCTATGATAGCATTTCCAAATGAGTAGCTTAGTCATAGTAAATGAATTTTTAACCAATTTGATCTCGTTGTTATATCCCTATACTTCTGAATCGAAACTAACCGCCATACAAAGAAGAGCACTGTCTTCTGTATGTTCCATAGAGCTGTAAAATGCAGCTCTATGGTATGTTCACAGGTGTTCTGTTGTAAACGCGGTGCGCTTAGTCTTTATTCAAGGCAGCGAAGGGAATATCCAAAGGTTATGATGTCCACAGCGCTTAGTCTTTATTTTAGACGGCGAAGGGAATGTCCAAAGCGTATGATACAGTGTATATCCTTTTATCTAAAAACAACAACAACAACAAAAGCAATTCCTCGTGAATTTTACCGTATCTTTCAATTATTTATCATTTTCCGGCGAAAACGCTACGGTGAAAACGCTGATACCACGCCAATGTCGCTTTATTTCCCTCCAACAATGAAAGATAATGCAAAAACAATGTACCGGTACACTACAAGACATTATAATAAATAACATTGTAAATGAACAGAGTGATTTTTGTTTAAAACTGATGTATTCGTTGATAGGGTGGTATAAAAACAGTATAGATAATCCCTTTTATGAGGAACTTTAGATATGATAACGGTACATTGGTCTAGATAAAGAACTAAGCGCACCGCGTGACAGCTGTGGACATTATAACCCTTTGGATATTCCCTTCGCTGCCTTGAATCAAGACTAAGCCCACCGCGTTTACAACAGAACACCTGTGGACATACAGAAGGCAGTGCTCTTCTTTGTGTAGCGGTTTAGTTTCGATTCAGAAGTATAGGGATATAAATACGAGACCAACTTGGTTAAAAATTCATTTATTATAACTAAGCTACTCATTTGGAAATGCTATCATAGCTTGATAAGCATATCTATGCCCGACAAACAAAATGACACCAAAAAGGTTGTGCCACCTCAGATGGTACCAACAACCCATTTTTCGGGTCTTGGCCCATGGACTACTACTATCGTGTGTATTCTCAGGCTGCATGAAGTCCAATGGCTATCAGAAATCAACGTTGCAACAGTGGTACACATTTTGATGATTTTGTACCTCAAACTTATCTCAGGCTACATTTCCCTCACGAGTGGTTCATCCTTTATCACTGACAGGGTTTTGAAGTTTTTGAAGGGGGAGGCGAAGCAGAAAGAGAGGGTAGGCCTACATCACTTTATTTATCACTGAACTAGCGCTTCTAACATGATCAAGTGCTAATTTACGACCCTATTCCGAACCGTCTGTATCAATCATTTTAAAGGGGCATTCCAAATGATTTTGATAATTTCACACCATGTAAAGTACATAAATCTGTTGATTTATATACCACATGGTGTGAAATTATTAAAATCATGTATAGCTTTGTGGAATTTATTGCAGTTCGTGAGCAGAGAGAATTTTGGATGATGATGTATAGGAGGCTCACATATTTCAGAAATGTAGTAGTGTAATTCCATTACAATAATGCTTGCTTGTGAGTTCACCTGTGTATAATCTATGCATGCCTTCTTCTTTTGTGCTGCTTCCTTGAGCCCCAACTCGTGCATGGTGACTCTGCTACTATGTCATCATCCTTGTTCATTGCAATTTGTTATAAATTCGAAAAATATTCATATTCTTCATCCCAACTATCATAAATTCTGAAACTCTGTCCTCAGTATAACTAATTTATAGGTTGTTCAAATGTAAAAATCTGAAAATCATCCGGAGGTCTCCTGTAATACCCCCTGCCTTCATGTTTGTGTATATTCATTGAAGCGTGAAGGTCATTGTCATCTGCCAAGTCGGGCAGGCGTCGGGAAAACTAATTGGCTCCTTATTTACTATCTATCTTTCTGGGTAAAATGGAAGTATATTTTCAAATTAAGTTTTCTCGAGCAAGCGTTGGTCATTTTTTTTTACGCATGAGATGTCATATTGGAAGCAAAAAGAATGGATATTAAGGCTATAATTGTATTTTTTTGCAAAAGATTGCCGAAAAAACCTGGAAAACTCATTCAACGTTGTCATGTGCTCGTGCAAATGAAAATTTAGTAGCATTACTGTCTATTCGTCTTTCTCAGTCATGCATGAATGATGAACAATGAGTTGTGCATCAAATGAAAGAAGATAAGTATATCTTTCCATCCATGTACATCTCATAGAGCAAATATATGATTATGAAACATCGCAAAGAATTGCAATGAAACTCGGTTTCGATACCTTGGAACATTGGTTTTTCTATGGAAAGCATTTTTGGGGTTTTTTGTTTCTACAAATCGGCCTTCGTACTGTATTACATCTTCCAACAGAATGAACTCTCATAAGAGGCGTCATCTTATCTTGCTAAAAACTTTTTTTGATGATGATGATGATGATGATGATAATAATAATAATAATGATAATAATGATAATAATGATAATAATGATAATAACAATGATAATGATGATGGTAATTGTAATGAAGAAAATGGTAATAATGATAATGATAATGATGATAATAATCACCATCATCATCATCATCATCATCATAACAATAATAATAATAACAACAAAAATGAATTATGCTTATACTATCATAACATACTTTACATCTCATTAAAAAATGGGAGTCATGACATGTATTCATAATTGAAACCTTATCATTTTGCAGAAGATTTTTTTTTTTTTTTTTACCTGCATGGTCTTAAGCAAACCCATTAGCTTTAGCTGCTGTTGCCTTATATATAATTATAGTGGAAGATTATTCCAAAATTTCGGAGCAGCACACACTTACATTCTGTCACCTCGGATAGTTTTTGACTTCCCTGAGGAGATTTCAACAGTGTTTGATAAAAAACATTTTGAAGTTCATGACTGCACCAGAAACAAGTGGGCTTGAAAAGGTAGCACGCACAAACAGACTAAACGACGTACATTTTCGCGCGCTCCAGACATTTTTGTTTTTTACTTCGTCGACAATCATTAACAAACATGAAACCTCATCAGTCAAATAGAAAAAGATTTGGTATCAGAAATAGTTCTATCGCCGATAAAGTGAGGAAGGAAAATGTGTTTGTTGACCTTACTTCTCTGCCGTGGCTTTAAAAACGCTTTTATGTTCTAAGTAAGGACCTTTGGACCTCGGGGCAAGAAATTTTGCCTTAGGTTTGTGAAAAAGAAAATAGTCATTACATGTTGTATCTAAACATCACGTTTCAGCAAAGCAAAGTAGAAAGAAGGAGTAGGAGGAAAGAAGTTGAAATGACAAGATGACATAATACCGGATAATCACATAATGGAGATAGGAATAGCCCCGAGATATAAAAACTGCAATTAGTGAAAAAAAAAAAAATGTTATTTTCCCCACATAATTATACCGTTTGAGACGTCACAAGGTAAACAATGGACTATCAAGTCTCCGCCAGACCTTGAATTCCTGTGGGAAAAATCAGTGGAGATGAAGTATACTTAAGATAATTACCGGAGGAGCAGAAAGAGCGTGGTAGGTTTATATAGTGTATATATATATATATATATATATATATATATATATATATATATATGAGCATCGGTCAAGCTTACAATTATGTCTAGCAAAGAGAAACAAAGCATTGACGAATTGGGCTGATGGGTTATATCACGAATCATCACACATCAACTTTATGCCGAATGTTGCTTTTGGCAAATATGGTCACAGATCATCCGATTGAATAATAGTTAATGTTTATTATCTTTATAGCGCCTTTTCCACTGGATACAAAGGGCTTTGAGATATCATCCCTGGTCGTCATGGGATATAAAATGAATACATATTAACAGCCAGTGACAGTGCGAGTCCAGTGCTTACATAATAGGGATTTTAGAATGAATAAGTATTATTGTGATGTAATCCAGCGTTGGTAAAGATTTCAGAAGAGGAGGGAGCCAGCCTTGGTGCAGTAGGGAATCATCTGCAACGCCAATTAGTTTGTTCGTGCGCGGTTGAGTGACGGTGTATCTGACGATGAAAGATGAGTGCGGCTAGAATGAGAATGTCGCACGAGACTCTCCGCAACGTACTCTGGAGCTCTTTCGTTGAAAATTGGTATAAAACGAAGGAAGAGCAAAATGCTTGTAGACCCGTTAGTCCATTTTTTTACAGCTAGAAGCTAAACAAAATTTGTTTGCTTTTTATTGGAGATAACTAATAATAATTAAAAAAAGTCTTTGTGATGTACTTATGACGAATGAATAAAAAAAAAAAACACGACACCGGAAATAAACAAAATGTGGTGGGTAATTCCCAAGGCCCTGTAAACGGGAGGTTACGGGTTCTTATCCAGCCTGAAAAACAAATCAGAACTCGAGGAGAAGAAAAAGAGAACAAAAAACCCATTCTATCGATTAACAAAGCTTAATACACTATTGAATTGAATTGAATTGAATTGAATTAGTGAATTTCCATAAAATGATGTTATATTTTTTCAGTAGTAATTAAAGGCTATTGATAATTTTTGCCCTTGATACTGAAAGATTTGATCCTTTGTATGTGTCTCTATATCCCTTCTTTATCCTTCGTTCGTATACACATACATACACAAAACACACACACACACACACACACACACACACACACAAAACCAGTTCATTTTAGTGCAGTTTCATTCATTTTGCATCCGACATACAACAAAGAGTACAACGTAGAAAGTATGCTATTACACCATCACTTTATTTGATCAGTTGGAAATACATAAAATTTGATATGAATCGTAAACTAAATGATAAGACATGAAATTATCAAATTATCTCTTTCCCTCCCTATCATATTATCCCTTTCCCTCCTTCCCTCTATCTATCTATTTCTCAATTTCTCTTTGTATTCTCTCTCCCGCCCCCCCCCCCCCCCCCCCCCCGCCATCAAACACCTAAAACTGTCCTCTCCTTTTCCTTTACTATTCAGCACCGGTGCCTCGCATTGGTTTTTGTGCAGTGATGCGGGCATATACTTCGGTTAGATCATGGATCTCTCTACGTCGCTCTACCCAGCTACTCACTTCCTCAGTCCGCTCTCTGTCCAGACGACCCCGGCAGACTCCTTCACAGACACCTCCACTCCTCCGTGGTTTGCCACATCCCCAACCGTTGCCATGGCAATGGAAGACTCGGGCCCTCCTGGAGCGAACGGGACGGACGTCGGGAGCGACGAGGCGGAGAGGGGCGTGGTTCAAAAAGTGTTGATTGCGGCATTCATCACTTGCATGGTTTGGGGCAACGTGGGCAACATCCTTGTGATGGGCGCCATCCTCATTGACCGGAAGTTACGTAACACCGTGGCCAACATCTTCATCTTTAACCTCGCCATTGCAGATTTTTGCGTTACGTCCTTCGTGGACCTCTCCTATATCCTCGGTAAGCGATACACATCCCAAATGGAGAGATCACATGTCAAACCTGCACACCCAACATACGTATGCGAATATTAAAGTCTAGTAGTAGTATAGTAGTAGTAGTAGTATCAGTAGTAGTAGTAGTAGTAGTAGTCGTATAATGCAGTAGTAGTAGTAGTAGTAATCCTAACCCTATAACCTAAACTCTAGCCCTGAACCTAACCCTAATCCTAATCTTTACTCTAACCTTATCACTAACCAGTATTTAGCCGGTGGTAATTTTCCTCGGGGGTTTATTGCCTTGATACGGACAGAACACATCAGCGAAGTTTGAGTAGATCGCATAGAGTCAATTCAAAAGTTATACACTTTTAAAGTTTTGATGCTGTCATCACTGGAAAAGAAAACTACTGCGGTTCATGATGACCATGATGACGTCAATGTGTGGATAACAATATAGAGAATTTCATCAATGAAATGTCATTTATCATAAAAAGTACAATTCCATCGACTTGCTTCTGACGAAGGTTAATGGTTATAACATTTCCCCTTCTATTTGAAAGAGGTGAGAAGAGTGCTGATAGAAAACTGAAATGTTTAAATTTTGTTAACATTTCTCTTAATATTGTTGTCCACACATAACTAGTAGAAGTCTTCTTATCCAGTGATAACGGCGGTAAAACTTTAAAAATTCATAACTTTAGAAACGATTTAAAAATTCGTTGATGCGTCCTACTTATGTTGCTGCTTTCACTAAATACACATTTATGTTTGGGATTAAGATTCCAACAGGTACCATTTACTATTGACAGGTTGGGAACAGTGATATGAAAATGTTTTAGTTATCACATTTGATGTATAATATATGTGGGTCAGTTGTATCACAAAAAAATCCTACCATATAAACATTTCACATCCAAGCCTAAAATATGAGGAGATATCACTATTTTTCTCAATAAACCATAACTGAAGGCGGTTTATTCTAGAAGCGATTTTTATTATAACTATTGTTCATATTTTGTATATTAAACAATACTTTACATCGGTTATACTGACTATATTGATTTTAGGTTGGTTGCTTCTATCCCTATAACTCACATTTTAGAACTATTTTGAAGTACTCAAGCTAGATTTTTTGTTTTATCTGCATATGGTAAATAATGCCCTTAACTACTGTATTCAGCAAGGAGTAATACACGTGTGCAACTTTATGCTGTGTTGGCCTTTGACGTTATACCGGTCCCTTTGTCGCCATCCCTCGCAGGGAACTTTCACCCCCAGTGGTTCCAGGGAAAATCCGTGCTCTGCAATCTAGCTGCGTCGGTCTGCATCGTAAGCTGCACCTGCTCCATGTGGAGCATATGTTTCATCAGCATCAACCGATTCGTCTGCATCACACAGGTCTGGTACAACACAGATTTTATAGATTATTTTATAATACCCTTGATATCAATTCGAATATGACATAAGTATGTTCTTATACCTATAGGCATAAGGTCTCTTTATACAAATACAAAATGTATAATATATATACGTATATATATATATATATATATATATATATATATATATGAAGAGTTTGTTCGCAAAAACCGATAAACCCTTTTTTGAAGATTTTGAAGTACGGTCTCTGTCATAAAGTACAAAATAATACCTTTTAAATGATATATTGATCACTACATATAAAGGTACATTTTTGAAGTCATGGTCAAAAGAAGCAAACATTTTCTTATTATTCTCTTTATTATTCTTGACCTTTAATCGCAAATATCTCCATTTGGCAAATATGGACTTATCGGTTTTTGACAAAAAACTCTTCATACAAATATATACATATATATGTATATATATATATATATATATATATATATATATATATATATGTGTGTGTGTGTGTGTCTGTGTGTGTGTGTCTTTGTGTATTTGTGTGTTTGTGTGTTTGTGTGTGTGTGTGTGTGTGTGTGTGTGCGCGTGTGTGTGAACGTATGTGTGTATGACTCCAAAGCGCACTAAATTGGAATTGATTCAGGAGATTTACATTACATCAAAGACCTACGGTAAAAATGTTTACGTAGCAATCGGTATCAATTTTAATCTCGCATTTTATTTTAAACGATAATTTCAAAATATTCTCTATCTCTTTTTTTTTTCTCTCTCTCCGTCTGTCTCAGCCCGTTCAAATGACTTTTTATTGGATCAAAAAATGGAAAATCTAATATAACTGTCGTGACATGTATTAGGTCGCGCTCATCAAACGTTTTCTGAAAGCACTGTACACAGTTTATAGAGATTTTTTTCCACTAACGACTTTTACAGCATTGATAATTCAAGGCTGACAGAAATCTCGCTTAGACGCTATGCATTTCATTTGAATCGCTTTAATTTCACCTTGATATTGTAAGGTTTGGATGAGTCGAAGTGATTAGATGGTGACGATGGCCTAGGTCTCGTAGACAGATAGAGTTCATCATCTCCGATTGTATTTGAAATCCCTGCTGTCTAGCGGATGGTACGGTTTTGCCATGGGTACTACTAAAACACTTATCAATTCAGTGCTTATTTACGTCAATGTGGGGCAATTTGCTTATCAGTTGCTATATATATAAAAAGAAAAACTGAAAGAAATTCATGAATTTGGTATAGTTTTGGTTGAAATGGGGAATTCAGATTTTAAATTTTTCGAGATAATTAGAAGCCACGTAAAAAAGATGAAAAATCATACAATATTTCGGAAGATGAATTCAAAGTTTATTGTTGAAAATGTTTTTTTGAAATGGCTAAGATATTTATAAAAAAAAGCAAAACAAAGTTGTCCTAATAAAAGGTCTTTGTTTTTGGATATTTCAGCCCTTTCTAAACCGATGTTCATCAAATCGATTTTGAATTTCTCATAGAATTGTATGCATTTTCATGTTTCATAAGATTTTTTTTCTCGTTATCTTACCAAAAAAATTGGAAACCTGAAGACCCATAGCAACCAGAACTGTATACAATCATCCTTTTGTGAAGTCCCCTGAAGACCCCCCGACTTCCCTTAACTCGAATCTTTGAGATGGCGCCACTGAACGGACTTCACATTGAATGTAATAGATTTCTGCCAGGGAAATCTCACATACATTTCCTTTATACTTCGCAGGACTTTTTTTTTCTAACCAGCGGGAAGTCCCGATTCTTTCACCGGAATCAGGACCACATACTGAAGAACTGATTGATCCACACTTTACTGGTGTTGAGAAGTATCGTATAGATGACTGATGCATGTAGTGTTATACACATTTGCGATTGGAGGGGGGGGGGGGGGGTGAGGGATACATAACATTAACAGTAACTTATTATCAATATTAGGGTAGATTCAGTAGTTGAGAAGCAAAGGAGAACGTATGGAGAGGAAAGGGGTGGGAGAGGAGAGGGTGTGGGTAGGAGAGGGGTGGGGGAGGAGTGGGGGAGGAGTGGGGAAGTTGGTATATTGGAATGGGGATGGGGTGTCAGTGGTAACTTAGGGAGTAGATCGATAAACGGCATTGTGTGGTGACCTGGATCTGCAGAAGTGATCTGTTATCTGCCTTTCACTCTTCTACCTTTCCAAACACATCACTCTATCTTCTTTATACGATATACTTTTTGTGATAACTCCTCTGACGAAGTATTCCACCCTCTACAGTGTCGCAAAATTCTGCATCGATCTGAAAGGAATGAGAAGAAAGAATGCATTGAAATCGCTGGTGGAAACCAGAACTTTGCTTCATCTCATGGAGATCGAAATAGCTGAAAGAAATAAATAAAAAGAAAATAGTGTTAAAAACAGCATATCGCGCGCTATGATTACGCATTCGGCTCTTGTCCACTTCTTTTAACCTTTCAAGTCTTGAGCTACACTGCAAGACCTCACACAGTAATCTCGAGAGCGTGAAAAAAAATAATGGTGGGCCTATATCCTTCATCTCTTTATTCTTCAGTGGCTGAATAAGATTCTGTATCTTTTTTTTTATAGCTAATACAAAAGCCAGCATCAAAGGATGGACTTTGCCACGTTTTCCTCAAATAAAAGAATCGTCGTCGGTAATAAGTGGCAATCCGTATACCCATAAAAAACATGGGCCCGAGAATGAAGCTGGAAGAGGCCAGGATAAATAAGACCTTATTATTATTATTGTCATTATTGTCCTCCGACTTGGAGAGAAGCTCGTCCTTGCCAGAAGAAACGAATGAGAGAGAAAAAAGCACCATGGAAACCTTCTCAATGTGTTTGATACGTCGATTCTCTTCAATCTTGATCGCGATGTCATCTTACATAAGTCTCAATCAGAAGTTTCTAATCTAAAGATGTCGCAGGTGTGTGAGATATAACAACCTTTCTCTTGCCCCTTTGTTTTGCTGTTCACCTCGACACAGGAAAAAAAAAAACCCGTGAAACCCTTTTACATACCCTTTTATCTACGTAAGAAGATATCTGTCTGACATTTTGCTGGAGTTAAGTCTTTATGCAGATCACTTTTTAGTCGTAGGTTTTGAGCTACTTGTGCTTCTCAGACTTCCGGTTTCACATGGCCTGCCAAAGAAATGAGATATGCTTTGGTTCTACATCAATTTCACGGGGATGTACAACCAAGGTCTACAGGCATGTTTGTGGAAATGTAAAGCTGTCGCTTTTATCACGTCCTCGTCTATACTTTTCTTTCTTTCTTTTTGCGCAGAGATCATCGATTCGCCTCTGAAGAGCTGCATTTACAGACTTACTTGTTCGTCATTATTTCTGAGCTTTGAAGAGAGTGTAACCTTGGTTGACTGCGATGAAAAGTCTGTTCATCATGGAACTGTGACTATGAGAATAAGCCCTTGTGGCTTTAGTGCTAACCAAATACTACATGTATTCGAGAAAGAGCGTCTGCTATAGTGTTTGCGCGCGAGGAGATGGAAACCATTGCGTTGGTGTTCTGTTGTATTGCCTCCCCCAGTCTGAGAAGACTTTTAGACTATGGACGGATTATTGCAAACATATGGGGACATATTTCAATATATCTTTCTGCTGAGCAGAAAGATACAAACAGCTTCAAGTATTAAGACATGTCATATCACTTTAATTGCCTTTCCCTTCCAATCAATGCAGTACGTGTTAGGCCGTGATACTTGTCTCTTACTGTACTCTTCAATGTATCACTAGTAGTCACAGTAAGTGGTAAGAAATGAAGGACACTGTTAAAACGCATGTTTGTGGGCTAATGATTAAGCACTAAAAAATCTACCATTAAGAAAATTGATAATGTCACTTCATCACGCAGAGCCTCCTTTATCCAATGCCGTGATATTTACTGGGTATCAAGAACTCATGAATTCTTCTACACGAGGAGTATTCAAAGTTAAGCAATTGGATGTGAATATATTACTAGAGGTTCAAAAGAAATAAAAAAAGAATAACATTTCAAATTTACTCCATATCATATAGTATGAAATAATATTTAATATTATAATCTTTGCGCCACGAAATTAAAAGGCTGACAATATTATGGCATTTTTTCTGTACTTCATATAACGATCTTGTCCTTCTCTCGGCTATTTTTTTTGAACGCTATTACATAATATAACAAGATATATGCCTAATTGCATCATCTGGCGCTAATTTATCAAGACGTTTGTTTTCGGGGGAGGGGGTGGAGGGATGGAAAGAACGCGTCATCAACCAGCTATAATAAAGTACCCCTTGAAATATGCATGTAATTATTCTTTATTCACTTATATACACACTGCTATGAAATCATACCGAAATAAACTTACTTCATATTAACGTCTGCCATTATTACGCACGTGTTGTGTACACAGTTAACAAAATGCCGCTCGGGGAGGAACGAGACACTATAATAACTGTGTAACCAAACTTTGCGCAGAACGTATTGGCTTATAACATTGATTCATATCTTTCATAATGTCTAGATTCTGAAACACGATCCTAGCTCTTGATTACCCTCGCGTTGCTTTGTCCTGTATATGTCACTACGGACCTAATTGATAGAAGTCAACCAACGCGAGCGGATCATTATGGCGCTCAAGAAGTAGAAGAAGAAGATGATGATGAAAAAAAAAAAATTGTTGATGACATCAGCGATCACGATCCATGCATGTGACGAGGTAACGTATCAATGCAATTGTTCTTTTAGGAGTGTTTCTGGCACTGAAGCAGATAGCATGTGCTCAGGTTATATATTTCATTTCAATCAGCCAATTATTCTTCAGAAAATTCCTAATCGCTTCTTAGGGGAGGTGCGCGCAGCTCTAGAAGTCGGGTTGATCTGAGATAACATAATAGAGATTTTCATGCCGTTGTGTATGACCGCCTTTTTTTCTCTCCCCCCCCCCCCCCCCTCCCCACGTGATAACAAAAATAGTTCACGTGATAGACCCGTCTGCATGGATGGATATTGCTGGTCATCTCGGTTGGCACCGTGAACCGTTCTACCTTTACCTTATCTTATCTGTGTCGTCAACATCATTTTGCTCCTCGTTTTGTCACTTGACTTTAATTCCCCCATTTTGAAATTAAAAAAAAACCAACAACCCCAAACTGTCTTTTGATGATAACTATATACTAGTAATGCTTTAAAGGGACTGTACAGTACTGGTTGAGGTAGGGATTCATGTTTTGAACATTCCTAGATGAGATAATGAAAAGCCTCTTATGAAATATGAAAGAGCATGTAATTTTATGAAGGATTCAACGTTTATTTGATGAAAATTGGTTTTCAAATGGCTGAGATATCCCAAAAAGTGCTAATAATGAAAGGCGACATGCCCCAACTTTATTAGTATCTCTTTGTTTCACCTTGTTTTTGGATATCTCAGCCATTTCAAAACCGATTTTCATCGAATAAACTTTTGATACCCCTTAGAACTGCATGCTCGTTGACATCTCATAGAGTGGTTTCTGAATATCTCACAAAACGTTAAAAGATAAATCTTCACCTCGACCAGAACTGTACACACCCTTTAAAGGGTGGACAAGTCAGCAGAGTTTACACCTTTACAGGTCAGATTGAAATCTTTATTTCAACATTCCTACCCCTTTCACATTAACACGAATCCGAGCATGCACACTTTTTTGTGTGTGTTTTCATTGATATTTATTGGTTTCATTCAAATCATTCATAAATCCCAATCCCCAAACCATTCTGGGAGTAACAGGAACGGTACAAATGCAATTCAAAGCACAAACAAATCGATTTGTCATACAATTTATACTGCAATTAATCTCTTTTCAACATAGATAACTCTCACTCTCGCACACATACGCACACATTACACACGCACACACACACAAGATACACACTCACGAGACACTATTATTTGGATGCACAAGAGCAGACAAGACCATAGTTACAGCACTCAAGGAACAAAAAGAATGTGTATGAGCGCTGAGCAATGTCACTGGCGGAGTATTAAGTGTCTGCAGAACACCTTAAATTGGCAAAATACAAATATGGTCTCCTAAAACGCCGAAACGACAATGCAGTGGTAGCGAGACACCCGATCTAGGTACTAGTAGTCAGTAAGACGAAATGACTGAATCATGCATTTTGTGGCGTATCCTCATTTATCTAATGTTACCCACTGTGTTCGCGTGTCCGCCGTAATGTAACAGCTTCGTGTTACAATGCACGCGCCACTATGCGACATTGGGCTAACACTGTTGCAATTGTGGTAACACGATAGTCACTTGAATCAACCATCAGCCCACAAAATGTTAAATCTCACTTCAATCGCCTCTCTTCTCTCCCGCCCCTGTCTTTTCTCCTTTTTGTAACCTACGAAGCCTTTGGGGGATTTTTGCTGCAGGAGATGGTGCTCGTGTTGTGCTTGTGTTCTGCTTGTGTATTATTAGTATCAATTCTCGTGACATTATATTTATGTGTCATGATTATGCATTTGTACGAAGTGGGTGTGGCCTGTTGGACCACGTTGGAAAAAGATGGATCCGGACGAGACTGGGACGATGCCGTGTGAGGCGAGGGAAGAATAAAGTTTTTGTTACTTTAAGTTTGATATCATTGGTGGTGGTGATTTGTTTTGGTGTCAGAATGTGTGACATGCTTTTTTGGCCACCAGGATTTCCTTCCCTTACGTAATAATATGCTACAACGGTTGTATTACCCATGTATATTGTTTGGAAATGAAAATGAATTGATAAAAATAATTGAATGAATTAAGGTATTGCCGAGCTCACAGACCCAGAGGTATCCCTTTAAAGACCGTATTTTGTCTGATTTCTTCTTCAACGGCTGTATTCAGCGATGTCATAGTAAAACAAACGCGACTCGACACTTCCCCTGCTTGCAATCACTCGTTGGACTTTGCTGCATACTTTGCTAGGAGGGACAAATTTCCTAGCTCTGTGTTTGCATGACAAATAGGGCTGTGTGAGGAAGGTCTCGGAATTCAAGGTTCAAAGATGCTGCGACGGTGGCGACATTTTGAAGGAAGTGAAGAAGAAGAAGAAGAAGAAGAAGAAGAAGAAGAAGAAGAAGAAGAAGAAAACAAAATGCATTGACTGGCCCCTCTTGCTCTTTCAACACTGTGGAAGCGTGTTGCCATGGCAACTGTTGCTAGAGCGGGAGATCAAAGTTAAATGAGCAAGAACATAGCAATGCGGAACAAGCTAAGCCTCTTAGAGCCTATATATAGTACTGTTGCAACAAAAAGTGAGGCTCTGAAGCAATTCACATAAACATTCTCATGTGCAACCGACCACTACTTAACATAAATGAAACAATTATACTTTAAGAAAAAGAATGCTGCGATTTTTTTAAAAAGAGAAGATTAGGTTGAAAACTCATTCTCGCTTTACTTATTAGAATCAAGCAATCTTGCATTACCTGTCAGAATCAAGCTGTCTAAGATGAATATTTTGCAGTGCGTAATTTATTTAGTTTTCTCGTAGTGCATCGCATTTGTGATTGGTGGAATAACTATACTTAAAGGTATTTCTACCTCTCTTTATGATGGTCGTAGAGAGATCAAGTATCATAGTTATAATTAAGCCAAGCTTGTGTATGCTATAACATGGCAGTTTGGGTTGTTTTTATTTTCATTTTCTATCAAGATAAGGATATGGATAGCCCATATTACGCTGCACTAGCTGGTCTTCCATTCGGTGTGATTCGGTTAAAACTCACAGTAAACCCCCCCCCCCCCCTCTCTCTCTCTCTCTCTCCTGCGGTTTTATTGGAACTTTACAGGAATTTTGTTCTCCGGACATTGTCGCGACATTAGCGGTCGCGGTATAAGGTTCAGTTCAGTTCAGTTCAGTTTGATTTTATTTCTGCATTTTTTTTTTCAATGAAATCATAATTCGCATGTCAAATGACAACACATGTATCCGACAACATAATCGAAAAAATAAAAAAGTTTAACAATTATAGTATAATAATCACAATGATATTTAGCGTTTAAACAAAACGACAATGATATACTGATCAAAGGAATCAACGATACACATGTATTGTTTCCAGGCGACGAGGAGGAAATACCTGAATAAGAGTCTGTCAAAACAGGTCTTCAGTGTGGCTCCACACTGTCCTGAATATGGACATTTCAATTTCACACGAAGTTCACTCAGATCTTCAATTAGTTAAAAGCCATTCAACAGACGAAGCAAGTATGATGCCTACAGAAGATTACACAATGACATGCGAACCACATGTTGAAGGCTACATGGAGATATGAATCTTTATCATAAAATGCATCTTCGCAAGATCTTTGAGCTATTTTTTAAATTTTTCTCATTTTTTTTTTTGCCGAAGATTTTGCCGCCGCTCAAGGAGTTGCTTCCGAAGCCATAGAAATCCTATCGGCGGTCATAGTCTCATAAGATAGCTTAAAGGGGAAATCCAGTACGAATATAAGCTAATCTGATAAGAAAGAGTAAAATATCTCGAGTTCAACGGTAAAATTTGATCAAAATCGGATGAAAAATGAGTAAGTTATGACATCTTAAAGTTTCCCCAATTTTTGGTGAAACATGCAGTTCTTGAACGGTCAATATGAATAATAATATGCAAATGGCAAAGTAAGTATGTAACCCCCT
This sequence comes from Diadema antillarum, assembly GCF_040938485.1. Classification (NCBI taxonomy): domain Eukaryota; kingdom Metazoa; phylum Echinodermata; class Echinoidea; order Diadematoida; family Diadematidae; genus Diadema; species Diadema antillarum. Next base: position 433,917 of record NW_027272107.1, on the reverse strand, counting down.
CACAACTTGCCATATAGTTCATGTAGTTTGTAGATGAAATTTTGAAATTTCCAGTTTTTCATTCAAACGCAATTATGCCCGAGGCTCAAATCCTAATTATATCTAAGTGATTACTATTCTGAAGTAAATCCACCAGGAATAGCATCATGTATCAGACTTCAATGACAGAAACACTGAATTTTCGTCATTTTTATGCCTCCGCCACGAAGTGGTGCCGGAGGCATTATGTTTTCGGGTTGTCCGTCCGTCCGTCCGTCCTTCCGTCCGTAATGAATTTTGTGGACAGCGTAACTAAAAAACCTTTCGAGGTATCCTAATGAAACTTGGCATGTATGTGTATTAGGGGGTGAAGTTGTGCCTATCAACTTTTGGGTGCACATGCTCAAGGTCAAAGGTCAAAAGGTCAAGGTCAGATACGTAAAATTTCAGTATTTCCACCATATCTATGCAATGCCTGAAGATATTTTCTTGAAACTTAGTATATACATGTATTACCCAATTAGGATTCTCTGGTGAAAGTTTAGGATCATGAGGTCAAAGGTCAAAAGGTCAAGTAAAAATATTAAAACTTCACTTTTTTCTCCGTATCTTGGAAATTGTTCAAGGTATCTTCATGGAACATAGTATATACATGTACTGACTGGCAGTGATTATCTAGAGAAGTTAGGGTTCATGGGTCAAAGGTCAGGGGTCAAAGGTCAAGGGCAACACTTCACAATTTTACTATTTCCCTCATATTTATGCAATGCTAGCAGGATTATTATTTTTTTTTTACACTTGGTGTATGCATGTATAACCTAATAGAGATTCTCTGGAAGCTTTCTTTTTTCTTCTTTTTTTTTTTGTTTGCCTCAAAGGTCAAAAGGTCAAAGATCAAGGGAAAGTGCTGAACTAACTTTTTCCTCCATATCTCAGAAGTGTCTCAAGTTATCTTGAAACTTACTACATATTTATGCATGTTGTGCCTGACAGTGATTATCCTATTAATTTTAGGGTCAAAGGCCAGGTGAAAATGGTAACAATGAACTTTTTAATACAGAAATTGCACTTTTTCTTCATACCTTGAAAATTACTCAATGCATAAACTTATGAATGGGTCAAAGTCAAGTTAAAGTCCTGAAATCCCCAAATACATGCTCTCCTATTCATCCAATTAAATCTAGGTCAAGGAAGGTGAACATTCAACACATTTGTGACAAACTTGTCATTTTAATATTTTGCCAATTTTGTGAAAATATAATCACACATTGTCTACATGTACTATAGACCTATTAGGAGAATCATGCATTATGGCGGAGGCATACCAGTCGCATTAGCGACATTTCTAGTTCGTTTTTTGTTTTTTGGTACAAGATCAATGGAAAATTGTGAGGTTATGACATGTCAGCTCACTCCCTTTGCATATGCATATCCACAGTACCATTACATGAACTGTTTTGCAGGAATTAGCAAAGCTTCAAAATTTCATAACTTCCATATTTTTGATCCGATTTCAGTCAAATTTTAACCGTTGAACTCGTGATATTTTACTCTTTTTTACCTCTCCCCTTAAGTGTCTCGTCTGATCCGACGGTCAATCCGTGGATGCTTCTGTCTTTCTATTAAAGGTCGTCGCAAAGATGAAGAAAAACGTTTTTATTCTGCTTGAGGCGGCGTCCTCGGTGATGTTTACTGGTGATGTTTCAAAGAGCAAATTACACGAGTAAACAAAATGTGGTGATTTTGTCTGGCACACGTCCGGGACGTCGTACATCAATATCTTTTTCCCTTTATAGTTTGATTCTCATCAAGGTACTTTCATTCACATAACTTATACCTTTTTTTTCCCACGACACTACCTCTTTTTTATCAGACTAACTTATTTTTGCAATTTTATACATTTATGCGCATGATACAGGTGGAGCTATGTTACAGTTACGTAACACCTCAAACAGAAAAATGAGCTGCACAGACACGTCCAGCGGTCCTCTCATTACCTCTCCCCTTGAGAGTCCCGTCAATCCGTGGATGCTTTTGTCTTTCTATTAGAGGTCGTCGCGCTGGCGCAAAGATGAAGAAAAGATGAAGAAAAACGTTTTTATCCTGCTTGAGGCGGCGTCCTCGGTGATGTTTACTGGTGATGTTTCAAAGAGGAAATTGCACGAGTAAACGGAATGCGGTGATTATGTCTGGCACACATCCGGGACGTGCAGGAGAGGAACCGCTAATGAAGACATCACACCCTGTCCCGAAATAGGAGCAAAGATGGACTACACAATAGGAATGCTCAAATCCAGCTCTGATCGTCAGTCTTTGGTTTTTATGTTGCGTTTCCTGAGAAAGTTCCCGAAATTTCAAAGGGTTATGGTTAGTGAACACCTTGATCGGATGCTGGGATCTATTGACATACAGCTTAAAGGTGAAATCCAGTCCAAAAATAAGTTTCGGGCGCAACAACAGCAAAATATCAAAAAAAGAAAGAAATAGAGCAAATGTTGACGAGTATCTACAGTCCTACATAATAACGGTCAATATTATACAATTAGTGCATGCTCTATCTGCACTATACTGGATTGTAGAATGACAAGTACTGAATATTCCGATTGTAATTTTGTTTGCGGGCTCGGTTATGAATGATAAATTAGTATTTCGAGTTCTAGTCCAGTACTGGTGCATCAACAAAACATAATTATGCACTCTCAAATTGTTATAGTTAATCCTCTTGATCGTAATGCGTTTTCCATAGGTCTAGACCCTATTAGATCTGATACTGATTTCGTGCAAAATATAACGATGATCTAAACTCTTGTCTATATTACGTACAGCTAGCCGTGTAGTGGTGAGCAGACTTGCGGCCAGGTACGGCGAGCTTACTGCGTCTACCTGTGCCATAACGCAAAAAGAGGTCTTTACGGCAGGCTTTAATGCCCCAGTCACACAGTGCTTTACGATGGGTTACGTCCGCCGCGGATAGATACGGATGAGTGGACGCAGGGGGACGCAGCGTGGACACAGGCATCCGCTGGGACGTATGTAGACGTAGCTGTCCGTACCTCACCCGTAAAGAAACGTAAAATGACGGCAACAAGCCTGCGAAATTTTGAAATGTTCAAAATTTCGCAGAGGGACTCCACGGATGCAGACTTACGCAATTAACCGTAACCAAACGTAATTATCCGTAACTGAACGTAACTATCCGTAGCTTGGACGCAGACCATCCGCAAAAAGTTTTACCTCCCGTCCGTTTGCGTTCGTTTACCTCCACCGTAAGTATCCGAAAGTAACCGCAAGTCAACGTATCACAACACTTTCGTCCGCTTACGGATATTTGTGGACAGTTACGGATGCTGTGGACGATTACGTCCTTCGACGTTTTCCGTTTTCCACTCGCATGGGAACACAGAGACTCGTGGGAAGCCACACAACTCGTGTTGCCAAGCTGCAGCGCATTTACATGAAGGAATGCCACAACACAGTCGGAGCAGTGGAGAGGCAGAACCGCATGGTCAAGTTATGAAATTTCTCCCACAAATGGTTATTCTAGGTGGCCCCCATATACACAAGACATCGGTTGACCCTTAATTGGTGGTGAACTTTTTTTTTCTTGCACTCTTTGAATGTATATTTTTTGAAAAAGGCAATATTTTTTGGTAGGAGATGGGGTGACAGCATTTCATTCACTTTTCTGGCCGGGGAAGGTGTTGGACAGCGATAAGCTATAGAAAATGAGAAAAATTTTAATATTTCTCTATAGTCTTACCCACTTTTATATATACATGTATATATATATATATATATATATATATATATATATATTGTATTTGGGTGTGGGAGGGGTGTTCGAAAGTCCTAATGTCTTTTTCTTTCTGGAAATTTAATAAGCATTGCTTTATTATAACAATCTCCTTAACAATAACCCAGTAACTCATGAATATCACTGCACAATGACAGCGTAACCACAGTTTGTCTATTCCATGACTGTAAGTAATATTTTCTTACTCTAATGTTTAATTTTATCGATCTATATTGTATTTTATCTGTGGTATGATTATGTTATGTATTCTTTACATTTATGATGTTACTTCATATTTGAGTTGCACAAATAAAATTCAAACTTCAAGTTCAAAATCTCATCTTTTATTATCGTAAAGCAAATTAAAGGAATACGAAAGTTTTTCACAACTTGTACGTAATTCAATTTCAGTTTTCCACAGTGTACAATATAAGACAGTGCAATATGTGATAAACTTGCTGTCATAATACACTGACTTGGCAGGGATCGTCAGAAGAAAACCATATTGTCTATAGTTATGTGTAACAATCTGTAACTATCCGTAACTATCCGAAAATATCCGCAACTCTCTGTAAAGTCCGCTTGTGTTCAGAACTATTCGGAAGTTTACGCAAGTTGAAAGAACAAACTACGTGCCAATTCGTAAGAATATACGCAAGTGGACACAAGTATTCGCATTTGGTCATATCTGTCCGTATCATCCGCATTTCCCCCCGTATGTTTTGTAAAAAATTTCTGGTGACGGCAAGAGATCCGCGAGAGTCCGCAGAAAAAAATGACTCTTTTGGACGTAACGCCGGACGCAGAGCATTATGTGAATGGGGCCTACCCTTATACCAACAATGTACGTATTGGATACGTCCCCGCCCCATATCACTGGGCAGATAACTCCATAGCCAAGATGTAAATGTTTTGGTATAGAGCACAGCTGCGCTACATAGCGAGATTTTCATACGAACACGTGATGATTTGATTTGATTTGATTAATTCATTCTCCGTATGGCATCATTTACATCTTTTTTTAATCAACGTAATCAAACATAATATATGCAAATATGAAACTCCTCATTATAGCTCGTTTCTACAATTTCAACAATTTTGATTACAAATACATTTGTGACACAATTACAGTACATGTGTTATGAATTACCATACAGAACGGTCGCCAATAATAAGCTATAAGCTTGACCCTTTGGCAACCGATGATACAATACGTTAATGCAATAAGAGAAGGGGGGGGGGGTCTAACATGATGCTCGTGGATAAGGGGGATAATAGGAAAGACAGAAAGAGCAAGAAAGAGAGGGTGATAGAAACCTTCCAATACCAGGCTTGCCAGATCAAACTCACAATAAATACATACACGTGTACATGGTTATAGATTACAGTAATGTATTCACATTTCACGCACAAATAGACATGATACAGTGTGCTATTGTCGAATAAAGGTTACATTGAATTAGGAATAGAAGAGAAATAAGGACATGATGCAATGTAACCAATAACAACGAATGTTATACTGTGCCATAATCTACTAGAAAGGAACACTGCGAAGTTGCTACTAGGTTTAAATGATATAAACGAAAAAAAAAATTATATTGAGAGCAATCACATATTATGTTATGTATCGCAGGGAGTCAAAAAATGAGGCACGATTAGAATCAACACGGCATAAGACTAGTGAAAAATGACCTCCCTCCCCCCCAAAAAAAAGAAAATCCGACAGAATCGGATTGAAAATACAGAGAAAATATATACATTTATGAGGGGAACATAGATAAGTGCATGCTTGTGAGCTATACATAATACAGGAAAATGAGCAATGACGTGTTAACTGTAAAAACAAAAAGATGAGTACTTGAAACGGAAAAAAAAAATAACCACGTTGAGTTAGAGAAACAACGTGGAGAGAGAAGAAAAGGGAACATAATATTATGTGAATCTATCAAAAAGAAGAAGAAGAAGAAAAAAAAGAGATAATGACGAAAAGACGTATGACTTCTTCGTATGAACAGAGTGTATGGAAAGAAACAGTAAAGACAAAATAAAATGCTGATATCAACGAAATACGCGTAGCGGAGGTAAACGTTCTCGCTAATGAGTGGAATGGTCATCAAGAGTGAAGCAGGCATACATCAGTTGGACTAATAAACAACGTTTAATGATTACCGAGAGATTCTAATGCGTCAACTCCGTATATAGTGAAGATGCTCAAGGCTCTGCGAGATAACGATCTATGATTATACCTGTAAGAAAAGTAACTTTATACAGAGAGACAGAGATAGAGTCTGAGACAGAGAGACAGACAGACAGACAGACAGACAGACACACACACACATACACATACACAGCGAGAGAGAGAGAGAGAGAGAGAGAGAGAGAGAGGCAAGACCCAACTCAAAGGCGTGATTGAACAAGCTAGCATGCCTTGAAGCAGGTCTCATGTCTTAATCTGAAGATGAAAATGAAGATGAAAAAAGTACTTTTGTGGAGATCTTTCTGTTTGGTTCTCTATCATTTCACACTCCCAATACATGTGCTATAATTCAGTCAGATCATTTGATTCACGTTATCCCGAGTGGCTCCCAAATGACCTGTTCTCTTATTCTTTATTATCTCAGTTTTATATTTGGATGTACACACTGTATGTTCTATCGTCTTGTAGACAAAAAGAAATGACTGTATTTCGTTTGTAATATAATCATATTCCATGCCGAAAAATCCTCATAAATTCTTTTGAATTTGAAAGCATCAATCATTGTTTTATCATTTTGTAAGAATACTTATAAGATCATGAAAGAATAATCAACCTATGTATGAAACCAGAATAGCAATGCGCACTTTGGAAGATTGACAACAACAACAAAGTTGAAAAGAGCATGAAGTGGAATAATTGACTGAAGGAATTAATGCATAATCTGTAGTGTCAAGCAACGTTTAAAATAGAATGATTGACGGCAAGTAGCGAAATTCAGTCAGTGTAGGGGAAAAATCGTGCACGCGATGTCTGTAACAAAAAAAAAAAAAGAGTTCCCGAACCAATTTCAGCTTTTTGTATATCATTCCTCCGCCAGGGGTCAATAGATGGCGCCTTTAAAATGTACATTTCCGCACATATTGATATCGGGGATTTTTGATAGCTCAAATCAAAGCATAATTTCCTAAAATTGATGCATGGGACTTTTTTGATCAACGCTACCCTACAAGATTGTCATTTTTAAATGCTGGAGACATTGTTCAGAGTATGAATGATTGGAGAGCTGTGCTTTGGCTTTTATTGTCACGTGACCATTCGTATAGCTTGTAAGCAAGGTTGTTAATTCCAATACATTTTATATTTCCAATTATTCTTTCAAATGTTTTTTTTTTTTTAATGTGTTTTATGGCCGCCGTCACCAGCTTTTTTCGGGGAGGGGGTGCATTTCTGCTTCCACTTTCGGCTCATCAGCTAACAAGCGACAAAAAAAAAAAGGGGGGGGGGCTTCAGCGCAACTTTGTGATTCGACAGCTGCCACCCCCTCCAAAAAAAAAGGGCCACTTTCCCGCTCTCTTTTGAAGGAGAGGGGGGGGGGGAGGATGCGTTCGCACCAAAACATCCCCCCCCCCCCCGTGACGCCCATGTGTTTACAGGGGTTAACCATCGGAGCCTACTTTATAATTTCCTGGCCATCATGTTTGTGTATGAAATTTGTGCACATGTGACTCATAGGCGCAGAGAGGGTTACAATTTCACCATGGTCACAGAGTGAAGTTGTTGCTGTTGTTCTTTGTGCTATCCCCAGTCAAAGTATTATGGTACCATCTACACGCGTCGCAACACCATTATTATGACGCTGTTCCTCTGGGTCCTCTGCTTCTTCATCGACCTCCCAAACTACGTCGGGCTCGGCGCCCACATCTTCGACGAAAAGAAGATGGGATGCTCCTTCGACCGCATCCACCACTATGGCTACACCGTCTACTTTGTGGCCATGGGCGTGGTCATTCCTCTCTGCATGGTGCTCTTCTGCTACATCAAGGTCTACAAGTTTGTAAAAGAAAGCGAGGAGAGGGTACGTATTAAAGCAATCTCTCTTGTCCTGGACAGTCTACCACATCGTTGATTTTTCTCTTTGTCTCAAAAGCCCTATAAAAGAATCTACACCTGAAAAAAAAACAACCCACAACAACAACAACAAAACAAGAACACTAGGCCTATGTGTGTTGTGAACGATACACGAAAGAAAATTTTGTATTCTGAAATTAATGAATCATTTTCATTATTGTGCCACCCCCTCACCCAATAATTGGCATAAAGAAGTAGAAGAACAAATCGTGTCTGACATTCGTTCGTTCGTTCGTTCATATTTATTTTACTTCTCAAATCAAATCAAATCAAACCAAACCAAAAATGAATTAAATGTATGTGACAAATTTAAAGAAAACAAAGCCAAATGACAAAGGAGCAACACAAAAGTGCAGTTTTATACTGCATGCGTAACAAAAAATCTTTGTGAAACATTTATCGTTACATATAATACAAATAATGCAGTACATTTGATTCAATAAGGAAACATGGGTTTTAAATCAAAACTGCAACAATTCATAACTTTTGAAGGGATTGTCTGGTTTTCTGCAAAGTTCAGTAAAGGTGCTACTGATATTGTTGCCACTCACTGGATCTATTATGTATACTTGACTTTGATTGCCCTCGAGTTGGGATAATTATGTGATTTGTGCATAAAATAATGTGATGGTACCTCATGGGGGGGGGGGGGGGGGTCGTGCATGTGCAGGCATGTGCATTTTTCGTATTTGCTTGTGTGATGCTTTGTGTGTCACACAGTTATAGATGTTCATACAAAGACAGAGAAGAAGCTGCAATTAACAGATAATTTTGTCAAGGACAAGAAAGTTACCATCAATGTTGCAAGTAACTCCCCTTCTTCCCTTTCCCCCAGATGTACACTGCAAGAAGTCCGGTGTTAAATAGTGAACACCGAGCTGGTGTTAAATTTTCGGTGCTCATTTATGGTGTTAAATTAACACCTCCGGGTGTCATTTCCAAATATAAAACTGTTTTTTGAAGAGTTTCTTAGTAACTGCACTTCTTGCTGATTTTTAATTTAAACAAGACGATCAAGAATTTTACATTAAAATACTAGATTTTTGAAAAAATGTGAAAATAAATTTACACCACAGTAACACCAGCTGGTGTGGTCTCTTATTGAAGCTGGACGGGTGTTAAACCATTGATATTGACACCAACAAATATCAAATCAACACCATGTGGTGTCATTTTTGAATTAACACCAGTACAGTGTCAAAATAACACCAGGTACAGTGTCAAAATAACACCAGGTACAGTGTCAAATTAACACCACGAAGTGTCAGGTGAACACTTTTCAACACCATCACAGTGCACTTTCAACACCTGTGGGTGTGGTCCTCTATTGAAGTTTGATCGGTGTTAGATTTAACACCCGTGGTGTTAAATCTAACACCGATGTTTTTACAGTGTACCCACATGATACAAGCATAGTCTTTTGAGTGGGTGCCTTCCCTTTTTTCGCAGAGTGTATTATATAGAGTGTATGTTTCTTTTTTTGTACTAATCATGGAGACATTCTAACATGTTGTTATCCCTGTCTGGCTATGTATATTTTCAACGACTTGCATGTCAAATTTATCATAATGTTTCTTGCACATTCTGTTGAAAAAAAAAGTGAAAATAAAGTTTGAATTTGAATTTGAATTTAGATCTGATCTCGATCATCACGATATAGTTTAAGGAAAGTAATGATTTCTATGAGCCTTGTCGACCAAAAAAAACGAACAAACAAATAAACAAACAGACAAACAAACATACCAGACCGGGAGATTTGGTAATCCTATAGGGACCCACATGATTTAGAACCAGGAAACACAATGCAGTTTTAAAAAAGAAAAGGCAAGTACCCCAAATTGTTATGGGAGCACTGATTTGCAACCTATGTAACACCAGAAAAAAGCTTCTGTAATTGATTGGAGAAATCTATGTCTTTTTTTTTTTTGGCTAATTCTCTAATCTGCATTAGGAGCCATGAAATTAAAATAAACATCGAAAACATAGTCATATGCTTTAAGTGACAAATTTTCAATTGTTTGCGAACAACTCCACACATTTTTTTTTCTTTAAATAAATATGTTGTTAGTCACACATCTTTCGTTCGTATGATTCTTCTTCTAATATTTATATCTTAAATGATCGCGGTCTCCTGCTTTTCTGTTCGTACAATGTCTAAAGAAATACACAATTCCCAAATCAATGCGTTTAGATCCCTTTCTCTGTTTTTTTTTTTAATTTGGTTATTCAAACGACATTACATGTTCAGAATGAATAATTAATCATCATTCAGCTCATTTACAGTTGTTATTTTCACGAATTCCTTCTGAACATCGATGTGATACTATGCTATACGACTCATACATCGAATACTTGTATGCTCATAATGTATGCATGTATTTTGACTTAATTTGTAAGAGAGCATGCTAAACTTATGCGTCGTGTAATAATATATTTTTTTAATATATGTATTCTGTTGTTTGGTGTGATTCGAAATAAAAAAAGAGAAATAAAACCAAACGAACAAACATAACCACACGTCAACATAATTATGACATCGACAGATTCGCAGCTGGGACGCGCAGACCCGTGGCGCCAATCCGGCTAACCAGCTACCCCAAATCTCGAAGGCCGACCGCCGCCTCATGGTTACCGTCTTCATCATCTTCCTTGTGTTCCTCACGTGCTGGACACCGTACGCCGTAGTCGTCCTCACTGACGTCCACAACGTCTACCCGAAGGAGCTCTATGTCGGGGCCGTTATTCTCGCTCACCTCAATTCCAGCCTCAACAGCATTCTCTACGGTATCTCCAATCGCCGGGTGAGTACGAAGACGAAAACTCATAAAGAGAGACGGAGAGAGAAACACACACACACACACACACACACACACACACACACACACACACACAAACACACATACAATCATGTTCCATAACCCCATGTCCTTTGATGTTTTAACAGCGTGCCCTCCTAGTGCTTCATTTATGTTGTGACGTCAGCTTGAAACTTTTCTTTATACTTGTACGTGTGTTTTTTCACTTCCTATTTTCAAGGGGGATTTTGAATTGATGGTAGCAGAAAAGAATTGATAACACGCTTCTTTGGTTTTTCTCCCGCGTTTGTAGTATCGACATGGATACAAGAAACTGCTTTTCCTGGATCGAGTCAGATGCTGTCGCACCACCGTTGGGATCGGCGAGTCGCAGGCGGTGGAAGGCTCCACAGCCGCTGCGACGAAGTCCTAGCCCCGATTCACCAGCTGTCCAAATTGCAGAGTGATATTCTTTATGCATCATAAGAGGCCTTACCACACCATGTGACGTGCCACCTGACCGGTCAGGTGAACAAACACGTGACATGAACATATTTGGTGTTTGATTGATAATTAATTCAAATCGAAATAGGAGAATTCTTTTTTTTTGTACACAGCATCCATGAATTCCTATTGACCTAATATGGCTATACAGTTACGTTCTATATTTTTGTCATGGGTTTTATCTTAATCCCTGTGTGATGTTGGGTTACTACCAATTAAGGGGGTCAATTTTACCCATGCACCTAATGAAATTGACACCAAATAAGTGGATTTCATTTGGTTCGGTTACCATTTTCAGTGGAATGCCTTCGTGATTTGTTAGAGTGATGTCTCATTGTCAATTACCACTTCTTCTGAGATAAGTGTTAAGAAAGCTTTCAAGCGTATTTTACTTGAAAGGTATTCTTGAAGTTACCAATATCATCTTCTGAATTTATAAGAGATTAGCATGATAGGGGTGTGTTTGTAAAAATTTCATCTTGTGTATTGTTAATGTGCTGGTGTATGTTTTAGTCTGTGTATGCATGTGTGTGTATGTGTGAGTGTGTGTGTGTGTGTGTGCGTGTGTGTGTGTGTGCCAACGTTTTTCTCAGTTATAGTTTATAGAAAGAAGAGACATAACGCTGTACAACGTATTTACTTTTTCGGGGTTAGTTTTAAATAAGGCCCATTGCCTTCTCACTCACCCCTTCACTTGATATATTTGGTTGTTTGTTTGCTTTGTTTGTTTGTCTGTCACATTGTCATGTTATACTTGTCATGCCGTTGTCACATTTTATGTATGCATATCTTATTAAGTGAAAATAAATTAACATTGCGGTTCTCTCTGCACATTAATTTGCACATTGGTTGTTTTCCGAACAATTAGTATTTTGAACTTGCCAAAAAAAGAAGAAATTGTAAATAATTTATCGACTCGATTATCATGAATGTCGTGTGTAATCACATCGTCCCCTCTAGTAAGAGGCAAAATAATACTCTGTCCCTCGGACAGGACATAAAATTGAGGTCCCGTGTGAGAGGAGTCACAACTCAAGCACGTAAAAGATCCCGGTTCATTAGTCATCGCAAAGAGCAGGGCTTTGAACCCGGTGAAGTGGTCACACCTTACATACAGCTGGACCTAGTGAAAACCAGCTATTGAGCTATCCATCCATCCATCTTCTCAGTTGTTTTTAAGGAAAAACACTCGAGTACAAAGAGGAAATCCATCCAAAATAAATAAACTTCAAAAGAAAGAGAACAGGCATTTAGTTGTATAAGCTATAAATAGCAGTTTTTCTGAATTTCATATATAACATACATGCAAAATTTGAAGGTATGACATCATCAATTCGCTCATTTGAATATTCATAAGGACTAGTCAAGAAAAGTTTCGCCATTTTTTGTTTCATTCTGTAGGGAATTTTGTTCTCTGTTTTTTGATGTCGATTTATTTTTGGGATGGATCTTCCTTTTTAAGTGTTGTTTGAGTGTCGTTGCAGCTGGTATCAGTGACTATCGACTTTAAATTTGATTACCTTGAAAGGAGACCTGAGAACGATTTTCAGATTTTGGCATTATTGAAGAGCTATAAATATATTATACTGGGTGCAGATTTACCGAATTCATAATGATTGTAATGAGGAATCAGAATTAAAGTTTTCAAAATCCCAGTGAAAACGGATGATGGCGTGGCAGCTTCACATAAGAATGCAATCGGGTGGTCATTGGAGTGGAACATGACAGTAATGCATAGTATTACATAGATTATACACAGCAGGTGAAGCTGTAATAAACTGTGGAATTGTAATGGAATTACATTGATACGTTACCGGACTATGTGAGCCTCTTATCGCGTATGTTATAATCCTTGTTCAAATGTTTGGGGTTTTCCAGAGCATTGGTTTCGCTGCTCATGGACCCTGATAAATTCCACAAATTCATAAAGGCGCTATCGATTTATGCACTTCTTGATGTTAAATTACATGAAATCTTCTGTAATTAGGTTTTGTGGTCCAGTGGGATGCGCACTGCACTATCGAAGAGGTATACCTTGAACTTTATACCGATACTTCTTGTTATACATTAACGGATTCGCTGTATGTACAACAAAGAAATATAGGGAACTTGTTTGTTTGTTTGTTTTTACAACTACAATAATTACTCCCTCCACTCAACCCACATGCACAAAATGTATAATCTGTTATATAAAGTGGGGAGTTAGTGTTGGTTACAGCAGGAGTACACATTGTGACAGGCCGAGTGGAATGTTTCGTTGTTCGTTTTTTTTTTTTCGGTCTGTACTATTTCTGAATCAAACTATACCAAAGCAGCACAGGGTGTATATGTCAAAAGAAAGTATTCAGAAATAAAGATGACAAGGGAAAGACGCATATTCAGTTCGTTCTCTTCCTTTTGATTCAATGAATTATACTTGTTCTTCATTGGAGTCCGCATGAATGGAGTGAGTGCAGATAGATACAAGTTTTATTAACAGTAGGCTTTAAGCTTTATTGTAAATGAATGTGCTGCCGCCATGTTGTGGAATTTTGAATTCGAGTAAGAATTACATCCGCTTGAAAGTTTTGAGATTCAAGCTACTGAGAACAGAACAGAACATAAACTATCTCTGATACTTTGAAAAATATGGAATAAAAATACAAAATAATAATACCTGAAAGTATCTCTGATACATTGTGAAAATTCGCACTGTCATCCCTGAAGAAGAGGAAGGATCCTCGAAAATTCAGAGTATTCATTAAATCAAGATTGGCTATTAATGCATTCCCTGCATTCCTCTGTTGTGACTTTATTATTGCTATTTCTAGTACTGCCAATACGCGGTACAACTACAATATAAATATATATATATATATATATATATATATATATATATATATATATATACTTCCAGAACCTGGAGCTTGGATTTCCATAACCCGATGACGAAATTGACTGCTATTTGATAATATGAATTCGAATTAGAGAGCCAAGTTAAAAGCTAAGCTCGAGAAAATTTCTCAACCCAAACTCGGGAAGTTTTTGAAATAGCGGGATGATGTGCGAACTCACGAGCTATTTGATATTGTTAATTCGCCTCAAGATATTTAAATAGTGCAATGCATCCCATCATGCCTAGCGTTTGTGACTCGATCGATCGAGGCAACCTGCACACAAATCGCGTGTAATTTTTCGAAGGCGCGTGCTCTACCGACCATGTTTGCGCATGCTCAGCTTTCGAATTAGCTCGGAAAGAATAAATCGGGGTAATTCTCTTCGAGCTGATGTGAATAGAAAATCAAATAGCGCACTAATTTGCGATCGGAAAAAAAAAAATCTTGAGCCTGGATTTTCATCGGACTGATGTGAAAACGCATGTTGTCTGCATCGAATACACCACCAATGTTTTCTATCAAAATGGACAAAACAACAACAACAACAACAAAAGCAACAACAACAACAACATCACTTTGTTGCTGCCAGGTGGATGTGCAGGCAAGTACCCTTTATAAGAATTACATGAATAATTACTAAATCGCAGATTTAAACACAGCATGCTGTTACAATAGTACAAATTACCTTTTTCTGATCATGCGCAAAGTACAATTATGAAATGGCTTATTGCAAGCTTTAATAGAATCGGTATGTTTTATTGATATTTAAAAAAGATACATGATATTGCACAACTTAACCCAGACTAATGTGACACGCTTGAAGCTTTGATAGTCAGCCATAAAAAGCAACGGTCATGTAGACTGATTATCTAACTTTCCTTGCCGAGGCACATATAGACTAAGAGGGAACATTGAAATCTTCAGAGTTATTAGTTTTGTAGAATTAAATGGTATTGATAATCTAATAATGATAATGATAACAACAACAGTAGTTGTTACAATGATAATGATGGCAATTTTAATAGTGTAAATGCCTAATGGTAGCAATGAGGGACCCACAAAAATTGTATTCTGTCTCTCCGAGCGATTTTCCTGGCAAGTTGTGATTACAGTAGGCCTACTATTTTATTGTGGAAGTCGTTTTCCTTAAAACGCATCCGGGCCAATCAATTAGATATATAAATGTGTATAATATATATATATATATATATATATATATATATATATATATACATATAAACTTTTTATTTCTTCGTTTCTAATTGTTACTATACTCTACATAATTATTCAGTTATAAAATACCGTGATGCCGTGGTTATACTACGGCATGATGGTCATTACATGGCATTTCCATGGTCATTCTATAGGTAGTAATACCACTGTGGTGCTATGGTATATTTGCTATATATATAGGCCTATATCCATGGTTATTTTATGGTACCTGTAGTAATGAGGGAATGCCATATCATGGTTATTTTATGGTGCTAATAGTAATACCGTGGGGGTGTGGTGGGGACGGTGTGACAGGAGTGTTTGCCAGACCCAGGGGGTGGGGTGTGGTGGGGTGTGACTAGTTTGCAGGCACAAACCCTTGTTGGTCGTATGTAGGAGTCTGCGTGCGCCAAGACTAATACACGCACCACTACACTGCGGCTTGTTGGGAGAAGCTAAAACACAGGGCCTATGGGACAGTGCCGAAGTGGTGCATATAGTAGTCTTGGCGCAGACTCCTTTACGACCAACAAGGGTTTGTGCCTGCAAACTAGGGTGTGACAGGAGTGTTTGCCAGACCCAGGGGGTGGGGTGGGATGGAGTGGGACAGGTTGGAGTGTGTGCCAGACCCAGGGGGTGGGGTTTGACAGAAGTGTTTAACAGACCCGGGGATGAGGTGAGACAGGAGTGTTTGCCAGACCCATGGGGGTGGGATGTCACAGGAGTGTGTGCCAGAACACCCCCCCCCCCCCCCGGGGGGGGGGGGGGAGGTGTGACAAGAGTCACGTGTGTGGTAGACCCTCCCAACTTTCTCTTAACCAGCCCACTGCGAGTGATTAAATGGTCACCTACGCGTGAATCGGTGCGGATCCTGCGCCTGTAACTTTGTTGTGCGTATATTGACATATTGCTGGAGAAGCTATACAACGCAGTACACTGATATTGCTTGAGCTGTGTGGAGATAACTTTCATTTCGAGACGAACCTATCCCCATGGTTGTATGATATCACATCCTGGCCGCTGTGATCTTCTTCTGAAGGTAAGATCTTTCACATTGCCGATTGTGTAGTTTTGAGTGGCAAAATTCAACCAACCTTCAATGACGTGAGTTACAAAATAGACTTTAAGTTCTTTTTTCTTTTTTCTTCAGAATATGAATACAGCTCTCACATTATTCACATAAAATTTTGTGTTCCGTGATTGTTTATAGTTGTGTTAGAATTGTTATATACGATATACTTGTGTGTATACGGGTAGGCCTGTGTGCATTCAATATGTCTGGCTCCATCGGGGTGCTCTTGGTGAGGAAAAACTTCTGCAGTATGAAATTGCATGTACTTAATGTCTACAACTTTACATATCATGCAAATTTGTTGCAACTGTGTGCAGGCTATTAATGATCAATCCTTGCTTTTCATCGCATATGCATGCAAAAAATTGCACTTCACTTTAAAGACGTAACGATATTTCTAGTACGAACTGGAAAATGAGAAAAAAAAGGTGTAACGTTCCTGTCGTTTGATACTGTCCTCTTGGCACATTCAGGTTAAGCTGAAGATTATATTCAATCCTTTTCGAAGAATAAAGCAGGCACGACGACTTACTGGTGATATAGTGTGGTTTGAAGTTAATATTCAATTACCAATGTCGTTATTTTGTGAATATTGTTTATGTTGCCATAAATCATTTGACGAGTTTTTATAGCGTAAAGAACCCAAGTGCAACATAGAATTGCTGAAACAGGATTCATTGATTGCCTGCAAAGGAGCTATTAGGTTTGAAATACGTACTCTGGTTTATCATGCCATTGATGGAACAGCTCCTGATTCTGGTCTCTTACATACTCCGGTGGAATTCTCTTCCACGTGAGCTGAAAGACTCCAGCTCCATAACGTCTTTAAGGATTGACCTGAAATCCTATTTGTTTGACAGTGCGTTTTGAAGACAGACATTCATGTCTTCTTTTTCATCTTCTCCTTCATTTATGGTATATGCATTTTCAGCCTTTTTGCTCTGGTTGATAGCGCCTTGAGCGCTGTCTTACAATGGAAAATTCTCGTTTTCGGGGTCAATTATTGTTATGGTTCAAAGATTAATTAACCAACAGAAAACAGTATGTTCCTTTCAATGGGTTTGATTATGATTGTCTTTTTTCCAAACCGATGTTCCTCAAGGCTCAATCTTACATGGGCCCGTTAATATTTCTTCACTTTGTCAATGATAATTAATATTATCATCAATTTTCATTTCCTATTATCTTTTGATTTTATTTGCTGACAATACTATTGACATATCTTATTCTCATTGTGAGGTCTTACATATTTAAATGATGCTTGCAATTTTGAAATTGATAAGGGATCAAATTGGTTTAAATCCGATGATTTTTTTCTTTAAATATAATAAAGACTCGATGCATGCATTTGATATCCATTCTAATAATACAGAAACGCTGATACATATTAAGATTGACATCGATAACTTTCCATTAGAAAAAAATTCTAATTCTTAGGGCGTACTTCCAGATGAAACTTTGACTTGGTTTATGGAACGAGCATTTCCACTACGTTGTACTGTCTATTTCTAAAAACATTGATACCATTTCAAGGCTAACGTTTCTTTCTATCCGTTGTTATTGTTGTTATCATTATCATTATCATTTTTATTACTGGTACCATTCTTATTATCCTGCTGGTTACCACCATCACCGATATCATCTTGCGTCAACTTCAGGTGACGCAAGAATTCAAATGAGGGGGTATCTAATGCATAGCTTTGATTGGAGAAAGCCACGAGCTTCCCGAAAAAAAAAGATATGTTTGCAGTAATTTCGCGCAGTAACTTTGAGTTAGAGTTGCAATGATAAACCGTTGGTAATTGCACTTAACCCATTGAGGACGAGTCCCGAGTATTCTCGGGCAGTTGTCTGTGGGAAATGCGTGTTGTAGCAAAATCAGTCCGTCCTCAACGGGTAACTTTTTGTCAGTTGACGTCGTCATTGTTTTTGTGAAACCAAACGCAGTTTATTCAGTCTACTAGTAACCATGAGTGGATGGCGAAAAATAATAATGATAAAAAGAAATCCAACAACCTGCAGAGGCTTCGACTTGAGGTTCTCTGGGTATTACACAGGCAAAAACGACAGCAATGCTGCAGTCAGTAAACTGACAACTCAATTAGTTCCAGCAAGCCTTCCGATATGTGCCCAACGTTAAAAGGTATGACATTTACTAATTGATTGATTTTTTTTTTTTTTGTAGCTAAAATCATCATTCTTTTTACCTGTTTACGGTGAAGCAATTCCATTCTGATGTCGGCCATGCTTGGTGTGGTATAATTTCGAGATTGAGTGCGCTGGAATTATACAAACGAATGAAAGCGAAAATGTATAGATCCCTCTCATGGTAGAGGGAAAATGCAAGGCCGTCTGATTGAACAGTGGCAACACTGAAGAGGCTACCCTGGATAAAGAAGACTTTATTATTATAATCCCTGTAGATGTTTGCTGATCTGTTACAATGGTATGATAATGGTGATCAACTCTGTAAATCACGTGAATCTTTATAATTATGTGTTTGTAGGTGCGACAGTACATAAACTACACTTTTGTAATATCATTGTTTGTATTTCTATCAGTCTTCATGTCATTTTGACCTTCTCGTATAAACTGTTCATGCTACTTGGCAATTGTTTGTATTATTTTGGTATGGAAACAAATAAGCGAAATGAAACGAAATAATACTGGATATTGCACTCTTTCTGTTGGATTTTGCTTTTATTTCTTACAGCAACAACAAACAGCTCAGTCAGCGAAACATGTATGCTATTGAGGAAGAAAGATTTGCGGTGACACCATGTGTATGTAGTCCTTAATCGGATCGCTGTTTGGCAGAAGAGCCTAGAAAGAGGAGAAACGAAGAGGGAAGCGACATATGGGGGTTGTGAGGAGGGCAGAAAGTGAAGAGTGGGAGACAGTAATGGGCTAGAGGTTGAAGTTGCACTAGTGGAGACGGTAGAGAAAGGAACACAGAGAGTGGTAAGGAAGAATAGTGTGAGAATCAAGTAGGATGTTCGGACATCGTTAGAAGGGGAAAGATGAAATAGAAGGGAAGAGGAAGAGGAAGGAGTTGAATGTTGGAGAATCATGGAGATAGGAGAGAGCAGTAAAGATTCATCAAACCAAGAGAAGAAAAACGAAGTCGGCGAACAGTGTGACTATGGAATGCGGAATCAATGGAGAAAGGACGAATAATCCCTCGAAGGAAGGGTAAGTAGAGGAGAGATGAGAATATGTTGATAGAAGGGAGATAGAGAGAGAGAGAGAGAGAGAGGCGGGGGGGGGGGGGACAAAGAAAAGAAGTAGAAAAGAACAAATTGAAATTCAATACGTAAATCAGAGGGAGCTAGTATGGATCCTAGAATGAAATGCTGCTGAGAGGGAGAACAAAAAAATGGAAAGGAAAATTGATGACAGTTAAGTCCTGAAAAGGTTCCTGTGGGAGAAAAGCAAAAATAAGAAATCAAAATGAGGTTAAAGTGTAGACCTGAGGAGAGAAGACAAGAGAAATAACCTGTGGAGAAATGTGTAAATTAAGTAGTGGTCCTGAAAAGGACCGTTGGGTTGTATGGAAGGAAGAAATAAAACAAAAAGAAGAAAGAAGAGAAGAGAACAGAAAAGAAAAGAAAAGATAAGTAGTGTAGAAACAGACAAAAGTGTAAGAGAGAGAGAGAGAGGAAAGAGAAATGAAACACTGAGTAAAGGTGCTAGTGAAAGTAGCGCAAGAAATCTAGTTATAAGAATAACTAGGAGAACCGAGGAACTTGACGTTTCGGGCAGATTGACTGTCCTTCGTCAGAAGTGAAGCGTGATCGGAGAAGAGGCGGGCTATATATGGAGAATGCGGACCTAGAAGGAAGTGGTCGGTTGAGGCGGGCTCGCAGGCGAGCTGAGCGTCGGCTGTTGGTGGAGTGTTGCGGTCGTTGATGCGTTCTATTGTTCTCGGAGTGTGTTGATGGCGGAGTATATCTGTGAGAGCTAACTTGGCTGTTAGTAGGTCGTGGCCGGAGATTGGAGTCCGGGTTAGTGGTTGGGGTGGACGCCGGTGGTGTGGATGACTTGTGTCGGTGAGGGCGTCTTCTCGAACCAGCGATAGGTGTGGTCGTGGGTGGGAGGCGCGGTTGACGTCGTGGGCGCTGTTGTGAAGAGGTGGGGGAAGAGATATGAGAGGAAGAAGTAGAGGGGGGAATGTGCTGTGGAGAGAGTGTGTTGTTGTTGTTGTCATTGCTGGTGTTCGATGGTTTGTTGATGAGAGGGAGCCAGATGTTGATGTGGAGTCCAGTATCCTGTGTAACAGTGTCGTGTGTGTGAATTTCTATGGCTTCTCTGATGCGTCGTGTGTTCCAGTTTTTGATGGATGTGATGAGTTTGCTGTCTTCCCAGTTGATGCGATGTTCCGACTGTTGAGCGTGTTTCACGATGGCTGACTTTTCCCATTCCGAACGTCTGTAGCATGTTTTGTGTTCTTTCAGTCTGGTCTCTAGCGATCTCCCTGTTTCACCTATGTAGACTTTGCCGCATTCGCAAGGGATACGGTAGACACCTGGTTGTTTGTGTTTGGGGTGCTTGTCTTTGTGTGAGTGCAATGAATTGTGAAGTTTGTTGGAAGATGTATGACGGACCTGGATGTTGGCGGACTTGAAGATGCGTTGTAGTTTGTGCGAGGTGGCGCCGAGGTAGGGAAGATTTACAGTTGTGATGGGCTGTTCCTTGGCTGCTTGGTTGGGATGAGAAGGTGCCTGAGTGTTGATTTTGTGCTTGGGGTATTGGTTGATAGTGGTGAGTGTGTCTGTGATATGTTCGAGTTCTTGTCGAAGATGTTCTTTGTCGCTGATTTGATGAGCACGTCGGACGAGAGCGTTCGGTACTGACTGGCGGACTGCTGGATGATGGAAGGAGCGGTAGTGAAGATATCTGTGAGTGTGAGTGGGTTTGCGGTAGACCTGGTGAGAGAAAGTGCCAGCGTTGGTCTTTGTGACGAGAACATCGAGGAAGGGGAGAGAATGATTGTGTTCCGTTTCCACTGTGAATGAGATGTTGGAGTGTTGTTCGTTGAGGTGTGAGAGGAAGTCGTCCAGTTGATCTGCTTGGTGTGGCCAGATGGTGAAGATGTCGTCGACATACCGGAGCCAGAGTGAAGGTTTGTGTTGTGCTGTGGCTAGTGCGTGGCTTTCGAAATGTTCCATGTAGATGTTGGCAATGATCGGTGAGAGGGGGGAGCCCATGGCTGCGCCTTGTTGCTGTTTGTAGTGTGTGTCCCTCCATCGGAAGGAGGTAGAATTGAGACATGTGAGGAGGAGGTCGTGTATCTGTTGTGGTGTGAGTTGTGTTCTGGAAGAAAGAGAAGGGTCATCGGTGAGACGTTGTTTGATGATGTCACAGGCTTCGTTGACAGGAACGCTGGTGAAGAGTGATTCTACATCAAAGCTGACGAGGGTGTCTGTAGGGTTGATGGTGGTTTGAGAGAGAATGTCAATGAAGTGTTTGGAATTGTTAATGTGGTGTTCTGTGTTGCCAACGAGTGGCTGTAGAATGTCTGACAGGTGTTTGGCTGTTTCGTAGCAGGGGGAACCTCGTGTAGAAATGATGGGGCGGAGAGGCACTGATGGCTTGTGAATTTTGGGTTGCCCGAAGAGGATGGGACATCTGCTGGAAGAGGCACGGAGTCTGAAATAAAGCTGTTGAGGAAGGGCATTGGATCGATGAAGTTCGAGGAGCTTGGCGTTGAGTTTCCTCTCGGTGGCAGGAGTCAGGTCACGTTTCAGTTCGGTGTATGTGGGGGTGTGGAGGATGTCTTGTATCTTTTGTTCGTATTGTGTTTTGTCCATGACGACCGTGGCGTTGCCTTTGTCTGCTTGAATGATATGGATGGATGCGTTGCTTTGTAGAGTCTTCACCGCTGTTCGTTCTTCTTTGTTGAGGTTGGGCTGCGGTGGCTTGGCTGTGGAGAGAGCTTGAGTAACAAGGAGTCGAATGTTGTCGGCTGCGGCTTTGTTCAGGTATCTGAGCTTGGGTTCCGTTTGTTGTATGATTTCTGTGAAAGGAATCTTCTTGGGTGGTGTTGCGAAGTTAAGCCCTAGGGATAACACGTTGTGTTCGGCTTGTGTGAGGTTGTGCTGGCTTAAATTGACAACGGTGTTACGGGCGGCGGGCGGCTTGTCTCGTGTGTATGTACGGGTATGGCTGTTATGTAGTGTGTTGAACTTCCGTATCTGCTTGTCTCTGGTGTGGAGAAATGTGGTCCTTGCTGTGTGAGAGTTGAAGGTCTGTATCTTCTGGAGGTCAGCAGGATGTAGTGTTTGTGACAAGTGTGTTTGTGAGGTGTTGATTTGTTGATCGATTGTGTGAAGTTCTTGTCGAGTATGGGTTATGCGTTCTCTGGTGAGGGAGAGGCCGGCTTGGTGAAGAATACGTCGAGCACGTGGAGTATGTATGGTTGATTTCAGCTGTAGACCAGGAGGGATGATACTGTGATCTCGGCATCTTTTCAGAAAGGTGAGATGATTGGAGAGTTTAGATTGTTTGACTAGGTTCCGTTGAAGTAGGCGAGAAGATCGTTGAGTTTGCTCCCCGTAGAGCTCGGTTATGTGTTGTTTGAAGGTTTGCATGGTGAAGTAAATGAGGAAGAAAGATTTGCGGTGACACCATGTGTATGTAGTCCTTAATCGGATCGCTGTTTGGCAGAAGAGCCTAGAAAGAGGAGAAACGAAGAGGGAAGCGACATATGGGGGTTGTGAGGAGTGCAGATAGTGAAGAGTGGGAGACAGTAATGGGCTAGAGGTTGAAGTTGCACTAGTGGAGACGGTAGAGAAAGGAACACAGAGAGTGGTAAGGAAGAATAGTGTGAGAATCAAGTAGGATGTTCGGACATCGTTAGAAGGGGAAAGATGAAATAGAAGGGAAGAGGAAGAGGAAGGAGTTGAATGTTGGAGAATCATGGAGATAGGAGAGAGCAGTAAAGATTCATCAAACCAAGAGAAGAAAAACGAAGTCGGCGAACAGTGTGACTATGGAATGCGGAATCAATGGAGAAAGGACGAATAATCCCTCGAAGGAAGGGTAAGTAGAGGAGAGATGAGAATATGTTGATAGAAGGGAGATAGAGAGAGAGAGAGAGAGAGAGAGAGGCGGGGGGGGGGGGACAAAGAAAAGAAGTAGAAAAGAACAAATTGAAATTCAATACGTAAATCAGAGGGAGCTAGTATGGATCCTAGAATGAAATGCTGCTGAGAGGGAGAAAAAAAAATGGAAAGGAAAATTGATGACAGTTAAGTCCTGAAAAGGTTCCTGTGGGAGAAAAGCAAAAACAAGAAATATAATGTATGCTATTGTCTCAATTTCTCTCTTGACAGGTACGTTTCTTTTGCCTCTTTTAACATTATGGCTTTCCATCTATTGAATTTGGTGTGTATCAGTACAACCCTTTGACATATTCAAGATGATAAAAATAATAATTACAATCACTACGGATTTTTACCATCAAATATATAACAAAATTCCGATATTCCATTTCATACAAGTGGCACCAAAGTGTATTGCTGCATTTACTGAATCCTTTTACATGTTCTATATACATTTGGAATTACTGATTTAGATTAAAAGAAATGACTACTCGAAAAGTTGAATCCACAAAAGTGATTGTCAAAATGAAGAAAATGTTTCTCTAATCTAAGGCTTTTTTTTTTAACAATTGCATGAATGGAGAAAATATGAAATCTTTATGTATATTTTTGGACAGTTAGACGAATTATTCTGTGAATTTGATGTTGTTATTTGGATGATGTGTAAAGAAGAATGTGGGTTACGGGGCTTTGTAGGGGTCGGGTGAGAGTGCTAGGGTATATGTTATGTGATAATCTCGTCGTCAGAATGAAATTTTGTTATGAAATATAAAAACAGTTGATTTAATTATATTGGGGGTTGTGCAATCACGTTTCTAAATATCTGTTATTTATTAGTCATGCAAACCTGATGTTTTGTGTATGATGTTTTGTAGTTTTATTGGAGTAGAGGCAAATCAGTCGTCACAGTATTTTTTGTATATAATTCTTTTTGTTTTGATAAATAAGGAATATGGTTTTATCTTGCATGATGTATATCGGATAATGCTCAACTTATTGATTTGTGTAATTATGATATTTTCCCACTCATTTTCATCACAAGTGTAAATGCTTTACTCTGTAATTGTCTGAATGTTGGAATTTGTATGTACACTGTATACTCAGTATGTTTTATGTAATATCATACGCAATTTAGCCCTTGGGCTACGAGATGTGATATGAATAAATAAACCTTTCAATAAAATAAGCAAAAGATAGCGAAATCCAAACCAAGATGTAAATGTGGATCGAGTGAAAGCAGCAATGTTATATAGTATAGTAAAACACATTGATCAGTGAAAGTTTGCGGAAAGCCAGGCAAACCACTCAGAAGTTTTACATTTTTTAAGTTTTTGTGTCGTCATCGCCTAGGTCAATGAAAGAGCGCTTGTTTTATCTGGATCAGAAAGAAGGGGAATAATACCCTTATTTATGTCAGTAACAAGTCGATGGAATGTGTGTCTTCCATGAAAAATTAGATTTTGAGGATTCTCCTCCTTATATGATTATTCTTTACATTGTTGTCGAAAATGACGTCATTAATTGCAGTTATCTTCGTATGAAGCAATGGCGGCACCGAAATCATAAATTTTTAATAGATTGCCTGATTTTCCTCAAACTTTTATTGCTGATGCGCTTTATATCGCTGTTTTCATTTAAACCACCCTGACATTTGGGGTTAGATTTCCTTTAAATCCATGCATGGTTGATATCGGATATTATTTTGTTGTCAGAGAGAGAAGAAAACTGTTCCTCATTAGAATAAAGAACGGTATCCAATGAGATACATATACAAACTCCAGCTGACGAATAACATAAACGATTGCCAGACAGAAACATTCCCAATTCATGACGTGTCCTTATTTTTCTCCTTGTAGGTCCTGTATTACATACTTATCCTTTTCACTTTATATCATTTTCCCAAGCAATTCTCTTCTTCGTCATGTCTTTTCAATCTTATTTGATTTACGTTTCCTTCTTAACTTTTCCTAAACATTGTTCTTTAATGTATCAGTTTTAAGTATTCTTCTCTTTTACCCTTCTTGCTATGCTATTTCTATTCATATTGTTCTCGTCATTCTCATTTTCTCCCCTATCCTCACATTCCCATTGTTATGTATTTCCTTTCTGCTGCTTTTTTACTAATTATTTTTTTCGTACTTGTCACTCGTATTCGCATTTCTTCTTCTTTTTTTACTTGCCTATCATCTTCCTCTGTTTTACATCTTTCTCCTTTTTTTTTTTTTTGCCTGACGTCATGATGTTGAAATTTTCATACATGGATTCATGGCTGGATCCTGCGTGTTGTCCTGAGGTGGCTTTATCTCCTATGAGTAATTCACAATATTTACGAATTATCATTCTTTTGTGAATTACTCTTTTCCATAATTCTACAGTTAAGAATAAAATTGTAGTTACTTATTATAATTGTTTGTTCACTTATCGAAATTCAAAGATGATATATGTACTATAATTGTATACAACTTATTGTTGAAGCTTGTCTGGTTTGAAATTCTTTAAAAATCCTTTCCTCATGTAAGCGTTGTGTATATCGAATTGAATTACTTTATATGGAATAGAATTACTTGAATTTGAATTCTTTGTGTTTTCCATTAAATCCTGATTGTTCTCGCTTTTATTCCTGTCCCTTTAAATTCCTTTTGTTCCCTTTTTATTTGTGCTACTTCTATTCCTGTTCTCCCTTTCTTTCCTCTGTCTCTTCTACTAATTGGTCTTCTACTCTGCTTTCCTTTTCCCCTCCTGATTGTCTTGTATTTCCCTTTCTTCTTTCCCCTTCGATATTCTTCTCCTTATCTTGATTCTTGCCCCGCTTACTTCTCTTTCTCTGAGATCCTGCAGCATTGGCGGGAAAACTGTCATGTCTCCGGCAGACGACGTCCCTGTCTGCAAATTTTACGCGAATTGAGTCGCAGATAGACGTGAATCCTTGTCGCCCAATCCGACTGAAGAATGGAACAGTCATCGAACTTTTCCCTGTCAATGAAACAATGCCATTTTCACTTCCTGGAATAGATGACAATATTGTTTGTCGACCCATCTCAGTTGACGGTGAGATCACGCCATCCTAGTCATTAATGTTATAAGACCTTATATGAGCGATAGTGAATAAGCCATTGTATCATGGTATCGTTCAATCAGAGAGAAAAAAAGTTAACAATGGTTAATACACTTTACCTGCGGGATGAAAATGATTATTTCCATCAAGCATTGGCTTTAAATCATCTGTTGCTATGAAACATAGCTTTTAAGCCCCCGGCACCACTGGAACTCGTAATATATTTAGATCGTCAATAAAGGTTCTCTAATACAAATAGGTGAGTTGAGTTTATTTTCATATTGCTAATTTTGTCAAAAGAAAGTGCACAATCATTGCCAAAATAGGAGGACTTAGATAAATTTGAAATAAACTTTTTTTTTTACTCGGTACACACGCACACACACACACACACACATACAAATTAATAATAATAAATGGAAATAGAAATATAAGAAAAAACATCTTAAGGAAAATAAGAGCGAGCCTATCTAAAAAAGAATAAAACGTGGTGGAACAATTCGATACACAGGATAACACAATGAGAAAGAAAACTTGAAGATAAATAAAGTTTCAGCAGGGACAATCATATATTGGACATGTAAATACACAGAATTACGTGATCTTTTTCTATAATTGATAACGTTTCTTACAACTCCCTTTTTTTTTTTTTGGAAACTTGATAGAGCTAAAACCGGTGTCCAGCGTAGACAAGACCAAGGCTACCGCAAGGACGAGCGTGGTTGCCGCGCTCAAAGACTCGTCGGCACTGGCTGCGATCGAGACTACATCATCAACGAGCATGGATACGACTTGGAATACCTCTCGAAAGGGCGTGGATACCATCGAGGCAACTTCGAGGCATCCTTCTCCAACGAATCTTATTATGAGTGAGGCTATCGTGAAGGACGTGGCACACACTAGCATGAGATCAGAATCAATGGAAGATGGAACCCCAACAATGTCATCAGACCCATTAACAGGTAACTATAAGCATTCACAGCATGTGACAATAATCGGGATGTAGGTAAGTCAATAATTCCTTTAGGCCACCTGATGTCTTGGAGTCGACAACCATAGAACTTGACAGTCATTGAAATTTTCCCAAACACAAACTTTTATTCCATGGAGTAGATGAGCTCATTGTATGTCGACCAATATAAAGGTCCATAAGGTCGAGCCAATCTCAAGTCATCGTTTCACAATCGTTACTGCAAGGTGACAATGTGGCTGAGTTGATAGCGCGTCTGCCTCGCAATCAACGGACTTGAATCTAGCTGACCAATTTTGAGTTTGATCATGCCGTCCCCTGTATAGTAGGGGATCAAAACTGTCTCGGGTTGGACATTAAATGAAGGTCCCGTGTGTGAGGGTATAACGACTCATATATACGTTCAACATCCCATTTCATTCATTCTTAAAAACCGCTCAATCAGAGAGGAGTGTGATGTTGCACTTTCTATAAAGATTAATATTTCCATCGAGATCCGGCCATTTTTTTTTTTTACTGTTATACAATTAACACGATGTGTGTCAACGAGTTAAATGTTCACTGGTCTCACACAAATACGAATGAACAAGAAATTAATGCGGCAAGCGGAGGGTTAATAGCCACCATTCCTCATTCCTCACTACACACTACTGAAACAGGAAAACATTTTGGTCTTCCGGTTGCCAAAACGTTACCATACTGGTTGTGCTATATTGTTTCACATCATCGGATGCTAATAACATGTTCATATTTTTCTCTATATCTATATTTCATCTTTTTATAGCACAATATTCAACTAAATCTTTCCTTCTTTCTCCCCTACTATGATAATAATTTTTTTTTTATCAGTCCAATTAAGAGGCTTCGGCTAAGTGAAAAAGAAGCAAAACGGGAAGTAATAATTATGTAGGCCAAGTTTCCATTGAATAACATGTAATCATCAAAAGATAATTATCTCAGAAGACGCAACCAGTGTACGCTCCTGCCGTCGGTGTCCGATACAAAGCAGAGTCGTAATTTTGCAATAGATTTGTTAGGTCAGGTCAGGTCACTTCAGGTCAGGTCAAGTCAACCCTTCACACCCCCTGGCCTGTCGTGTAGGGCAGCAACGAAGGCTCTCCACCCATCTCTGTTTCTGGCCTTCCCCTGAAGAGAAGCCCAGGACTGTCTGTGGTCTGATATTTCAATCCCCACTGTTCTTCTCCATGTCTGTTTTATTTCTTCCATCTCCCTTTTCCCTCAGGTGTCCAACGAAGTGCCCTAAGACATGTCCAATCCATCTCCATCTCTCCCTGCTGATTAACGGATCTCCAGTTTCTCATTGAGCCACTGCTGGAAGAGGTTGCGGGTTGGAGATCTTGTTGGGCCAATAGATGCGCAGGATTCGCCGCAGACATGCGGTGTGGAATACCGATAGTTTGCCAGCATTACCTTTTGGTCATTAGCCAGCACTCGGATCCATACATTAGGGTTGACAGCACACAGCTATAGTGCATATTCAGTTTGGTTTTCAGTGTGTACTGCTGTGATTTCCAGATGCTATTCATACTCCTCATAACTGTTCTTGCCTTGTATACAGTCTGTCCATATAATAACGTGAACTGTTCTGTCTTGGGAAGCTCGTACTAATAATAAGCCTTGACTGGATTTGGGCTGTAAGTGTTAAAGACTAGTAGTTTCAGTGTTCCTTTGTTTCTTTTTCAGTCCAAGCTGACCTGAAAATGTAGACAGAGGGTTAGTCTTCTCTTGGATGTGACCATGCGAATGTGACAACAGAGCCAGATCATCTGCAAAGTCCAGGTCATCCAAAGGAGAGATTCCTGCGGATTTCTTTCTGTGATCCATCATTGTCCAGTCAATGACCATAATATGTTAAACAACATGGTAGACATCACACATCCTTGCCCTCACGCCTATTTCCTCCTTGATGTATTTTAGGATGTTGTTTCCAACAATGCAGGAATCATGTTTTTAGAAACCTTTTATGAGCTGGACATTTCAATTTTTCTAATTCCATGTTGTCGAAGTATTTGTTCAAGATTGTCTCTGTGGATGCTGTCGAAAGCCTTTTGAAAGTCAATGAAGTTGACATACAGTGCCCGTTCCAATCTGTGCACTGTTCGATGATGTTGGGTATATAGCGTGAACATCTGGTCGATGCAACACCTGTGTGTTTTCCCCCTGAAACCTGCTTCTTCTGGTCTAGATACAGAGTTCCGTCCACAGCATCCGATTTTCGTTGTATGATAATCTTTCTACGACCTCACTATAAATAAACAGGCACAGGGAGGGGAGTTATTCCAGTTGGTGCAATTGTTTGGTGCAGTTTTCTTGGGTTCTTTGACAATGATCCTTTTGTCCAGTCTTTCGTTACTTGTTCTCCCTCCAAAATATTACTGGAAGAAAGATTTCAAAAGGGTTGCCGCAGCATCTTGGTCAGTTTTGAACAGTTTAGCACTGAAATCATCACCTTCGATGTGTGGCCAGGTGCTTTATTACTCTTCAATGAACCCGCTTCCTGTTTCTATTGGCATCAATCATCACCTGCTCAAATGCTCCTCAATTTGTAATCCTTATCCAAAATTTCAAGCACACCATATTTCAGACACAGTTATTTCACCATCAAAACATCAGACAAAAATATTCAAAGTGGTCTACATCAACCCAAGACAGAAAGTATCGCTACTTCCGAATTTGAACAACTGTAACACCATAAACATTTGATATCTTTAAATGGGAAATTCTAAGCACAAGATAGTTTTCATCTCAAATGTAGCTATATCTTGATACAAGTTTTCAACATATAATTCCTGTAAATATTAGTCCCTCAATAGCATTGATCTACAATAACATGTACTGTATGTCTGATAAAAAAAAGAATTAATCATATTCTTCCAAGGATGTGGTAGTGTTGGTTCTCTGGGAGGATATATGACTGACCTTGACCAAGTCACTGTCTGAACAGTAAACAATGGTTGAATAAAGACTACTGCTGGCACACACTACCTGAACCTATAGACAGGGTGTAGGCTGTGACCTCTTTCCAGACAATGCTTTGTGGTTTATAAGACCTGTATTTTATCTACGCACAGCAAGTGAAACATGTCATGTTAAAACTATCAGAGCATGAGGTTTGATTTGATTCAGAGAACATCTAAAATAACAGAAATAGGGAAGTGCAATCATTTTTTTCTCGATTAGGCGATTCTTTGCTACTTCTATAACCGGTGTTTCTTCATGTGTCTATTCACGAGTTCTTTGAAATGTTCTATCCCTCTTGTCTCTATGTGTATTCCTATGTGAGGATCATTTCTTGTTTATTGTTGATTAATCCATTACCACGAATATAGAACTTGCCGCAGTGGATCTGCACCAAGTGTAGATAACCATATCAGCCATTGGTATACCAATAATGAATGTTCATGAGTGCAATGTACAAAATATTTAATTAGGTGAAAGACGAAAATGTTCCATTCAACTCTGCTGCGCCTCGTTAAATGGATTTAAAAAAAAATCTTTCACCTTACACGTATATTCTGTCCATTGCACAAATTAAAAACATGTATTATTTGTTTTATGTAACGGCTAAAATAGATCATTTCATTTTGATATTTTATTAATGTAAAAACAAGAGAGAATCTGAGATCGAGAGAGTGTTCACTGAGCACTTTACAAACTGTTTACGCTAGCGCGGTGTCGCATACACACACTGCAAACGCGCAAAAGTGCAGTGGAGAAAATTGTACGGATCCAAAATTGCACTATAAATATGGAGCCACAATTGCACGGATGATGACGTCATAGTGAAAAGGGACGAATGATCAATGTCATACAACCAATCAAATGACAAGGATCTCTTCAGGCGTTATATAAAGTACATTATATAGACAGGGTGTCAAATATACCTGCCATAAAGTCCATGATTAGTCTGTAGTGAAATATCAAAGAGACGCAATGATCAATAACACATATGTAGCAGTAAAACACCTCCAAGCGTTGTGTCATAGCAATCATTTCATGCTTCCCAGTGGGTCTCTCGCGTACATATACTCCATACATTCTCTTAGATCACTGAATTATTCAGTGATAATATTTTCGCTCTCATTTTTCATCTATCATTCAAACAGGTGTTCTGGTATTCATTGCAGACTTCGGTAGAAATATGATCTGGAAGGTGAATTCGTCAAGGATCAGCATCTTCCGGAACTACACCCCTCGTCCGTTTGACATCACCGCTAATATGTGGCGGGAAAAGATTTACTGGACAGGATTCAACTCCCCAAATCATGGAATATGGCGGGCCAGACTTTTTAACAACGACACTGAGCGTATTCTCTTGAGTGGAAAAGCGCGTATCTATGAATAACATGATGTATACAGTATGCCCCCCCCCCACAAAAAAAGAAGAAGAAGAAGAAGAAGAAGAAGAAAAGATTCAATCGGATTTTCGCATTGATAACTTCCAAAATGATCAACCTTTCTGAATGCTATTTCAATCTCTAAAAATATAACATCTTACCTATATTTTGCAGAAAACCCCATGAATTTGGTTAAATGATCACAGAGAAATGTGGATATTTGTAAAACATGTCATGGGTCTTATTCTTCCAAGTTTAGCACATGGATGCTCTTGGAAGTGCATATTAATGTATAAACACAATAGACAGAACTTGGAGGGAAGGGATTCCTGATGTGCTCTACAAAATCCTCATTTCTCTTTGACCACAGAAGCAAATCGGAAGGGGTTTTCTGTATTATTAAGATGTGGGTAATAAGTTATAGTTTCATACCCTAAAATTGTATTTGGATTGATTCAGCGGAGGTTCCCGCTGTATTTTTTTTTTCGGGGGGGGGGGGGCTGACATACGGTACATATATCACTTTAGATCACTGGATAAGGCTACCTCATCTTCTGCAGTCTTTTCGTTTCTTTCTTTCTGTTCCGTAGTTTTGTTTGCCTCTTGCTTGTTCAAACTTTTTCCATTCAAATTACATTTCTGCGTAGTCCATCACTCAGTACGCAGTTATTGTAGTTAGGGCAGTTTCTCGTATCATTTCATGTCAAAAAAGAGTGACTTGTAAAAAAGGTTTTCTTTATGTAATTCATTTCAACATTAAACCTTCACTGATTTTTTTTTTGAAGGACCACCTATATACATTATGTTTCTGCAAACATGTATGTTTCCTTACAATGATGACCACAGGGAGATTAAAATAAACATGCTAGGGGGGTGTATGTATTTAGAGGTTTACAAAATAACAATTGCTCATACACTTATATTTATTTAATACGCAATTATGCATGCGCGTGCATTTATTTTTTTGTTGTCCTGGTTACTGTGTTTAGCCGTATCTTCTTTGTTGCAGGACTTGACTGAATTACCATTGACAAGATCTCCTCTACTATTTACTTCTCATCTCCTAAGAACGGCACCATCGCTTCTTTGAGTGAACTTAATTTCTCGCAGAAGATAATTGTATCTGGAATAGGTTTCCCGCGTGCGTTGGTAGTGGATGAGATCGGACGGTGAGTGAAGTATAGTTGAATAATTAAAGATTTCGAAATTTAAAGTAATATCCCACTGTATAGATGGTAGCTGGCAGCAATAAGGAATACTGACTGATAGAAACAGTAATATATACATTATATAAACAGATCTGCAAACTTTAATATCAAAATTTCATAAAAGGTAAGCAAATAATGACTGTTCATGATTTGCTTTTTTGTGTGTGGACATATTCATTTTTAATAAAAAAAGTAGATAAGGCCTATACCACAAGGAGGATTTTCTTTTACTCTTCTTCTCCTTTTTCTTCTTCTTAATGGAAGGGGGATGGACTCTCCGTGCTTTTTATTCATTAATAAATTGTTAGGATAGTTAGGTGACTCAAATTGTGGTTCCAACAGCATGCAATAAAATGGCTCCGTTCGAATCCTATACTGACTCCAACTTCCAAGCCTATAATTGCTATAACCGAGTTGATTCCTCGCAAGTGCTCGATATTATATTTTCGGCTCCGAGAAGACAAGAAGACAAGGATCCAGGTAGGGGCGCGCCGGGCGCGCGCCTCCCCTTTATTTTTTGTTAAAACAAAAGAAATAAAAAGAATAAAATTGGGGGGGGGGGGCGTGCCCCCCCCCCCCCCCATTTGATTCTGTCAAGGCGCCCCTTCTTTCCGGAATTCCTGGATCCGCCCCTGACTCCCCTTATAACGAACACTGTTATATCGAAATGTATAGATACAAAGAAGTACAAATTCAGGTCCTACAGTAATCATCTGTATGGTTTTTTATATATTATATATATATATATACTTTATTGCTATTGCTCTGTTATAAACGAAAGAAAACTGCCGGTTCCGAGGTCTGGAGTTCGTTATAACGGAAGTCTCCTATCTTGTTAATCTATTGGGATCCAGGAAAGCCCTGAGACCAGAATGTTAGATCTTGTCTTCTCAACATATCGGATCACAGAAGTCAAAGTCAAAGACGAGATCTTATAGTCATTATGTGTGATTTCGCCGTAAAGTTGAGAAATATCATTGGGACACATCATTATAGTTTGATAAACATCGGACAACCGATTCTTTATCAAGGTTATTATTAAAGCATTCATCTTTAACCTAGTAT
Organism: Diadema antillarum; assembly: GCF_040938485.1. Lineage (NCBI taxonomy): Eukaryota > Metazoa > Echinodermata > Echinoidea > Diadematoida > Diadematidae > Diadema > Diadema antillarum. Next base: position 399,822 of record NW_027272107.1, on the reverse strand, counting down.
CCTGGACCACAGTATGGGATTCACAGCCATTGTCTGATTATCTTGGGCCACCGTTTGAAAATTTGTTCGCGGCAGTCTATACCCGTGCGCTCAAGTATTTCTGAAGTACAGCGATTATTGGAACATGAATACAATCTTAAATCTAACTTCAAAGATAGACATTAATTTCATCACACCAATTCGTGATATCAACACATATCAGGCTAAATCATCCAAAACAAAATTGTATATCACACTCAGCCATAACTGAGATCATCTGAGTATCATCTGATGGACACTTTCTAAGTTATCAAACATCTTGTTAAAGATCAAATGGGTGCTATGACTTTGATATCATGTCATGTCCAAGTAACAGCCAACTACAGTTTGATAAAATCCATTTGTGGACAAGAAGGCTAAAGGCAGTTTGTGATGTCTCTGAAGAGTAGTAAAACGATACAATTATAAAGAAAATATGGGGAACATTTTCTCTTTTTTTTTTGTAGCGTAATAGAAAGGCACTTCTTTTTGTTTCAGAAGGCAAAGGAATAATTTTTCCCTTAAAGCCAAATTACGTCAGGATCCAGTCGAGTGAATACGTGCATTTCAGAAGAATGCAATTTTGTGGAATTCTCGTCATAATTATGTGTGAATTGTACAACTTATTATTACTTTTAAAATCCTTCTGCTACGATGACATCACAAATTGGTGTCTTCTTATCCGGCAATGAATCGAGATACATACAACCACCACTTCACCACTTTTAAACAGATGGTCAGATTTTCCTCATGCACACTTCACCGATGTGTCCTCTCGATTATAATTATTGCATCGACTGAATCCTCCTCATCAAAATGATCTCATTGAGTAAATTCCTCTTAAAACAGTTGTAAAGTCACTATCCATCATACAGTCATGACAGATCTTCTTTTCAGTCTATCCTCAACACTTGCATTTATCTCTACTGTATTTCTATAGGTACCTGTACTGGAGCACGGATGAAGGAATCTTCAAGAAGAGTTTGCTAAGAGATGAAAGACACGACCTCGTGGTCCAGGTCTCCCGTTGTTGCGACACTTTGACCATTGACGCAACAGGTGCGCGACAGTCAACCGAGTAAAGTGCATAATATAATCCCGTGATTATAAAAAGTATCACGTACTAAATTCGTATTTGACTCCCACGCAACGTAGCTTTTGCTTTTTAGAATTGAAATTGAACGATATGGCGCACACTTAATGGGTGGAATTTTGTAAAATGTTCAATTCTAAAAGTAAGTAAAACGAATATTCAGGGACAATGTTTGAATGGCTAATCGTGTTGATGGCGTCTGCCAACTCTTGATCCGCTTTATGCACCTTTTCACTATGTACTATAAATTCAAGGAGATGGACCACCGTAAGTGGGAAGGAAGAAATCTCTTCAACACGAGAGAGCTTTTTCATCATTAGAATTGAAATTGAACAATATGAAACACACTTTCAGGAATGATTTTAATTTCTACGTTAAGAAAAGAAAAAAATAATAATAATAATTCAGATGCAATGTAAATCGCTATCAAAATGAAATCATGGTATTTGTCACCTTTTGATCAATATGTGCGTCTTCACTATGAACTAGGTTGATGGAAGTGAAGAAAAGGCCTAGGGTGTGTCCCTTCTCCCACACTACGGAGTTATTGCATTTCCAGAATTAAAAGTCAGCAATATGGTACATCCTTTCTCGGTGTAATGTTTGGAAAACTTTAAATCTCTTTTGCATCCTTTTGAGCATTTTCGCGGATATAAAATCGACCTAAAATTCAAAATAAGAAGAAAAATCGTTTTACCTTTAGAAATTAAGGGGGATGGGAGTGGTTCGCCCTAAAAAGTCCAGGGAAATTTTTTGGGTTTTCCAAAATATGCGCACTCGACTCTGATCGATTCTTTGTAAGGGACTATCTAATTTGTTCTTCAACCGCAATCTCACATTCTCCTCTCTCTCTCTCTCTCTCTCTCTCTCTCTCTCTTTCGTGGTGCTCTTTTAGGACAATGGTTGTTCTATGTGTCATACAATGATTCAGCCAACGAAAGGACACTGGATAATTTAGCCTTCTACATCTCCTTCTTACCCAACGGGACACAAGTGGAGGTTATACCGCCCTCATTTACCACGTGGGAGAATCTTCGTGACGCACAGTTCTTCGAGGGCGCCCTCTATTGGATGGATAAAGCTAATTTTGGCTCTTCCACTATAAATGCCGGACCCCTCAACAACGTCACGTTGCAGCATTCTCTAATTTCTGAGTCGAGTTTCTCCTCAACTGCACGTGCTCTAGGCCTATACCTTGTAAGGCCTTAGTTTGGTGCTCCAATCAAAATCGCCGACACTTAGTTTGCTTTACAAAAGTACTCATTGAGGAGTAAGATCTTATCCCTCCACGTGCTGTTTAGTCTTGGGTTACAGTTTCCCGTTGTACACATGTCATGTACCTTTAAGAATTAAACCAATCTAAACAAGAGCTTGTGTGATCAAGTTGTGAATATGAGATACTGTATTCATCTGGTTATGAAATGCTACGAAAAAAAAAGCATCTTTCAATGACTTTAGTATACCTGCGATGGTTAGAATGAATCATGTACCGTAATGTGTTTAAATATCCAGTGATTTTCGAATGTATATATAAGTACGGTATGCTCCTGCCTACACTTGTATGTCGTTCGGTTGCTACTGTAGAAATGTACATGTACGTGTATGTAGTTGTGGGAAAAAACAACAACAACTAGAAATGTGGTTATGGCGACTGATATGCCTCCACTATGCCGCGTTATTTGCCCAATAAGTCTACAGTGTAGAAGTATGTACATAATAGTATTGGCATTAAGTGATGTTACTTGCAATAATTGGACAGTCTTTTGTTCCTTTTGACTCCATGACCCATATAATAGCTTTCTCACACAAAACACTACGCTATTATGTACATAATTTTTTGTTATGGTAATACTTTGTTCCATTTTCAAAATATAACAAAATGGATTTCATCTTTCCCTACGGAATCATTGTAAGGTGATGTATGTATAAAATGCAAGTCTTTGTGTATATCTATATTATAACACGTCATTTCCAACCTACGGAGAATATAGTGTAATTTCAGCCGTAAATAGTGAATATTAGCATAATTATTACCCTGACCTTTGACACTTGACCGTTAAATTATGTTATTTTCACGTGTCCTTTGACGCCATTGGCAGAAGCTTACCATGCCCAATCTGTGTCTGGTAATACAATTACGTACACATGTTGTTTCACGAATGCACTTTTGTAACTTCATAAACCTCTGACCTACATATGGATATTCATCATTTCGTTAGTTAATACATGTCTCTGTCTACGTCAAAAAGTATCACAAAAAAATAAACATTCCTCTCTGCTTTGATCTTATGATCTCCGCCGCCAGCAAGCAAGAGCAAAACACAGCGCAGCTTTCGAAAACTCTATAATCCAAATGCGCATAAGTTAATAACAATCTTAAATCAAGGAAAATGCATGTGCAGCTGTGGTATGTATTCGTATATCACCACTCAGTCATTTCTATTAGCGAAATGCAGGTACTTAAAAAAAGAGAAACCTAACAATTTAGCTAATTGATTATGATCTGTAATATCATTTTCCACCTTTTCCCCACATTTTTTTTTTTCCAGAGTAAAAGCAGACAGCAAGGGAAAAGGATAAGTATATGTCTTGCTATAAACAGGCAAGTAAAGGTCATTTGTGTGAGCGGGTAGCCTCGGATCTAGTACTTCGAAGTTTTTGCATTCTTTGAATGTCCATTCGTTTGTAGGTCCATGATAACTTTAAGGCATTGCAGAAGTACAGGAGAACGAATTTCACTTTGATATCAAACGTTACGCGCATGCGCCCACAAAGTTGATAGGCGCAGCTTCGTCCACTCGTATAACCCATGTGACCGCGTATCTTAAAAAAAAAACCAAAACAACAACAACAAAAAGTCACTCGCACTGATTTTGTGTCAAGACTCAAAATAGGTGAAATGGGTCAACCTAGTCAATCTTGAGTTTTTCATATTTTGTGAAAGAACAATTTTGCTGTATTTTTAGAAGTTTTTTTTTTTATTATGACGCTTTTTTTCTTCTTTTTTTTTTGAAAGGTGTGATTTACAGGTGGGTCTTGAGAGTCCCCTTTCCATTTCATAAAAACCCTTTTACACACTTCTCACTTTCAACTCCAATAACTTTAGAAAGGATAATGCTCCTTCTTTTAAAATTGGTATTAGTCATGAATAAAATGTGCTAATAGAACATGAACAATTTCAGCTTAATTTGATAATCTCTTCACCGTTGTTGATATGAAGTTGTAAATCCTATATATATATTTTTTTGTCCCGGTTTATGCATTGTAAACAGAAAGGCTGGGTATTAAATATTTAGTTAGAGCGCTTAAATAGACCCTATACTTCAAAGACTCCTTTCTCGCTAAAGACTTTTCTACAGTGTGAGCTTTCTTTCCAATATTTAGATAGGTTAGAAAAGTTCATGTGAATTTAGTTATACATCATTTTAAAACTCAAAGTCTGCTCTTTTTTAATGTACTCTTAACTAAATATCGATGTCTGGCGACTATTTGTTTGTTTTGTAATGCCGAGTCATGCAAAGTTTCATGTAGATATGAAAAACGGTTTTTTTATTACATTACCACAAAATCGTTCACTGACAAGAGGACGGCCGGGCAGAGAGATAACCCGAAAATATAATTCCCCCTTTGACACTTCATGGGGGAATGCATATTATATAGATATCACATGTGCTTTTAATTCAAGTATGTATTGTTATGTGTACATTAGTGAAATGCTATTAGTAACTATTAATCATAGGTTAACGATTAATGTTGATTAAAGAATGAAATAAATAAACGTATTAAATGATACGAAAATGTTTAGTCTATTTTCTATGTGTTTGCACTCTCTTCCTCATTGGTTCAGTATTCTGTTATCTTTGCGTGAAGGGGGAAGGGGATGGTGGAGAACGATTCAGAAGGTTGTCTGATTAAACACGTTGAGACCAATAAAATCTCTCTGTTGCCTTGAGCTGTCCATTCACATTCTTTTTTTATTTTATTTTTTTTTTGGGGGGGGGGGATGGGGGTCGTATAAAAAAATGAACCCTTGGGAGGGATAGGCCTATGTTGCATTATCATGACGTAATATTACCAATGTTTTTGCATAATTAACGTAAGGGGAGTTGGAACTTTCACTGAAGAAAGTTGTGACCATTTTCAAGTCCACGGCAGTCGCATTGAATGAAGATCGGCTGCTGCTGAAAGAAAAGAAAAGAAAGTTTTTTATTAAACACCACTGGATGGTGGCGTGTGTGTGTGTGTGTGTGTATGTGTGTGTGTGTGTGTGTGTGTGTGTGTGTGTGTGTGTGTGTGTCCGTGCGTATGTGTGTGTGCGGGGTCTCAGCCAGTAGCCAAGAAGTGCCCCCTGAATGATTTTAAAAGGAGTCATGGCTAACTTCTTTTGCAATGGAGAAAGTACACAACAGAGATACCCGAAACACCAAAGCCAATCATTATCCTGATATACGGCTAATTTCTTTTGCAATGGACGTAGCACGCAAAAGTGATAACCACAGCACCAAAGCAAGTTGTATTATGCTGTACGGGGCTCCAGACAGTATAGCCCCAAAGTGCCCCACCCATAATGTGTTTTTTTTTTTTTTTTTTTTTTTTTTTTGTTCAGCTGGAAAGGGTCATTGCTGCTTTCTTTGTTTGTAAAGGAAGAAGTACTCAACAAAGATTCCCAAAGCACAAATGCCAGGTATTTTTTCCTTTACGGGGACCTACAGTAGCCCAGAACTGCCATCTCATATATGATTTTGTTTAGCTGAAAAGGGTCATGACTATTTATTTATTTATTTATTTATTTATTTATTTATTTATTTATTTATTTATTTATTTATTTATTTATTTATTTATTTATCTATCTATGGGGGGGGCAATTATGTTAGTACAGCTGAGATACGCCAAACATCAAGGCCAGTTATCATATCCTGTACAAGGCCCTATATACAGTAGCCCACAATTAAGAGTCCCCATATGATTTTTCTTTTTAATTAGCTGAAAAAGTCAATACTATAAATCCTTTTTTTAATAGAAGAAGTACACAACAGAAATGCCCATATACACCAAAGTCTTGTACAACATCTTGTACATGCTGCATACGGGGCCCCAGACAGTAGACCAGAAGTAACTCCATATGATTTTTAAGGAGAGTCATGGTTAGTTTCTTTTGCAATGAACGTTTGACAAGAGTATTGCCCGACACACTAAAGCCAGTATTTTTAGGTAGTACAGGGCAGGCGCGCCGGAAGCAGTTTTGGATTGGGGGGGGGGGGGGGGCAAACATTGGAGGGGGCTCAAGATTAGACCATACATATGTTACTCAATATACACATACACACACACACACGCACACACATCTATATATATATATATATATATACGTATATATATATATATATATATACATATACATATATATATATATATATGTATATATATATATATATATATATATATATATATATACATATATATATATATATATATATATATAGGTATATATATATATACATATACATATATATATATATATATATATATATATATATGTATATGTAAAGTGGCGTACGGTGGGTCGAAACATGGGGGGAACCATAAAGTAATTTTGACGGTCTGTATGCTTGTGCGTGTGTGCGTAAGCAATAATGGGACTACAATACATTACGGAATGTGATACATTCAACAACGCAGTCATTGAGGAACATTGTAAGTTTTCCTTACATGGATTATGGAATGACGGTGTGAAACGATCGACAAATTATATACTGTCAGCAACATAAGGTGAATGACATAACAATAACATGCGAGCGAGCGAAGCGAGCGAGCTTGAAAATTTTGATATTCTACAGTTCCAAAACTGGAGTTTTAATTGTAGCTATGTATTTTGCTTTGGAAATAAATGGGGGCGCATCGGGCGCAACTGCTGACAATTATTGGCGGCAACATTAGGAGAATGGCATAACGATTCAATGCGAGCGAGCGAAGCGAGCAAGCTTGAAAATTTTGACATTCTACAGTCCCAAAACTGGGGTTTGTGGCTATATCTCTCACTTTGGAAATTAATGGGGCGGCGCATCGGGCGCAACTGCTGGCAATTACTGGCAGCAACATTAGGAGAATGGCATAACGATTCAATGCGGGCGAGCAAAGCGAGCGAGCTTGAGAATTTTGACATTTTACAGTCCAAAAACTCCCGTTTGTAGCTATATCTTTCGCTTTGGAAATTAAGGGGGGCATCGGGCGCAACTGCTGGCAATTACTGGCAGCAACAAATGCGAGCGAGCGAAGCGAGCGAGCTTGAAAATGTTGACATGTTACAGTCCAAAAACTCCCGTTTATAGCTATATCTTTCACTTTGGAAATTAAGGGGGGCATCGGGCGCAACTGCTGGCAATTACTGGCAGCAACGTTAGGAGAGTGGCATAACGATTCAATGCGAGCGAGCGAAGCGAGCGAGCTTGAAAATTTTGACATTCTAGAGTCCAACAACTGCCGTCGTAGCTATATCTTTCGCTTTAGAAATTAAGGGCTCAACTGCTGGATGCGAGCGAGCGAAGCGAGCGAGCTTGAAAATTTTGACATTTTACAGTCCCAAAACTCCCGTTTGTAGCTATATTTATCTTTCGCTTTGGAAATTAAGGGGTGGGGGCATCGGGCGCAACTACTGGCAATTACTTTCAGCAACATTAGTAGAATGGCATAACGATTCAATGCGAGCGAGCGAAGCGAGCGAGCTTGAAAATTTTGACATTTTACAGTCCAAAAGCTGCCGTTTGTAGCCATATTTTTTCCCTTTTATTCATATATATACATATTTATTTTATTTTCTTTGTTTATTCATTTATTTTTATTATTATTATTATTATGATTTTTTTTTTGGGGGGGGGCTTTTTTTTTTTTTTTTTTTGGGGGGGGGCAAAAATGCGTTTTGCCCCTCCCCCCCCCCCCCCCCCCCCCCCACTTCCGGCGCCTATGGTACGGGGCCAAAGACAGTTGCCCAAAGGTGCTTAACCCATACATGGTTTACCAGTATTCCTCTTTAAGAGTAATTGCTAATTTTATTGCAATTGAAGTAGTACTCAACAGGGATACCCGGAACGCTATGTCATCCAGTACGGGGCCCTAAATAGTAGTCCTGAAGTGTTCCCCTCCTTCTGGTTTTATTTACCTTAAATAATAATGATAATCATGGCTCATTTCTTTTGCAATGGAAGTATAGTACACAACATTTACAGCTGAGATTCCCGAAACACCAAAGCCAGTTATTTTATCCTGTACGGGGCCCGAGACAGTATCCCAGAAGTGCCTCAAATGGTTCTAGCAAAATGTCATGGCTGTTTTCTTTTGTGCTGGAAATGGTACACAATTGAGATATGCAGAACATGAAAACCAGTTATTTCTTCTTACATTTGGCCCCAGACAGTAGCCAAGAATTGCCCCGCATGAGGTGTAAAAAGAGTCATGGCCAATTTCATTTGCAATTGAAGTAGAACACAACGGAGATACCCAAAACACCAAAGCCAGTCATTTCATCCTGTACGGGGTCCCAAACAGTAGCCCAGAAGACGTAATGTCCCCCATGATTTTTTTGATGGATTCATGGTTAATTTCTTAATTTCTTAGATTATATCCAGCTGACAAATTTTGTAGATTGAATTACTATCATATTCGCGATGTTTCCTTCCAAAGCATAAGAACTCCATTTCCCTATTTACCTTCAAGGTGATTGGGATGATATAAAAAGTCTACTGACGTTTCATTGAATGAAGATCGGTTGCTGGAAGAAAACAAAAAGAAATTATATATATATATATATATATATATATATATATATATATATATATATATATATATATAATATATATGAAGAGTTTGTTTGCAAAAACCAATAGGTCCATATTTGCCAAATGGAGAATATGTGCGATTAAAGGTCAAGAAAAATAAAGAGAATAATAAGAAAATTTTTGTTTCTTTTGACCATAACTTGTAGTGACCAATATATCATTTAAAAGGTATTATTTTGTACTTTATGACAGAGACCGTCCTTCAAAATCTTCAAAAATGGACTTATCGGTTTTTGCGAACAAACTCTTCATTATATATGTATAAACATCACTGGACTGAATGGTGGTCTTGTTGGCATGTGTTTGTGTGTGTGTGTGAGTGTGTGTGTGTGTGTGTGTGTGTGTGTGTGTGTGTGTTTGTGTGTGTGTGTGTGGAGTAAAGGGGTTGGGTTTGGTACGGTTTTCTCATTACTTGGAACATGTAAAAGAACATGTTTTGATCTTTTTTATGCAAAATGTGTTGCTGGAGTGACCTCTATTGGGTTGTCTGGAAACCAAACCAATGACTGGTTGAGTATGACTCACTGACTGGTGGAATGAAGGGATGCTTCAAACTAAAATATTTCTTTTGTTTCATGTGTAACGGCAGGTTTGTTCCCTTTGTTATCTAACATTCCGTAACTCTCTCTCTCTGTCTCTCTCTCTTTCTCTACAATATGTATAGCTTAGTTTAGTTTATTCTGTATTAAAAATCACACCCGTCACACGGACGGCCGGCCTAAAAAGGCCTATGAGTGATAAATATACATCAAACATTATAAGTAATAGAAAATATATAAATGTATCATGTAAGACATACAGACAATAATGTATATTGTATAATGTATATGTATATACTCTAAAAATCTACGTAATGTAATACATCTACATAATATATATTGTAGGCCCTTTGTATATTCATAACTTGATATAAAGGTATAATAAAAAAACCTGAAAATGTGTATTTGAAGTTGAAACTTAGTTTACCATTTGAATATTTTGTCATCCTAAAACCTGGTGGGGTCTATGGCAACGGTTTTGAATTACAGAAATTGTTGTTGGATAAATAAGAGCAATTTCACATCAAAACGCAACACAAATCAATACATAGAAAAAGTTTCTTCTTTGCTATATGCAGTGCATTTTTTTTTGTTTTTAAGGTAAAGATTATGCCATATACGACAGTTGCCATAGAAACACAAAAATCAGTTCGTTGAAATACTTGTGCTTATAGTTTACAAATCAATGGACCTACACATGCTAATCAGTAGTCAGGGTATAATCAGTCCTTTCATCACAATATCGTTCAATATGTTGTTTTACCTATATGCAGTGGAATTTTCTATAACTCTTGTTTAAAATAGATATGCATATTTTCGAGGTAACCTTCATGCTTGAGAGTATTATTGCCATAATGCGTTTAAGTAGGTGTGCTTGGCTTCCAAATCAATGAAAATTGCAGGTGCTAATGCACCCGGGTATTTGCTAACGTAACCCCTCATCACTACATCATTTTAATGAGTTATTTTGCCTTGTGGGGTTTTCTATGCATCTTTGTCTATTTGCTCGGTAAATGTCAAAGACCAGTTGTCTTGTTTTCATGGTAACGTATTAATCAAACAATGATTTTTTTTTTTCTGAATCACCCAATTATGCTTATGTGAAATCAAAGCCAACACAAAATCGTATTAGAACTCTACAATACATGTGCACTGCAAGCAGCAGTGAATTATTTCAATCAAATCACTGTCAACCCTTAAACTTCTTGAAGTCCTTCAAACTAGCTTGAGTTATTCGCATTTTTTAATCTTAATGATACAAATTAAAGAGTAATCCTTAGACAATATTGTCTATTCAATTCTTTCTATGCTGGTTGCCATGGCAACCAGCAACATCAAACAAAGCTAGATTATATGTATATATATATATTATATATATATATATATATATTATATATATGTATATATATATATATATATATATATATATATATATATAGATATTATATATATATATGTATACAAGTTTTAGGAATAAAAAAATAATTAAAAAAACTAAAACATAAAAATTAAGGTGGAGGAGTAGCAAAGGCAAATATGGTAGATGGCATTTCTTTTGTACTCAAGAACAGTCAGATACTGTTCCAATATTTTTTACGTATATTACCTGCGTTACATTAACACCTACATTGAAGTTTAACAGAGCTTCATATTTTGGACAACGTCTTTTTTTTTTCTTTTTTCTTTTTTTTACACATTATAGGTATTGGGTAGTCATCGTTATCAACCGCTGCTTTTAAGTATAAATCATTCTTTTCATCATCAAAGTTGCCTTTCTGCAAACTTTGCAACGTATGTATTTTTCTCTTTATTCCTTATAGATGTATTGTATGATTCACTTGTGTTTAAAGTTTTCTTACAAACAGTTGACGCTTCGAAAATGTATGCTTTCTATAATGCTTCCTTGTCTGTTTTTTTTTTCATTGACATGAGCTATAGATGAACTGGATTGAATCATGCATAAACACCTTGTGCAATTTGCAAATCTCACAATTCATAAGTCGAATTGAATAACAGAATGAATGAATAGGAATTGCGTCTGCCCTAAGCTCCTCCTTCTCATGAGTAACAATCAGTTTCCCTGATCTCATTCGAGCTTGTGTTATAGGCTCCTTCGCTCTCTGTCAACGCCACCACAGCGCGAAGACCTTTAAAAAAAGGCTACGATCACACCATGCAACATAATTATTCATGCCATTATGATTTAACCGACCAATGAACGCAGAGAGAAAGAGGTACACGCTTCATTATTGGTCAGTTCCTTGAGCGACGTAACCTCCTCGTCATGGGGTGGCAATAACATCATGTTTACATGCTGTTAGTGTGACTTGAGATAGCAACAGCAACAAACGACATCAGCCGAGTAGTTTTCAGAACACATTAACTCTTAACGTGCCATGGTCGCCGAACGGCGACCTTAGTCCTGATGTGCCATGGTCGCCGATCGGCGACTAAGAACAGCGATAAAAGCATTGATCATCTAAGCTCTTGTGGTACCGTAATGTGTTACACCAAGCAACTGCCAATGATATGTACTGGTAGCTGATTAGCATAGCCGTCGTTTCCACTAAAAATATGAGCATGCTTACATTGGAAAATTTTGAGTAAATACACGATTTTTCAGCTAGATGTATTTTTTTCACATCGGGAAAATCCGCAGCGGGGGCACCCTCTGCGAGATGTGTATGGATCAAAAGTCTCATAGGTAAACCGCGCGTGTGTATGCTATTGACTCTGGGTGTATTGTCTATGCGGTTCCACTCGCATTGTTCCGCTTGGACGCTGTCCTGCGGGAAGCTGCTTTGATTTTTCCCTCAAAGAGGGTCAGCTTTAGTTCGTCGGTCAAGTCTTTCATCCTTTTGTTTTGGTGAACGTCACTAATCGTCCCCACGCTAGCATAGGAATTGCGCGTGGACAAAGGCCTGCCGATTTCAATAGAGTACGCCCGCCCGCGGTCCGCGTAGACAAAAGGAGGATTAGCAGGTTCTTCCTTCTCAGGTGGACAAAAGACACTATTCCAGGGCCCGGGACAATTACTTTAGTTTCAAATACAGGATCTGGGACTAAAGGACTCAGATTTGGGAATGAATTTCTGAGGCAGAAAGAGAAATTGCTAAGACAAAATAAACTGCTAGTATCTTTGGAATCATACAATTCTAGAAGGCAATTTTGTTATCATTTGAAAGAGGAAATGTTGCTCTTAAACTTTCTCACAGAGTCAAGGGAGCGTTCCATTGAAGAAAAAACAAGACTGACTCTTTTTTTCCATACTACACAAAAATTTCTAATAATTTTTTTGATGTATCAAATATTTCTGCAATATTTCAGATTCAGATAGATAGTGTGGCAAACTGACTGCATGACAAGAAAGAGCAAACATTTCTTGATATATGTTGTGTAGAACTCAAGTCAAAACAGTCAATAGTTTCAGAGATACGGCGGTTTTAAATTTCATGGTCAGTCTAGTTTCGAAACGTTCTGGCGTTAGGTAAAAACCTCTGGCACGTTAGGGGTTTTGGGAGTGGCACATTAAGAGTTAACTTTGTATTCTTGGAGTGTCATTTAAATTCGTTAATAAAAGAATTTGTGAAAATCAAATGACACGTTTTCTCTTTATTCTCTACTTCAGACTCCGTACAAATACAATAGTGCTGAAGAGTCAAACTTTTCCAAGTCTACACAGTGTATGAGGAGACTTCAAAAACTATTCTTCAAAACAAATAAAACGAATCAAACGTTCACGAAATGAATATCTATGTTTCTTCGCTCTCCCTGTTGATGTCAACAATCCAAGACAGAGTAGTTCACAGCCATTAATTCGAAGAGTATACTCATCATTGGTTTTGCGACACCGTCATAAGTTAATCGACTTTTGCGATCGTTGGTGCGACAGAATTACGGCAGAACAACAGGTTATATTCTCTGGAAACGTGGAATCACGCATTCATAAATCCATGAAAAACTGGTGCTGATTACAACAAGCTTTTGCGTTGACTAAAATACCTTACAGTGGTAAAGACGGCACTTGAATGTTGCTATCGCGGCAAAAGAAACCGTCAGGGACTTTAAGGAGTAGACACTGTGCATCAATCCCTGTTAACGGAAGTGAATAGACGGACACATCTATTCGGCGAAAGTAACAGGTAAGAACAAAGTTATATCACGTTGGTTGGAATCAGACAAATGATCTTCATCAGTACGTCTTACGATAGTTCTGTGTTTTTCATTGTTGAATACATTATTTCCAATTGTACAGATGCTATTATTTGTACGTTGTCTGCCTGTATTGTTTTGCATAAATATAATTATGGTAATATCGTAGACAGCAATATGAGACTAATGTCACGTGTAGACCAGTGAAAATTATGAATTTGAATCTGAATTTGTCATCTACATTAGTTTACCGAAAGATTTGCAGAAAAAAAGGAAGCTGTGAAGTGAATGGCTGTTTTCATAAAAAAAAAAAAAAATTCTTTTTCTTTGTAAGCACGTGGTGGTTAATTTTCATCCGCGGAGATCGCAAGAGCCCAGTAAGAGCTTGTCATTTAAGTGTGTGTGTGTGTATGTGTGTGTGTGTGCCTTGAAAACAAATAATCAAACTTATGAAAGCGCTGAAGACAAAAATTGGAGTTGCTTTAATGGCAGAGGTTGCGTCAAAACACTTCTTATCAATGAAATGTGTACTGTAACCAAACGTCAAAAAAACATGATATTCTTAACGAATAAGAAAGAAGATGGGTTTACCCAGGACAAATAAAAAATCAAAGCAAAGGGCAAGATAACATTATTATATTATCAAATAAGAAACCAACCTGATGGGAGGGGTTCAACCTGTCATCCAAGAAGGTATGACTAAATCTAGTCGATTACAGAGTACGATAGGATTGCATGGATTATTTTTTAGCGGTAAGAGGGACTGGTGCAGAATACATTTTGGGAGAACTTCACAGGACTGGATGGAGTATGATTGTCAACTTTTGTCTGCTTTTAAATCATGTGCATGCAAAGAATACCACAAGGCTTCGGTGTGTTCGGGCAAAACGATAAATTATCGTACATTGTATTTCATTTTTTATCTGAGATCAAGTATCAGCTAGAAACATCACAAGACGTAATCAATACTCTTATTTTCTTTTTGCAGTTTCTGTAAGTTTGGAAGTTTTTCCTCACCTCAGATGAATCTTTTCATTAGGAGAAGTGATTTTGAAGAATTCATTTTGCGCAGAGTGTTGTACAAAGTGCTTTCAATAACAATTCACTGAACTTCATGAATCCCATTTAATCGTTTGAGGAATTAAAAAAAAAGTTCCTGGTAAGCTGCTCATTTAATGTCATGCGATTTTGCTATGTACTGAAAACTTTGGTTTCATTAAAATCAAAGGTAGTCAACCTACGCACTTCATGTTGATCAGCTATTCTGACTAAGTTTGCGTATATGATCCTGTAAGTAGAGTCTCGTGCTGTCCCGAAACAGACACAGAATGGTCAAGTAAAATATGGGTTATTCCATTTCGCACGAAGTTGGCCTCGAACTTGAATAATGCCGATTGACAGCGGAAGCAAATGCGATGCCTACGTGATGCCTACAGAAGTCATATGATGACGCCCGAACCCCACTGGAAGGCGACACAAAGTTATGAATCTTTATTGTACAATGAACCTTCGTAAGATCTTCGGGCTGTGGCTTTGTTTTATTTTGTTTAGTTTGTTTGCTTGTTGTTGTTGCTTTGTTTTGTTTTTGTTTGTGTGTGTGTGTTGTGTTGTTTTGTTTTGTTTTGTATTTGTTGTTGTTGTTGTTGTTTGTTTGTTTGTTTGTTTGTTTGTTTGTTTTTTTTTTTGGGGGGGGGGGGGGGGGCTTGTCAAAGATTTCGCCAAAGTCAGCCTGAAAGTTGCTGTCGGAGCCTGAGAAACCCCATCGGTAGTCATACAATGGCTTAAATGGATGATACAGTTTCAGTTGAGATGGGGCTTTACGTTTCGAACGTTTTTGATGATGATTTTTTTTTTTTTAAAGATAATGAGAAACACCCTATGAAATATGAAAGAGCATATAATTCGAAGAATTCAAAGTTTATTTGGTAAACACAAAAGATATAGAAATAACTGAGATTTCCAAAACAAAGTGATCCTGATAAAACGTGAGACCCACCTTTTATTAGGATGGCTTTGTTTTATTTTGTTTTCTTTTTGGCTATCTTAGCTATTTCAAGACTGCTTTTAATCAAATAAACCTTGAATTCCTCTTAGATATCATGCTCTCAAACATTTTCATAAAGTGGTTTCTAAATATCTTGCAAAAAGTTAAAAGCTGATTACTCACCACACCAATACTATATCATCCCTTTAAGAGGCTCTCACGAATGACTGGAAGTTTATACAATCAGAGTTGAATTTGAAAATGTCCTTTATCATGTGCCCATCTTTGCTCAATTTCAAGGTATCTGCATTATGAATAAAGTCAGTTAAATCAGAACAGCAAGGAATTTAAATGTGACCCTATACTCTCTTGTGGCAAACAAGGATGATCGTACTTGTCCACTATTTTTTCTTTTATTTGACATGGGTACGAAAGGTTTCCTTAACTGAAGAGGATTGGCTTCAATATATTTTAATAGAGCTTCAAATTGAGGCACTAGGATCCTTTTGATACACCACCTGGGTTTGGGATTATGGTGACTATAAAGAACGCTGTATAGCGTTCCCACAATCACTATGTCACTGACGTATTGCACTTTAATATAGCATACGTCAGACATTGACATTTCATTGAAAATGTTCGTTCAAAAGATAGACACCGATGGAAGGATTTAAGATTTCATAAACACATGACATTGAACGTGAACGATAAAAGGGTATTCTGATATTCTGCTTTATAGTGGTAGGGTTGCGTCTAACGGGTTCATCGGCGTACAGAAGAGGATTGGTTTCAATGTATTTCAATAGAGCTTCAAATTGAGGCACTAGGATCCTTTTGATACACCACCTGGGTTTGGGATTATGGTGACTATAAAGAACGCTGCATCGCGTTCCCACAGTCACTATGTCACTGACGTATTACACTTCAATATAGCATACGTCAGATATTGACATTTTAATTGAAAATTTTCGTTCAAAAGATAGACACCGGTGAAAGGATTTAAGATTTCATAAACACATGACATTGGGCGTGAACGTTAAAAGGGTATTCTGATATTCTGCTTTATAGTGGTAGGGTTGGGTCTAATGGGTGCATCGGAGTACCCACAAAGGGGATTCATACGTTTTTAAACACTTCATATTAACGTTACACGTTGGATTACCGCGTAGAAGATGATGGGGTGTATTATGACAACCGAGAATGGCTGTCAAACAGGGCGCCATCCTTTGCAATCAACTATGTTAGACTTTGATCGAATTTGCTTTTGATTTTACACTGGAATTGCTTGTATGTTTGAGCTCCGACTGTTCCGGATTGCGCAGACAGCTCTCCGTATAGCTCTCGACCACGCCCTTCTACCACATTGTACGGTGACTATCCTCCCTCTTCGTTTGAAGTCTTTATAATCAAAGGTTGTTTTGCTTAAAGCTACAAAACACAAGTGTATTCACGTCAATGCTTTAATTTCCCAAGACAGGAATTTGCATCTAGCACAATTCGTCTCATCTTGGCTATAGCTTGTTTCGTGTCAATTTCAAGCCTCATCGACTAAAATAGTAGAACACAACCTCCTAATCCTATCAAAGCTCCACAAAGTTATAATTAAGCCTTTTATTCACTACGTTGACCTGTTATAGCGTCTACCTGCAAAAATATGTCAGATTTCTCGTTCGGAATAGGAATGTACTTTTCCAGTACTATTAATAAGCCCACGACCGAGAAAGAGAAATTTCACCTGATACAAGACCCTCTTATCCTTTTCATTTTTGTTGGTTCATTGCTACCCCAGTTCGCCGAAGGAAGAAACAAATTTAGATTATATGCAAATATTATCTGCACACGCTACCTTTAATATGATTTATTTTTAGATTTGGAAATCTTAGAAAATGTTCTGTAATCGCTACACAATAATGAAATGACTTCCATGTTTATGCAGGATATTATTAGTTTGCTTGAAATCATTTTTTTTTTTTTTTGGTCCGTGTCCACAAAAATGTTCAGGTATGTTTTATGTTGTGCAGATGAACAGGCTGATGAGAAAATTGACATAAAATACAGACTTCCGTTCGTTTGATGATCTCTAGTTAAAGATTACAATAGTTGATTAAGGATTTTTTTTTCATAAATACTTGCAAATCAGATGGAGGAAAAATACATACGCAACCTTTTGAATTTAATGGTTATCACTGCAGATTACATTCATTAATCGCATTTGACAAAGTCAAATATCTTAGCTGACACTCGAACGACTTCACTTCAGTGAAACATATTTATTATGACCAAAAAAAGAAAAATAAAGAGAAGAGAAGAATAAACGACTTGGCAAATAAAGCCATCAGCAAACAATACTGTACATTGTGTTATCGTCTCATGGAGTTTTAAAATGCGGTCCCTCTTTGTTACCTGCTGATCCTCCTTTCAGACTATATAGAGTTCCCGTTTGGATTGACGACGTATGAGTATCGTGCAATAATTTGAAGTGCCTGAATTCACATTTATCGTTACGTTGTGGTATATTCACGTCGTATTTGAAAACGATGACGATGAGATATGTGTGTGAATATGAAACAAACAACAACAGGTGACAGTGTTCACTCTTGAAGGAGTGAAATAAGATTTCACTCTAAATTCATTTTTTCCTGAAATTCACTCCTCATCAGTGAACATTAGTTTCGCTCGCTTTTTCATACAGGACGCCTCTAACCGAGGCCTTGTTTTGTTTGTTTGTTTGTTTGTTTGTCTTTGCATGCACAGAGGGCAAAGTAGAGGGAAATTGACAATTAAAGTCAAATTGAATTAAGTCGTACAAATTTCGGAGGGGGGGGGGGGGGAGGGGGTAAGCTTTGCTTTTAAGGAAGCAACGTTCTGTACTTTCTATCCGTAACTCTTTCCGTTTAATAGGAGTATATTATTCAGGCAAAGCGATCAAAGGTGTTTCAGTTACCATATGTGTTGAATATGAGAAGTATCAGACAAAACCGTTGCCTAGTGGATAGTCATCGTTCAAAGCCATAAACCCTTTGCACCGCCGGCGGAACGTTTTCAAAAGTGTGTGTGTGTGTGTGGGGGGGGGGGGTCCCACTTTCGTGTTCCATGAGCTAACAAGCAAAAAAAAAAAAAGGCCTTCAGCGCAATTTCTGTCTAGTACCACTTACGCACATCCGGGGTTAAAAAAAAAAAGTGGGGGAGGGGGCAAAGTGGTGACACCTTAGGTATTCCTTGGTATAGTGCAAAAAAGGAAAAAAAAAATGGGAGGGGGGGGGGGGGTTCCCGCCGGCCCTGCCTTGTCATGACAAGGTTTAATGCTTATCAATGTATTGTCATACACTGATTAGCTGTTGATGGCACTTAACAACGCTGTGTGCAAAATGAATAATGCAATGCAATTTCTCTAATGACAGATAAAAAAACCCTGTCATACACATATCAAAAGGCACCTGCACTGTAAAAACATCGGTGTTAGATTTAACACCGCGGGTGTTAAATCTAACACCGATCAAACTTCAATAAAGGACCACACCCACAGGTGTTAAAAATGCACTGTGATGGTGTTGAAAAGTGTTCACCTGACACTTCGTGGTGTTAATTTGACACTGTACCTGGTGTTATTTTGACACTGTACTGGTATTAATTAAAAAAATGACATCACATGGTGTTGATTTGATATTTGTTGGTGTTAATATCAATGGTTTAACACCCGTCCAGCTTCAATAAGAGACCACACCAGCTGGTGTTACTTTGGTGTAAATTTATTTTCATATTTTTTTCAAAAATCGAGTATTTTATTGTAAAATTCTTGATCGTCTTGTTCAAATCAAAAATCAACAAGAAGTGCAGTTACTAAGAAACTCTTCAAAAAACAGTTTAAAATTTGGAAATTACACCCGTAGGTGTTAATTTAACACCATAAAATGAGCACCGAAAATTTAACACCAGCTCGGTGTTCACTATTTAAAACCGGACTTTTTGCAGTGTGTTAAAGACCTAAACCGACAACAAAGAGTAAAAGAATGTATTTTATTCTTTTACTTTTGAATGTGTTTGTTTTGTTTTGTTTTGTTTTTTTTTTTACTGTCGGCAAATGTCTGGTAGCGTTGCTCTATGTTCATGGTAGGTATATCTCTCGAAATTAATTCTGAAATATTGATTTGTCCATATTGCTGTAATGTGCTGCCAATGACGCTACGGATTGTTGTCAATATAATGTTTTGTCGTGACACTTTTATTCATTTCTCTCCTTCTTGAATGGTGACTGAGCATTAGGCAACGGCTTTCGAGATGGATTAATTGGTGGGATGCTGTTAACCCAAGCAAAGCAGCAGAATTAAACACTCTCACACTTTGTTTATACCCATCGCGATTGCCAAGGCAATTGCTTTTTTTTTTTTTAATGAATGAGGTTGGAAATGAAAAGAGGGTGGCGCTCACCAGAGACTGACGAAAGCGCAAATCCAGTAGGGAATAAAAAAAAAGAAAAGAAAAACGTGTGATGTCAGCCTAATGTATCAACCAGGAGATGCTATTCATTCACTTTACTGAAAATACTGTAAATGGCTGATGTTATGCACACACAAAAAAAAGTAAAACAAAGTGGTTTCAATTAAAGGTGGGTCCCACCTTTTATTAGTATCTCATTCTTTTTTATTGTTGTTGATATCTCAGTCATTTCAAAACCGATCTTCATCAAATAAAATTTGAATTTCTTTGGGAATAATTGATTGCTCTTTGATATTTCATAAAAGGTCTCTCATTGTCTTACAAAAAAGTTGGAAACCTGAAGCCCCATCTCAACCGATACTATAAATGCCATCCCTTCCACAGAGTTTTAGGGGAGCCACACTTTATAAACAGCAATTACAGTCACAACTCTTGGCAATTCGCAAATTCTCTAAACTAGTATCTCTATCCCATCACCGCTTTCTCCTTTTAGCTCTTTATCTCTTCATGTTTGTCGTTATCTGCTTGTTATTTTCATCATTTTTTTATCTCTTGTTGGTTTCAGAGTTACCTTTCCGACTGCTAATATCTGTTTGAAATATTGATTCTGTGTGTGTGTGTGTGTGTGTGTGTGTGTGTGTGTGTGTGTTTTAGAGATGATTCTCACGCTATTAACTGTTATAACAGGTACACATTCAAAGAAGTGTTGTGGTTGAATCGACCAGAGTTAATATTCAAAGTAATTTATTTCTGCCAATGTATATTCTCTACAGATAACTACATCGGAATGGGACTTGCAAATACGTCTTTTTACATCGTTTGTACGCTACTGCTCGTCTCTTTAGGTAAATTGTGACTGATGTAGTTCAAACATTGAGTTATTTTCACGATTTTATCTAATACCCTAATTTTATCTTGTGTTTCCTCAATAAACAAGGTGGTTGTGATTGTTTTCATCTTCCACCTAAGACAGACGGTTAGATAATTCATTTTCAATCGCACTGTCTTCTGCGTATAATGCTACTGATGTATGTTTTTTCATTCATATTTTTCAACGGATTGCCCGATTTTCCTCAAACTTTGATGATGTGTCCTATCAATAGTGGAGCGGCATAGCCGAACAATTGTGCATTTTGTGATAAAAGCACCAAATTTCGTACACAGGTTGACAATCACGTTCAGATTAAATTTAGATATTGGGCCATCGTAAATAGCGCCCTCAACGTCCATGGCAGCCATTTTGAAAAATGGCTGCCATAAATGCCATGTTTTCGTAAAATTTGCTAATTCTAGGAGAGAAAAGTCAATAAGATTTTGGTTACAAATGGGAAATTACATTCAAAATAAATCTAGATATCGGGCCATCGGAAATAGCGCCCTCAACGGCCATGGCAGCCATTTTCAAAATGGCCGCCATAAATGCCATTTTTTTCATAATATTTGCTAACTTCAGAAGGAAAAGCAAGTAAGATATTGCAAACAAGTGGGAAATTACATTCAAAATGAATTTAGATATTTGGCCATTCTTAATTGCGCCCTCAACGTCCATGACAGTCATTTTTCAAAATGGCTGTCTAATGTGCCACTTCTTCGATGATTTTGCAAATTTCAGAAGGGAAAAGTTGATACGATTTTGCCCATAAATTGTAATTCATTCAAAATATATCTAGATATTAGGCTATCGAAAATTGCGCCCTCAACGGCCATGGTAGCCATTTTTTCAAATTGGCCGCCATAAATGCCATATTTTTTTGTTAAGAAATGCAAATTTCAGAAGGGAAAGCCAATTATTTTTTTCCTTTTTTGCAAACAAGCGGGATATTACATCCAAAATAAATCCAGATATTGGGCAATTGAAAATTGCGCTCTCAATGGCTATGGCAGACATTTCTTTTTTAAATGGGCACCATAGGTGCCACTTTTTCATTAAGAAGAATGCTAATTCCAAAAGGAAAAGTCAATGAAATTTTGGTAGTAGGCCTAAATGGGAAATGACATTTAAAATAAATCTCGATATTGGACCATCTGAAATTGCGCCCTCAACGGTCATGACAGCCATTTTTCAAAATGGCCGCCATAAATGCTATATTTTTGAAAAGATTTACTAAAATCAGAAGAGAAAGCCAATGAGATTTTGCAAACAGGTGGGAAATTACATTCAAAAGTAAACTTATTGGGCCATTGCAAATTGCCCCCTCAATAGCCATTGCAAGCCATTTTTCAAAATGGCCACCATAAATGTCTTTTTTTTTCGTGAAGTGTTGCAGACGTCAATCAGAATTTCCACAAAGGTGGAAAATTACATTCAAACTGAATTTGATAATAGGCCATCCAAAAGTACACCCTCAACAGACATAGCAGCCAAGTTTCAAAACAGCTGCCATGAATGCCCCCTTTTTTGGCATAAATTTGCTGATGTCAGAAGGGAAAGTCAATAAGACGTTGCAAACAAGTTGAAAATTATGCTAAAAAATAAATGTAAGTATAAGGTCTTCTTTAAGGCGCAATTAAGGGCCATGCTGATCAACATGGATGTCTGCTTCTGTTTTTCTTTTGTTTTTTTGAAAGATTTGCTAATTTCAGAGAGAAAATCAATGAAATTTGTACATATGTTGAAAATCATATTCAAAAGAAAATAATATATGAGGTCATTACAAATGGCACCATCAACGACCATGGCAGCCATTTTCCAAATGGCTACTATAGATGCTATTTGTTTCTTGAAAATATAATAATGCCAGATGAAGACAATACAATTTCTTGTGCATATTGACAAAAGACATTCAAATAAATTCAAGTTTGAATTTCAATTTGAATTTGAAATGAAGATATTGAGCCACCATTTAAACATCGTCCCCAACGGCTACGGCAGCTCTTTGTCAAAATAGCTTCCACACACTCCTTTTTTTATTTGCTTTTTCCAGAAGAAGAAAGCAATAGAATACTGCTAAACAGCCATTATATCTAAACAAATGCAATCTGGTGTTCAAAGAAATTTAGATTTTAAAATAAGTTTCATTGATGGGTTAGTTCTAAATTCATGTTTTCATTCTAGTTCTAATTGCAGTATTTCGTGTGTGACGGCTAACAGTATGGATATCAAAAGTATATGTTTTTATGGAGGCAAAGCAAGTAAATTAACTTTTTTCGTAAAATGAATGCCCATTTTTTCGTATCTGTCTTAAAGGGATCGTACTGTTTTGGTTGAGACCTAATTTCAGGTTTCTAACATGGTGAGATATGAGAAACCTCTTATGAAATATGAAAGAGCATGTCATTCTTTGAGGAATTGACCGTTTATTTCATTTCGTTTTATTTCGTTTATTTCTAGAGTTAATGCAATCTAGATATATTGTTTGATTTTAAACATGACTTTCAATTTATATACACATTTGTTGATTTTTCTTTCTGAAATTACCATTTTTTAAAACAAAATGATTATGACAATGACAGCCACTTTGGAGTATGGCGGCCATGGCCGTTGAGGACAGTATTATAATAATCTAATACAAATATTTACTTCAAACATAATTTTCAAATTGTGTGCAAAATCTTATTAACTTTTTATGAAATCAGGAAATAAAAAATAATGGAATCCATGGTGGCCATTTCGAAAAATGGCTCCAATGGCCATTGAGGGCGCTATTTACAATAATGTAATACATAAGCGCAAGATATATTTCAAACGAAATTTCTAAATTGAGTGCAAGAGTTTATTGACTTTTCCTTCTGGAATAAGTAAATTCAGAGAAAAAGGTGGTATTTATGGCAGCCAATTTTAAACATGGCCGCCATTGGCGTTGAGGGCGCAATTTGCGATGGCCCAACATCTATATTAATTTTGAATTTTATTTCCCACTCGTTTGCAAAATCTTGTTGATTTTCCCTTCTGAAATTCTATTTTTTTTTGCGAAATATTGCATTTATGGCGACCATTTAAAAAAATGGCTGCCATGGCCGTTGAGGGCGCAATTTGCGATGGCCCAATATTTAAATTTATTTTGAATGTTATTTCCCACTAGTTTGCAAAATCTAATTGATTTTCCCTTCTGAAATTTGTAAAATTTTACGAAAACTGGCATTTATGGTGGCCATTTTGAAAAATCCCTGCCATGGCCGTTGAGGGCGCAATTTGCGATGGCCCAATATCCGAATTTATTTTGAATGTTATTTCCGACACGTTTGCAAAATCTTATTGATTTTCCCTTCTGATATTTGTAAATTTTTTAGGAAAATGGCATTTATGGCGGCCATTTTCAAAAATGGCTGCTATGGCCGTTGAGGGCGCTATTTACGATGGGTCAATATCTGAATTTATTTTGAATGTTATTTACCACTCGCTTGCAAAATCTTACTGATTTTCCCTTCTGAAATTTTTATTTTTTGGTGAAAAATGGCATTTATGGCGGCCATTTTGAAAAATGGCTGCCAAGGCCGTCGAGGGCGCAATTTGCGGTGGCCCAATATCCAAATTTATTTTGAATGTTATTTCCCACTCGTTTGCAAAATCTTATTGATTTTCCCTTCTGAAATGTGTAGATTTATACGAAAACTGGCATTTATGGCGGCCATTTCGAAAAATGGCTGCCATGGTCGTTGAGGGCGCTATTTACGATGGCCCAATATCTGAATTTATTTCAAATGTAATTGTCAACATGTGTGCAAAATTTGGTGCTTTTATCATAAAATGCACAATTCCTCTAATTTTTCAAGCTATGCCGCTCTACTACAATATTTAATTAGCAATCACAAATCCCGCATAGGGCCTACATGACCAGTATATATTTGGGTTTCATTCCTCTTAAACTTTTGTGTAGTGACAACAGATAGATGGGATGCCATTGGGAGTCGACATGTGTTTGCACTAACCCGTTTAATTAATTCTCGGGTCTGGGCCCTTCGTCAGATTTGCAATGGAAACAATGACAACACTGACGTTAATATTGATTGTTGAATATGTCTCATGATGGTTTAACTCTTCCTGTGCCGTGGTGGGAACCCCCTTTGTGGCACATTATTCTGAGACACTCATACCGGTTTCATGCTTTGAGAAAACATTCTGTTTTTCAAGTCTATGTAACTTCTATAGATTTCTGTTGATCTAGACAAATAGTGAGTAAAGTTGTAGAGTAAAATTGTCAAGCTTTTGCTTAGATGTATTATTGTATGACAAATCTATCATTGTTTTTCTTTCACATGACCACAGTAGCTGCATTACTGCAAAGGCATGACTTTTGCACACAAAACAGTGACAGAAACTTAGAAATTACCTCAAATCCAGGGGTAGAGAACACCTCTTGATAATCAATCACTACATAAAAAGCAAGCTATATGTGAGAGGAATGGAAGCGCGAGAAACGCTTTCGTTGTACCGCGGCATTTGGCGATTTATTGATCAGATTGGGCGAATTGGTGCGTTTGAGCAGAATATTATGCAAAGTTGGCACGCCGTCGACTGAGTTGGACGTGCGAACGTGACACATAAAGAGTTAATGGTATGTAGACATAGAGATGGTAAATAAGATATAAAGGTGGGCATAATCTCAATCGTAAATGATCAGAGCGTGAAAAATTATAAATCGCATAATATTCGAAGGTCCACTAATGATTATTATGGCAACCATGGTGGTATTGGGAAAAATGCTACACAATATCATGAACAAAATGATATCACCTTGAAAAGAAGCTATAAAACAATGTAGATTATGATAACAATACTTGGTGTTTTTTGAGCGTCTAGACTTGCGTGTGTGTGTGTTAGGTAAGAGGTGTCAGACCTAGATCGTGAACCTGTTATATAGTTCAGGAGGGATCGTGTCTAGTCTATAAGCTGGCAATA
This sequence comes from Diadema antillarum, assembly GCF_040938485.1. NCBI lineage: Eukaryota > Metazoa > Echinodermata > Echinoidea > Diadematoida > Diadematidae > Diadema > Diadema antillarum. Next base: position 373,928 of record NW_027272107.1, on the reverse strand, counting down.
TTCAACAAGATTAATTAAGAACCATCAAAATCAGAGTTGCAAGAATAAGAAACATAAGCAGTTATCATTCAGATTATCATTTCTATTGATGTATACATATTTTTACCAATTACTAAGTATGCTCGTTATATAAACACCCCACGCACATACCACAAACACTTGTATTGGTATACACTCAGAAAAAAAGAAAAAGAAAAGAAAGTAAACACTTTTTCGAGTTCATATTTTTCACAGAAGATTTTGATGAAAATCAATGTATTATATATCATATCAAAGGTAATTTAATTGGCTATCAAGCTAGTAGGTTAATACAAAGGGAAACTTGAGTGAATTGAGCATGAGTGAACACATTCATTCTTGCCCTCCAAGGCACAAAAGTAAAAATTGTAAAATTTGACATGTTGTCTTTCATTAACACTGACAACAAAAAGCCAGTTTAACACAATGAGAGACATGAATGAAATAGCAAAATCAGGTTTTTGTTCTCTTTATCTCTCTCTTTATAACCTCAAACAAAAACAAAGTGGGAAACTAAAGGGGGAAAATAAAAATTTTCTGTCGGCTTAAACTTCAACGATATAGGGAGTAAACTGGCATAAAGATGATTGAATAAACAGAATTCCTTTATTTTATTATTTTCATTTAGTAATTAAGAATTCATGTGATAAAAAGATTTAAAAACCAGATATCATTTACAATTTCCCTAATTTGAAAACAAATTCAAATTTCAACCATGTTTGTTAATATTGCTTCTCTTATTTTATTTGAATTTGGGTTTGACCCAAGATTCTTCATTTTCTCCCTTATTTTTTGGCCTTTATTGCTATCTTGGACTTCAAAGATGTCATAGAGATCAGAGGTTTATTTTGGCAACTTATTTCATGTATCTGATTGCGTTAAATTTGTCTTTTGTTCTTATTGCTATATGGAAGAGCACTTATGCATGAATGACAACTTGTTCAGTTTTGCAATTTTTACTTTTGTGCCTTGGAAGAGAAAAACAAAGGTGTTCACTCATGCGTAAAGTTTCCCTTTATATTGACCTATCAAGCTGATAGCCAATTAAATTACCTTCAATATGGTATAATCATTAAGTTTTAGTCAAATATTCTATGAGAAATATAAACTTGAAAAAGTGTTTACTTTCCTTTCTTTTTGCTGACGGTATAAATATAATTATGATGTATACAGATGTATATAACGATATCTACGGCTATATCTATAATATATACATATCATTAATATATCAACGGATGTATAATATTATTCTCTAACAGCTGCAGTGTCCGCCAGAGCTCATGAAGGGCGTAGATATTCGTGCTCCGATGGCTACGGTCTGAATTACACCCTCCCGATGGGCAAGGGTTGTACAAATGGAACCATCCCGAAGTTAATGCCATACCCATCTTTCATAGCCCGCCTCGACTGTAAGAGAAGGAACAGACCAAGTATTCCGGAGGGTCGTCGTTTCTGTAGAATACCGGGTAAGATTCGTACCGCCTACTAAAAGATGACCAAGATTTCTTTTCGAAAGTGATTCCACGGTCATTATTCATTCATTTCTATTTCAAGTCAGCTGTATAACATTCTCAAGGACACGAAACAACGCTGTATACACCTATTGTCCATTCTTCTCCTGTCATTTTTGTTCGTGAGATTCACCTAAGCCCTATATCAGATAACTGTAGTGAATTGACTTTTTTCTTGCATTGCACTATTAATGAGCTTGTTATTCTACATCTTGTTATGCAACTGGTGAAACCTTATCATGCAACTCAATCCAAGTACCTAAAAACTGATTCTTTCTACTCGTGGTCTTTCAGAAAAACAAATGTATCCTCCTAGACCTTACATCTCCCTACCTAGTGGCCACAATATAAGCACATTTCTATGCGACAATTTATTTCGTGTGTCGTCTCATTACCCATACAACGTCATAGATCATGAGAAGAAAAGAAAAAAAAAGAAAAAAAAAAGAGAAGAAAACGAGTGGAAAACCACTATTAGCAATATAACTTTTACATTCTATCTGACTTTCAATTCATTTCAATTCAATTCAATTCAATTAAATTCAATTCAATTCGGTATTTATTGTTTCTCATCAAAAGTCCGAAGACTGAGAGTGTGAGCTTACAGCATAAGATTTGACATTAAAAAAAAATAGTGAGAATAAAGAAGTGAATTTCATGACGACATAACAAAATTGTTAAACATTTATTATACACTGTAAAACAAATATACATACCATTATTTCCTTGTAGTGAAGTAGGCAAGTTCTATGACACCTAGAATGTGAAGAAGTCATATTTGCAATAGAAAAGAATACAAAATAGAAGCACACACATACAAGCACTAAAGATCAATTAAATGATCTGAATAATTTTTGTCTTTGTTTTTAACGAAATGACCTTGCTTTTATATAATGAAGTCTCACGCGCATTTCGACAACAGGTTCTATCGCCCTTTCTCTGTTCTCAAGATTGCAGCAAGAACCCGTGTGGGAATGGATGGTGCGAAGAGACAGTTACTGACTACACCTGTCACTGCCCTGATGGAGCAGAGGGTATCAATTGCACAGGTATTCGCATTCTTGATGCCTATTTCTTGGTGCTAGTTGGTACTCCAGCATGTTTCACGGTAGAAGCATTCATCATTTGTCTCACCACCCTGACGGTAATTCTTCCGGTCGAAAACATTGTCTTTGTATGGCTCATTCTTGATTTTACGTGTTATATCAAACATTTTGTTCATGAGAAAGAGAGAGAAAGATAGGTAGAGAGGTAAAGTGGGAGGAGAGGATCTCAGCACTTTATTTCATGTTAACTTGGCATGCCCATAATGTGTTATGAGCAGGCAATCATCGGCCTCTAGAACCACAAAAACATCACATAATGTGCATAGACTATACCCTGCACACATTCACACAAACACACCACAAACAAACAAACAAACAAACAAACAAACAAACAAACAAACAAACAAACAAATAAAAAAATCGATATAAACATTACTTTAAAAGGTGTCGTCAAAAAAAAAATCATCACAGTCTGGTGACTGTATAAAGACTACCTAACAACAGAAGTGACTTTTTTAATACAAGTTAATAGAAATGGACATTGCATGTGGATCATTGCAGCTTAGAGGTTTTTTTTTTTTTTTTTTGGGGGGGGGGGGGAGGGGTTGAGCTGAGTTCTCAAAGAATTGTACCCCTCTTTTATGTGCATTGCTATAAAGATACCGCTTGTAACACCTTCTATACAAACTCACTTTTTGTTTTTTTTTAGTGTCAAGTAATTTTATCAATTTCACATTGCTTAGATTTTGAAAACTTTTTTTTTATAAGTCTTTATTCGAATTTCGTTCAATTTCATATCACAGAAACAGAAACGTTCACAGAAACAAAACAAAACATCATGCAAAGACAAACTGCATTATACACAAACATTGTACAAAATAACGTCAATCTTACACTATATAAGCACAAAATGCACTAACACCAACATTGTGCAAACTAATGTCAAACTTACATCGTAACTCTTTTAACGAAGGAAACGAAATACGCTTTTTGTTTTTTTAAACACATATTCTCGCAAATAGCCCGCAAAACGGGAACATAATAGATAATTTGCTTAAAAAAACACACAAAACGGGGCAAATTTCATTGCTTCTCGACTAAAAAAAAAAAGAGAAAACGAGGCCATTTGCGAGAAAACATACATACATGCACACAGACACACCCACACAACTCCAGCATGCACTCCCTCCACCCTCCCCGTGCCCTCAGCCCTCAGGTTTTTTTTTTTTACACTTGAATAACTCAGCCGTGTAAATGTCATTTTATTTCCCATACAATAAAATACATCCTAGTCATAATGTGGAAATGATATGGAAAAGGCAGAAGCAATAGAGAGGGAAAAAAAAACAAACGAAAACGATGTGATAATAACTCGCAGATACGGCAAAATCAAGACAGAAAAAGAAAATCACATATCATCCTCGGTATACATCATGTTCCCACCTTAACAAATGCATACGCAAATGCATGCCCTGAAGGAAATTACACACACACGCACACACACGCACGCACACACACACACACACACATATATATATATATATATATACACTTGGTGATTCTATCCTTCTTTGAAGAGTGCTCGATATCCTCAAAGGAAAAGCTTTAGATAAAAGTATTTGAAGAAGTTCACTCGGTTGACAGCAGGTTCATCCGTATTTATTGCTACTCGGAGTTTCATGCCACCTCCATGAGGCGCATGATGATTGCCTGATGATTGCGCCTCATGGAGGTGGCATGAAACTCCGAGAAGCAATAAATACGGATGAACCTGCTGTCAACCGAGTGAACTTCTTCCAATACTTCTATATATATATATATATATATATATATATATATATAATGTAATATACACTCACTTTTTATTTGCGGGTACAAAACGTTGTTTAGGTTTTACTATTAAACTTGTTTCCTTGTAAAAGAATCTCATGCTGGCATGCCTTTTGTCAGAATTTTGATATTTTCTATTTGACACACAAGCTACGTAACCAAAGCAAGCTGGCAAGCAAACAGCCAAACAAACAAACAAGCAAACACATCAAACACAAACTGACACTTTGTGCCGTGTACTGTGTACACCACCAGCTTTTTAATAATGAGCGAGGATGTCAATGCCACAATGAAATTATGTCCAAAAGTACGTGTGTGTCAACGGAAAGTATAAACTGTACAAACTAGAGAATATCCAGAGGCAAAAAAAAAAAAAAACCACCACTACTAATGAGATACTGTAACTCGACACACAAGACGATACAATGAGAAAGAAGAATAATTGAAGATGGGTAAAGAGTGCGAGCAGGCAGCACCATGTGATGGATATTTAAAAAACACAGAAATACGTATGACTAATCTTTTTTCTCTATATATAGGTATCAGTTTTTATTTCAACTTTTTCTTGTGAATGAGTAGAGCTTAGCCCGGTATCTAGGCATACGTCAACAAGTGTAGGCAGGTTCAAGTCTACCTCAGCGGGGACCATCTCCCCAACGAGCGTGGCAGCGATCGACACTCTATACCATACGAACATAGATACGGTGAAGACTGCGTCACCAACGATCATGGATACGATCGGGAATACCTCTCGAAAGGGCGTGGATACCATCGAAGCGACGTCGAGGAATGCTCCTCCAACAAATCTTGTTACGAGTGAGGCTACCTCAGAGGACGTGGCACACACTGGCGTGACATCAGAATCAATCGGAGATGCAACCCCAACAATGTCAGACCCATTAAAAGGTAAAGTATTCAACAGGAGATATTCGGGGTCAGATAATTCGCTGATTAATGCACTATCCTCTAACCATCTAATGTCTTGGAGTCAACAACTAATGCTTTATTAGAATTTGGCAGTCAGCGAATTTTTCCTAAACACAAACGGTGTGTTGACTTTGTTCACTGGAGTAGGCCCCACATGAACAGATTCTATATCGATCATGCAGAATCGGAGGTCGATATGGACGTGTAGATCTCGTCAATTAGTAACGAATTCAAACGAACTGGAACTTAAGGGGAAATTGGTTTACAAACGTCTCTCAGTCAGATAGAAGTGTGATATTGGACTTTACGAAAATTGATGTTTTCGTCAAGATTTGGCGCATTTGGTGACGCTATACAGTTAACAACCGTCACTCCTCATACTCATTCTTTGCTTTAACTGGAGAATACTTGGTCTTTCCGTATTCAAAAGTAACAACTTATGATATGATTGTCCCAATAAATCTATTGTCAAAGCTATATAAATTTTATCAATTTTCGCAAAGATACCTCCTTTATCCAGTAAAAGTCATCCCCTTGATCTAGCTTTTTGCCGTAATACAAAGCACAATAACATAATGCCTACCGTCCCTTCTTCGTCGGTTTTTCAAGGAATGTAAATCCGGAACATATTAGTGACAAACATGTGATTTCATTTTGTGTGTGTGTGTGTGTGTATTATGTGAAACTGTCGTCTTACGTTGTCAAGATGTACTCTGGACCATGCGAGAACCACGCAATATTACCATGATTGCTGAGGCACACCAGTCGCATAGACATTTCTAGCTCTTTCTACAATGGAAATGGCACTGAAAAAAAAAACCCAATTTGATAGCATTTGCCTCGCAAAGAAAATGTAGAAACTGCTTCAAGTTTGCATTTGCTTACTCGGAAAAAGAAAATTAAAATATCTTAAGTGATTCATATTTTCTTTAAAGGACGGAGCAGAAAATAAAAGAGTTTAATGAACACCTACTTTTGAATTTTTCTTTTTTACAACATTAAGACACATTATCAGCTGATATAAGTCTCAGTCATAAGGTTTGAAAGAAGGCAGTTGTTTTGATTCCTCGTAAACTTTTAGGGGATCACTCCGTTGCTGATGAAGTTTTGCCGCGGAGTTCAAATTACGGTGGCGCCTGCTCGCTTTTCACTCCATCCGAAATGCATTCGGTGCCCAGCTGCTGCTGGCGGCAACCATTTGGGCACCGATTTAACCGAGCGGTTGCCGTCAACTGCAACTAGAGTGTTACGTCAGTGCTGAGTGTGCAGTGGTTTTGGTATTTGTTGTCATAAATCTCACTTGTTTGTGTTTTTATGGAGTATTGAGGGATATAATTATCAAACCTTGTTGGAAAGCATTTAAAGAAACACAGGGATGGTATCTCATGGATCATTTCAGTAGGATTTCCTAGATTTTCGTGGATTGTATTTTTCACCTGGACATGGATTTCAGCAAGCAGAGCATCAACTCTGGTCCCATACATACTCCCTCGCGTCAATTTGAATCAAGAGGCCAGCTACCACACATTTGGATACTGCCCCTTTGAGCCTGTGAATTTAGCGTGAAGACAGCTAATCCTGCCTTTGTGTTCTACATGTGCAGGTGCATGGATACTGCAACTATTTGTTGGACATGAGATACAGGTTCATACATAGTTCATTTGAATTGATTTTTATATTGATGTTGTTGGTATTTTCCATCTCACTTGACTTTGTCATGGCGTGAGACTGAGAGTTGGATGAAATCTTGCACCAGAGCCACAGAGTCCTACTGGTAGCTTCAACCTGCAGGACATCATCATGTCAGGCCTCGTAGATTATCTCCTTTGGCTCTTTTTGTCATCTACAACTGTCAACATCCATTACAACCATGTGATACTTAAAACTAGTGTAGAAGAGAAGCAGGACTCCATCACTTCAACTTCAAGGCTGGTACAGCTACACTATACTTCCCACCCTTCAACTAGTACCAACAGTTGGCTCCAGGAAAGTCTCCACTTGTCAGCTTGTGCTCCAGGCTGTAAAGTAAGAGTGTGCATTATTTCTGCCTCTGAACATGGTAAGAATCACAGCCTCCTGTATCTTATTTTCCTTCTCATCTCTATTGCCTCGGATGTCGAACTAAATCCTGGCCCGAAGATGCCCAAATATCCTTGCCAGATATGTTCTCGGGCAGTTAAATGGAAGCAACGCGGGGTAGCCGGTGACGACTGTGATGGATGGTATCATGTAGAATGCATGGGCATGTCAACACAGGTGTATGATGCCCTCCAAGGGTCACAAGTGTCTTGGCACTGTGCTAAATGCGGCCTCCCACAGTTTTCCAGTAGCCTTTTTGAGCACACACCTATCGAAACATCAAACAGTATCGAAGGATTGGATCTGCTGAATGATAAGGCAGACATGAGTGACACACGCAACACTTCTTCCTCTTCAGCTACTACTAGTCTTGGTTCTCCGCAGCATTCATCTTCCCCTATTCGCTGCAGGAAGCAGGAACCCAAGCAAGGTCAACAACTGTGCAACATGAAAATACTCAATGTGAACTTCCAGAGTTTAAAGAACAAGAAGGAGGAATTAGCAGTACTGATTGAATCAACTGAACCCAGTATCATCATTGGGACCGAAACTTGGCTGAACAGCTCTGTTTACACATCTGAGATCTTCCCGCCAAATTACAATGTTGTTCGAAAAGATCGGCAGGATGGGTACGGTGGCGTCCTGATTGCTGTACGACGTGACCTTGTGTATAACATCATCAAGGTATGTGACGAAGGAGAACAAGTTTACAACAAACTGTCATTTGGTGAAGGCGTTAGTCTAGTCGTAGGTGCAGTGTATCGCCCACCAAGCAGTGACGTACAGTATATGGATAACATAAGTATGCTCTACGATCGAGCAACTATCTCTTCAGAACAAAAAGGTTGTCTTGTGGATAGGGGGCGACTTTAACCTGCCTGACATCAATTGGGAAGACCTGAGTGTCAGTGGCCACAGCAATCCGGTTCCTCTCAACAACAGGTTTCTGGACATGATCGAGAACTGCAACATGCAGCAGATGGTTTCCTCCCCAGCACATGGAGACAGCACACTTGATCTCTTCCTAACCAACAGGCCGACGCTGATCAACAAATGCACTCTGCTACCAGGACTCGGAGATCATGACATTGTCAGCATTGATTCTGATGTATCAGCCAAACGATGCAAGCCAGTGAAGAAGAAGATATACCTGTGGAAAAAGGCCAATCTTTCTGACATGAAAAGGGACTGCCGACTGTTTCAGCAAGATTTCCTGATCAAATATTGTGAACAGAGCTCGGTACATGAGATGTGGAATTCTTTCAAGACTAGCCTGCTGAACTTGTTGGATACCCATGTACCAGCAAAAACAACATCTGGTCAGCCCTGGGTCACGAGAGCAGTTAAACGTTTGTCTAGAAGAAAACAGAAGGCATTTAATCGTGCTAAAGCAACTGGGAGACAGCAGGACTTCTACAAATACCAGGAAATCAAGAAATCGTCCCGACAGGCTTACAACGAGTACATCAGTAACATCATTAGTCTTGACTCCTCTCCAAACTCCAAAAGATTTTGGAGTTTTGTCAATAGTAAAAGGAATGATAGCGCTGGAGAAGCTTCTCTGAAAGACATATCCAAGGAAAGATACACTCAGATAGCACCAAGAAGGCCAACATTCTCAATCAACAATTCACATCAGTGTTCAACAAGGATGAAGATTTGTCAGCCATGAAAGACAAGGGACCAAGTCCATTTCCAGACATGAAACAAGAATCAGATATCTCCAGCTGGTGTCTTCAAACTACTTTCTACCCTCCAGATACATAAGGATACTGGACCAGACAGACTCTCTGCTCAACTGCTGAAGGAGCTATCTTTGGAAATAACACCAGCATTATGTTTGTTATTCCATGCATCTTTATCTCAGGGAGACGTTCCTGAGGACTGGAAGAAAGCTGCTGTCGTTCCAATATTCAAAAAGGGTGAGAGGTGCAAAGCAGTCAATTACCGTCCAGTGTCATTTACCTCTATTGTCTGCAAAACTTTGGAACACATAGTCTGCAGCAATATTCTAGATCACCTTGACAACCACCAGATTCTTTCTGAAACTCAACATGGTTTCCGGAAGAGGCGATCTTGCACATCTCAGCTGCTTCACACCATTCATGACCTCTCCAACAGCATTGATTCAAGGAACCAGATAGACATGATCCTGTTAGAACTCTCGAAGGCTTTTGATATGATCCCGCAAGGAAGACTCCTACATAAGATTCAGTTCTATGGAATCCGGGGTAACACCCACAACTGGATTAAAGAATTCCTTACTGACCGATCACAAAGGGTGGTACTTGATGGATGCACATCTCATACCTCTTCTGTGCCATCAGGCGTCCCCCAAGGGAGTGTCATTGGACCCCTCCTCTTCCTACTGTACATCAATGATCTTCTTGATCGCGTATCATCTGAGTCATTGGTAAGATTATTTGTGATGACTGCAGCAAGAGTGTACAGGAATGTGGCAAGTAAGGAGGACGCGGACTGCTTGCAAAAGGATTGAGACGCACTTCAAGATTGGGAGGCAGACTGGCTAATGCAACTTCACCCGCAAAAGTGCCTGGTCATGCATGTCTCCGATAAAAGAGCGTCATCCAGAACCTCCTTTCCATACTTCTTTCATGGAGAGCGTCTACAAGTCACAGAAACTGCAAAGTACTAAGGAGTTAACATTCAAAACAACATGAAATGGAATTACCATGTAAATGCCACCACCAAGAAAGCCAACTCAGTCCCGGGCTTCTTGCAGAGAAATGTGAGAGCCTGCCCACCAAAGACAAAGGCATTATTATACAAGACCCTAGTTCGCCCTGTGTTTGAATATGCCTCGGTAGTCTGGGACCCATCCACACAAGAGAACATCAGAAAGCTGGATATGGTGCAACGCCGCAGTGCACGTTTCGTCCTGGGTGACTATCACAGAGATAGTAGTGTTACTGCCATGCTCAATAAACTGCAGTGGACCACTCTTCAAGAAAGGGGAGCACAGTAGAAAGTCTACATGATGTAGAGCATTCTCAATGGTCTGGTAGCTCTTCCAGTCACCTACTTCATACCAGTTGCAGGACAGTCAACACGCGGAAACCCACAAAAGCTTCAGTTTCCATTTGCTAGAACTCACTTGTTTCAAACCACGTTCTACCCAGATGCTATTCGGCTGTGGAACTCCCTACCACCTTCCACCATTAGCTGCACCTCCTTGGAGATCTTCAAGAAGGAGGTGCAACTTGTAAAGCTCCGATGAGCTTTCGTCTTGTTTTTAGCTGCACATAGAAAATTATAGAGGATTTTTACCGGCACACTGTACACCCAGCACTTGACAAGCATAAGGTACGATAATACGTCAGTGGCGGACTGTACCAGACTGGAAGAAGAAGAAGACTGACTATTTTTTAATAAGAACAAGAAATGATTATTCAAATTCATGAAATTCTTCCGTCGAGATGTTTTTCATTGCAACTGATTGATAAATTGCTCTACATCGACGTAAATAAGCATTGAATTGATCAGTGTTTTAGTAGTAGCCATGATTAAAAAAAAAAAAGATCACAGGCGTTCATACTCGAGCAGGATTCGAACCTACGACCTCCTGATCTCCGGACGTGGTTACTACTAACACACTGATCAAGTCAGAGCTTATTTACGTCGATGTAGGGCAATTTGTCAATCAGTTGCAAAGAAATAATCAAATGTCAATGACAAAAGCAAAGAAACTCATTTTCATAATTTCAATAATTATGCAATATCCGCTGCATGCTATAAGGATTGGAACCAACACTTGCTGTCGGGCGGAAGCTCGATGGTCTAGTGGAGATGACGCCTCTCCAGAGATCAGGAGGTCGTAGGTTCGAATCCAGCTCGAAAATGTACACCCATGATTTTGTTATCATGGCTACTACTAAAACAATGATCAATTCAGTGCTTATTGACGTCGATGTAGGGCAATTTGTCAATCAGTTGCAAAGAAATAATCAAATGTCAATGACAAAAGCAAAGAAACTCATTTTCATACAAAAATTCATTTTTCATGAACATTACACATTCCATCAACTTGATACTGACATAAGGGTAGCAATTATTCCCTCTGCTTTCTAAAAGCGGTTAGTCAAGTTCCATTATGCTAGAAAAGTGACTTTTCTGGAACTTCCTTTATATTGTCTTGATATTGTTGTCCACACATGACGTTATAATATCTATAAGTAATCTCCTCATCCAGCGTTTCCAACACCAAAATTTTACAAATTCATAATTTTTGCATCGACTGTCTGATTTTCCTCATACTTTCACTGATGTGTTCTACTAATGTTGCTGCTTTCACTCAACCCACATTTCCCTCTGGGTTTAGGGTCCCTTTATGATTGAAGGAAAGTCATTTCGTATACAGGCCTTATGAACTTTGCACACAAGTCATGTCTCTCCCACGTGACAAATTATACAAATTTAATACAATACAGATATTCATCACAATATCCAAAAATCTATGGTTTCACAGTTTATCATCGCAAAGGTGTTGGGCTTTTGAATTTCGCTGTCGTAATCGTTGAGGTTGGAATCCGCGGTGTAGCAGACCTCGTTGGCCTGTCCAAGCAAACGCGTTGTTGTTGATGGCCAAGTGGCAGTCACATCTATACCCAGGAGGCTCGGACCTGCGGGCCACTGGCTATAAGCCCACGGGACACCGGCAGATGTCCTGCTCATCACTGGCTGACCAGCCAGCGGTTTCTTGAAAAAATAGATAAACAAACAAAATAGAATAAAAACGTCCGGTTGTCGGTGTATCTTCATTCCGCCACTGCCCAGTCTCTGCACGTAGAGATCACCCAATTTTGCCAAGTTTTGACCTGAAATCGACCGGTGACCGATAGGAAATCGACAGGGCATCGCTCGGGGATCTCTCGGGCTTTGTGTCCAGCCCAATAGACTTCTCCAGTAATCCAAGCAGGTTGCTACCGTGCGTGGTAGCCTAATCCAGCCTATGAAATATGGATACGTTTATCTCCTACTCATAGTAAAATGATATGATTCGATTAGATTTTTCTCCTGTTTTGTACTCCTATGTTGCTGCATAATGAGTTTCTCACGTTCATGTATTTCAGTTATTCACTTGGATTATGAAATAATTAAGTGATATCAGGATTCCAGACATTTTTCCTTCTATTTTGTTTTTATCTATCATCTAAACAGGTGTTCTGGTATTCATCGCAGACTTCAAAGGAAAAAGAATCTGGAAGGTGAATTCGTCAATGATCAGCATCTTTCGGGATGTGATCGTTCAGCCGTTTGATATCACCGCTAACATTTGGCGGGAAAACATTTACTGGACAGGAATACAATATCCCAATTATGGAATATGGCGAGCCAGTCTCTTTAACAACGACACCGAGCGTATTTTCTTGACTAAAGGGAAAAGTATGTTTTATTCTTTTCATATACATTCCTTTTTTTTGGGGGGGGGGGGGGGGGTTGGGGGCAAGTCCATTACAGAAAATTTAGAAGAAAAAAAATAGAAACCATTAAATAATTTCCTAATTTTTCATTTTTTTTTCAGTCAGTGGAATGTTATTTATACTCATTTATAATTAAGTAAAACATTAATTTGACTGATTATCTATCTTTGCATTAACCCGTAAAGGGTCTCCAAAGACAATAGCCAAATTTGGAATTGGGTCGTTTTTATATTTAGGTATTCAATTACACCTCTTTTATACATAATATGTGACTCTCTATGTAACCAACGAAAAAGTCACCAGTCATGGGTTTTTCGCTAAGGACAAATTGTGAAAGAGCAAACTTTACGTTTGAAAATGATATATAAATCAATAAATAGGGAAATGGACTTTCCAAACCTATCTTTTGAAAAAAAGCACACACTCTATAGTGTGTACGGAGAGGCCTACAAGCACTTGATCTTAACAAGCCGCGCTAGCTGTGCACTGAAGAAAGACAAAGGAAAGAATGTAAAACGCCATAGCATCAATACATGAAGGGATTCAGCTGAAATTCTATCTATCCATTACTAAAATCAGCTGAATATTGACTTTCAAAGCTGTAGGGTTTTCCTTTTAGAAGTTATTAGAGATGAAAATGAAGATTGCGTAAGGGAATTTTAAGAAATGAAAGGGGGCCTCCGAGACATTGCTAATCATACTATTTTTACAAAATAAATGTTCTAGAAAAACTAATAAAAAGACAACTGCCCATTCGTTTTATGATCCCACCTTTAGTGTAATGTAGAAGAATGATTGCTCTTTCAGAAAATATGAAGAACTAAAGACTGACTGGAAAGACCCCTTTCACCTATTTTGAGTCCTCACGAAAATCAGGCGGTGCGACATTATTTTTGTAATAGGTTTTATGATGTACGGTCACATTATATCATAGATTTCTTTCAGCGTTGACACGCTTTTAGGTTTTACTGTTTTTGTCAACACCTGCGACCTTATTAAAAATTTTGCAAGGAAATATACAAATCAAATTTGATTTTGACAAGCCTGCGTTATCCATATTACGATGTCAAAACGTACCCCAAATTTCATCTTATTTTAATTATATATTATTTTCCCTTTTTAAGTTAATTAGTTCATGAAGAAATTGCAGAAAGCTATACATGAACTTGAAAAAAAAGTTATGAATCACCTATTAAAGGTGAAGTAAGATTTAGATGAATCATTTACCCCATCTTCATAGCGGCAGTTTTTCCTCTCTTTTTATCATTCATTTTACTTTTTATTCTTCTTTATTTCTGTCTTGTTATGAGTTTTATTGTAAAATTACGTTTCTGCGTTGCCCATCACTTAGGACAAGCTCACAACACTGGCATCATTTTCGTTGTAACAAAACCTGGTTGACTAAGAATAGGTTCTTTATTCAATTTACTGAAATATTTGACATTCACGTGATGATATTCTGACATTAATGTACCGTAGGCCTACTTGATATTTCTGTGATGATGATGAATGTTTATATCAAACGAAAGATAAAAATGGAGATTAATGCACACTTTTATGAGGAGTTACATAAAAACATTACCTTGATATTTAGAGTTTAACATTGATTCCTTTACACTATATGTGCATTTTGGTGCGTTTATTTTTAATTACGTTGTTTATCATGTTTATACTTATGTTTATCATTATCGCCTCAGGACTTGACTGGATTACCATTGACAAGATCTCATCTACTATTTGCTTCTCATCTCCTAAGAACAACACAATCTCTTCTTTAAATGAGCTTGATTTCTCGCAGAACCTAATTGTATCTGGAATACGTTCCCCGCGTGCTTTGGTAGTGGATGAGAATGGACGGTAAGTCGGGTTATTTCGGAGAAGTTAAAGGGGAAATCCAGCCCAAATATAATTTAGTCTGGTAAAAAAGAGTGAAATGTTACGAGTTCAACGATAAAGATTTGACTGAAATCGGATGAAAAATAAGGAAGTTATGACATTTTGAAGTTTGCTAATTTTTGCAAAACAGTTCTTGTACGATGGATATGAATATGCAAATAAGTGAGCCAACCATGTCATACCTTCACAATTTTCAACTGATCGTGTACACACAAAAAAAAGAAATGATGAAAATTCAATGTTTCTGTCACTGAAGTCTGAAACATGGTGTTATTCCTGGTTGAATAACTTCGGAATAGTGATCGGTTAGGTACGAGGATTTGACCCTCTGACATAACTGCGTTTGAATGAAAAACTGGAAATTTCAAAATTTTATGTACAAACTATGTGGTAAGTTGTGAGGGAATGACATGCTCACTTCGCCATTTACATATTCATATTGACTGTTCAAGAACTGTTTCCCCCAAAATAGCGAAACTTCAAAATGTCATAGCTTCCTCATTTTTCATCTGAATTCGATCAAAACTATACCGTTGAACTCATAATATTTTACTCTTTGTTATCAGACCAACTTATATATTTCAACTGGATTTCCTCCTAAGTGATGAAAGCTTAACATTTAAAGTGACTTTCTACTCTATATAATTTCATATGGCAGTAATAAGAACTACTGACTAACGGAACCATCGTGCACAAAGCCCTGTAAGCTAAACTTCTTATACTGAAAAAAAAAACAGACATGAAATTTGCGAATTATGACTATTCATGTTCCGCATTGTGTGATTGTTGACATCTTTACCCCTTCAACATTTTCATGTAAACTAGATTCAAGGCCAAGTCGGCAAAGAGAATTTCTTCTTCTTCTTCTCCTCCTCCTCTTTCTCTTCTTCTTCTCTTCTTCTTGTATGCTGGGTAAAAGTATAGAGGGAATGGATTCTTCCTGTCCATTTTTCACTACTTTATATAATGGTGCGATGGCTCAGATTTTGGTGCATATGAATTGAAATAAAGGAGCTCGGATCGAGTCCCCAACTGACAAGAATCTTTAAACTGTTACTAAGTTAATTCCTTTGCCTTTTCGATATTTTCGGGTCCGAGAAGACGAAAAGGCAAAGGCAAAGATCTTGTCATCTCGACTACTCGGGTGCGACGAGGCAAGTTAAGGCGAGATATACATGCACATTTATCATTATCTCGGCTTCTCGATCTCCTATATAGGATCCGGGAAGGCCATGAGGCAAAATTCTAGATCTTGTCTTCCCGGCATCGGCAAAGACGAGATCTAGCTGTCATAATGCGTGTTTGAAGTCAGGGAGTGGAGAAACATTGTTAAGACACAATCTCTGTGAAGCTTGACGAATATCAAATGCACAACCATCTGTAAGTTATCAATGCACCCCTGATCCCTTGACAATGCTGGACCGAGCATAACTTTGAAATGCTTTTTTAGAAGACTGAGAGTAACTTGCATCATTCCATGCGAGTACTGACGTACGATTATAAACAGAAGACATTGTATTTGAAGGGAAACATAATATTGTGCTCAGTCTGAGGAAGGTACATTCTAATGCCTTTTGTTACTCGGATTTTCAATCGCTTCATTTATTCTCGCTTCAATAATTGCAAAGTGTGCATCGTTTTACCGATACATACATATTTGTATGATATGTTTTTGTAGTATATTTCATGCATGATATGCATTTTTTTTTTGTTGACAAGATGAAAATTTTGCATTATTATTGTTACTTTTTGTTGATGGGAATGAAAATTGAATTGACTTTTAGTATTTAGCATTAAGACCACAATACTTCAATCGTCCTCACTTGATGTCATGATATGGTTTGGTCTCTCAGTTGAACAAACATAAACAGTGTGCATTTTATTCTTCCAACATGCACTCCTTTCTTAACTATAAAAGCTTATGGCGGCTAGTGTTTGCTACTTCATAGCTACTTCTGCAACGTATTGCAGAAATATTGCAGAACTTTTTCCGGAATATGTTCTTCCTCAGGTGGGAGGAACATTTCACTGACGCGGGACTAATCACTTAGGATCCCTCATGAGAAGTAAAACGAGAACAGGCGCCAAACAGAACGTAGAACGTACGTAGATGGCGTCAATATTCCGCACACGAATCGTATGCCATCTAACTTATTATGATAATAAAGAAAATAACAATGAAAATAATAATATTAATAATAATAGTACTATTAATCATCATCATTATCATCATCATCATCATCATCGTTATCATCATCATCATGATCATGAGAAGAAGAAGAAGAAGAAGAAGAAGAAGAAGAAGAACAACCCTGAGGTGCGCCCTCTATTTGGTGACCAAACCAAAATCTACGCACACACAAATGCCAGTCCGCATCATTGCTAAGTATGTAGCAGCAACACATATCTTAATCTCTACTGTATGTTTAGGTACCTGTACTGGAGCACGGAGGAGGGCATCTTCAAGAAGAGTTTGCTAAGAGATGAAGAACACGACCTTGTGGTCCAGGTCTCCCATTGTTGCGACGTATTGACCATTGACACAACAGGTGCGCGACAGGTTTAATGAGTGTTTTAATAGCTTTTTGATTATGCAAAATTATTTGAATTTGAACGTGAATAAAACTCATACAAAAGTCGATAATGAATTCCGATTTACCACCCCCACGGTGATGACAGTCATCATTAATCCTAACATGAAATAAGATTCTTTTCGGATGAACAAACATCACCCACTTAATGTTAGCTAGGTCTGGTTGAATGATTATGATTTTAAGTGTCGGATATGGCATACTTAATTACACTTATTCCCGAACCTACGATCTCCTGATTTGCGGACAGGCGTCATCTCCACTGGACCACCTAGCCCGACAGTGCAATTTTGTATCAGTTGCAATAAAAAACATCTCGACGGAAGAATTTCATGAGTGTGATAAACAGGTTGTGAATGATAAATTGACTCTCCATTTGTCTCTCTCTCTCTCCGTCTCTCTCTCTCTCTCTCTCTCTCTCTCTCTTTCGCTGTGCTCTTTTAGGACAGTGGTTGTTCTACGTTTCATACAATAATTCCGCCAACGAAAGAACACTGGCCACTTTAGCCTTCAACATCTTCTACTTACCCGACGGGACACAAGTGGAGGTCACACCTCCCCCATTTACCACGTGGAAGTTCCTTTATGACGCACAGTTTTTCGAGGGTGCCCTCTACTGGATGGATATAGCCAATTTTGGCGTTTCGACGATAAATCGTGGATCCAATCTCGACAACGTCACCATGCAGCATTCTCTTATTACTGGGTCAAGTTTCTTCTCAACTGCACGTGCTAGAGGACTATACCTTGTAAGGCCGAAAGTTGAATAGATATATATGTATGTATGTATGTATGTATGTACGTTATAAATCTGCTGGGCACTTTTAGATATTTGAGAAAAATAACATTTCAAACTTTTGCAAATACTGATATCCTTTCTATCTCTTTCGACTTATTCTTTTTGACACATTCTTATCTGCTTGTATAAGCCATACAATTATCTTAGTACTCACACACACACACACACACAAACACACGCATTAATATTTTTTTCTCTTGAAAATATCAGTGATTTTCTCGAGATACGTGCTTTTCCCAACAAAATCGCAGCCCCCCCTTTTTTTTGCATTGCAGTTTGACAAATTCCTCCACGTGTAGCTGTTTTCGCACGTTTACTGTTCTCGTTGTAGCCTACACCCGGCATTAGCTTAAAAAGAAAATATCAGACAAAAAAAAAAATCAAACAAAAACTTGTGTGATGAAGCTATGATGTTCTATTCATTTGATTTTGTCTGAATGTGATGTAAGTGGTACGAGAAAAAAAAGGTCTTTGGAAAAAAAAAAAACCCGAATAGTACAAAGCTTGAATATTCAATATCAGAATGTCAGATATGCATGCCTGTGTTTAGGCCCGTATGTAACCGTGCATCACAAATCCAACAAAAAGTCGCACCCCTTGATTTCACGTGAGGACTAAAAAAAAAAGAAAAAAAAAGGTAAAAATGGGTCAACGGAGTCAATTTGGAGTTTTTCATATTTTCTGAAAGAGCTATTCTCCTTCTACCTTAATCTTTAGTTTGGAATCATAACATGAATGGGAAACTCCGGTTCTTGCGGGAGAGTAGAATGATCAGGTATGTCTTAGAGGCCCCTTTTCATTTCTTGAAATCCTTTGCACACTCTTCATTTTCAAGTCTAATAACTTTTGAGAGGATGAGATTACTGCTTTGAAAGTTGACATTAGTCATGGAGAGAATGTGTTAATTGAACATGCCCAATTTCAGCTTAATCTGATAATCCCTTCATTGTTATTGCTCCAGCTGCCTATGGTTTACATCCTGCTTTTCGTGCCTTTCATCGCGCAGCTAGCAGGGCTTGGTAAAGATTAGTAATCAAAGCACTTATAGACCCAGTAATTCAGAGCCTCTTTTCTCAGTTCACACTTTTTCAGAGTGTGTGTGCTTTCTTTCCAGTACATGTATTTAGATAAGTTGGAGAGTCCATTTGAATTGAATTATACGTCATTTTAGAATCTGCCCTTCAGTATAAATCCATGTCTGGCGACTTTTTGTTGGTTTTGTGATACCGGGCCACATAATTATCATAGTCAAAGGCCAAATTTAGGCAGTAATTTAGAAGGCAAAACATTACGTGCAATTTCTTTCTGCTATTGATAAAACTTTTATAAACACCTGTTCATCTGAAAATCATTACGAGTGGTTTTGATCATGCTGTCTAATTGTACATTGATTATGATCATCTATAGTTCTAGAAGACATACAAGTTTTCGATGTTGCATCTGTATACGGTGTAACGCTTACACATTTTTATTTTTATTACATTCCGCTATATAGGTGGAATCAAAACTTGTCTTTCGATTTCAGCCCTAATGTCACTTTCAGTTGCAGGAATACCCGTATTCTCACGAAATCCACTTATATATTAGACACACACACACACACACACACACACACGCACACACACACACACACACACACACACACACACACATACACACACATTTTATGTATATAGCCCAACATACATAGACCCTATACATTACAGTATCCTTCACAGACATGTGGATTGAGTGAACGCCTGAGCAACACTAGTAGAACACATCAGTGAGAGTATCAAGAAAATCGGACAATCCGTTCAAAAGTTGTGAATTTTTGAAGTTTCTGCTCAGTCACTGCTGGATGAGAAGACTACTACAGCTTATGACGTCACATGACTTTGTAGAACGAGAGAAAGAACATATACAGAAGATGCAACACATTATTTTCACTTTTCTCACATAATAAAAGAACACTTGACTTGCCTCCTTCAGAAGGCAGGGAATTAAGTGACAAGTGAAGGATACGTGCACTTTTTTCAAAACTGAGATTTTGTGAAATTCTCTTTATACAGTGTATTTTCCTTTATCGTTCTACGCATGTAACATATCATAGAATGTAGTCGTCTACTCATCCAGCAGTGACTGCGCAGATACTTTAAAAATCATAGATTTTGAGCGGATTGTTCGATTTTTCTCAAACTTTCACTGATGTGTTCTACTAATAATGCTACATTAACTAAATTCCCATGAATTAAAGCTCTATTCAGAGGTTCCAATGTAACAATAGCAAGATGAGAATTTGGACAGCGCCCAGGATGCCAGAATATTCATGCCTCCCACCACACTTTCATCAGTTTATTCTGACACCAAGTAATCTTGTCCACTCATTTTTAGAATTGTGCATAAATAATGTACAGTAAAAAGTTAAGTGTTAAATGTAGAAAGTTTGAAAAGGAAAGATGTTATAAGGTTATATAGGCCTATATACATTGTACTCGCCTATATGCCTGTGCAAATACCCCCCCCTCCAAAAAAAAAAAACACAACAATAAAACAAACATAAAAACAAAACAAACAAAAACCAAACAACCAAGAAAACAAAACAAAACAACGAAAAACAAACAAACAAACGACTACAAGGCCAAGGAACAAAGACAGAGAGAGACCAGGGGATGTGTAATTTACAGTAAATTGTGCATAATATAAAATGTACACTATGTGTCCAATGTCAAGTCGATCAGAGTTAACGATCAAAGTTAATGAAAGTGTAATAAACACACATTAAATAACTGAATATTTTATCTTTATGATTTGTTTTTGTTTTTTGTTTGTTTTGTTTTTGCAATGAAAATGAAGGGGGAACTGGGTTGTCAATGATCAAGTAGAGTTGTGACTCGAGACACGATGAAATGAAATGAAAACTAATCACTCCGTTGTATTGAATTGAAACACAAGTGTAGGCCTACTATCGTATGTTCTTTTGTCGTGCTATAAAACAGACAAAAGAAAATGACCCCCTGCGGACAGGGAACGTTGCTTTGTGATGTGTCGTTGTTAGTGTTTCTACTATAATGGGAAAGAAATGCTTCCAACTTTATTGAACACCAGTGGGTGGTCCGTGTTTGTGGGAATGAGGAACTATTGTACATGTATTTTCTAGTTGAACTTCGAATAAATCTTCGCAGGTGAACTTTCTTGCGTTGATCTTCTTGATGCAAACGTTATGTCCAGCGTTATGAACCTATTGGGTTGCCTGGAAACTGAAGGACGGGTGAGAACTTGGAATAGAGAGATTCTTCAAAATACGCAGTAGAATACTTCTGTCAATATGCAGGGGCGGATCCAGGGAGGACCGCAACCGGCGCACGCCCCTCCCCCCCCCTATTTTTTGTTGAAACAAAAGAAATAAAAAGAAAAAAAAATGGGGGAGGGGTGCGTGCGCCCCCCTTTAATTTGTACATTGTAAACGCGCCCCCTCTTCACGGAATTCCTGGATCCGCCCCTGAATATGTGTAAACGTGTTTTATAAATAATACGGTACATGAGCAAATCTTGCCGAGTGTGCTGGTTCGTGTACAGTACAGATGCAATGCACAGTGTATAATAATATACAATTTATTGTTACAGTAAGGACTGTTTGCTAGCCGACTATAACATACCTAAACAAATTGCACAAGTCAAGCAGTTGTATTAATCATTCATGCTAGTATATGTATATACGATACAGTGTAATGTTTAAAAAGCTTTAAAACCTTTTCATGTCAACACACACTTTATCTTTTGGTCTCAAGGTGCTTGTCATAGTAAAGATTTCCTTCTAGTTTTTTGTTTTTTTTTTGTCACTCGTTCGATGCGTCCCTTGATTTCTAAACAAATTTGTTGAAATATACATTAGATTATGGTATTATTTTAAGAACGGAGCCTTGACTTCATCTAATATTCTAACGAACTCAAATCATGTTTTTTTTTTTTTTTAACATAACAGATTTGCATTAAATACTAGTATCCGAGGTGCAAATGTGATAATAGCAAGATGAGAATACTAGTGATAGAAACGCTTTCTCTAACTGCAGCGCTGGGGATGCCACGAGAATACATTCTCCTGTCCCACTTTCATTAGTTTATGGCATCAAGTTATCTCATTCACTGACTTTCAGGATTGAATTACGGCTTTGTGCATAAATGCTGTATACAGTGCAATTTTGTAGTTATGTCATTTGTTGTTTGAAAGTTTGAAAAGTAGAGATGATTACACACTCTGTTATGATACATGTACCTGAATACATAATGTAATGATAAATACATGTATAATAATAATAACAGTAATAATAATAATGTTTCTGTGACAGATATATGGCGCCATACAAATGCTGTGGATCATCATCATCATCATAATAGCTAAGAAGAATGCTGATAAGTAGAATAGAGACGAAGGACGTAATATTCCCATATACAATATTATTGTGTATGTACCTGTATTGGGGAGTGCAAAGTCAAGTTGAGTAATGGCCTTAACAACCATTAAGTATAATAAACACAGCAAATAACTGAATTATACAAAAAGTGTCTGAAGTCATTTATCTTTTTGATGTTTTTGTACTCTCTTCTTTATTGGTTCAGTGTTCTGTATTGTTTTCCTTTACTTCAACAGAAAATCATCCTGTGGGAGAGGTACGCTGTTGTCTTTTTACCTATTGGCTATCAGTGTTTCTGCACGAGGGAAAATTGTTACAAGTTTATTGAACACAAGTGGGTGGTGTATCGTGTATGATTCTGGGTGAAGGGGGTGGGGAACTATTTTTTTTTAAATTAATATTTGCAGGCGATGTTCCTTTCAATTAAGAGCATGTATTGTCTTTCCTTACGCAAATGTGATGTGCATCCTATTGGGTTGATATCCCAATGCATTTACATGTATCAATCACCTCGCACATGTTAACAGACACATGAATTTATAATTGTCACCTTGTTAAAACCAGGGTCCTATTTTATAAAAAATGTCGGGATGGCAACTCTTGCTGGAATGGCAACTTCCAATAGCAACAGCCAATCAGGAATTTGGATTCTTGTCGTTATCATGACAATTGCCATTCCAGCAAGAGTTGCTATCATATCAACTTTATATGAAATGGGGCCCAGATGCAACACATATGGCCTCAAAGTCTCAATTCTCTATGATGTGATGTCACTTTCTGTAATGTTTCGTGAATGCATAATACACGTAGTCATTGTGTAGGAATGTGTGTGTGTGTGTGTGTGTCTGTTGTGCTCTGTGACATAATTGACATGATTTGAGACTTGAAACTTCCTAAAATCCCATCTAAATTGACTTGATATTATGGTTCATTATACACTGTATTTCTGAAAATTATATAATACAGTACATATAAACATGTAAAGGGCACTCCTGTTACGACGAATATGAAAATACAAGTAGCTAAATTTCATTACAAAAAAAAAATGAAATTCAGTTCCCTAAATGATTTTACAACACTGTACAATGTGTACTTGTATGTATGCCATGCTGTATCTAACCAAGTTCTTATTTCCATGACTTTAACAACACACCAAAATATTAACTCTGTTTACACATTGGATTTTTTGTTCTATCTGTTCTGCTAGAACAAAATTTTGATATTACAAAAGAAAACTGTCATTCCAAAGACCTTGATGTAACAGGGCCCCGCTGCATAAAAGTTACAATCAAACACAAGTCAAGAGGATCAAACTTAAGTCCCGAATGCTCCATTCTGATTGGCTGAAAATCAAGTTGCCTATAATTTTCTTGACTTGCGTTTGATTATAACTTTTATGCAACAGGGCCCAGGAGTCACCTGTACAATTTCATCAGGGTGCAATAATGGATGATCAATCCTTGAACCACCCCCCCCCCAAAAAAAAGAACACACACAAAAAAAACACACCACACACACACACACACAACAACAACAACAACAGACACACTGACAGACACACATCATTCTAATACAGAAATATATGTGTATGTGTACTTTTAATACTGGATAGGCAAAACAATCACTTGCAAAAAAAAAACATAATCCCTTGCAAAAACACACAAACAGTGCACTCACAATCACAGAAACAATTTGGCAAGGTGCCCTGTGCTGTTTTGACCTGACATAAAACTTGGACGCATGACACAGATTCAATGACACAGCCATGGCTTCTGATATGTGTTTTACATATTACAACATGATTTTAATCACTGAACACAATACATCGGCGATTCCTTGAGACAGCGGCTTATGACTGCTGTGATCTGCCACGCCCAAAGCCTCCTTTCTGCAAAGTCAAACACATCAAAAGAACACAAATCACCCATTTTGCACAACATAGAAAAATAAATGCATTCAAAAATACAATATACACTGTATGATGGCAACACGCAAGTCTAGAACAACTTCAACTGTCATGAGTGAGCAGGTGACAGATTAAAACAGCCAAAAATGTTTACTGTTAAAGCGGAAATTTTCAGAGTGTTGAAATTTTTGCACATTTCGCGCAACCAGAAACAAGCGCGAAAATAAAAGCACGCAAATATTTTTGCTTGCCATACGTTTCAGTACTTGATGTCTTGATTCTGGGGTATTAATAACGTGCAAAACTCTTCTTACCCGGCTGAGAGCGAAACATTAGTTGCGCAAAAATATCCACTTTTACAGTATCACATAAATCAGCTTTTACTTCAAAGGTGACATCAATGTAATCAAAAATGACAATCCTACAAGAAACAATGATAATTCAAGAAAACAATTATGCAGCCTCACTGTATGAGATATTCCAGTCAACACAACTTTGCAGCAACTTTGGGAGCTTTCGAGTGCTCTAAAGCGAACCAAAGCGAACTGAACTAAAGCGTACCGTCCTGAACTGTGCAAAATTTAGGAGTGTTCGAGTGCTCTGTTGAGAAAGTTTACCTCATGAGATATTTTTAGAAGGGGTCACATACTTTTTAGCAAGCAGGTCATTTACCCGGTGCCCTTGAACTACTTACAGATGTCGCAAGCAAAGAGAATGATTTCTTTACATTATGACATATACATGTGACGTGCATTCTCATATGCGATCTTTTGGTATGCTTTTGCTGTACATTGGGAAGTGGTCCACGTTTGGCTCGGTACAATACGGTACGGTACACTTTAGGAGCGTTCTAGCGCTCCTCTGACATGGGTTCGGTACAGACTGTACATTACATTACAGTTTGTTTCTAAATAGGAGAGCGCTCAAACACACCCTTTGTTACAACTTAATTCAATTTTTCAGTACTGAATCAACATTTTCAGTTGTGTATCAATGTTTTACACTCCTGAATTTAGCACTTCAAAAGTGACAGTTATTATTATCAATGCACACTATTTCATCACTTTGGTAGGAGAAACCGGCACATCCTCCAAACAGTTAACATTTACTTCTGCTCCAATGTGAATTTCCAATCTCAGCTACAGCAGTGACACAAAAATCAGAGAGTGGTAAGGCAACCACAGAGGTAACAGAACCTACTATTAGATGTCTATGGGTGCATTAGAGTGCTCTACTAAAGCATACGGTATCTTACTGTAGTGAGCCAAAAGTGGACCACTTCCCAATGTGCTCCAAAAGCGTATCAAAACCGTACAAAAAGTTGGCATGAGAAGAAAGAGGATAACACATACGTACTGCATGTCATAATGCAAAGATTTTACTCCTTTGTTTGGGACATCTGTAAACTGTAGCTTATAAACACACCAGGTGAATGACCCTGTTGCTACAAAATGTGTGACTCCCTCTAAAAATAACTCGTGGGGTACGCTTTCTCCACAGAACGTTCTAATGCTCCAAATCTGGCACAGTATTGGTACGGTGCGCATTGCACTGGTTTGCTTTTGAGTGTTCGAACACGACCTTTAGTACTTCAGTTACTTTACAGTGACTTCTACAGACAACTTATGTGCGCTGTTCACCACTGAGCTGTTACAAGCTCTTAGAGGGCTTTACCTCTCACTAAAGAGCACTCAGCTCTAGCACCATAGCAGCAACTTGAACCCACAACCAGTTAAATGCCTCACATTACCGGAAATGATTCAAAAACACACTTACGAACTGGAAGTCTTGAGTTGCCCCTGCACCCGCATCTCCCTTCTTGTCTGGTCCACCTGAAAGAGAAGGATAAATGGATTTGATATGGCTTTTCTGTAATCACATGGTACAGGAAATAAGCACCTATATTGGACGTTCTCAAACTACAGTCAGCCACATCTAAGACAACCTTGTACAAGTCAAAAAGTTGGTATAGGTCGAAAAAAAATTCCCAGATGGATGTAAACATATACAGTGGAAACTCGATATAACGAGATGGTCGGGACCGAGTCATTTTCCTCGTTATAGCCGATATCTCGTTATATCAGTAGGCATAAAAGAAGGCATAAAATAAAGACATTAATTTGCACATGTGGGACTACCCATCATATTTCAATCAATACTGATAACTTGATATTGTGTGTGAGGGAATTACTCACCTTTATGGGTAAGAAGATGTTTTTCGCCAAGGAAATCCGGCAATCCAATATCAAGAATGTGTTTCTCATTAATTGTAGATGTTTGAATTTGTAAATTTATATAGCTTGCGATTGTATCAAGATCGTCTGTGGATTGGTATGTGGTTATCGTATGGGTGTGTGTTGTGTGGAAAGCTTGAATATGGTCTGCACAATGCTGTGTGTGTATGTGACACATTCTGTACATTATGACTGAGTGTGTGTGTGAAGACGGGGAATTCCCAAAGTAGAAGGCCAATCACGGCATCAGATTGCCTCACACCTGCTAAACGTCATGATGATGTCATGTATTCTCATGGTCGGACATCCGGGTATTTTGCGTGTCACGGGGTCATGGATAGCGGTGGAGTGAAAACAAACAGTCGCGTGAGCCTGGAGTGGTAACGCTGTACGTGTTTTCTGCCGGGGCGCCACGCGAGCATAGCGCTAGCGCAAGCTGTACTACTGTAGCTGTGCGGGCGGCAGGATTAGGCCCTAGGCCTACTCTAAATTAGGACACCCTAAGCCTACTACAGTACTAACGTTAGGCCTATAGACCTACCTGAAGTTTCTATGAGGTACTAAGTAAGCGTAGATATCGGGGTAGGGCCTACTCAAAGAGGTTCTAATTGCACATCTGGCCATTTTGTCGGGTCGTTGATCCAGAGTCCTGCTGTGATTTCATACGGGCACAGGTCCAGTCCGACTGCCGTCAACTTGACAAAATACCGGGACCGATCGATCGACAGGATCCAGATTATTAGAATATTGCTGGCAAGACATGGTGCATGTATCTCATGAATGATGGCACAAATGACAAAATGAATAATGAAAAACAGTCCCCATGTATATGTCTGCGTAGAGTTGCACATAAATTATACGCGTCGCACATGCACTGCATGCAGTATGCGCATTATGCAGGCTTAGCGCTTGCAAGCTGTTTGTTTTCACTCCAGTCAACCGGAAGTGACGTGTAGCCGACCGCAAGAATACACATGGCCGTCCCACCACATTTTCTGCATAAAGTGTGCGTGCACACACACACATCACACGTACAACATGCAGTGCTAGCTGGAGTGCACTGAAGAAAATGATTATGTGTGTACAAGACAGTTTTTGGCGCATCAAGCTTTATAATCTCGGAAGATGATAGCACAGGCGAAGTAAAGCACTACCGAAGGCATTTTGCTTTACCTCGCTATAGCAGGTTTGATTTACTATGTTTTTCTTTGTTTGGAAGTCACAAAATTTATCTCGTTATAGCAGTTATTTCGTTATAGCCGATCTCGCTATAAGAGTAGCATTTTACATAGACTTGTGTGGAAGGAAATTTGGGACCGAGAAAATTTCCTCGTTATAACCGATATCTCGTTATAGCAGTGTTCGTTATACCGAGTTTCCCCTGTAATGTTAGCTGTTAATCCAATTAAGTTCAATAATTCCCCCAAGTCCAAATTCACACGAATCAAAGGATTTTTTCTGGTTCCTTTGATTTTACTTAGGCAAGGTTTACTGTACGAGCTTTGTACTTGTGTTAATCTAGTAGTGTAAAAGTTGGAAATCTGGTACATCCTATCAACCTGATTTTGCTGTCTCCTCAAGAGTGTGCAAGCTACCTATAAGTTGTAAACAAGCATAGCAAACAAGGATATGCCAGCAAAGAGCAGGCGCAAAATATTGCAGTACTTGGGGCACTACAGTCCTTTTGGATTTGACGTTGGCGAGGTTGACTGTACGCACCTTGTAAAGGTAAATATAGCAGTGCGAAATTTGGATATCGGACATATTCTATCAACCTGATTTGGCTGTCTCCTCAAGAGGGTGTGAGCCACCTAAGCTATAGACCTGCACAGCAACAGGGATATGCCAGCAGATAGAAGGCCCCCCCAAAAAAATCCATTCTGCTGGGAAAAAAAAAAAAAAAAAAAAAAAAAAAATATGATACTGGGGGCACTGCGGTGTTTTGATCATATGAAGACAGAGAGTTCAAAGCCTGGAAATGTTAATATCTTCATCATGTCTGCAAAATGGGAATGACCCATCGGATAAGTTGTCTATGAGCACCTACAGCCTACGTCCCCTCACCTGGTCCACGCCTGTACTCCTGTCTCTGGCCGTCCGATGGGGCACCTGGGGGCCCGCGACTGTCCATGGAACGGGGCTTGGGGCGGGCAGTCTCGGGACGTGGGGCCCGCTTCAGGGTGGCGGGGACGATCTCGGGAGGGAGGTGGAGGAAATCCCGGAGGTACTGGATGCCCTCATTGGTGAGGTACCAGTAGTAGTGGCGCCAGGCAAACTGTTCCTTGACGTAGCCTCGAGATTTCAGTGACTGTTCATGAGAAATCCATTGATTACTTTCAATAACACAATTTCATTTACTCAGAGGACCCTATTTTTAGACGGTTGTTCTGAGGGGCATGCCATTTGGTGTTGTTGTTGTTGTTGTTGTTCATTACTACCAGGTTCCAATTCACATAGCTGGGTAAAGTGAGACACGACTGGTTGAACATCTTCTCCAAGGATGTACAATACTCATATCTACATATGAAGAGTTTGTTCGCAAAAACCGATAAGTCCATTTTTGAAGATTTTGAAGTACGGTCTCTGCCATAAAGTACAAAATTATACCTTTTAAATGATATATTGCTCACTACATATAAAGGTACATTTTTGAAGTTATGGTCAAAAGAAGCAAAAATTTTCTCATCATTCTCTATATTTTTCTCGACCTTTATTCGCAAATATCTCCATTTGGCAAATGTGGACTTATCGGTTTTTGCGAACAAACTCTTCATATATGGATTTTCTTCTGTTAATTATGTGAATGAAAATATCAAAAACTTGGCTCTTCTATCAAAATCATGAGAAGCAAAAATGAAATCATGCCAGCAAATGAGAAAAATAGAATCAATTCACATCTACAGTGTATATTTAAATATGTTTACATTACACTCAATTTTTTTTTTCTTAACTCTATCCTCACGAAACTCCTACAGCATATGAATGTTTTAGGGCCTCCTAACCAAGACCAAATACATGTACAGTAAACCTCGGATAAGTCGATGTCGAGTGAGTCGAAAATCACTTAACTCGAAGCAAAATAAAAAGTCCCGATTTTTCCCCATGTACTTTTCTCTAAGAAATATTCGGATAAGCCGAAGTACGAGAGTCGAATTTCGGCTGTGTCGAAGTAAAACATTCAGTCCCTTTAGTACAAAATACACGTAGTTTACATCACTTGAGCCGAAGGAGATTTCTCTGGCATTCTCATTACATTTAGAGGAGAACAAAAAAATTGGCATGTCGCAGAACCCCGTCCCTGACCTGCTGCAGGTACGGTAAGCATGCACACTCACCGTACCGCTCGCACGCGCTGTCGAATACATATACACGTACACATGTATACATGTATACACACAGCACATCGATCCATACTTTATCCATACACACAGCACATCCATACTAAATTTATCCATGTCAAGCCAGAACTCCTTGGTCAACCAATCGCTGCTTTAATATTTTAGTGACAGGTCAAGTGGGCGGAGCTTGTTAGTGCGTGCCCGGCTGGCGTTTTTTTTAAAGACGGCACAGATTGGGGCATGGCGCGTGTTAAACCTATGGGAAAAACGTTGGGTTAGGGTTTTTGGTTATGGTTAGGGTTAGGGTTAGGGTTAGGGTTAGGGTTGGGGTTAGGGTTAGGGTTAGGGTTTGATGGTTAGGGTTAGGGTTAGGATTAGGGTTAGGTTTAGGCATAGGGTCCCCGATAAATTTGTAGTTTCCCCAATCTGTGCCGTCTAAAAAAAACACGCGCCCGGCTGGCTGTATAGTTTTGTTCAATGGAGGTGGGATGGGCCTGGGAGAGTGTTTGTCTAAGGGTAGGTTGACAGAGATGGCTACCTTTGTTGCACCATAGACATAGCACATGCACATTGCCATGTTAGCGCAGACATTCTCAGAACTACGTTTAACTACTAGTACAGGTATTGATACAAATTCCATGTTCAAGTTAGAACAAAATAAGAACATTATCTTCAAGAACAGACAAATTTGAATGCAAACACACACACGAACGCGCACACACACACACACACAACACACATGCATGCGAATGTACTATGATACATGTACATAACTGTGAGTCGAAAAAATATCGACTCTCGCGAGAGTCGAAGTTCACTTAAGTCGACGCATTTTTGTCAGTCCCGAGAGCTTCGACTCATGCGAGGTTTACTGTACATGTACTTCATGAGATTTTTATTTTCGCAAATTTTGCTAATCAGTGCTATTCGCAAAATTACAGGAAAAAAATTATGACTCTGATCCCGATATGAATGTGACGCACACATGTACACTTCTCCGTTCA
Organism: Diadema antillarum; assembly: GCF_040938485.1. Lineage (NCBI taxonomy): Eukaryota > Metazoa > Echinodermata > Echinoidea > Diadematoida > Diadematidae > Diadema > Diadema antillarum. The sequence goes on along the minus strand of NW_027272107.1, from coordinate 342,914 downwards.
GTACGTACAGTACTCCACGGTCACGAAGTTAACCACTCGCAAAATTGTTGAGAAGTCCCGATTCGTGAAAATTTAGACTCGCTATTTAAAATATATGGCATATTTGAGTACACTGTACACCTCTATACTACTGTACATGGCTATACATACCTGACAAGCCTTGATGACATGGAGATTTGGAACTTTTTCCAGCTCAGGGTGTTTGGGCGCGTGGAAGTCCTTCTTCGCAACGATCACGCCCTCTTTGAAGAGGTTCTCGTAGATAGCGACCCGGCTTGCCTTGGGCATCAACATCCTGCCACGGAAAAATGTAGAAGAATGAAATACATTTTGGATAGTCACTGTAGTTGTCACTTATGTATGCAACTACCAATGGATACACATTCATAGATACCAGCGCTGCACCCTGGCACTGGTCCGACGGTCCCTGACCAGTAAAAAAAATCACTGTCGGACCAGTGACTTTTTTTCAGGAATGGACCAGCAAAAACTGGAAAAATGGGTACCTACTGGTCTGACTGACAGGTTGGACCAGTAGACAAAATGGGTTACTGTGCAGCCCTGTAGATACTTTTCACAAATGTGGGGGGGGGGGGGGGGGGGGGGACAAACAAACAAACAAACAAAACTTTCTCACAAATAATGAGGAAACTATAATACTGTAGTTGTTGTTTTTTTCAAACATTTACTTAAACAGTTACTGCATGTGAATCAATGTTTCTACAGTCTATCCAATGTATGTATGGGTAATTCTAATAATGTTCAGACTTCATAACAGTGTAGCATGCATGGAACACATGAATCTCATAATCCAGTGCCAGTTGTGGATGATGCCACAGATGCACAAGCATGGCCTTGTGAAACTGCCACTGGATTGAAAGGAGACATGTAGGGGCCTACACGTATGTATCAAGCTTTAAGTGGTTGTGGTGCTAGTGGTCCAGGGATAATGTTTAATATTGTCTCATTCTAGATCTAAGTACAAGTTCACAAGTACCAGTGCCACTACTAATAGAACTACACGTAGCGGCCTACTCTAATTTTTATAATTACAATGTATGGAGACCCTGTATCCCTACGTATTGATAGCTGTCATCCTTGTTACATAGTGTAATTTATCACAATTACCACCAGTCCACTGTGCACACACAACTTGCAAAAAGTGGTCTAGGAGCCTACCATTGTACCGTATGTCCCCAAAACAATTACAACGGGGCCCTATGCAATGATATCTTTAAAAATATTTCATCAATCTCAATACAAATTCAGGGAATGAAACTAGAGTAAAATATCCCATTTGCGGCAGTTTAAGCATTGTTAAGGGTTTTTCCAACTTGTAAACAAATCAGGCAAATTATTTTCAACCATTTCATATATCATAGACAAGATTATTCATTAACACAATTGTTTTCATAAAAGAAATTTACCATTGACCAACGCAGTTTTCATGATTTACCAGGGCAAAACCCGGCACAATTTTCGCCGATAAGGGCGATATGCGACGTAGTATTTCTGCTTGCGGCACGATGTACAATCCCTATGCAATACGCGCGTGCTCCGCGATCTGTAGCTGAACGCCTTCACATGTCTCGCGAACATTGCGTAAGCGCCAATTCCCATTGCGAAAGCATGTGAAAATAGTGGGCGCACATGCGTTGGCCGCAAACAAGATCGCAATTCTGGCGGTGTTGTTGATGTCTTTCTCGTGTTTTTCTCATTTTTTTTCGATGGTAACATCCACTTTCCGAAAAAAATGGTGGCCCACATCGGCTCGCGAAAGTTCTATTTTACGTGAGGATATGTTTTCAAAATCCATGAACATCGAGAAAACGAAAAAAAATCAAGTTTCTTGGACCATTGTTTCTTAACTGTTATGTTAAGAAGTACCGAAAATTTCATTTTGGATGCGATATGTTGTCATTTAGGTGAGAAAATTTCACTTTCATCAGAGATCGTGCCCATTTCATCGGTTGGTTTTTGTTGATTGCTAGTGTGTTAGTACATGTGTAGTGTGCATGTAACAGGGCAATGCAGTGTTTAGCGGTATATTACCGTGTATGTTGTACCTGCCGCGAACCGCTGCACGGCCGCTTACTGACGCAGTTACTCTATAACTCATTGCCCACATCTTACACTACAACAGAAAACCCATTCGATTTGCTTCAGTGGTCAAAGAGAAATGAGGAATTTTGTAGAGGATGTTGGGAATCTCTTTTGTCCAAGTTCTGTCTATTGTTCACACACAAAATCATCGAAGTGCTAAACTTGGAAGAATCAGACTCATGACATGCTTTACTACAATCCACATTTCTCTGTGACCGCTTAACCAAATCGAATGGGGATTTCTGCAAAATAGAGCTAAGATGTTATATCTTAAGAAACTGAAGTAGCATTGAAAAAAAAAATCATATTGGATGTTATCAATGCGAAAATCTGATTGTAATTTTTGTGTGACATACTGCAGTATGTCCCCCCAAAATTACAATTTTTCGAATTGATAACAATTATTTATATTAACATCCAAAATGATCCACCTGTCTAGCAGTGTTAAGTGTAACCCCGGGACGCTCCGTATACACAGTTACACACTGTGGGAGCGTCCTGAGTCAATAGAGTGCTATATCGGTATAAAAGCTTGAAAAACATACACAGTCTGTCACAGATTTTCGCACCTCCGCAAGTTTCGAATATCACGAGGAAAAAACGTACTTTTATAGTAACGTTATACATAAGATTCTTATCTAAATACCCTTCGTTCACCTTGTGCTTGTTCACACTGGTCCAATGATCTTGAAAAAACGTTTTTTTTCACGGCCATATACGGGTCCGTAGTCCTAGCTCCCCATCCCATTCACCATTTTTGAAATCAGTATGCAGTACACTGCGCACGTAAATATTCATGTGCTGGCGGAGTCGCAATGCGTTTAGCCTTCTGACAAGGCCTGCGCGTGCGCAACCACCCAGAAAGCAACGCAATATACAGCGAGAGGGTTTGCCAACAGTATGATAAGGCCTTGCCACAAAGCTACACGACTTGACGGCCAGCGCATGCGCACAAATCTCAAATCCATTGACTGTATAAGATGTAGTTCTCCCGAGTTCCTCTCGACCGAGTCGCATTTAACTCATCAAACCGAGCAGAAAGGGACTATTGCCAGAACCAAAAGTTGAACGCAGTCAGTCTTCAACATTACATCTTCACCTGTAAGTCTTCATATTGCAGAATTTTTGCGATTTCATATTGATTTTTAGGCGCTATACTTCGCCTGTCATGATCATATCTGCTACAATGCGCAGCCCCAACACGTTATGTTAAGTGCTACTTCAGGTTAAACAGATAGGGTGGAACATCCTATTACCGGACGCTTTTCTTTGTGGCTTTGAATTCCGTACTCATAGAATGAAATTTCGGCTAAAAACAACACCACTTATTCACAGACTCATGGAAATTACGAATTCAGCCAACTTACGTCATTTCTTCGTTCCAGTTTTTAGAAAATATGCTTCAAACATACCCCTCTAAAAATAGTGGTTTTTTGCGCGGTGCAAAATCGCATTGTATTACCGGACGCTATTTTCGTAATCGAATAATCGAGGTCTTTCGCACCTAATCCTTGCACCAGAATCACAATTCATCCCACAAATCACCGTACACATTCTCACCGAGCGGATGACACACACAAAAAATCTGCAAATGAAGCTCAAATTTCGTATTTTACAGTAAAATGTCTGTCTTGACCATTTCGAACAGTTCACGCAATAAAACCTTGTGAGAAATCGACAACTGGTTAGAGTATACGTGCTTTGTCTATGGGAGCTGCACGCGCGGGTGATGAGTTGCGTGCCCCTTAGCGCACAACTATTCCGCATCGTTCGCGTTTGAGGACGATAGCTACAATTTTTCCGATATTGATCAGTGAACTTTTGGTTCTAATAGAATCTTCAGCATTTTTCCTGTATGTGAGTGGGATTTCATGGAATTTCAGTCGCGAAATGTGATTCAAACATGCATAAATATCAACTATAAACGAGGTGCGGGTCACTCAACTATAAATTTGAGGTAAAATGTGAATTTTTTCGTGTTTTTACATTTTTATGTGGCGTTTTTCGCGATTTCGGTCCACACAAAGTTCTGTGAGGCTAATCTACGAAGTCTCGCGCGTACAGAATGTCATTAGTACGCAAAAATGTGCGTGTCCGGTAATACCATGGTGTCCGGTGACACCATGCTTGCCTATTCTCATGGTCGGACATCCGGGTATTTTGCTTGTCACGGGGTCATGGATAGCGGTGGAGTGAAAACAAACAGTCGCGTGAGCCTGGAGTGGTAACGCTGTACGTGTCTTCTGCCGGGGCGCCCCGCGAGCATAGCGCTAGCGCAAGCTGTACTACTGTAGCTGTGCGGGCGGCAGGATTAGGCCCTATGGCCTAGGCCTACCCTAAATTAGGCCCTACCCTAAGCCTACTACAGTACTAACGTTAGGCCTGTAGACCTACCTGAAGTTTCTATGAGGTACTAAGTAAGCGTAGATATCGGGGTAGGGCCTACTCAAAGAGGTTCTACTGCACATCTGGCCATTTTGTCGGGTCGTTGATCCAGAGTCCTGCCGCGATTTCATACGGGCACAGGTCCAGTCCGACTGCCTTCAACTTGGCAAAATACCGGGACCGATCGATCGACAGGATCCAGATTATTAGAATATTGCTGGCAAGACATGATGCATGTATCTCATGAATGATGGCACAAATGACAAAATGAATAATGAAAAACAGTCCCCATGTCTGCGTAGAGTTGCACATAAATTATACGCGTCGCACATGCACAGCATGCAGTATGCGCATTATGCAGGCTTAGCGTTTGCAAGCTGTTTGTTTTCACTCCAGTCAACAACCGGAAGTGACGTGTAGCCGACCGCAAGAATACTAGTCTAGTTAGTACTTCGTTAATTGAAAGAGAAGAGCCTAATTTACATCTAGCACACCTACTCGACTCGTTACTAATTATTCAGTACGAAACAGGGACAATGGACTGCCGAAATAGGTAGGTGAGATAATGATAAACAATATGTTGATAAAGGTATTACAAGCCATGTTCATTTAGACATCTAGTATCGCCGGAAGAAGCATGCATACCTCTCTGCGTTGAGCTGAAAAGCAGCAGCACTGCGCAGCTGTAGTCAGTGTGGACCATCTATCTAGTATGTATTTCTACACGACTCGGACGGCAAGATACAAACATGGGGGACAATGACAACAAAATGATCTGTTCCTACCTGTATATCTACATTAATCTTAAAATTATGGAACTGAATCATTAAGTGATCTATGATTCTTAACATAACATGATAATCTATGTTCAATTCTTTGCGATTGAGGAGATTATAGCAGATTTCTGTAGGGTTCTCGAAACATACTTGGCCAAATGTAGGAGCCGACGGGAAAAAGGTCGTCGGTGAGAAAAACGTACATAACGCCCTCTACTGACAGAATCCGATTTATAAGCAGAACAACGAGTACTCGAGTTCCCAACGCGACCACTACTAAATTCGGTCGCTACCATCTCGCATTGCAATGTTCCCCCTTTCAACACGTCCCAGCCCAAGTACAATCCTATGTAATGCACTTGAACAAACTATTGAGTGTAGGATCTTTGCAAAGAGATTTTTCTCCTGGGGAAAATCTCTTTGGATCTTTGCTTGAACCCTAATCCCACAACGCGTGCAATGTGCAAACATGTAATATTATTTAGGGTCTAAGTGATCGGGCGTGGCATCCAATGCAGGTATGGACTGTCAAAACACTTTGCAGTCTGCTTTCTGAAAGATGTAGGCCCTATATACGTCAAATCCTCTTTAATTGAAATTGTAGAAAATGAAGTAGGGTGCCTATTTTGAAGTTCTAGCTCCTTAACATTGTTCTATAGGGCCATTTCATGAAGCGATATGTCAGATTATTATTATCATATAGATATATATATATTTTTTTTTTTAACAAGCTGTTATAAGCTATAATACTGAAATCCTTGTGTGGATCACTGACTGGCCGAGAGCAAAATCTATAATGTTCGACTAAAATGTGTCAGACAAAACGCTTCATATTATCCGTAACCCAGTGTGATGTCACAAGCGATATAGCCTTCTCATCCAGCCGTAACGTCGGCACTAAAATTTATTTTAAAAGAATCATAACTTTTGAACGGATTAACCGATTTTCCACAAACGTTCACTGATGTGTTCTATTGCTGCATTTATTCAATCTACTTCACCGGGAGCACTTTCTCTTTTTTTTTGTTACATATCTCAAAAATTTAACATCTGAATCCTCATCTCAACTAAAACAAAACAATCCCTTTAATGGATGTCAGTATAGGTTAAGATTTTGACCCCCTATAGCACGTGATGTATATAATTAATAGCTTTTGGAAGGGAACTTCGCACCCACACCCCCCCCCCCCCACCACCACCATCACATGCTCTTATACTGGGCGAGCTTGCAAAATTATCCCCTAAAATGAAGGAGGAATGCCGAGGTGAAGAGTGTTAATTACAATTTCAGCACTTGAATGGACAGGAATATATCTTTCGAGACTCTCTCATGCTGAATGTACCAATGAAAATTGATGTACTAATTCCCTGTGAAAAGAAGGCAATTTAGGCATGAATTGCAGCAAAACATGCAGACTATTACTAGCACATTTCGGGGAGAATCGGGGCAAATATTCAAGATCACGAAGCTGCACTATACCCCTATCCCTTCAGGAATTTTTCGGAAGAAACGGACCCTATTCGGGACCCTATTTCTTGATTGTTGGGGAGAGATTTGAAAACTACATCTGATTATTTCATTTCATTTCATTCATTTATTTATTGTCCATAAAATGGATTTTTTTTCCATTCGAGGGGCATACAATGTACACAGATACATATATATAAAACACACATTTCAGAATGAAGTACAAAAAATAACAATACACATCATTAATTCATATGAAGTAACACAGAGAAACTTAACACTCAGTAACAAAATACATTCATGACATCCAGTATTACACCTGTTTTTGTTTCTGTTTTTTTTTTTAGTATCTGTCCAGGCATATTGTATATAACAGCGGTTGTAAAATACAACGAAATACAGCGAAAAAAAAGAAGAAAAAAAAAAGATACTTCCGGGGGAAAAAATCCTAAAGGATCGCTTATTGAACTTTCCAGCGTTTTTCTAACTTTTTTCCCTTGTATGTAGGCCCTATGTTTGTTTGTTTTTTTAAAAGGGGCGGATGTTAGGGGGTTTAAATCCCCCTTAGCTGCTTTTTTTTTTTTTTTTTTGCTTCTCAGTGGATTTGCGGAGAAAAGTGGCTTTTTTGTTTTTGCTTTTGTTGTTTGCTTTTTTTTTGCTGGTCAGCAGATTTTAGGAGAGAAGTGCATTTATGGCAGCAAGAAATGTGAAGATTTTTTTCTTTTTCTTACTTTCATTTTTGCTTGTCTGGTGATATTTTGGAGAGAAGAATCGGCATTTAAGCATGTGGAGACACCCCTCCTTTTTTTTTTTTAGGTTGCTTGTCATGACCCATTGTCATCGGGTCACACCCCCCCTCCCCCTCCAAAGATCCACTCCTGGCCCCACGAGACGTTAAGTGCGAACTTTCATGCTGTATTGAAAATCACCATAAATTAGTCATGATGATGATTAATACACAAAAATACGTTACAGTCAAACCTCTCGATACACCGTGATGCTGGGTTAAGTTGATTGATATATCTAAAAAAAAAAAAAAAAAAGAGAACGTGCATGTATGACAAAGGTTGCCCAACTGTCAATTTTTGCTATTTTTACTTTTGTGCCATGGAGGACTAAAACGAATGTGTTCACTCACACCTAAAGTTTCGCTCTATATTGACCTACCAGGTCGATAGCCAATTAAATTACCTTTAATATGATGTAAAGTTATAATACATTGATTTTCATCAAAATCTTCCATGAAAGTCATGAACTCGAAAAAGTGTTTACTTTCTTTTTTTGCTGAATGTATATTGTACGCTGTACGAGTTGATTATGGCTGATGGAGATCGAGTCCGAGTGATTGGGGCGAGGTGATTTGGCACGACTTGGTCGCTGTGTTCTAGGGCAAGTACATTGTACATGTACATATATATGTATGTAATGTGCGTTCTGTAATGATCGGAGGTCAGGCGGACATAGACTGACGTAGATTCGACGTAATATTTGTCGGATGTCTGTCGAACATTGTACAAAAATTAACCACGAACGACTAGAGCTCGACTGATTTGATGATGCGATCGCAGTGCCACAGACTGGGACCATGATGCATGGCGGAAAGAGAGGTCTCATACAAAATGTACACTGAGTAATCGTCAAAAGCTGACGATCCGGAGCTAGCAAGGCCAAGGCTAAGGGGACTGGAAGTGTTGCGTTGTTGGTGTACTGTAACAAAAAGGTAAATTACCGGTAACGGTATTAAAAAGTTGACATGCGGTGCAGTACATACATTGTGTACAAATGAAATGTATATGGAACTATATAGACCATGGACAAATCAGTCCGGGAAACCCGCTCATGAGGACCGCCCCCGCGTACGAGGATGGTCCCTCCTCATGAGGACCTCCCCCCGCCTCATGAGGCCCCCCGGGGAACGCCTCATGAGGCCCCCCATTCACTTCTTATTCATCTCACATCTGACGTATAAATTGTCGCAACTTTGCACGGTGATTTTTTGTTACACACACATGTCCACTATCCATGATGAAAAGAAGAAAAAATCCTATCTGTTTTTTTTTTTCAAAAATCGAGTTTTAATCAACCGATGCAGAGCGCCCATCAAAACACGGGCGCCAGCGCGTTCGCATATTGCAAGACTGCCGCACCTAGCGGCCTGATCCGACTAAATATTTTCGATGCTTTTTTCTGCGGCTCTCACCTCTCCGCGCACGAATCAGCCTCGTGAAGCTGAAGTCTGACATCTTTTTACACAAATTCGTAACGAGAAAAATTAAATCAGTACTAACCTGATCTTGTCCATATATTCCAAATTACTATTCCACACTGATAGAGTAGGTGGGTAGATGACATACTCCAGTTTGTTAGCAAAATAATCACTTTGTAGGTATGACGAGTTCACTTTCTTCGTCAATTCCGCCCACGATTCCGCCGTTTGGGCGCTTTTTCTGGAATCATCCCGCGACGCGACGTACGTCCATCACATCACGCATCCAGCACATACCAGACTGGTATGTGTTGGATGCGTGATGTGATGCGACGTACGTCGCGTCGCGGGATGATTCCAGAGAAGGCGCCCAAACGGTAAGCGGGCGGCGGAATCGTGAAAAGTGATTATTTTGCTAACAAACTGGAGTATGTCATCTACCAATTGTACAATTGTACAATTGGTACAATTGTACATGTAGGTGTGCATTTGCTGGAGTAGTATAAAATGTGCAGTTTTAATAGAAGTTCTATACTAATATACATTTGTGTTGTTTATTTTTCTTCAAATAGGAAGCGAGGAATAATCGTTGACAGGTCTTCAGTCATCCCACACCAGAGGTCCATAGCAGGAGAGAGTAACCGATATGATGTCCTGTGTTGTGAGTAGACGGGTAAGGAGATGGAGCACGTCTGTGCATTTCGTCAGAGATGCAGTCGGCTTCGAGAAAGGCTGACCACAATCTGGCGGAATTGGCTGCTATCGCCAACCTGAGTGAATATTTAGATGAAGAAAGGGCAGAACCAAGGCCAGTGTATTTCATCAGTCGAGCTGTCCCTCTTTCAAATTATATTTTTCTCCCACAGGTGGCTTGACTCAAAATCAAGTCGTCTGAAAGGAAAATGAATTTTGCTTGTGAAAAAACAAGTCATGATGTGTTGCCCAAGCATTTGCATTTTGGACAACATGTTTTGATTTTTTTTTTTCAATGATAGTGCCGATTCCATCGAAGAAAAAATACATCAACTTAATACCGAACATTATTACAACAAGAGAAAAAAAAATAAAAAAGATTAAGACAGCTGAAAGGACAGTGAAGTACACTTGTATTTTATATGTCAGGGAAAGTACAAATTGTAGACCTTTCTAGTACCGGTAGGCCCTACTGTGTGAAGCCAAAAAGAATTCTTTTTCTTTTTCTTGCATAATCTGTCCCGTTTCTTTTGTTTGAGTCTCCAAATGTGGACCACCCTTTTGCACTGAGTGTTTGATTTAGAGAAAAATTGGTTGCAAATAGAGCATTCCTGGTTTACTTACAAACTTTAAAAAAAAAAAAAATGTTAGTACCTTTTTGATATAATGTTTCTATTATTGGATTCCTCTTTCTTTCTTTGTGTGTGTCTGTCCGTCCGTCTGTGTAATTAAGTCCAGCAGATCAATGTTCAAGACATAAATTTGTTCCTTTTAAAAGTATTTTAAAAAGAATTTGACATAATACTCACTCAGAGTTCGGCAAGCTAGGATAATGCAATATTTTGATTTTTTGGTCTTGATGTGGTAAGGCTCGAAGGCCAAGGCCAATTTCTGAATTTGGATAAGGGCAAGTCCAAGATAACCCGCGCGTTACGTATGGGACATTCAGAGACTTTTATGACCTGAAAAATAGTGTTAATGGCCTTTGATCATATTGAACTTTATCATGGTGATTGATATCTAGGAGAAGTATAATCATGTAAAAAATTGAGAAAAATGACCTTGACAATTATATTCTAGAAGAGAAAATATGTGCCGTTACGTATGGGACCAGAAAATTTTTGTTTTTTTAAACATTTTTTTCAACCTCAAAACTCTCTGAAAGTATTTCATTCTACAACTTGTAACTCACTGTGATGAAAGTCACAACACTCAAGATTATCACAGGTAAGTTTCATGTCATTAGGCAAAAAGCTTTAATTACAGGTTCTAATTAAAGACAGACATGACGTGTTACGTATGGGACAGTTACGTATGGGACACTTTGTCCCCCATTCATTTAGTGTGTGAAAAACCATGTTTATGGGTATTTTGCATAATTATTGAAGTAAAATCAGTTGAAACTACTCAAATACTGATCCAGATTGTCAAGGAAACAATATTCCCCAGATATTCACCACCATAGTCATATTCAATCATATTTTCATATTTTTATGACCAACATGAGTATACATGCCCTTTGTCCCCCATTCGTTTAGTGTGTGGAGAACCATGTTTATGGCTATTTTGCAAAATAATTTTGCAAAATACCCATAAACAAATTTTTGCATAATTATTGAGGTGGAATCAGTTGAAATTACTCAAATACTGATCCAAATTGTCAAGGGAACAATATCCCCCAAATATTTACCATCATAATCATATTCGATCATATTCTATATTTTTTATGACCAACCTGAGTATGTATGTCCTATTTTTATCAGGATAGTTACAACTAAAAAACTGAATAGTTTAAAGTGTTTACTTCCATTGATGAAGGGCAGTTTGCCATTTAGTTTCAATAAAAAACAACTTGACACAAGAAATATTAATTTAAAATAAGCAATACCTGCTGCATAGAATTCCAGTAATCGAGTACATGTATGATGTCTGTCTAGCAGTCAGGTCATTGATTTGAGTCACACCTCAGTATGTATACCCATGAAGTTAGTTGTGGCTACTATTGAAAACTGAATAAGGACAATTTGTGTATCACTTGCAATAAAAAAAAAATCATTTTACTTTACACTTGTATATATTTTTTTTTAATATCACAACCATTTCAAATTGGATCTCCATCAAATTAACTTTGAATTCCTCTAGTCTTAGAATTTTATGCTCTTTAGTATTATTGGTTTCATATTTTTGGTTTCCAGTCATCTCATAAAATGTTGAAAACTGAATCCCCATTTCTACAAAAAGCTATACCATCCCTTTAATGCTGATTTTCATTGTGTATTTTGCCATCTTCCCCTCCCCCTTTCTGAAAATTGTTCAGTCAAGTACTGAACTCAAAAAGTAGCTACAAAGTTGGGATGCTTTCTTCAGGATGATTGACCATTTGTGTACTGAGAGACCTTCCCAGCTAGCTACATGCAATCACATGCAATATATATGAGGATGTCCCATACGTAACGCATTTGTCCCATACATAACATTATTTCAATGCCTAATAAAACATATTTCTTTTACTTTTTTTTTCTTTTTCCTTTGGTATTTAATTTCTCTAAACAATAAATTAGAACTTTCCAGAAGGGCATTCAAATAACCTTAGCAATTTCAGAAAAAACCTAAAAAAATGACCTCAATTTGTTACGTATGGGACATCTCATGATAGGACACGAGCTAATTTGCATAATCATTTGCATAATCCCTAAATTTTCATGCCAAGTTAAACTACTTGATGAACTTCTTATGTCCACATATTAATCAAATATCATTTGCTTTCCTTTGAATAAATGTGAATTTTTATAAATGTCCCATACGTAACGCTGTGTTTTACATTTATGCAAATGAAGCCCTTTAAATATGCATAAATTTACATAATATCATTTCTTCCTCCATGGAAATCAAAACTTCAACTCGTAAGCTTCAAAATGATACCAAATATGTCTATATTGAGCGAAGATGAAATTTTGCCTTCTGAGGGGACCTTATCTTGGACTTGCCCATAATCATTTTGCCATATTAAGATTGACAAGTGCTCAATAAATTCTATAAAGTGGAAACTACAAATTCTGATACATTGGAAAAGAGAAATACAAAAGTAACAACAAATGAAAGGCAGTTTGATAGAAGAAGAAGAAGAAGAAGAAGAAGAAGAAGACAACAGAGATGTAGAAAATGGAGCAAGAAAAAGAAGAAGAGAGAAGAATAGGCAGTATGAATTATGAGAGCTTACTGTATCTGGTTGCACTCTCATAATAGTGCTGAGAAAAATATTTAGGCCTAAGTGCAAACAGTTCACAATTTTACCAAACATGACATTTCATGACTCCGTTTAATGCACAAACATTTGTTGATTTACAGTACAGTTTATACTGCTTAAAACATATATCTATCATATAGTAAATATATAGCATTTTGTGTTGTAAATCTTTTCATTTCGTGTTAATATTTTTCTTTATTTTGTGGTTGCTCATAAAAAAAGAAATGATTGTCTTTTTTCAAGCATACCAGGATCAAGCTACACGTACACGTGTAGTAGTAGGCAGGCTGTAGGTGTGAGTGGTGAGAAAAAAAAAAAGAGGCTCATTCTTTGGAAGATAAATTGCATCATAGATAGTCAGACATACCAAGTTCCCTCACGAAAAATTACTTGTAAAAACAAAAGCAATATTTGCAGCTCCAAGATAGTTGAAAAGGTAGCGGACATTTTCATCACGCGAGTTCAATTTTGCAAGGACAGTCGGGATTGACGTAGCGACGGTCAAAGCGGATCGCATGTGCACTCAGCGTTTTTGTTCAGAAATGATGATGTGGCCAATACAAAAGCGCGTGATACGAACTCGTAATGAAACGGATCCTCTAATTGTATGAAGCACCTACCGGTACATAAGCAGTATAAACAAAGGGAGAAATCTGCGTTTGTGTTAAATTTTGTGAAATGGATGAATCAGACATTGGCTGTGTCAATCTGCATGGAGAGGCAACAGACAAACCTATTTCACGCCATTATTGCCATCAACGTGTGTAAAAGTGTGTGGCCAAGCGCAGTCTCAAAAGAGTCGGAGAAGAATGGAAAACAGCAGCAGGATTTATGCTAGCCATATTGCACAAAGAGTCGTACACAGGATGCGGTCCTATCGCTGCAGAATTCACGATTGACTCAACAGCACGTATGTAACAAGTCTTTGGGTAATGAACGGAGCCATCGCTATGCTGGGCTGGAAAACTACGCTCTATTGTAAATCTGCTTGAAAATTATTTGTGTGTGTGTGCAGTGAAACTTCCAGTGTGCAGTTCAAATCCCCTACTCAGTCACATTGAAAAGGGCTTTCTGTTGTGAGAAGGGGACTATAATTTTTGCCAGACAACCAGTTCTAATCACGATGAGCTCTTCATTCACATGAAATGAAATTTGTCTTCCGCATAATCGTCAGATTCTTCATACCTTTGACTCTCGGCTTCTGTGATGTAGACTTTATGTTTTTACGACGTTCATCCCTGTGTGACGTGTGATGTTCCAGAGTGTATTACTTCACACCGAGTTCCGATGTTCTTGGTACGGTTCTTTTTCGCAGATCTTCTTAATTGTGACTATTAAAAAGAAACAAGATGCCATGGAGATGGACAATTTTGCGCACATACAATGTACAACTGTAACTTTGCGGATGAGGCTATATTTGTACTTACATGTATGCGATAATCTGCAATATTATTCGCGTGTCAAATTTTCGTGGTAGAATGGGGGTGCAAGGGAGGGTAAATTTATTCTCCTGTTATGTTTTTGCGGTAACACCGAGTGAACAAGGAAGCATAAATTCCATATAAAGTATGCTGTCTTTCAGATGTTTCGACAGTGTATTTGTGCAATATAGGTCGAGATCGAAAGTTAGCTGTACATTGTAGGCTGGGTGTAAGCCATTTGGCATGACAAGGGATAAAACAATTGATCTGGCCACAAGTGAGGAACTAGTAGATATGGGCAACATCTTCAATACCTCTTTAATAAACAAATTAAACATGAATCTACATTATGTTATTAACCCCCCCCCAAAAAAAAAAAGAACAAAACAAAAACAAAACCTTAGAGTAGCAGATAATTGAGCCATGCTGGGTTTGATACGATCTTCGTCAGAATAGGTATAACATGGATGGATATTGTTTCATATTCTACAAAAGTTCATAAACCTTTAATAGTAGCCACTAATAATGACCACTCACACCTACCTAGTAGGAAGCAGTTCAATCTCTGAGAGCCTCTCTTAGTTTTCTAAATGTTTAATAACTTAAACCATGCATGTCCATTTAGCGATAGATTTTCAGCACAACATGCACAAAATTAACCCTTTCTACTCACCTCGGTGAACCCAACAAAGCTGGGTATTGTCCGATCACGGAATATCTAGCGATGTGCTCTGATAATCGCGGAAAGACGAGTACGAAGCAAGGACATTTTAATCTCGCGTGCCACGTATTAATGTGAATGGATCATCGCGTTGTGTCTTCATTACTAGCGTCATGGAAGTCATGGAATTGTAAACTATTGCTTGGCCACTTTTAGATGAAACTTTGCTTGGCTCAGCGGATTTAGACTCTTTACAGCATTTTCCAACCAGAGCCTAAAATTGTCTGTAACAAGGAATGTAAGGATCTTTTCATGGAAGCAGTCTTCATTCGAACCTTTGGGTGTCATCGTTCAGAGGTTCAGAGGTATGTGACGAAGGGCAACTCAACCCAGGGTACCTGTTTTCTTGGACTCATCTGATGTTTGATTTTGCCTCATTCTTCTACCACTCTAGGCAGAGAGTTGATTGGACATCAACTTGGATGTGGAGGAAAAGGTGAGTGTGCGGATCACATACATGTACCCATCTGCTGAAACTTGCATGATTTTATCGGGTCAAGACATATCTGTAAGCTTTACAAAAACAAACGAACAAAAAAGAGCCTCTGGAAGTAAATGTGAAGTGATACATGTGTATTATGAGAGTTTCAGCCACCTGACTTTATAATATTCCAAAAGACGATCCTGTGCTGGCAATCCATACACTTCAAGGACATGTACTTTCATGAGGGGAAATATGATTTCAGGGGGGAGGGTTATGGATCTAAATGAAATTCTTCAGGTTGCTAGATCAGGTAACTGCAATTCTATATCTTTACAAGTAGACTATGAAAGTTGTATTGTGCTTTCGACCAAGAAATGGTTTCATTCTTCCATCCTCTAAAACTGTAGAGTCGTCCAAAAAAATAAAATTGATTGAAAGATTGGCAAGTTTTGTCATGTGATAACAGTTGAAAGAAACTTTCTTGTACATTATTTTACCATGCTCTCTTGATGAATATACAAAGTACACTGTAAGCATTTGATATTGTGTATAATTTGTGAATGGTATTTGTCAGCTCTTTCAGCCAAATCAGCTCAGAGGGATGGGAACTCGCCTGTTTTGATGTGTGACCACACCCAACCGTGTACCCCCGTTGTAATACTGGTATCAGCTTTATGAGGAGGACAACAGACAAGGCCCCATCTCTGAGCTTCTACCAGTCATCTGCATCGCTACAAATAACGAGAAATTGTCATCTTTCCAAGGAGCTACGTCGTATGGTGTTCTAGGTTGGACTAAGTGTTTTCCGAGTGAGCTGCTTTTGAACGTCGGAACAGCTTCTGAGCGAGTCTTGTACATCAGTTGGTGCATCTGAACACAGCTTCCAACGTTGTTGAAGTGTGTCCATCTACCAACAAAGTTCAAGTATAAATTTAGGAACTGACAGCTGAAAACAAAGAGGATTTGCCAAGTCTTCATCTCCATGTCACACACTCATCTGTACTACATGTACGTTTCTTCTCTATTATTTTTGTCTTTCTCTCTATGCACTTTTGGAACCAAGAAGATCTGTAATTCAATCTAGAATATGAAGACATCTGTATGAACTGAACTGTCATCTGCATCAAAAATATTGTGGACAGTCAAGAACTCTAACAAACAAATAAATAAACAAATAAGGTATCACTTTCTGTTCTATCAGTGTAAAAAAAAAAAAAAAAATCTGATAGAACCAAACAAAAAGAAATGTTAAGCTAAGGATCTTTTGTTGGACTTGTTTTGAAGTGAGCAAGAACTTAAAAACAGTTGGACAAGCGATGATGATACTTCAGATGTATAGGCAGGAGATGGATGCATTCCTGGTAACATCATCATCTTAGCGTAACAGACAATCAAGATATAGCAGCTCTGCCTGTTGAAGCACCTGCACATGCTCTGTGAAACAAACATTAGCGACCACGTGTGGGAATTTCTCACCTCAAATCGTCCGTGTTTTTGAATGATCAAGGATTATCAGCTTCTGCAGAGTATATCGTCCACAACCATGTCGGCTACAGGAGACGATTGCTACTTCTTCTTCTACTCCACCTGCACAAAGGTCAGTTTCCAAACTTGGGTGGCTACAAGTATGTGCATGTCCATGGTGTGGCTTCCATGCTCTTGAAAGTTTGACCTTGGGTCAGCTTTTCCTTATTTCAGTTTGTATTCACAAATCAAAAGAGTTAGAATGATTTATTCTTCGTCTTCTTCTGAAGGTTCATACAGGGCCAGGTCTGTTGATATGTACGGTATTCTGTACAAATTTTTGTACTCTTAGTCTGCCTAAAACTCACTTTTCAGATGTTTTTGGCAATTCAGATGCATTGAAAAGTTCACAGTTACAACGTACAAATTTGTACATCGTATCAAATCCACTTTAATTGTTTTTTTTCATGAGTTTCAGATTTTTTCAGTTTTTTTTTTTCCTGCATGCATTCTGACACTCTGATTGTATTTACAAAGAAGTACAGTGTACATGTATTTTACAATCAATGAAGAGTTAATCACATGTATGTAGAAATGTTCATCCTTGTTTGTAATTTAACACGAGTATTCAACGTCTGTGGAGTTGTTGAAGCTCCTTTCGGGGGCCCTGCCATTACAATGATTACTATCAATCTGGTATAGCCAGAGGTACAATTTGTACACCAAATGTGAAGAATTTTTAACAAGGTGTAACCTAGTGATTGTTGCCTTATAACCACGTCAGTATTAAAACATTTTGTATATGTAGCTTGTTTGTGTTGTTTTTTCAAAGTTTCTTTGTTTTTTTAATACCCGATTCCTGTGAATTTGTGTCGTTCCAGGGACCCAGCTGCCCGTACCGCCACTCCGAGCCAGCGCTGGGAAATGAGGTGGTCTGTATCAACTGGCAGAACGGTCAATGCCTTAGACCCAACTGTGCATTTCGGCACATGGAAATCACTGTGAGTACAGCTGTACACTGTAGGCGCGGGGGGAAAATATCCAGTCCCTATGTATGTTAATTCTTGTTTGTTTGCTTGTTTATTTTTTTTTTCCCACTTAAACCACCTCCATACGTACACATATTTGTATGTGTTACTAATTTTAAATGTTATCTCTACATGAAAAGACATTTTGCCTGTTATACACAACAATACACTTCATATCCAGAAGTTTTAGTCATACGGTGCTAAAGTACTGGAAGAGTTTGAGTTGTGAGATTATACGTTGTTCATGATACATGCACTTGAAATCCTGTGATTTTTATGCATGCACTTGCTGTCTTCCTCTTACTTGGTCCTTTATGTGCCAATTCATATACATACATACAATGTACATAGTGTAGCTGATACAGGTAACATGTTCAGCTTTTTACATTTGCTCAGCATTCAACACTCCATCCAAACTTTACCTAGTTGTAGATTATGGCAAGCTTAGGTACATGTACTATTAAGGGGGGGGGGGGGTCGTGACCCCCCTCAGATCTTGGCTGCCGATGGTGCGATTGCTGCAAAATTTTGTCCGAACATAGAGCTGGATGTCAACTACAAGTGTACAAGATTATATGGTCATACAATAGAAAAATATTGATTTTCTATTTGTAGTAAATTAATTCTGCAAATTTATATGGGAAAGCATATTTTCACCTGTACAGTAACTCCGTTAAAAAGACTGAAGGATTGCTCAGTTTTTGTGTCAGAATTCCTCAAGACACGTCAAACACTTTTGGGGCAAAAAAAATAGCACAGTCAAATTCACTTTGTTTTGTTCTTTATTTTGTGAATTTCATTGTTTTTCTGATCTTTCGATTTTTATTATTTTTTTACCAAAATTTGTTGCAGCCACTTTTTCAAGCTTATCTACATTAGATTTGAGTAATTCCATTTAATATTAAAAGTTGAAATAATCTCATTTATATCAATTTAACAAGAAAACACAATTTGTATTGGATTTGCCCACAATATCACAAATTTTAGCTGTTTTGGGGTCGACATGCACATGCAAAACATTATGTAACTTCAAAACAGTGTACCAGGACGTCGCAAATTTGGTCTAAAAATATGCCGGAGACTTCAAGGAAAAAAGTCATGAAATGGCGCGGAAAAATCTTTGCACATTGCGGAATCGCAGATATAGGGTTTAATAATGGTTGATTTTCACTTTCTCTGCAAGGCATGATGTACATGTACAGTACAAGTACCTGTATGCTTTCTTTTTGAAAAAAAAAATATGACGAGATGACAATATTCACTTGAAAAGGACCTCTGTTAATTACAATTATTTAATTACATTATTAGTAACATCCCTAACGTCAGATTGCTTCTTCTTTTTTTCCCGGCAGAAAAATCGGTCAGAGATCCTATGCTATTGGGAGAGCCAGCCGTTGGGATGCCAGAAGCCTCACTGTCCCTTTAAGCACATCAGGAAATCCTCTTCCTCCGAGAGACTGCCTGCCTCATCGATGTCTCTCATCAACAAACTCCCCACCATTACTGGCCCCGGTGAGACCAGCTGTCAGACATTTGCAGTTTTACCCTCTTAACCCATTCTGTACTGGGTTAAAAGGAGTATGACACACCCTTTGAGTCACTAGAAAGTAGTTGAGCTTCCTAAAAGTGTGACAGTTACAGTCACAAAGCTGTCAAGTGTCAGGAATACTTCTTTGAATTAATTTATACATTCCTGATGTACATTGTACTCTGCTTGACTACTAGTAATTTCAACATAAGAACAAATAAAATAAGACCTAATGCCCCAGAATAGTTTGTGTATTAAAGAAAAAAATGAAGCAAGATAAAAAAAAAAAGAAAATAGGCACAGTAATTGTTGTTTTTATTTTTTTTGTGTGTGTGATTGACACTGTGGCTGAGGCTCTTGTAAGTCAAGCAATATTTTCTCGTGTGTAAAGAAAGGGTGATCCAAAGCCGAAGATTGTTTGCTGAATAAGTATGCACAGATGGGGTTTGGAACTGTAATACAAATGAAGATGTCAGGTACTCCATCTCATTATGTGGATCTCCGGTGACTAAAGCAGTTGATAACGCTGATTGGCTCTTATTCTGCTCCTAGTCACCAAGCCACTCCCACCAGCCACCAGCAGGCCCCTCTCCTCCTCCGTCAAGCAGGCCATACCCGGTGCCACGCCCGGCAACCCCTCCATGGCTGAAGACAAAGAAGCCATTGACATGCCAGCCGTGAAGCCAGTGGTCTTCACCCCTATGGATAGTGAAGGTGTGTCCATGTGATCCTCTTTCCCTGCACTACTTGTACCTTGTGGTGTCAGATTTTGTACCTGAAACTGTTATCCTTTACAGTTCTATCTTCTTGTCCTTGCATAATCATATATATCTTCTTCATGTCATCAACATTATGGATCTCACAGGGATCATAGATTTTACAAACAACTGCCACTAAACATGAAGTTGTGATATGGACATTAACAAGTGATATGATTATTTCTGTTTTTTTGAGAGAATTAAAAGTGTACTTGCAAGTTGAGATCAAATACACTGTTGCAATTGTTGCATTGTTGAACACCAATTAGGTTGGTAATCTCCATTGTAATCTTCAAGCATTTCATGATGAAGTTGTAAACTTCAACAATACGAAGCTTGAAGACTTCATGTAGTCAGTGTTAAAGGAGTATAGTAGAGTGAGATTTACATTTGTATAACAAGTATGCAAATCTCATCCAGAGTTTGCTGAGTGTCATGCGAGAAAAGTAGCAATGTAGAAAATTTATCATAGCTTCTTATTATTATGACACACAGAAGTATAATTTGCTTGGGAAGTTTTATTTTGCAAAGAATCTACATGTATTCTCTCTTGTGTGATATAGTCTTTTGGGATATGAAATTGAGGCTTTGTCTCCTGAAAATAACTATTTTTCTTCAACATGTACAATTCCGCATTTGTCATCTCAGTAGATCAAATAGTCAATCATTAGCAGTCACCATCAGAATTGACTGATGTAAAGTGTGGTTAAACATTGTACATCCCTTGTGTTTATGACTGTGATTGTTGCGACAGATGATGAGAGCTTAGGTACCCTTAGTGTTGATGGCAGCCCGTCCAGGAAGCTGTTGGTATCACCCCTGCGTCCCTCAAACAAGCACCCTGTCCGAGACATCGTCTCCCCGCTCAAGGTGACCTCGCGACTCGGCGGAGGAGCAGGGCCAGATAGCACAAATGGTGATGATACGCACTGACTATAAATGTGACCGTGCACCTCAAAACGAACATAAAGTCGCACACACTGATTTTGCGTGAAGACTGAAAATAAGTGAAATGGGTCAACCTAGCCGAACTTGACTTTTTCATATTTTCTGAAAGAGCGGGTCTTCTTTTATATCATGCTAAAATTTGGTATCATAAAACGGGCAGGAAAGTGTGTTTTTAGCAGCTTATCTCGAACATTTTTGGTAGAATAGTATGATTAGGTGTGTCTTTAGAATCCCTTTTTCATTTCTTAAAAACCTTGTCCACACTCTTCACTTTCAACTCTAATAACTTTTGAAAGGATAGTGCTACTGCTTTGAAAGTTGGCATTAATTATAGACAGAATGTGTTAAAGAGGCATGCTTAAATTCAGTTTAATCTGATGATCCCTTTATTGTTGTTACTCTGGTGGTTTACTTCCTGTTTTTTTGTCCCATTCATCGCACAGCCAGCGCTTGAATAGACACTGTACTTCAGAGCCTCTTTTCTCAGTTCACACTTTTCCTGAGTTTGTGCTTTCTTTCCAATATTTAGATAGGTTAGGAGAGTCCAATTGATTTGAGTTATACATCATTTTAAAGCTTAAAGTCTGGTCTTTCAGAATATGGTCTTAACTAAAAATTCATGTCTGGCGACTTTTTGTTTGTTTTGAGGTGCAGGGTCACAAATGATATTTTATGTAGCGCTCTTCAAATATGGTATCGGTCAATGTTCTTTACATAGTAAAATTCTGGAAAAAGAAATTATCCTCAAGTAGAACGTTAAAATCTTTTCAAGATTCTTGCTGAAACTTGATACTGAGAGTGATGAGTAGAATTCCTTTCGGTTGTCATGTTTTTCAGACTGTTGGTTTTACAGAATGAGAAACTGTGTTCATTTGAGTCTTGTAATGTGCATAAATGAAACTATTCCAAGTAGTGAGCAACAAGAGGATTTAAGTGCTCAGGGTGTTTTGTTACTATTCTGGTTTGGTGTCTGCTGGTTGCAGCGACACAGATGAAATATGCTTTGTATGTTAACATGTTTTTAACTACAGTGGTTATGAAGTCAGGGAAATATATGTGGTGAAACTTTACCACATTGAGCAAATCATTCAAAACACAATGATTAATAGAATGTGAAACTTTACCTCAATTGAGCAAATCATTAAAAATACAATTATTCATAGAATGATAATTGTTAGTATATGTGGTACTGTAAGGATGTCACAGTGTAGACTCAAAGACTTGTAAGCTATTCCCTTGGTTGAAACCGATGTGCATCTTGAATAATATGTTTGTGATATCAAATGACAAGAGACGGTTTGCATTTTAGTAATTTGAGTGCCAGGTTCCTAAAGCTTTAAGTTCTTTCCTCATTCATCTTGGCATTTCTCTCCCGATGTACTACTTTGCAGACAAGCCTCTGACAGTCAAAGTGAAAACTCTTGCTGAGATCCGCCGCGAGAAGAACATGGAGAGGGGCCACGTCACGGAGGATGACGTGGAAAAGATGGACGTCGCGGAGAACCGGAGAAGAGGAGGAGCACCGCTCTTTAGCCGCAGAATCATCTCGGTTAGCTCGAGCAGAAAAGGTGAGAAGCTGTGTGACCTTTTTTGAGTCTTGTGATTCCACTGAATCTGCCCCATCACTTGACCCCTTTTTCACCTTTAGCTTGAGTCATTTTTTGGAATCGGAGAATGATGATCTATTGAAGAGTGGTGCTGCTTTATGAAGAAATGATAATGGTATTGGCTGTTGTGGAAGGTTGAGAATTGGTGTTATTTGGTAGGAGGAGATGGCATTTATAATAACTTTGGTGGTAAAAGTGTGTTTTTGTTGGGGGGGGGGGTACATGCTGTCAAATTATTTTAACTCCTTGGCTGAGAATGTGGAAACAGGCAGTTCTCTGTTGATGTATTTTTCTCACAGAGCCCCAATCCAGTGCCAACAGATCAAGTGATGCTGTGTAATTTGAGAAAGGCTTGATTGCTCAGACCTCTGTATGAGTTCCCAACACATACATAGATCAGATTTTATACAGTACTTCGCCGATTCTTGATTATGTTGGTAAGTTGTTACACTATGAAGTCAAACCTAGAGAAATTGAGTGAACTTAATATTATAAATTATGACTTATTCTTGTGAAATGTTCTTCATGTCCCTGTATTTGAGTCCAAGTGAAAAATTAAATGCATCTATAGAAATGCAAGACAGGTTGGATCACAATTAGTGTTGTACAGGTATGCAATCTCGTCATACATCACTTTGTGCCATCATAAGGATTGTGGCTCTCTTCAAATCGTCTGTGAACCTGTATCCAACAATTGCATCAAGTAGGAGTTACTTCTTTCTTCTCTTGTGTTGAGCAGTGCCAGCAACATTGGTCTCTTCTAATGTCTTGAGTGATATGACAAGTAGAAATCAAGGTTTCCCTCATAACTGTATTCCATCCTGCAGGGGGTTATTTCTTTCTTCTCTTGTATTGAGCAGTGCCTGCAACATTGGTCTCTTGTAATGTCTTGAGTGATATGACAAGTAGAAATCAATTAAGGTTTCCCTCATAATTGTATTCCATCCCGCAGACCCTCAGAAAATGGAGATAGAGGAGGACAATGGAACCACCTCACCTGCTGGCCTCGCCTCAAAGCCCAGGGATGATTTTGGCATCAAGAGTCTGAGTCAAATCAGAAAAGAACAGAAGAAGAGGCTGGGAAGTAGCCTAGAGCCAGATGCAGGTGCAAAGAAGAAACTAAAGGTCAGAGTTCTTTTATTTTTGTCATTATCTCATAACTCCTCCTGTGCTAGTCTCTATTTTCTGTTCCCACTCTTTCTGTCGGTCTGCCCCTGGTTTTTATGCCTCCGCCACGAAGTGTCGCTGGAGGCATTATTTGAATTATGTAGTCATTTTAAGAATGCAGCAATCAGACATGTACTCTTTGCCTTCAATATCATACTTGGTTTCTAAACTTGTGTGCTTTGACAAACTGGAAAATGAATCCTTTGATGTGTGGGACCTGTCTATACGGGACGCCATTTAGTAGACTTGAGTCCAAACTGGATGTTTTGAGAGGAAAATGTGCAGTGGAGTGTTTGTGTGTAAGACATATCAATGAAACTTCGCCATCCCCCAGGCGGAATGTCTCTGCATATCATGTCTTCCTGTGTTTGATCATTGGCATGCAGGTTCCAGAGCTGGAAGAGGAACCATTCGGTGACAGATCGCTGGAGGAGGCAGTCCAGCCAAGCATGACTGTGCGGCGCATTCTGGTCGGAGGAGGCGGGAGGCAGGTGGAGCCGGACTCCACGGTAACAGGGCTGCTCGGAGGAAGAGTGGCCGCGGGTGCCAAGCCCGGCCAGGGGAAGCTGCAGGTGATGAAACGCGTCATTGCAAAGAAGGGTGGTGGCGAGGACAGTGCTGTTCTTTCTGAGGACGACAGCAGCAAACTGAGGACAATCTCGTCCAGGCTAGGAATAACCATGAAAGCTAAGAAGGATGAAAACAGTGTAAGAAGGGCAGTGGCCGACAATTCCCCCACCAAGCAGAAGGTGGGTCTTGCAGGGCGGCTGGGAGTGAAAGTGGAAGGTGCTGGCATCGGTAAAGGAGGGGAATCACTACCAGGGCGTGGTCTTGGCTCAAAGGGAGGAAGCCTGGCTTCCAGGTTGGGTATCCCTATCAGGGCGGGGCAACCTCAAGGACCAAAGGAAGATGAAAAGGAGGACAAAGAGACCACTGCTAAAGGGAGAATGCTAGCGCGACTTGGCAAGCCCTTCAAGGCAGGCAAATCCGATAGTGAGGCGTCAAATGTGGCGGAGGGCGCCATCGGTGGGCAGAGGCGACGGCTGGTCACGCGCCAGGTGAAAGTTCTGAATGCAGACAAAGGAGATGCCGAGAACAGCTCAGACGGAGGTGTGAAGGTGAAGAGCTTGGCGGAAATCAGGAAAGAGAAGCTCCTGAGCCGCCTAGGGAAGGCAGGGTCAGACTCGGACGGCGAGAGCAGGACAGGAGAGAAGACAAGAGCTGAGAGCTCTTCTCAGGGAGAGGAGGAAGAGGAGGAGGATGAGGGAGATGAGAGCCAGAAGGAGAGCAAACCAAAGGAAATCAGGTATGAAATATTGTAAAACATGATATATTCGCGGCATGAATTTTTCGCGAATTGTAGCCGACGGCTTTTTTTGCGGCATGAAATTTTCGTGAAATGCCACTGGGCATTCAATGCATATAGTGTAGACAAGATTTTTCGCGTGCATTTTAATTTCACGAATCTTGGCGCTCGCGAAATTTGCGAAATTAAAATGCACGCGAACATTCCTCGTTTTACAGTATTCTAAACCTTAACCCTCCCACAACAGTGGTCTTTGAAAAATGAAAGGAAACTGAGCTTGTCAGTGATAGCGTGATGAGGATCATTGTTGTGATAGTTTGCTGTCCTGCTCATCTGGAGGTACATGTATGCACTTGAAGGAACAGGCAAAACACATGAGAAGTCAGTTACAATTATTGATTGACATATCGATAACACTGAATATGGGCAGTGTAGTGTTTGATGTATACCTTGGAATTATAAACCAACAAGTAAAGCAGGCATTAATATTAGGAATGAATGTTTCATCTGACATTAGAATGTGAATGCATCTCCAGGAAAAGTGTGCATGGCTACCGGTATTTCCCGATTATTTTATTTTATTTGTTTTCAGTTGGGATCACAATGACTTGTATAATGTACAGTAATTTTTTGCGACTTTAGCTAAATGTACAAGTAGTGACATTAGGAATGAGTGCAAGGAGATGTCTAGAAAATTTTTCCCTGAACAGTAAGTGGATTCTCGGAGATAAAGTGTATTAGATCAAGCAGGATGTATGAGAGACTCTTTGCAGAATTTGCTTCTGCCACTGCTGGTTAAGTCTCTGTTGCAGAAAATGACAGAAGTTTTAAATAAAGCTTGTACAATATACCCATTGTTACGCCTAAAGTAAAACTCCATTTTTTTATGCGGACTTTCACGATGCAGGATAAAGACCCTGGCTGAGATCAGGCAGGAGAAAAAGGCAAGGTTGAGTGCACCAGTCTCACCACAGGGCGAGGAAACGCAAGGTGACAAAGATGCCGCCGACTCGCCTGAGAAAAGAGTGCAGTCTGCCCTGGGGAGGAGAGTGAGGAAAAAGAGGGAGATTGCCCTCTACAAGCCTCCAGCAGCTGCTTCAAGAGGTAGAGGAAATAAAAAATATAATCTTTCTCTTCAAGTATATAACACATAGTCATGGACAGAGAAAAAGATTTTGTGATTCTGTAGCTACAAAGAATGCTTGAAGGAGGTCTGCTCACCCATGACAAGATATGGCCTACAAATATGTATAGCATGTGAAGAGGGTAATACAAGAGAAGTGACTGTCATGACTTTGTGGGGTAGTGGGCGAGTGAATTTGTTTGGTGATATGTTGTACCTGATTATGCAGAGTAAACAAGACACAATTGAGCATGAAGATATTGTAATCTCATCATTATTTGATGAGGAGTTTCTCACCTTAACCAAGACATGGACAATATGTGTCGGTGGTATAGTTGTTACTTCTGGCACTCTTGAATGGAATGCCAGTAGTGTTTTAATATTTTGAAACTGTTTTGGCTGTTTCTGTTTTTTTTTTTTTTTTTGTTTTGTGTTGTCTTTTTTGTTCACTCCAACTCGTCAACTCCAATTGCCTTGACTTTTATCTCTAGTGACGATGAAGCCAGAATCTCAGCCCATGATTCGGAGAATCAATACCACAGATAAGGTATGCTTATTTAGTATTAACAAAAGCTGGTGTCCTTTACGTGAAGGACATATGTACGTGTATTCTTACCATGGAGGACATGTATCCTATTCTCTACAATGTAGCGCCACAAAGAAATAGATCAGTGTACTCTCGTTAAGATTGCAGTGTTTTTGTGCCGTTATAGTTCAGTTGTTTTGCAAAGAACCAGAATGTTTTCCTGCAGGCCGACCTGATACAACACCTGCTTCATCCTTTGTGCAGTCTTCTTTTATCTTCATAATTTGAGTCATTTTGCTTTGTAACTTTGTAAAATCAACATTTACGTAGGCGCAAAATTCACCAAGTTTGGGCAGATGGACACAACCATGAACTGAAACTCTTCCAGCCTCTACAATGTAGCTTTATAAGTCTTCAACTTGAAGCCCTATGTAATTTCAACGAATGTATTATGGCATTAGGTCCAAGAATAGCATGTGTCTCAATATTGAACCCTCCCCCCTCCAAAAAAAAAAAAGTCACCATAAATGGCTCTCTAAGAGCTCTTGACAATGAACAGTAAAGCCCCAAGATATTCAAATTACAACCTCAAGATTTTCACATTACGTTGAAGATTTTAGACGTAAGAAAGAATAATATATTTTCCTGTTGTTTATTGTTTGAACTTTGCAACGTTTCAATTTTAGGTGGACGCGGAGCAGCCTGCCACCAAAGTTCGTCGACTGAATCTTTCCAAGTCAGTGGAGAGTGCCAACAAGGGGACCGAGTCCCTCTTGTCCGTCATTCGGACCAAGAAAGTGGACGCTGCGGGCGATGCTTCGTCCATCCAGGTATGAATCTCCGACTTGGTGAAGCGTATTGAGTTTACAGTTGCCTGAATTTACTGTGGACCTGGAATAGAATGCAAGGGGAATTGACCCCTCCCAGTTTTCTGTGACCGCATCAGTTTGATAACATAATCATTGCTCATATCAGATATGCCTATGGAATGTTACAACATGTCAATCAGTGTGCGCATGTCATTGAAATATCTCATTACTACATACTAATGTTTGTGTACAGTTACAAATAGCAGTCATGTAAAATTCAACTGATTGTTTCATGTTTACTGTTTTCCAATTATTGTCAACCAAATATTTATTTATTTATTTTTTTGCATTGATATTAAGATTTCTAGTATACATTGGTAGGTTCTTTTTTATTTGAGAGGAAAACACCCCTTTTTTGGCAGTTATTGTACAACTTCTACTTTTACCAGTCACCGAATTCAATGTTATCTGTCTAAGGCCCCGTTGCTAGAAACTTTGCGTTTAAACGCAACTTGCAACTGATTGTCACTGGCCAATCAAAATCATTGTTGCATGCATGTCTTCTTAATAGGGCAGACCCTGAGCCAATCAGAATGGTTGTTTCAAAATTAGCAATTATTTGCAATTGATTGCAACTTTCTTGCAACGGGGCCTAAGTCTGGTCAGATTGAATAAAATGGTAACATTCTTTATATTCTACTCATTTGCTGTAGACCATGTAAATATTTGTAATTCTGTTTTGATTTTTGCTGCTTAATATGCAAATTATCTGTTGTAGATCAAGAGCCTGGCTGAAATCAGGGCGGAGAAACAGCGTCTGAGTCAGGTGACCAGCACCGCCAAGGTGACTCCTTCTGCAGAGGAAGGGGCATCCAAGCCATCCTCGCAGGATGATGCAGTTGCCCCCGACAACGAGGAGGAGAGGAAACGTCAGAGGCGAGCCTTGATTTGGAGCAGGATGGACAACAAGTCTGACAAGCCAGTAGTTAAAGGTCAGGAGAATTGACGATTTATTGGAATTATTTCATATTTCGCAGTGAAAAGATCAGACAATATTAGCACCTTCCACAGCTTCATGAAATCAGCGCACATGATGAAGTCTGCACCCCATGTACAGAGTACCTTCTTTTTTTTTTTAGCATGCTGCATATGTATAAACCAAAGTCCAGAAAAAGGAGGGTACTGTACTTTCTTCAAGTAATTAACTCAAAGTATATCATCCCCAAAGCTTAACCCCCCTCTAAAATGTGAAAATAACAAATTATGTTTGTTACAATGATTTTGTTACTGATCAGAATTAGCCCCTGCGTGACCTTCGAAAGAGGTTGCAAAATTGTTGAGGAACACGTCAGTTTTTGGTGGATTTATGAATAGCTGGATCTTCCTCTCACTTTGCGTTCACTGTAGCTGGCGAAGGGGATGGGAAGAAGAGTCTAGATGAACTGCGACGCGAGAGGCGGGCCAGATTATGGAACCTCACCCCGTCTGGCGATTCCATCACCACAGCAACTCAAAGGGCGGCGGACCCCGCCTTGAGCGAAGCGGAGATCAAGATCAAGACCCTGGACGAGATTCGGAGGGAAAAGCAGCTGAGAGACGGGAAGACCACCGACAGTGGATCCGTGGAGGACCAGCAGGTGGTTGTTAGACCAATAGAGCAGGAGGTAACCATGGCAATGCCTGGCCCGGAGGCCAGCATCCCAGATTCCTCCTCCAGCGTTTCAGATGAGAGGAAGGAGGATGGAGATGAGAGGGAAGCTTCACAAGCCGGGCTGGGTTCACCGCGCAAGATAACACGACCCAGTAAGTCTGACTCTTTCTTGTGTTGCCACTGGCATCAGTGCCTTTTATTTATTCATTATTTTTATTGGGGGGGGGGGGGGGGGCCAAGAGTAGTTTGTGGGTGAAGAGACATCAAACAACTTTGGGTAAATGTAAAGCTTTCTCACAAAATGACTTTCAAGTTCAAAATCGCTCAATTTAATTTTTGACGGCACCTTTTCAAAGAAACCAACAAAATTACTGCATGTCAATATATGGTTTGTAGTGTGTATGGTCTTTGGTAAATTTTTCTCTTCAGTCTGCATCCACTTGCTACACAGTTAGGAACTAATGCGATACTGGCACGTGATGAAGTTTATTCAGTCACTCTTGAAATAAAAGTTTGATCCATTTCAAGATAGTGAAGATGAGCATTGAGGAGAGAGAATGTAAGATAATTAGGATTAGATCTCTAATTAGTGAAGCCCAAAGTCATTTCAACTTGACAGTCATTCTGGTTTTGTTTTGATATCGTGGTTGTGTTAACAGCTGTGAAATTAGCCAAGAAGCCAGTGAGGTCCAGGAGAGGTAGACAGGCCTCAAACACATCTCAGGGAAACACTACGACACCTAGTGAGGCAGCTGTGGAAGAGAAGGTAAGAAAGGATAGAGAATGGTACCGACATTCAATGGCTTACATGTATGTTGGTAGAGATCCAAGAGTCATGGAGTGCTATGTAACTCCTGCAACATCAGATGGATGTTCCCATGGCAACAGTACAACACCTACAAATCGACTGTGAAAGGTATTCTGTGTAATTTTGTTTTTGATAGATTGTATGTTGGTAGCAGTTCTCAGGACTTTGAAACCAATCAAATTTTGTGTGCCTTTCTGAAAAAGGATCTAGTAGAGTAGTTTTGGGATGAAGGTGTTATTTGATTATGATCATGAATTGCTGGACTATCACCTCTCCCTATGCCTGCAGGAGGCTGGCTGAAAACTTCAATATCTCTTCACATCTTGGTAAGAGAAAAATAGGTAAAAGAAGAAAAAAATATCCCTGACTTCAGACAATTTTTTTTTTTTTCTGATTTAGATGCATGTAACACCCAAGTACCTATCATATGTTGATGTGTGAATGTGAGCAGCCCGGAATTGATTTAAAAAAAAATACTTTTAATATGAAAAACAAAAACAAATAAGGAATACCCATTATGTCTTGTCAGGTAGTATAGGCAAGACTTTCAGTAGAAATGAAAGTAGTGATTTAGGAGTGAGGGTTTTTGGAGCATACCTTGCCTCCACTTTATCATTATCTTGTTCCCTCTCACAAACTATCAAACCCCCCCCCCCCCCCAAACCCAACAGGCACAGCTGGAGAGGCATCTACCACCGAGTTCTCCTCCACAGGTTGTGCCTGGTGACGCCGTCACTACTGAGAACATACAGGTTGCCACACCTAGCAACGACACCAGCCCCACACCAGCCCTCGACCAGGATGGCTTTCAGGAAGACGAGGTGAAGGAGGACAGCACCAAGGTGGACATTGCAGGGAAAGATGTCCTCGACCAGGTTGTGGAGAAAACTGTCCAGAAGGAGGCTGATACGACCACAGCGTCCGTCTATCGGTGAGCCACCATTTTCTTCCTTTCCCTTTAACTCTTTATGTGCCACGGTGGAAACCCCCTGTGTGCCACGTTATTCTGAGACACGAAGGTAGTCATGCTTTGAGAAAGAATTCTGTTTTTCCAATTTGTATAACTTCTACAAATTTCTGTTAAGCTGGACATAATAGTGAGCAAAGTTAAAGAGGAATGCCAAAGTTTGCTTCTATATACAATGTATAACAATTCTATTTCCATTTTTTCTTTTGAATTACCAGTTGCTACATTACTGTAAAGGCATGACTTTTGCACATAAAATAGTGACAGAAACTTAGAATATACACGCAAATCTACTGTAGTTGGGAACACCGCTTGATAGTCAATCACCACATAGAATGCAAGCCGTATGTGAAAGGAACAAAAGCGCAAGAAACTCCTTGATTGTACCGCGGGATTAGCGATTTATCGATCGGTTTTGTCGGCTTTGTTTGTTGAGCAGAATATGCGAAGTTGGCACGCCGTCGACTGAGCTGAACGTGCGAACGTGGCACATAAAGAGTTAATTTGTTTCTCCTAAACTTTCTGGTAGGATTGTGTAGGCTTGGTGTTCTATCCTCGGGGTCTGATACCGCACATTGTAACTCTTCCTTGGAGGCTTTCCTTGTATGCGACTTTAGGTTGATTCATGATACAGATGAGAAGGCATTCATTTAAGCAGAAAACTTTCTACTACAACCCTAAAATACATATTGTTGACCCCAAGGAAGTAAGATTTCAAGTAGGTGGAAGTAAACAAAGACTGGAGGTAATAAATGTCATTGAACACAATCAGTAATGTCTATAAATATCAGACAACACCAAAATATTTGTGTATCATTTGCCAGGTGCAATTGCAGGTAGAAGTTCACTTGTGGGGAGGGAGTCTTATTTGATGTAAAAAGGACATACACATACTAGTATTCTTTATGTGTTTTTTAATCGCTTGATTCTAAGCTTTAAATCGATATATAATTGGCTTGTTTCACTGTAAGGAAAATGTACAAAAAATCAATTGAAAGTTAGAAAACTGTGTAGGTTATGCTCAAGTCAGCTTTACGCACATTCTCTTTCTTTTATCTCTGACTTTAAACGGTTAATGTAATGATGCACCACATACTGTAAATTGAGGAATTTTCGCGTGCATTTTAATTTCGCAAATTTCGCGAGCGCCAAAATTCGCGAAATTAAAATGCACGCGAAAGCTTTTGTCTACACTACATGCATTGAATGCCAGTAGCAATTCACGAAAATTTCAAGCCACGAAAAAGGCTGTCGGCTCCAATTTGCGAAAATTTCATGCCGCGAATATATCATGTTTTACAGTACTCATTGTACAAAGTATTACTCATATTGACCTCTTCACTGATGACAACATAATCCGTTTGTGATTCAGGAGGCCTAGTGATACCAAGCCGTCCCCGAGGAGGTTAGCGAGTGTGACCGACGAGGATCTCGATAGATTTTTGGAAGAACATGACGACGACGACCTCGACAGCCAGCCTGCAGTTGCCATGGCGACGCAGGACGATGATGACGACAACCTCCTCGATGAGCTGGATGATTTCCTTAACAGCTGATGATGGCAAAATCATCCCCTCCCCCCCCCCCCCCCCCCCCAATGGAAACCTCATATCTCGAATGTACTCCCTACCACATTGTTCATCATATGCCTTGCAAGTACATGTATATAGTCATATTGACTGGTGCAACAGTATCTTTGTATTTCAGGATGACTATAATATGTGTGCTGGAGATATAATGCACTCGGTCATTACAAGATGACTTTCTTAACATGTGATTGTTCAGCAGTATTAATCCCGGAAATAATTTTAGAGGGTAATTTCTGTTGTGTATTCATATCCAAGGAAACACCATTTGCAGATATTGCTATTAGATTATGTGAGTATGCAAGAGGCAAGAAAAGGAAAAAAAAAAATGCATTTGGAAGTTGTCAGTGCCAGATTTTTTCAAATCTTTTTGAATTCAAAATTTAATTTTGAATTATAGAATTTTCGTGCAAGGTTTGTTTTGAAGGTGGAACTTATTAAGCTCTTGTCATTCCATGCTGTGTAAAGAATTCATAAACGTGTTGGAAAGTTTAATTATGACATTGAGGTGTAGTGATGATGGTAATCATTTCTGTGTTAATGATTTCTGTGCTTACGTTGCCTATCCATTTTATTTTCTTGTTTTTGTTTTGTGTTTTGCTTGATATTGCTTAGCCAGGAATCTGTCTCTTTTGACAAATTTCATGTCTGCTTGGCATGTGCTTAATTTCAACTCCATCAGAAGTGTTCTTACTTTCTTCTATCTTTCCAGAATCCAGTGTAATCATTAGTTTGCATCAGGTTTCACAATGAATTTGTATTTGAGGCCAAGCCTCACCCCCCCCCCCCCCAAAAAAAAAGGAAAAAAAAATCTCCAACATACTCCAAAAACAAAAATGAACAATTCAGAACCCAAAGCTGACTTTTCAAGCAGAAGATTTTGCATATCTGTTTTAGCTTTATACCTGTAGCATGGAAAGGTAGAAATATGGAGGAGAGTGTTACCATGAGATGCATATTGCTTCTTCTTCTCTTTGTCAAACCCTAGCAGACAGATGATCATGCCTCTGCTGGCAACTGGTTTTCTATCGCAAGTTGATTTTAAAAAAAAAAAGTTTCACTGAGAGATAATAGTGAAAAAAGTAAAATATCTGAATGTGCAAGAACCTTTCTGAGAGCTGCAATATCTCTTCATGTCTGAAATACAAATGTAAGAGAATATTTAAAAATCTCTCTGAATTGGGAAGTATTTTACCCAGAGAGATGAATGTAACATAAGGTCATCTCTGCAATTGCTCCTTGGAATCTTGCTGATTTGGATGGGGGACTGTTGGCAGACTAGGAAATTGCTTTCAGAAGCTTGCCATATGGTGCTCCCAGTCATTGTAGCGGGATTACACTGGGTCATCATGAAACAGCGTATGTGTCTAGACAGCAGCCTGGAAGTAAGGCTGTTAACATAAATTATTTGTATTGCCCGCAAAAGAAAAAAAAATGCGATGAATTGAACTAAACTGAACTGAATTCAGGATTTCATTCTTGAGATATGACCAACATGTATTTTATGTACCTCAAGAAAGTTTGACCCAGATTCAACTGCTGTGGCTACAAGAAATGGCATCAATGGTTTATTTCCATTTGTGATTAAAATGGAGGGAGTTGCAATTTCATTCTAGCAATGGTTTCTTTGGATGGAAATAATTTCACATGTCACAAATTAACAAGAAAATGCATGTTTCAGTACGGCTGCATAGTCATACAAGCTGCAAGCTCAGGTTTTTACGTTAATGATGTATGTCTTTGATTTACTGCTATACCAGATACACATTGCCCCTTATTATTTTGCTCTCATGTACATAATGTATGCATAAAGTTCATTGATACGTACAAGGTTATAGTGCTGCTTACTTCTCTTGCAGTTATGCAACCATGCATTACCATCTGCTCTTGTATGCATGAGTATCAAGTCTGTACCACTTGGGCAATGTCAAAAGCTGTCAGTGTTTCCAAGACGACTTTGAAAGATGATTTGACATATATTGATTTAAAAAAAAAATGTTCATTCTGTCACCAAGCACACACATTACTCAGAAGACCAAATGTCCATGTCTATATGAAACCGTACCTCGTTGCCTGAACACATGTAGAAAATGAAATCTGATTGGCAGTGATTTGTCGGCTCCGTGTCGTTTGGATTTCAAATCAGGTCGATCTGATATAGAGTACTATTTCCTCTCTGCTTGTGTATTCTGATACTCGTTGGGTGTGCAAGTATAACTTATTTCTCACTGTATGTACAATTGTATGACAGCATTGCCTTTTAATTTTGACCGTGAATTATCAATTTTAAGCCATGAATCTGGAAGTTGATGGGGGTGATATGAATTGATGCAGGTAAACTTGCTCTGGTCCGGTTCACCTGACTTTTGTGGGAGTTTGAAGAAAGTTGTGAGCAAACTATTAAAGGAGCAGTTACTCACTGATGCTGCAGCTGAAGCTTTTTTGAGCTTTCTCTTTTGTATTGCACCAGCCAATTCCCCAAAACAGAACAAAGCAAAACAAAACAAATGTTGGTACTGATCCAGAAATTTGTACGCACACTGTCGAACAGAAACAACTCTAGCATCACCTTTCCTCAAGAAAAAAAAAGCAAAACAAAACAGAAGCCCCCCCCCCCCCCCAAAAAAAAAAAAAATACAACAACAACAAAACGAGGGAGGGAGAGGGAGAGAGAAAAAGAATTACTGTAAAACATGATATATTCGCGGCATGAATTTTTCGCGAATTGGAGCCGACGGCCTTTTTTGTGGCATGAAATTTTCGCGAACTGCCACTGGCATTCAGTGCATATAGTATACAAAAGAACTTTCGCGTGCATTTTAATTTCGCGAATCTTCACGCTCGCGAAATTCGCGAAATTAAAATGCACGCGAACATTTCTCGTTTTACAGTATACAGTTTACAGTGTATTAGGATTCAAGGATTGTGATAGATGTTGCAATCATGTTTGATACTTGCTCCAATGGATTCATCAGTGTTTCACATCATTTCTGTACTTTCACTGTTTTTGTGACTGTTGATGATTCATGGACTTGGCTGTACCATTCCAGGTGTTCATATTGGCATGGACCATTAATAGAGTTAAGAGACAAATCTGTAGGTGTTTTCGTTGGAATGCATCATTAATTTCTTCACAGCGTAATGGAGACTCGTAGAGATTAATAAGAAGTGCAGTGCCTATACAACAGTTCCTTTATACTTGTGTGAGGTTTGTTCGTTGTTATACTATGGATATGTGATATCAAAGTCTGTTCTTATGAGAGGGAGGTTCACTTTAATTACACTGTGTACTTTGTTTATACATGATGCAAAATATTGATAGCAAACACATGCAAAAAAAAAAAAAAAAGAAAATCTTAGTTTGTTGTCTGTTTTTTTGACTTTGGGCATATTTCTGTGTCTTTTATCGTTACTGTGCTAATATTGACACTTTATGTCAATTGTAAATGTATAGAGATTACCCAGTGCACCTCACCCCTATTCATTGTGTCACCTTGATCTTCTGGTG
This sequence comes from Diadema antillarum, assembly GCF_040938485.1. Lineage (NCBI taxonomy): Eukaryota > Metazoa > Echinodermata > Echinoidea > Diadematoida > Diadematidae > Diadema > Diadema antillarum. Next base: position 306,686 of record NW_027272107.1, on the reverse strand, counting down.
ACTTAAGCACATTATTACACATGAGTTGACTTGCTAGTGTACATCTACGTCAAGTTTGGATAGATGACTGAATGCTGATCAGAATGCACCACTGGGCAAGTTATTCTTAGTGCCTGGACATGCAAAGGGTTAAATACATCTGTTTCTTTTTGTGTAATGCAAGTACAGTGGTTTTCTTATTGAAGGTTGTGTTTCATGGATCTGTACAGTACAAATGTCTAGATGGTGTCCACACCACGGTATCATGCAAATTGAGTGTCACTGTAAGTGATATGAAATAGTTGCACAGTGTTGTGAGGAAATACACATTTTTATTGGGAAAACTCCTACATGTACAACTGTTCTCCTCGTGTATTTTGTCATTGTGTGACCATCACTTTCATTATGATATTTCATAGACCTACTATGGATGTTTGGACGTCTAGTGGAAGAAAAAAAATTGTACAAATAAGCATAGATTTGGTTGTGTACAGTACTCTCCGCATAATCGGGTAGGCTCGTGTTTCTTACCCTATTAAGCGGAGTACCGGATTAACAGCAGAACAGGTCTCATTCACAATTGACACACACAATGTGTATTTATATGTATTGTACACTGTACAGCTGTATGCTTAACAAGCGTGTGTGCACGGCACATTATACATACTGTACACTTGCTCAGTCATGAGCAATAATTCTCTTTACACTCTTTTTATGGACAAATATGTCTTCAGAAAACTTTTTCATTTGACTATAGACTCCTCTCCTAGTACACAGGCGTTTTCCAAAATGAACACGTCTCTTTGCGTGCACTAGTCAAGTAGAACGTCGGGTTATTTTTTCGAGAAGTGACAGGGAAAAAGCAAAATCATGGAGCTGGTGCATGGCGTGATTTTCGTTGCAAGCTTCTCGTATTGTGAATGTTATTGCGGAGCAAGGGAGGAGCACACGTGTGTTCAACTCCTGTCTGTCTATGCAATTGTGTGTGCCAACTACATGACGTGTAATGTTTGTTTTCGTGTGGCAATTCAGTACGTGCACTTATGTTTTCATGTTTACTCCCCAAATGATCGGTCTTCTTTGCAAATTGAGCAGAGAATGTGATTAGCTGAGAGGAAAATTTGACATGAATGATTTCTTGCAGTGTTACATCTGCGATAAAATATGGGTAGAAATTAGGTAAGAAGAAAATTATTTACCCATTTATGCGGAGAGGCAACCCGATTATCAGGTAATTTTAATGTGCATTGGAACTGACTCTGACATTACTGCAATGTACCCAATTAAACGGATACCCGTTTAAGCGATACCCGATTACGCGGAGAGTACTGTATTCATACTTAGATCATGTGATTTTAGCAAAAGAGAATGTGCGGTGTCCATGGGTAATGTCATCTTAAGTCTAAAAAAGAACAGAAAGAATCAAAGGCAAATGGGGAGAAGTGATGTGGTAAGGAAGCAAGAGAGAAAGAGACAGACAGACAGACAAACAGACAGACAGAGAGGGAAAGAAAAAGACATTGATTTCGTATACATCTGCATTCAGAAGTAATGTAAGATGAGAATGTTACTTTCCTACACAAAGTCATGCAGTTTGTAGGGGCTGTAGAACTGCTGTGAAGGGGGGGGGGGTCAAGAATTGATTTACAACTGTATTTGCATGAGTGTGTGTGTGTGTGTGTGTGTGTGTGTCTGTCTGGCTGTCTGTCTGGCTGTCTGTCTGTCTGTGAAATTGCCACCGTGGCTGTTGCAGCAGATCTTTAAGTGGGCTGAGATACATTTACACAGGTACTGACCTTTGCTGCATGTTCTGTATAATGTCACAATACATTTCAATCATCAAACTTGAAACAATGGAAATGTTTAGCAGAAGAGCTGCGAAATATCATTCTATTGAGCGCCCAAAAGAGAACCCTTTGATCTTCAGTAGATTCTGGTCCGCTGTGTTCAAATATGGTGGAAGTTTTGACTGTTGTAAAGGGACAGGGCGGGTACTAGAATATTATAATTCCCCCAATTTAATGAAACAAATAGCTGGCAGAAAATATCGTGCATTAGCCATTATGATCACGTTCTGAATAACCTTCAAAGTGCTCGATAGATACTTTAGCAACCGATTCTTTGCCCTCAAAACAATATAAGCAACAAGAAAAACGATATGAAAATAAAGTACTACAGTTTAGAGTGCAAGTTTATCACTATCACTGGCAAGGTTAGTGTTTAGGACTCCTCACCTTGGCCTTAAAAGTCATCCCAGGTATTCTATTCATGGATTTCACCTCAACTTGACGTACCGGGTATTTGATCTCTACAAAGGCTATATAGGCCTACCTGGACAACTCGTCTAAAATATCCAATGATACGTTGCACCCGGCGTCCACGCCTACTTGAACACCCCTCATACAGCCCACGCTTCCAGTCAAGCGCTCTTGACAGAGTGAGCGGGGAGCAAGCAACAATGCTGGTAGTAATTGATTTTACTGTGTTTTGTTTTTAATTCAATTAACAAAATCAATTAAAGAGGATAAAAAACGGCTTTAGTTTAGCTGCGTGCAAAACCACAGTTTGAAGTGCGGTAGAAAGTGAAATCGGGCTCACAAATCAAAACAATGAGAGTTCGTCACAAGAATTTACCTTGACATAAACGAAAGAGAGAGAGAGAGAAAAAAAATATTCATTTTTAAGTTTAATAATTATGAAGGACAAGTTTTCTCGATTTCTGATCAGTTACTGTCGCAATCACCGTAGTGAAAGACGCGATTTTGATTAACCTTCCATCTATCATCAGCTATCTACAGTAAGATATTCTTGGGTGTGATACACGCGGTCAAGAGCTGATAATCTTCTCTCAACCTGGTAGCCATGTTAGCCAAAATTGTCGAGGTCTTAATTTTGGCCTCTGTGATCATCAGTGCTACAGCTACAGGTAGGTGACCTTGGTATATCCTTGGGTGTTGTCAAAAAAAAACTCATCCTTCTGTTTAGGCCTTTCATTCTTTCTGTTTCATTTTGTTGTAATGATTTGTGCCCCTCCCTAATCATTCTTGCCTTACAATCAGCATGCACATAGGTCCGACGTCTGTCAGGTGTCTGCCCTTAATCTAAAGGGACTGTACAGTACTGGTTGAGATGAGGATTCAGGTTTATAACTTTTTTTTTTTTTGGTGTGAGATAATGAGAAACTTCTTATGAAATATGAACGAGCATGTAATTTCAAAAAGGATTCAACGTTTATTTGATGAAAATTGGTTTTCAAATGGCTGAGATATCAAAAAGCGATAATAACAAAATGCGACAGGCCACGACTATTATTAGGATCTCTTTGTTTCACCTTGTTTTTGGATATCTCATTCATTTCACAACCGATTTTCGTCAAATAAACTTTCAATTTCGCTTACTATTGTATGCTCTTTGACATCTCATAGAGTGGTTTCTCAATATCTCGCAAAACGTTAAAAGCCGAATTCTCACCTCCACCAATATTGTACACTCACTTTAGATCTCCCATTGATTCTCTCTTTCATCGTACGTTGTACTACTGCAACACTTGCCTACTACATCTGTGTACAGTATGTCATAATATAACCCATCAGATATTAAAGGACAAGTCCACCTTCATAAATTATACATAAGGATTGAGAGAATGCAGCCATATTAGTAAAACACATCAGTGAAAGTTTGAGGAAAATTGGACAATCCGTTCAAAAGTTACGAATATTTTAAGTATCTGCGCAGTCACTGCTGGAAGAGAAGACTACTACAGTGTATGATGTCACATGCGTACAGCTATATAGGGAAAATAAGAAGAGAATTTCACAAAACTTTACTTTTTGAATAAAGTGCACATTTCTTCGACTTGCTACTGACATAGTATGTTAGAGATAACATTCCCCCTGCCTCCTGAAAGAGAGAAGTCGAGTGTTCTTTTGTTATGCGAGAAAAATGGAAATATGTTGAATTTTCTTTATTCTTTCTTTATATCGTTGTACTCATGTGACATCACAAGCTATAGTAGTCTTTTCATCCAGCCGTGACTGAGCAGAAACTTCAAAAATTCATAACTTTTTAACGGATTGTCCGATTTTTCTCAAACTCTCACTGATGTGTTCTACTAATATTGCTGCATTCACTCAACCCACATGTCTATGAAGGTGAACTTGTCCTTTAATTTCATTGTATGGATTTTTTTTTTTCAATGTTTTTTTGTTTGTTTGCCCGGATTCTTCCCCTCAGATATACCCAGGTTGTTTTTGTTTTGTTTTTTGTTTTGTTTGCCTTTGTTTTGTTTTTTGTTTTTTGTTTTTTTGGCCTGGGAGTTTGAACAGGAGCTATAAACTTGAACATTTTGTGAACTGTGCGTTGAATGATCATACCAATGATATTGCGCATTAGACTGCCCGTTGAATGCATGGTGCGTGGTTAAAAGCCAGAATCAATATTTTGTTACACACACTCACACTGTAACTCGGTAATGTCTGTTACTTTACTCAAAGTGATAACTTTGATTATCTTACAACTTTTCTTTCTTTTTATTTTCTTGGTAAGTGCAGTATTGTTTAATTTTTATGATTGCTTAAAATGGAATTAATGTGTGAGTGTGTTCCCACGAAAGGCCTTTATTTTTATTTTTCGAGTTTGGGTGCTTATTAAAGACATTAAAAATTCTTAGATAAGTTGAGTAATGAAATTGCATTTTTTTCAATAGATTGTTATTGGATGTTCACTCATCATTTAAGAATATCATGTAAATGGTTGTATCTTTGAAATAAAATATAATAACTGGATTTAATGTATAGCATTTGATGAGTATTATATAACGCTCTTTTCACTTATTGTGAAAAGTTCAGAATGACATCAATAAAACATTATGTTTGTAAAAAATAATAGTCGCAATTCAGACAACGTCCGTCACGACGTACTTCATACTTCATCTCAAGAGAATTGTCCCAGCTTGAAAAAAGAAAGAGGGCATTTCTAACAAAGACCTCGTCACGTGATCGAGCACCACGGCTTTATGCTATACAAACAAAATGGTTAACATCTTTGAATGATGTTAACCATTTTGTTCTCAAAATCTAATCCACTACTCACAAAAATCAAATTTTGAGAAAAGAAAATCATATTATGATGCAATAATTTACACATGAACCCCCCCCCCCAAAAAAAAAAAAACCCACCTATTATCTCGCCACCACTTTGATACATACATCACGCCGATATATTGGCAAAATATCGACATCGACGTTTAAAGGACAAACTCTGCCACGTATAGACTGTTTCACCTGATTTCTATCCGTTGACAGCTGGTGGATACATATAATATCTCCTCTTCCAAATTAGCAAGGTAGAATATGATGACGGAAAATAATGGCATACAAAAAACCCTCAGGGAATGCTGGCATCCAATTCAGTAAGTTTTGGTATTCTGTTATTGTTGATATCAGAACACTTCATTGGCCCGATAATTGTTAATTAAAACACATTGCCGATTTGTCAAGTATTGGTTGAAACTGTGATTTGAAAGGATTTTGAGTGTTTTCATCTCTTCTTTTCTTTTGTCATCATTATTTTAACCCTGTTGCTCCATCAGTAAAACAAAAACATAACAATGTTTTTTTTTTTCCATCGTCACTCCTTAAAGTTATGAATCATAATCATTTCTCTGCTATCATGACTTTGACACCCTCCAAGGTATGGGCCCATGCCCGCCTCCTGATGGATTCGAAGTGGATTGGCAGGCCGCATACGACTGTATTCTCCCCTACTCGGACATCCCCGACGACCTCGAACCGTTGTACGAATTCTCCCCTTTCCTCACCGTAGCTAATGTTATCGACGCCGTCGGCGCCGCCTTGACGGCCGGCACCAAAGCGGAGGGGCTCGCACAGCTCTGCGTGAAGATCGCCTCGCGCCTCCCCGTCGAGCAAAACGGCGCTTTTCCTCTTGAAGCCGTGTGCAACCCGATCCTGTCCGCTGCCAGAGAAGGCACGGTATTGGATGTTGAAGACGTCTGTCTCAACATCGTGGAAACCATTGATACTTTTTCGAATCCTAGTACGCCACCAGTGTTCACTGAAGGATACACAGACTCTTCCTCTTCCCGCGCATACGAGGAGGTGGGGATGCCCACCTACCCATGGGAACGGTGGGAGTCATCCTCGGCGCCTAATGCCGGCGGTTTCGACGATTTCCGTTACTTCGACTTTCTCTCGCTTCTTCAAAATGTCGATCACGTCTTCTATTCTTACGATACTCGCTCTACATTCTGTAGTGTTCTCGGGAAAGAGGTCGAGTCTAGTCCTACCCTCCTGGGGCTGGTCAAGGACTACAGCAAATCAATTGTCAAAGAACTGATTCCCCTCGGCCTCGAAATATGCGAAAATTTCGATGGCTTCGCTATTTTCCTCGAAAACTTTGGTGGACTACCGTCATGGGATTTGGAATACTTCGTTAACGAAACGGCCAGACTTGCGGCTATCGCGACAGGTTTTACCGGGACACAAGAGCTCTGTCTTGCCTTGGAGCTGGCGCAGGACACCGTCGACATCGATTTCTTGGCAAGCGACATTACCGACAGCCTGTTCGACATCCTTACAGATGAGGAAAGGTGCTCCGTTGTGTTGACTGAATCAATGCAGGCCTTGGTGAAGAATTGGACCCACTACACGTACGAAGAATTCTTGGTAGAGTTCCAAGCGTCTACTGGTTTTCACACTCCTGGCGATTTGTGCCAATACACGGCAACGTCATTCAGTGTAAGAGGTTAGTGTATGATAGGTATAATAAGACACTCAGTGTATGTATGTCATTATTGTGAAATGCTTGTCTAAGATATGAGTGAGTTTAAGTAATATTGTATTGGATGCGCACAGAGTGAATTGGAACATAATTATCTGGGCGGGCGAAAAAGTGTGTGTGTGTGTCTGGGGGGGGGGGGGATGGGGAGGGGGGCTCACCCTCCCCCCACTTCTTCTGCATATACCAATACATATTAGGGTATAACCACTTGGATCCCTCTTGGCATTAGAAAAGAAAAGACCAACAAAAACTATGTCCCACTTTTAAAAACGCAGCGCCGGCCATGCATAGTTCCCTATCTTAGTGATAAAGAATGTATGGTTGTTATAGGTCGTATAACTTGAAATAAATTAGAGGAATCACCCTCTTTTGTGTCACAGCAATGTTTCCAAAAATCTGTTTCAATATTATCCCCATTGTAAAATGAACACCCTCTCTAATAAAAGGAAGAAGATATTTTCTTTCCTTTAAATAATCCTTACAAAAAATTGTTTTGTAATGTGTCATTTCATCATTCTTTTTCTTTGACCTTTCATCAATCGAATCAGACGACGTCGATTCTCTTCAAGTGCGACTTCGAGGTGGAACGACAGTCGAGGAGGGTCGGGTGGAAGTACTGTATGCCGGAGAGTGGGGGACTGTCTGCGACGACGATTTCGGTGACGACGACGCGAAAGTGGTGTGCCATATGCTGGGATATCGCGGTCCGGCGACTGCCCAAGCGCGGGCGAGTTACGGCAGTGGCACTGGCGACATCGTTCTCGACAACGTGGACTGCCTGGGAGTGGAGTTTAACATCGGCCAGTGCGGGCACAACGGTTTTGAAATCCACAACTGTAACCACGATGAGGATGTGGGTGTGAGATGTAGCACAGGAGGTTAGTACTGTGCTGCTATTTGCAATGTGCCTGCATTTTAGATTGTCCAGAGCTTGTGCATGAGAATAAATTATGCTTCTGACCTTTTACCTTTTACAGCGCCACCTGGGCAGGAGCTTCTTGAGGTTCGACTCGTGGGTGGCGATAAAGGCGCCGAAGGCCGAGTCGAGGTTCTTCATGACGGAGTTTGGGGGACCGTCTGTGATGATGATTGGGATCGTCAAGACGCCGAAGTGGTGTGTCGCATGTTGGGCTTTGAGGGCGCCCTGACGCCACCGTGTTGCGCCGCCTACGGCGAGGGATCCGGTTCAATTGTATTGGATAACGTTGAATGCACCGGCGAGGAGGTGAACTTGGCAGAGTGCCAACACAATGGATATGGAGAACATAACTGTGGACACGGTGAAGACGCCAGTGTGCAATGCGTCCAGTCGACTACACGTATGTCTTTGTCGTTTTACGCTCATCGTAGCATGACGACATGACAACAACACCAGATCACATGATCGAAATAATCGTATACATCTAAAGTGCTGATTCTAAGAAACTCGATAGAGTGTGAATTTATGACTTCACAATTGTTATTCCATAATTCATGCTTATAAGATGTGTCTTCGAATGTTTTTTACATCCAAGTGATGTTTTATTTGGTACTCATGAGTGCTTCAAGAATGTTATATGATGAGTGTCTTCGAATGTGACATTATAAAAGAACTAGGGAACAAGAATGATTGAATTGAAAAGAAAAAAAAAGATGTCAGTAGAGACAGTAGGCCTTATCAAATAGGAGAATTACTGAGAATCTTTTTAACTTCTTTGTTGTCACTTGCGTGGATACAAAATCAAGTTTGGTTAACTTACGTCGCAAAAGTCTGCATTCAACGTGGAACCGTCTTGTGGAGCCTCAACGGCTTCCTAGGCAAATTGGATGTTTGCGTAGTTGTTGTAGAGATATTAGGTCAAATCTCGTATTAGAGTAGAATACCCGCATTTACACGAATGAATTATGACGAAAGTGTGACCAAGCGAAGAAATCACAAAAGCAACAACCAGTGTTTGTGCTCAAGACTTTATGAGCTCAATTTGTCTGAACACGTTATTCAAAATAATCATATCGCAGCCACAATATGGTTTGCCAAAGATTCTTACCTAATAGTGACAAAACTGATTTTTTTTTGTTTTTTGTTTTGCTATTGTTTGTTACAGCTCCCCGCTTTGAAGAACTTGAAGTACGACTCGTCGGCAGTGGCAGCGACTACGAAGGCCGAGTCGAGGTGTTATACAATGGGGAATGGGGGACTGTCTGTGACGACCTCTTTGAGCAAGAGGACGCCGACGTGGTGTGTCGAATGTTGGGCTTTGAGGGCGCTATCAGGGCAAGGTGTTGCGCCCCCTACGGCGAGGGATCTGACCCAATTTGGCTGGACAACGTCGAATGTGCAGGCGCGGAGAGTAACTTGGCAGAATGCCAACACAATGACTTCGGCAATCATAACTGTGGACACAGTGAAGACGTTGGTGTGGAATGCATTCAGCCAAGTACCCGTATGTCTTACCTTTCTCTTCATAGTGCTAATGTATTATGCAAATGTGAATGTACAAAATAAAACACATGCATAGGCTTACAACCGTGCATTATACATAGATTATACAAAAATATATAATGATCATCGTGTATATCCATATCTTATGTATGCGTGTGATAGCGTTTGATGTATAATATGTAAATGTGCGTATGTGTATAATGTTTTCATTAATGGTATGAAGTGATTATACCTTTATCAACATGAGTGCACGTCTTTCTGACCAAACTATTCCCCCATGTATAACTTTTGTTCCGTCAAAAACTATGTTGTAATGAAACTGTAGAATGTAAACGATGATGTGCCAATGCAATCAGTTTGTCAGAATCATAAAAAAGTGTAGAATTGATATCCCTCGTAATACTCTCGTATAGTCCTCACTCCTGCCACTTCGAACTTCTGGACCCGAAAAATATGTCTTCAGCCTTCACACGCCCAACCTGTATCTGCTAATTTTACGCAAGCAAAGCACGGCGTAAGATGGAAATAATCGTCTTAAAGTACAACTTACAAATACGTCGGAATTGTGACAAGCCCAGAAACGGAAGAAAAGGAAGAGAAGAAGAAATTAAAAAAAAAGTTAAATGTACTTGCACCTTTATCATTTATGATTGTTTCCCTTTTCATAAGAAGTGCATGCATAGTTGTATTTGAAGTGAGAGCAACTTTTAAAACGGCAAATGTTTGAAATTGATAAGTCTCAATCATTTTGGCTGTAGCTTCTACCTGCGATGAACTTGAAGTGCGGCTTGTCGGTGGCGATAACGACGCCGAAGGCCGAGTCGAGGTTCTTCATGACGGAGTTTGGGGGACCGTCTGTGATGATGATTGGGATCGTCAAGACGCCGAAGTGGTGTGTCGCATGTTGGGCTTTGAGGGCGCCCTGACGCCACCGTGTTGCGCCGCCTACGGCGAGGGATCCGGCTCAATTCTACTTGATAACGTTGAATGCACAGGCGAGGAGGTGAACTTGGCAGAGTGCCAACACAATGGATATGGAGATCATAACTGTGGACACGGTGAAGACGCCAGTGTACAGTGTACACGAACAGCGCCAAGTACGTCATAATCTAGTTACCCAATTAGAGGACTCTGCTCCAGTATAGTTTGTCTTTGAATTATGATTTTATAACAGAATCCCTCTCACGTGCAATCGATGAGAATAATCATTTCCGTTACCTTTTCAATGGACATTGTTTGTCCTACGAGGTCGAGCATTTCAATATGAAGAGGGAAATCCTCCATTTTCATGACTAATAAATTTGTAACTGGGCATTGAGAGATGTTTCCTTTGCTCGTTTCATAGAGGCACGCCAGTTGCTGAAATACAGTTCCTCGAAACTTAATATTTGATTTGTATGATTGGCAACGGCAACAGAATAAGATGTTGAGAGCTACGTATACAGGTAATAATGCAATGTTGTTATAATGTATATTGACCATTACATATTTATCATGTATATATAATTTTATATATATATATATATATATATATATATATATATATATATAATTATATATAGGCATGTGTGTGTGTGTGTGTATGTGTGTGTGCGTGTATGTTATATGTTATGTTAAGGAATTTCTAGTCCACGTTTTGGTACAATATAAACAGATAGAACCGTAACTCAAGAAATGCACCATGCTGTCAAGACCAACAGTTTATTTGAAGAACACACAAATAATATATATTCAAATTTGCTTCAAAATCGTTCTAAAATTGCTTTGTAGATCCTCTCGACGTACTCGAAGTGAGACTTGTCGGTAGTTCATGTAACACCGAAGGCCGAGTCGAGGTGCGTTACAACGGAGAGTGGGGAACCGTCTGCGACGACGACTGGGACCTCATCGACGCGGAAGTGGTGTGTCGGATGCTGGGATTCGAAGGCGCCTCGGAGGCCATGTGCTGCGCCGCCTTCGGTGAGGGATCCGGTCCCATTCTTCTCGACAACGTCGAATGCTCCGGCTCGGAAAACAGCTTGGCGGAGTGTCGACACAACGGTTTCGGCGAAAATAACTGCTTGCATGGAGAGGACGCTTCGGTGCGATGCATCGAAGAAAGTACGCCTGCTCCATGTTAACACTGTGGTCAAGATTACACTCATCCCGTTATCATTGGGGAGCTTTAGATATGCGACGCGGACGTTTGAGACGACGATTGCGTTCGCCGTTCTTCTCTCTCCCCAGTCTCTCTGCGTCATGTTGCAAAGTAGCTGCATTGGACTACGCGAGGACGCAACGTATAAACATTAGAATGACACCCTCGTAGGATCAGTGCATGAAGTAGCTCTCTGCGTTGCGAATTGAGCAGACGTAAAAAATAGCCCAGAAAGCGTAGTGAAAATTCACACAAAGCGAGCTATAATTACATCGCTTGGGGTGAGCAATTTTGCGCATGCTCAGAACAATTTTTTTTTCTCTCTTTGAACATCCCCGTCGCGAAAATCTAAAGCTCCCTATTATTGGTGACAACTTCTCCGGTCTTATGTTCTCCAAGGACTTGGGGATATGGTTATGGTTGTGATGGAATTTTAAGTTTAATTTGCGCTGTGAGGATTAGGAATTTGCCTAGGGCAATGTTTATTTTGTGGATAGATGTCTGGCTTGGCGTGCATATATTTCATGGGAGCAATTGTCGCGGGAACAAGTTATGTCCTGAACCATTATAATTACCTCGAATATGGAGTTTATGTGTTTTGCAGGAGCTGGTTTGTGGATTTGTTTGTTGTTTGAAAAATAACTCAGGTAGTTCCGAACGGATTTGGCTAAAATTTTCAAGAAACGGTGATAATGACAGAAAAATACATGATTGAATCTTGACAGTGATCCGGATTGCCATGTGGATGCAGGACTTTTTCGAATCTCTTGAAGGATTCTTTATCATTGGGAAATACAGTGAGATTACATGTCATTGCCGTCACTCTTTTTGTACACTATAATCAATTTATATTACGTAATGGGAGTGTAGAACTGTAACACAGTGTGGAAATCACATAGAAATGAGCTGCTCGGTGGAGGTCTAAGCTCTCCGAGTAATTTTCTAGTTGACTATGGTCCGTTCACATCACGTAATTCAAAAAGTGCAGCACTGTGATTTCAACACTATAGCACCACCATCGATGTTTAAATCACGGACCACACATAGAGCTTTTACCCGAGTAGGCGGTTAGAAAGCCGACAAAGAAACCAAGCAAAACAAATTACGTCTATTGTTGAGATCTGGATAAGATTTCAAACCGTGAAAAAAAAGAATATAAAATCTTCTAATCTCAAAACATGAAATGACGATAGTGTTTAATTAATTTATCTTTAGATAGAATGACTATTTATGAGAACAATTTCAATCACGTCATTATATAAAGCAAAAGTCTCATACACACCTGTGCGCGCACACACTTCATCTAACACTTTTCTTTGTTTTCTTTTAAATGATTTATTGTTATCTAATTATTTGTAAGAATTGTTCTCTCAATAACTGAGAGACACGTTGTGCAACATAATCATTCAATGAAAATTGTACACTGTTTTATATAAAATTGGATGAAGGTAAGTTGAAATAATGTGTGATGATTCGAGAGGTGTTCTATTCACCCCAAAGAACAAAAACAGAGCTACCTGATATAACCTAGTATAATCTTGATTTCATGTCATTTGACATTGGTTCGTTTCATTTTGTTTGATATTGCTGTCTTGTATATTTTCTGAGGGTCTCATATCGAACAAGCTTTGCTTCTTAGTGGGACCCTCCATTTCCACCCCCTTCTTTAGTTAACTTGTATTATACGTTTTATGTATATAATTTTTTGAAGTTATCGTGAAAAAAAGCAAACATTTTCTTATTATTCTCTTTATTTTTCTTGACCTTTAATCGCAAATATCTCCATTTGGCAAACATGGACTTATCGGTTTTTACGAACAAACTCTTCAATTATTACAAATGTTTTTTTGCATATTATGTATTGTATAAGATGTCTTTATCTGCTACTCATTTTCAAAATGTACTTTGTTAAATCACATTCTGCGATTATTACAAATATCTTGTGCATATGCATTGTATAAGATTTCTTTGTTTATTTGATGGAAATAAAAAAATAAATTTGAATCTTGTAATCTTAAAACCTTTGAGGAATTTTCCTTTGACTCTTCATTCAGCGAGCGACAGCGACATCCGTCTCGTCGGCGGCTCGAACAGTTTGGAGGGCAGAGTGGAGGTGTTCCGCAACGGCTCCTGGGGAACGGTGTGTGATGACCTGTGGCGGCAGAGCGACGCGGATGTAGCCTGCAGGTCCCTGGGTTTCCAGGGGGCCGAGGGGTGGCCATGCTGTGCTCGGTTCGGCGAAGGCAGCGGCGATATTCACTTGGACAACGTGGAGTGCACCGGGGACGAATATAGCCTGGCCGAGTGCGAACAGAACGACATTGGTGACCATAACTGCAATCACTACGAGGACGCCGGAGTTGTCTGCTTTTAACATGCAGTATGAATCTGTGTAAAAGATGAAAATGATTAAAGGGATACAGTCGAAGGAAGTTAGTGCTTAAAGCCAAACAGTTTAAAGCTATTTGTAGGAGAGGACTTAACAAGTCAACAAGTGAGGTCAAAATGTGGAATGTGAGTACATACTAATTGAGGAATACTCATCACGAATAAGGTGATACCGTTGAAGAAAGTTTGTTGTTTTAGCCAAACAGTTTAAAGCTATATATTTCGTATGAAAGGACTTATAATAAACCAACGTTAAGAAGTCAAATCAGTAGCACAAAAATACATCAATAACTGTTAAGTATGAAAACATTATGAATCCAAGAATACTCAGCATGTAGTAAAGTTTACTGACCTGTTTTGATTGTACCTCTGTGGTGTGTCAGTGGAAAACGATTAAGAATCTTCTTATGAAAGATTACCCCTAAAACAGAGATTCTAAAAATATTGGGGTGCAGGTAGGCCCCAATAATGACATGCCCTTCGGGAAGAGTGGATGTGCCTGACACTGTTGGGGCTGTTCAAGAAATATTATGTTAATATATTGCTCATATTGCAATTCTTCTTTTTACTGTGAATATTGCTAAACTTATATAAATATCATTCACGTATAACAAGAACCTGATTATAATTTTCTCCATCTTTTCAAAAACAAACAAACAAACAAACAAACAAACAAACAAACAAACAAACAACATGGTTTAAGTGCCCAGTCGATTGGGATACGATTTCAAAAATAATCGGTGTTATGTTTGCAATTTTACCTACAATGTATGTGTAAGGAATTACACTGTATGTTAGAAATGAATATAAGCAATGCTCAACTTGTGGTAACTTGATGGTGATGGTAAAATATATTCGCGTCGAACAAGATCCGCTGTCTGTTTTTTTTTTTTATCTTAATTTCTACTGTTGCGAGGAATGTCCTGCTGTTAAAGCGTTTTGGGCTATATTGGCTGCTCATAATTTTTTTTTCAAGTTCCAGTGTCGTCTGTCCCATATAAGCACATAAACAGTCACACACACACACACACACACACATACACACACACACACACACACACACACACACACACACCCATGGTATATTATATATATATATATATATATATATATATATATATATATATATACCATCGTCTATGAATGCAGGTTTGTGTTTAGGGTTTGTGTTTAGGTTTTTTACTAACATTCTAAAGTCCATAACCTGTAACATGGTCATCTGTCCAATAACTTGGTCGCTCAGAGGCCAACCCACACGGTCCATTTTTCTCTGTTCATGTTTGACACATAGCTCCCAGTGACAAACCATGTCTTGAGTATGAAGAAAGAAAATGGATAATGGTTTAGTCTTTATGAGAAGGACTAAGTTATCGACAACATAGCTATGTTGAAGGTTATGAATCATAAAAGGTTAGAAGAAACCCTAAACACAAATCTGCAGTCGTGCAGGCTGGCCTGATGATTTGAGCACTTTCATTGACACATCTCACCCATGCAGTGAGACATGCATTGTTCTTTCACAATAACACGCAAACTTGAAAAAAGTGCAATTTGTCATTGTTGTCTTTAAAGCTCATGTGCTGACATTTGTCAACGTAATTAGGTATCAATGGAAAGAAGAAGAGTTCCTCTTTCCAGACAACCAACATTTAGCTCTCCATAGCTGACAATTGAGTATATGAATATAAGAACGACCCAAGTCCATGAGAGAAAAGTTAGGAAAAATGGAAATTAATAAAAAATTCCCTACTCCCTTAAGTGTTTTCGGTTATTGGGGTGTTATTAATTCAAATTTGAATATAAAACAGTCACTTGAATGATTATCTCTATTTGCATGACTACGTAAATGGCTTTCAAACGCGATAGCCAAATTTGGACTTGGGTCGTTCTTATATTCAGGTACTCAATCATAAAATAGTAGCCCTCCAATAGAAAGTTTGATTACCTTTTTTTTTTTATACGCACTGTATAGTATATATTATGTATATCATACACGTGGTTGTATGTATGTGTATCTAATACATATATCACACACACTCACACACACACACTTTTATTTATATTATATCAACCATATATTATGTGTGTGTCTGTGTTCAAGGGTAATATATGTATGTGTGTGTGCATGTGTGTGTTGGTGTGTAACGTATATACAATGCATACTGTCTTGTTTAGCAGTAAATAAAGTTGCACTGTTGTGCCAATGAATTCAATTAACCCGCTTAGATTAAGGGATAACATTCATTCAATTTTACTTGAAGACACGAACACACAGAAAGAAAACACACGTGCCGAGAGAAACGCACATTAATATAGACAGTACATGAATATATAGGCCCGCATAACATATTGTAGTACCATATACACTTGCAAATTCTGAAATTATCGATTAAAAACAAATTTAGAAAAATGAGATGTTCAAGACAAGAGAGTGGAAGAGACATTCCAAGTATCAAAATATCTTATCCCTCTATCGACGAGAATGTCTTTGATACATAATTTGTGCAAAATTGCTATCCATTTTACAAACCCAGGAATTTGTGTCTGACTTCAGGTTTGATTGAAAGTTTTAGTGTGTATATTTACTCCTGGTTGAGTCTTTCGCTATATCATATTTGTGAAAATAAAGGTAAACTGACCAGGAATGAATGATAAATAGCGAAGATTTTGAGCAAAGAAAATGGGTTTTAATCGGGATTCGAACCCGTGAAATACGGATTACTAGATCGATGCTCTACCGCCTGCTCTGACCTTGTGCGGTGCTCCTTGCATTTATCGCAGAGCTGATTTGATATCCTTCGGGTTTGTGTCAGGTTAATGTGTGTGTGTGTGTGGTGCACATACACACACTCGAGCTTCTGATGTTGCTCACATCGAATATTGAGAACACAGAATCAAGGGTTATGGGACAAACATAGGACTAGGGCTTTCTGTAGCTTTCAAGCAATCCGGAGGTCACGGGCTCAAATCCCGATGGAAACCCATTTTCTTTGCTAAAAGTTGTCCCTACCAACTACACACACACACACACACACACACACACACACACACACACACACACACACACACTATATATATATATATATATATATATATATATATATATATATATATATATGTAATCATACATAGTGGGGATGATGCTGATATCTTTATCGAACGCTTCTGTCATCTTGTGAAGAATGATATAATGATAGAATGAGACAAAGAAGACAGTAGATGTCGCACGATACTGGCTGTTGATATAAGCTTCGACCTCAGGTCTTCCTAAACTTTATGGTCTGTATAGACAAAATGGAATTGAGGTTTTGAGCAGAACAAACCATATGGAGTAATGAACATAATGATCCTAGCGTGGAATGCCTAAAATTGAACGCTCGGAATAGGAACTTGAATGTTAAAATTATTGTGAAATTGAACAGGAAAACTCATAAAACAATTCATGCTCTAGGACAATTGACACTTTGAACTGTTTAAAACATTCGTGGGGTCTTCATTCCTATTCTTTTATTTGATTCAATGTAAGCTTCCACAGCGAGAACAAAAAAGAAAAGAAAGAAGACAAAGGGCCAGATAATATTTTTCAAGAGCCAAATGATATATCTTTTAGACTTTTAACAATTGATATCAGCAAAAGCCATCTGTAGCTTGTTTTGAGTCAGTCAATGAAGGTTGGGTGCCATTGTCATCAGATAGAGCAAAACTATAGAGCTTATACCTGTAATACCTCACTTGTGACATAACAATGAATATTCTGGAGGTGATGATTAAAACCGTCATGTGTTTTCTTATTTTTTCTCTGTTTTTAGTAGCTTTAATCACAAATACCTCAACTTAACATGAATGGAGTTAGCTCGTTTTGTGATAAAACTCTTCATATACAGGTATATTTGAAGAAAAGTGTATCATTTAATGCTTTACTGTTAAGACAATGGGTAAATGTCTAATGAAATTTACTCAAAATGGGAAAGGTAAAAACAAAACAAAAAAAACCAACACTAAACACACACTCACACCTTGTACTAGTGATTAACATTTCAATTTAAGTCATCTTATTTCCATATAACTGAAAACAAGGTGATTTTTATAAACAACGCTTACATGAATAAAGAATTACAAATCACACTCGACATTGGAAAAAAAAGGAGATCTTTCATGCGATCAGGGACTGTTAAACGAAGGCCATTCTCCATGAAGGACAACCCATTTGTATCATCTTATATTAAAACTTACACTTGTCACTTTCTTATTTCCAGATGTCAAACATGTCTTTTTTAAATGACACTCAAACATACTCAAATCAAGATCCACTTCCACTTGTTGAAATCTAATACGAAAAATCGAAATCTGCCAAATCCTTTGGAATTCAATGAACAAAATAGGATATTCATGAGACTAGTCCCATCAGAGAATCCTTGCTGGTAGAATTATGATACCACTGCCAACAACGAACCATTGCTTCCTTATTTGTATAAAATGATTAATCCCCTTCCTTTTGTATAAATGTGAAGCATCATAGTGACATTTATGAGGGCATCATATTTTGTTTCAAACACAACTGGTGTTACAACCCGTCTTTACCTTTTCCTCACCAGGAAAAACAAATCCCCTGTCAAGCAGCCAATATACGTCACGACTATTTCGATATCTCGATATTGATATCGATATCACATCTCTTGAAATACGAAGCCTGTTAAACTTTCAGCACGAAAACCCAAACAAACAAACAAACAAACAAGGAAACAAAGAGACTGACACACTTGACATTTTCCTGGCGTCAGTTAGTACAGATTCGATTTTAAATAATGAGCTTTCCTTTTGAAGGTTAAATGATGAACTTTTCTTTTGAAGGTTAGGGTATATTTTTATTTTATTGTTACGAGCCACAGCATCAGCCTTCATTCTTCACTGAAACCACCGTGTGGAGCACACGACCTCTGTTACTCCCCCTATATTGTTCGAACACATCGTCCTATTTGCAAAGCCCAAGTCTAGCCCTCTGCCTTCTGACAGTTACCTTGATTACGACTGTGCCATGATCCGCTTTGTTTTCTTCGCCTTTCTGGCGGGCAGCGCCGCGGCCATTTCACCGATCCTTGGTGAGTGTAGATATCTGTAATAACCGTGACAATAATCGAGCTATCTTTCAACTACGGGTTTTTAGGAAAGCAGTGCAGTTGTCGTGACTCTGCAGTTATTCGCGTATATGTCATTTTTCGTCATTTTCTTTATACAAATAATCCTATGTAATAGTACTAACGTGTTTTTTTGTTGTTGTTGTAGGCGACAGGTGGGAGTTAGTAGTCTTTATCAAATATCTATTGAATTCGAATTATTATCATTATCATTTTTAATCTAGTTGATTTAACCTCGACTGATTGACAAATTGCCCTGTAAATAGAGGAGAAGATAAAATGGAGTTCAAAAAAGAAAACGTGACTAATCAGGTTGGACAGCTTTAACTTTGATCTAATACAGGAGATTTTTTTTCTTTGACTAAAGGTATATTTTTTCCATTAGATTCCATCGCGATAGGAATTATTCCCCGTGCCCCAAGATGTTGCGAATTTGGACTTATATATATATATATATATATATATATATATATATATATATGTGTGACCCTGCACCTCAAAACAAACAAAAAGTCGCCAGACATGAATTTTTAGTTAAGACCATATTCTGAAAGAACAGACTTTAAGCTTTAAAATGATGTATAACTCAAATCAAATGGACTTTCCTAACCTATCTAAATATTGGAAAGAAAGCACAAACTCAGGAAAAGTGTGAACTGAGAAAAGAGGCTCTGAAGTACAGTGTCTATTCAAGCGCTTAATCTTTACCAAACCGTGCTGGCTGTGCGATGAATGGGACAAAAAACAGGAAGTAGACCACCAGAGTAACAACAATGAAGAGATTATGATATTAAAATGAAATTAAGCATGCCTCATTAACATATTCTGTCCGTAATTAATGCCAACTTTCAAAGCAGTAGCACTATCCTTTCAAAAGTTATTAGAGTTGAAAGTGAAGAGTGTAGACAAGGTTTTTCAGAAATGAAAAAGGGATTCTAAACACACACCTAATCACACTATTCTACCAAAACTGTTCGAGATAAACTGCTAAAAAACACACTTTCCTGCCCGTTTTATGATACCAAATTTTAGCATAATGTAAAAGAAGACCCGCTCTTTCAGAGAATATGAAAAAGTCAAGTTCGGCTAGGTTGACCCATTTCACTTATTTTCAGTCCTCACGCAAAATCAGTGTGTGCGACTTTATGTTAGTTTTGAGGTGCACGGTCACATATATATATATGTGTGTGTGTGTGTGTGTGTGTGTGTGTGTGTGTGTGTGTGTGACCGTGCATCACAAAACGTACAAAAAGTCGCACACGATTTTGCGTGAGGACTGAAAACAAGTGAAATTGATCAACCTAGCAGATCTTGACTTTTTCATATTTTCTGAAAGAGCAAGTCTTCTTTGACATTATGCCAAAATTTGGGGTCATAAAACGGGCGGGAAAGTGTGTTTTTTTTTTAGCAGTCAATCTCGAACATTTTTGGTAGAATAGTGTGATTAGGTGTGTCTTTAGAGTTCTTTTTTCATTTCTGAAAAACCTTGTACACACTCTTCACTTTCAACTCTAATAACTTTTGAAAGGATAGTGCTACTGCTTTGAAAGTTGGCAATAATTACGGACAGAATGTGTTAATGAGGCATGCTTAATTCAGTTTAATCTAATAATCCTTTCATTGTTGTTACTCGGGTGGTTTCCTTCCCATTCATCGCACAGCCAGCACGGTTTGGTAAAGATTAGGCGCTTGAATAGACACTGTTCTTCAGAGCCTCTTTTCTCACTTCACAATTTTCCTGAGTTTGTGCTTTCTTTCCAATATTTAGATAGGTTAGGATAGTCAATTTGAATTGAGTTATACATCATTTTAAAGCTTAAAGTCTGCTCGTTCAGAATATGGTCTTAACTAATAATTCATGTCTGGCGAAATTTTGCTTGTTTTGTGGTGCAGGGTCACACACGCACACACACACACACACACACACACACACACACACACATATATATATATATATATATATATATATATATATATACATATATATATATATATATATATATATATATATATATATATATATATACATATGCTAATTAAGCTAATAAAAAGTTGCCCAAGGTTGCCACGGTGGCAACAAAGCTAAATTTACTTCAATACCCTCCAAGAACACGAATCAGCAACAACAACAAACACGTTTTTCTTTAAAGATGATATCCAGTCCAAACAGATGTTAATCTGATTAAAAAGAGTAACATCTAACAAGTTCATTAGAAAAAAAATTGATTGAAATCGGATGAAAAATAAGGAAGTTATGACATTATCAAGTTTTGCTAGTTTGTGCAAGATAGTACTTGTACAGTGGATATGAATATGCAAAAGATTGAGCTAACCATGTCAAAACCTTACAATTTTCTATTGATCGTGTACATAAAAATGACAAAAATTCAGTGTTTCCGTCATTGCATCCTGAAACATGACGTTACAGTATTCCTGATTGAATAACTTCAGAAAATAGTCAGTTCCAGGATTTGAACCTATAGGGCATAATTGCGTTTGAGTGGAAAACTGGGAATTTCAAAATTTATGTACAAAATAATATGACACGTTATGAGGGGACGATATGCTGACTTTGCCATTTTCATGCTATTCATATTGATCTTTCAACAACTGTTTCCGGATTACAAAGGGAAACTTCAAAACGTCACAACTTGCTTATTTTTTTTCGATTTTGATCAAAATGATACTATCGAATTCGTCATATTTTCCCTTTTCTTATCAGAGTAACTTACGTTTCGCTTGGATTTTCCCATTAACAGCTTTTCCAGGTCATGTACATGATTATGATACCGTCTACTCGACTATAGGGATCTATTAACCCTATTAAGCCCAAGCTATTTTGACCCCTCGCAGGCCCGGGGGTGGCACATTGTGCCCCCCTACATAACTTTTTTATTATTTGATATATTCATCGTCATATTTGGCACGTGGGTAGAGTAACTCATACTCTACATGACCATACATTTTAATTTTCACAAGGTCACCCATGGAGGGCGCTATTCACCAAAATATAAAGAAATACAAAGGAAATATGCTAAAAACATGATTTTTCTGTATAATTTCTTTATCCCCATTATGCATGTCATATTATATACCAATCATTTTCATATTTGCCACATATGATAAGCAAGTGGAATTTTATTATTGGTCATGGTTGAAATTTCTAAAGGTCACCACATGGGGGCGCTATTCATATCAACATAGTGATACATTATGAGACCTGAGATAAAATGTTTGGGATGGGTACATGTATAGTTATGACATTTCATATTTGCATAATACTGGAATTTTGAGATTGCAAATTGATAATATGATAAACTAATGATATTAGAGGCATAACTTGGGTGAAGGATCAAAATAACGCAAAATATAAGGGTAATCTTAGAAAATATTATCTCTATTATATCTATTGCTTTATGCCTTTGTCACATAAAAACAAGGGAAACAATAAGAACAACTATTCGGGACCATAATTACTTCAAATTTTGCTACTTCAACAAATTTCAGCCAAGAAATATCCATTTCATACTCTGTAATGCTGTTACATGAAACGGGAACAGAAAAAAAAAAGATGCAAAATCTGACTGACATGTGGTCAGTTTATGGTTGCCATGGCAACCAGCCACATTACATATAGCTAAATTATAAATCAAAATGTTTGCAATAAGATTTTATGAAAAGTCACCAAATTTGGTTGAAATCGGATTAAGGGCGAAGGAGTGGCAAACAAAAATCTGGTAGGGGGCACAATGTGCCCCACCCCCCTTCTCCCACTTGGGCTTTTTAGGGTTAAGGGTGTATATAAACAGTTGACAAAATGAGTTGATATCATACGATATCTAAAAAAGTATTTATTGAGAAATAAATCTAAGATCTTATTAGAACCTCTGACGTGTGACCAATGTAGGAATTTCATAATGGAAGTGATCATGGGGATGTGAGTTTATTTCTCGTGTATATTATATCAAGAAAACTATACATTATGTAAAACTTTGCAAGGCATCGAAACAAAATAGATCGTTTTGAAATATCAGTACAATCATAAGACAAGAGGATAGGTCGAAACATGTGAAACAAGACGATGTCAAACACGTTTGATTTTTGAATAGTATTCGCTTGTTTTTGTATTTCATTTGTTCCAATAAGAAATTATATTTGATTTTCACATGACTGCACAATGTTCATTTTATGTAAGTTATCTCTATAAGATGCCGCTATTCTTTTAATATTGTTATGATAATCATGTCGGCTGTGAGATATAGCTGGATTTAAACATTTTTATTTTCAATTTTTTTAATTCACTGTGTATTTCTGCGCGAAACAAACGCTCGAATTCACAGTTGACTTTCAACACAAAACTAACGCTCGAATTCCCTGTGAATCACTTGCATCACATATTTGAATCTGTGATACCAATAATTCAATCTGTGATAGCACAAAATGGAATTTGTGATACCACAAATACGACTGCTTGATGTCACAAATGCAAATTAGTCATATCACAAATTTGTTTCGTGATATCACAAATTCTAATATGCTATTTGGGATACCACGAATTACCATTGGTTTTTCACGTGAGACCTATTTTTCTATATCAAGAATCCGAATTTCTGATATCACAAATTTATTCAGTGATATTCACAAAAAAGTTCTGGGCTTGTGAACCTTGCTGTCGTGGTCATTGAGGTATAGAATGAGTAGCGTAGACCTCTTTGCCCTGTCAGATGGAAAGCAGAAGAGTTGTTGTTGTAAGCCCAGTTACATATATATTCACCCAGGAAGCTGGTTAAAAATTTTCGGCCGAAACCAGTGGGCCGCATGCGGTACACCAACAGGGCGCCTGTAGATGTCCCGCCGATCATCGGCCGGTCGTTGGGCAATTTCATAAAATCGGCCAGTGGCCTGTGGGAGATTTTTCAGTTGCTGGTGGGGCATATTCAGTGCATGCTCACACTATATTACGCTAAATTTTTACCAAATTTCAACCGGTGGCCGGCGGGAAATCGACAGGGCATTGCTCGGACAACGCTGAGGTTTTACAACCAGCTCGACGTCTCAGAAAATCGTCGGGGGATGTCTAAATTTCAGCAGCGACAGAGCAAGCTTCGAATCGGCCGGTCGCTGCCCTGGGTTATGACCGTAGCCTTTGCATTAATTTTTTTTTTCATGTAGGTCAATTCGTCCATAAGAAAAGAAAAGTGATATTACGCGATGACCATAAAGATTAGCTATGTCATCACTTCACAGAATGTCACCATAATCATCATGTCCTGAGTATTGATTCGCAGGGGAAAAAACTTCAGGGCGTATCAAAAAAGGGTTACACTTTTAAAATAAATTGTCAAAATTACAATTCAAAATATTTGGAAATTTTTTTCATATTTATAGATGCTCAACAGTCTCTTCTATGAAGTGCAATCAACAAAACAAATGTTTGTTCACGCTTGGCTGAACACTGACGCTCTTTGTCCAGAGTGTGAAAAATGACTTGCGCCAAATTGAAAGAAGATGGAAAATTCAGCCAGCAGTCCAAATAAGTGTTCTCATTCAAACAAATTGCTCTTTTGCTCACAGTTTTTATTATATTATGATAGTTTTTCTGGCGATTTTCTGTCACGTTTTGAATGACACCATTGTGTTATGGAAGGTTGATTAACAACATCAAGATCTTTTAAGCACAGTTGTCACAAATCATATCGACCCACATGTCAGTCACTCATTTAAGAAGAAAAGTACAAAATTAATGCATCCTCAGATCATTCAATCAATACAATCAATCAATCAATCCAAATAAGCAATTAATTAATTAATTAATCAATCAATCAATCAATCAATCAATCAATCAATCAATCAATCAATCAATCAATCATTCATTTAATCAATCAATCAATCAATCAATCAATCAGTCAGTCAGTCACAATTGTATGCATGTTTAAAGTGGCAGATCGACATAGGGAATATCACCCCCCCGTGGCTTAAAGGCTGATCAATGTTTGAAAAACTGATTTATTTTCTTAATTTATTCATTCAATCAGCAAAATGATTATTTCAATGACTGAAAAGTGATTAATTGATTATTGGGTTGATTGACTGATTGATTGAACGACTCAATGACTGACTAACTGATATATCAGTTGATGTATTGATGGGTTGATTGATTGATTGATTAATTATTTGGTAAATCAGTTGATTGTTGATTTGAATGTTGATTATTTTGGTACCACTACTACGTTAATGACATGAATGAATAATTGGCATGTGGTATTGATGTGTCCGTGTATTTTGAAAACTGTGCTTTATAGATCTTGAAGTAATTACACCCTCTAACTCTCAACAGTTGATTTAGAAATGAAATAATTAAAATCATGATAAAGCTGACAAAAAAGACTCAGACTATCATAACATAATAAAAGCATTTAGCAAAAGAGCAATCTGTTTGAATGGGAACACATCTTCTCCATCCTATGGACATGTAGTCGATCATTTGTTAGACGAATGATGACCAAGGGTTTGCTCAGCATATTCATGACACGTTTCGTTTCTATTCGTTTTTCTTTCTTTAAATGCAGAGGTGATAGGAGCGCGTCTGGTTTTAAGGGAATAATGTCTCTAAAAAGGGGCTGTTATAAATTTTATCTGAAAAATTATAAAAGTATCTGAGCAGTTTGACTGTATGGAGGGCAGTCCTGCAGACCATGTAACAAATACGAAGTGAATGTTATCATACGATATCAAATCTGAATTTGCATCTAGTATGACCTACTGATGAATGAAGTCGCTGTATCTGTCACGAACACGCTACGAACTGTATCAGTCTTCGCAGCAATGGCAGCACTGGAACTTTAATGATTCATGACTTTTCAACGGATCGTCCGATTTTCCTCAAACTTTGCTCAAACTGCAATATTGCTTGAATTTCATTTATGTATTTTAGTTTCATTTTCCTTTAAGGAAATAGTTCAATGAATACCACTTATTAATATATTGTATTTCATTTGTAGAACAAAAGGTTCGAGCGTCACCATACGCACTTGCCATGACCTTAACTGAAACGAGCATAGGATATAGGCCTACACTGAGAACAGATCACCCTGAGACCACATTGACCTTACATACTATTGACCCAGATTATATCTTTATCACTAGTGCTATTAGTGTATGTATGTGTGTGTGTGTGTGTATGTTGGTGTGTTTGTTCATCTGGAAAGCTTACCTTGATCAGCGATTAGGAAAAGAATGAAATTGTATGTTGCTATCAGCAAGCATACTTATAGAGAAAAGGTCTTTTTCGCAATGTTGACCTTAATGATGATTGAGTCAAACCCTTTTTAATAGTCTTAATCTTCCTGTTGAGATGAGTGTTACGAATCCGAAACTTGTACCTAATGTCAAGCCACTCACGACGACGTGCGAATTCCATTTTGCTTCCTTCACCTTTTTGAATAGGGCCACTACGACCCTGTCCTCTCCCGTCCGGCTTGGAGGTTGACTGGCGAGCCGCTTTCTTCTGTCTCAAATCATACCATTTTATTCCGTTCGATGAGTTATTTCGACTCCCGGGTGAGTTCAAACCGTTCCTGACCCTTGCAAACGTCATAGACGCCGCCGGTGCCGCGTGGACAGCCACGACTCAGGTAGAGGGAGCTGCCCAGCTCTGCACGAAGATAGCTCCTAGGTTCACTGAGATTCCCAGAAGAGCTGCCAAAGCACTACTGATATGCGACCCAATACTGACGTCCGTACGAGAGAACACCCCGCTAGACGGAGAAGAAGTCTGCCGTGTGTTTTGGGGTCTCATCATTGAGGGGGATATTCCCAATTACTACTCTCAATATCCACAGTACACTCATGGTACAAGAAATGTGGAAGAACCTTATACGACGCAGCTGCCCTCTTACCCCTATACCCACTCCAGCTCCCTGGAATTACACTAATGTAATAGATTATGTGACCCCTCATCCTGACCCTCTCAACTTTGACCTATTGGGTGAGATCCAACTACTAGTAGCAAATCTTTATGGCGTTGACAACATATATGCCGTAAATTCGGTATGTCCGGCTGTTGGTGGACTGCTCAGTGAAGGGAGGAGCTGGGAGGATGTTGTCACCGAGTTTGCTGTGGAACTCGTAAAAATCCTTTTGCCTGTAGAGAGTGCAGTGTGTGCCCAGTATGATGAATATTTGGTCGCCCTCATGCAGGGTGGGTACACTCAGCAAATGGCTGTCACGCTCTTTGAAGAAGTGCCGAGACTTGCAGCAATTGCTGCAGGGTACAGCAGCAGACAGGATCTCTGTGTAGCAGTTCAGTCCGCAACCACCGAAGACCTCGTCACTTCTCTGGCCGAAGACATCGTCGGTTATGTCTTTGGGGTCCTCACCGATCAGACAAGATGTACGGAAATTCTAATGGGATCTCTGAATCTCACGGCCCTCTTGAGTAAAGTTCTATCGTACGACGACATCATTGCAGACATGCCTAGCTACACTGGCTTCTCGAGCCCGGAGGAGTTGTGCCAGTATATCGGAACTTCATTTGGCTCCAGAGGTATGTAGATGTATTGCAGACCAGCGTCATGTGACCCTACATAACAAAACCAACAAAAAGTTTCCTATCATGGATGTTTAGTGAAGGGTAGATTCCAAAAGAGCAGAATCTAAGCTTTAAAATTATGTAGAACTCCATTCAAATAGACTCTCCCATCTAAATACCGGAAAGAAACACTCTAAAAAAGAAGAAAAAAAAACGGGTCAGAACTTACCCTGAAGGGGTCCGTTGGGGTCACACCCCGTTCCGGGTAAAAAAAAAAAAAAAAAAATGACTTGGAATTTGGTCATGAAGACCCGGAATGGGGTCACCCTGACCCAATTCATGACCCTGAATGGGGTCATATCTGACCCCCTTCCGTGTCTGACCCGGAACGGGGTGTGACACCAACGGCTCTTTCCCGGGTCAGTTCTGACCCGGATGTTTTAAAGGGGATGGCTAGTAACTGATCAGTGGGAATCAGCGAAAATGCTGGGGGATGATTGTTCCATCCCTTGTGGGATTCATTCAAGAGTACATTATACATTGTATATCTATTGTTGTTGGAAAAATATTTGCTTCAGAGTGGTCCCATATTCGAGTAATGTGCAGTTTAAGGCCCCGTCACTGTACAGGCATGATAACCTGGAAACATCATACTGCACATTACTTGAATATGAAACCATTCTGAAGCAAATGATTGTTCACACAACAATTGATTTATAATGTACTCTTAAAAGAATCCCACAAGGAATGGAACAATTATCCTCCCGTATTCCCACTGATTCCCACTGATCAGTTACTAGCCATCCCCTTTAAGAGTGAAGCAAACACTCTGGAAAAGTGTGAACTGAGAAAAGAGTCTCTGAAGTACAGGGTCTATTCAAGCGCTTTTTACCAAGCCGTATTAGTTGTGTGATGAAAGGGACAAATTTAAAAGCACGTGATGTAAACCACTAGAGCGAGAACAATTAAGGGATTATTACATTAAGCTGAAATTGCTTTCAAGAAATGAAAAGGGGCCTCTATGCAGCCATACCTGATCATTCTACTCTCCCCCCAAAAGGATTGTAGAAAAACTGCTGAAATCACACTTTCCCTTTCATGTTGTGATCCCAAATAAAAATGTAACATTGAATGAGGATATCTCTTTCAGAAAATATGAAAAACTGGGAACTCAAGATTGTCTCGGTTGACCCATTTGACCCCCTTGTTTTGGAGTCCTCACGTAAAATCAAGGGGTGCGACTGTTTGATGGTTTTGCGATGCACGGTCACACGTTCATGTATGGTACTTCAATCTATGGTGCAATGTATACGTTACAAAAAAAAAACCCGCCTTCTCACTGCATTACGAAATAGAATGTTATTTGACAGTGGTAGCTGTAAAGGTTTTGTTTTGTTAAGTACATTTTGAAATAATACCTTTGCTATTGAGGTAGGGAGCAAATTTGATAGACAATTATAAAAGAAAAATGGTCTGAAAGTTTTTATCTTCCATGGATATTTGGAAATCTAAATGTATACCTATATAAAAGTAACGTGCTGCAATCGCATTCAGTACCTTTGTTACCAAACAGCCAACAACTGAGTAAATTATATTTTCTTGGAAGATTCTATTTGATTTTGGAGTGTATCATAGAAGGAAAATATTAAACTGGTTACTTTTGCACTGAACCATGAAATTCTTGGGATACAATGCTTTTATCCTTCTGCGTACAGAGTGTATTCAGTTTCAGTCGTTTTTTTAGAGTATTATCACAAGTATATTAGAACTTTAGAACTGCCATGATTAGACTTAAAGGGTATATTATTCTGTTCCTATTCGATCCAAATTCATCTTTATTTAGATTTAAAATAAAACAGGGAATATACAATGCATTAACAGAACATATTTATATATGATAGGTTCAAAAACGTACATTAACAAAACACATGAGATCATGAGTAACAACATAATTGCATTTATAAGCCTTAAGATTCATACATTATGTACAGTACATCTATTATGCATAGTAATAAGTTTCCCTGTAGAGTTATATCTAGAGCTTACAAATTAAACATGACTAGAACATATTATGACACTTTGTTTTGAAATATGTCAACCCTGTTATATTTCATTAATTATTCTTTTTTTTTCTAAGCCGCAGGACAACTTTTTATTTAGAAGGAAAATAGGGGACATTTTTTTTTCCTTGAGAAAAAAAAAATGTTCTGAGGTTCTGCCTTCCTGTACAATAATTTCATACATGTGATTCCTACATGAAAAAAAGATGGAAAATAAATGTTATACAAACTTGAAACTTGAGAAAAATAAATCAGAGGAATCGTCCGAAATATAGTAAGTTTTATCGCGTAATTTTCCACGTTGTAAGTTGGAAAGTTCATTTTCAAGTGTACTGGACAGCTGGAAATATGTCTGTTACTGTTTTTTCAGCTGACCCGTTGCAAGTGCGTCTTGTAAATGGTGTTGATGAGTCCGAAGGCAGGGTTGAGATCTTCTACAATGGCAAATGGGGGACGGTCTGCGACGATTATTTTGGCGACGAGGATGCGCAAGTCATTTGCCAGATGCTCGGATACCGCGGACCAGCGATCGCGCAAGGGTCGGCAAGGTACGGCGCAGGGAGCGGCGATATCGTCCTGGACGATGTGATGTGTCTCGGGGTAGAATCCAACATTGCTCAATGCAGCCACCTCAGCTATGGCGTAAATAACTGCGGGCACTACGAGGATGTTGGAGTGAACTGCAGTATTCTCCAAGGCAAGTATAAGACGGATGTAGTTTCGCATGGTTGGACATGTATAGCTACCAATGTTTTAATTTCGTTATTCAAATGAAAATAGGCCATTTATACAATATAAAACAGAAGAAAAATATACACAGCCAGAAGAAACGGAAGACTGGCTGTTCCACCTTACTTACAAAATTCAACGTTTCTTCCATGGAGCCCCACATTTGTCGTACAAAGTAGGCTAATTCACTACATATAAAAACGTGAAAGAAAAAAAAAACTCAATGAAAGGATTCTATAATACAGCTAAAGTGATAAAGTTTACAACAATTGAAGACAAGGCAAAGAAATAAGAATAAACCAAAAAAGACAAATATTGGTTACTACTATTGTACATCTTTGATTTCTTTTTACTGCAATGCGCTATATAGACAATCAGGTAATATTATTTGAAGGATCATAAATTTCATTCTGTTATTGATTATGTATTGATAATCCCCATTGACAATGAAATCCCTTTTTCAATCATTAGAAAAACGTTTATGTAGATTCAGATCCTGGTTAGAACGGAATGAATAATTCAAAATCTTCGATAAACACAATGAAATTAAACACATGAATGATGATGTTTGCAAAAATTTGGCACGTTAATATATTATTATACGTGTGTGTCTTTCGTAAGGGCATTCAAGAAATTCCCAGGCCAAAATTCCATGAATATGCGAAGTAAAAATATAAGAAAATTAACTAACTTTCATAATTTACGGTCAACTTTATTTGGGAGTCTTAGAACGGCTGACAGAGAACCTTGTGTACGTGAATACCAAGTAACTTTCCCTTAATTAAACTGTGGCAGAATAACAGATTTGTAAATCAAATTACCTTAAAAAAAAAAAAACTCGATGCATTTCCAACATGCCTTAATCCTCCAAGATTACCGATTACTTGGGTTCATGAGACCGACACCCACGATTCACACATCCCGCCAATTCGACAATGAAAAAAGGTCCTTGCGTCATACAGCCCATGAGTTTGACGCTAAGATAAAAGCAGCCCACGAATTAAACTTTGCAACAAGGACTAAATGACATTGTGTTGGTCTCGTGGTAATTTTGTTTGCTTAGTGTCGAACTCATAGCCTATACTTCTCGGGGGACGCGGTACGACGAGTGGACTGTGTGACTCATGCGTTGTATGACTCCTGGGCTGCATGATTCTTGGATATTGAACTCGTGACGTACACCCATACAATTTATTATTGCTTTTCCTATATTTTTTACTATGATTTATTTATATGAATATATCAAATTTCAACTCATGTTCGATATGAATTCGAATCCATTTTGTTGTTTCAACATAATCCACCCATTGAATTTTGGTAACTTTTATCAAGTTACATTTAGTCTATAACAGCATACAAACGATTGTAAGTATCGTGCCAAAATGCATACTGACAGTTTTTGTATAAGAAACTAATGATATGTTATGTGATGCTCATAGATCAAAAATTCTATCTCTCTTTTGAAAATGGACTGTAGACTGTTAACATATAATTGGAGTCGTAAGTGTTAAACTGTATCGTCCGCATAAAGCAGAACCCGATTTGACTGAAAAATGCGAGGCAGGCTATTAATAAAAACACAAGTAATCAAAGGGCCATGAAGAGAGCCCCGGGGCGCGTCATGGGTTCAAATACATATTAGCACAAAAGCCTTGTTGACATTAATAATTACCCCTCACCTATAGTTAGACAGTTCTCAAACGACTTCAAAGTTACCATATTTATGCCAATCGTTGCCAATACTAGATAATTGGGTGAACATTTGATAGTGTCAAATGCTCTCCCTAGGTCGACGAGAATGTTCCCCGTGTATTCGTTTTCATCCACGGCCAAGAGCTGAGTTGAATTGAAAAACAACAACACAATTCATCTCTTACGTTCACGAAAGTAGTCACAGTGGAATTACTTTTCCTCAATACAGATTTGACTGGTGCTGATAAACCATTGTTAACAGATGGGGTGATATTTGCAACAAAACTATGCGCTCAAGTACTTTTCTGATACTATAGGCAGCAGATAAATTGACCTACAATATCATGGGAATGGAATAATCTATCTTCTTAATTGGTTGTGCCTATTTACAGGGAAAAAAAAAACATTTTTTTTTAATCGGCAAAAACACATGCATTTCAGAGTCCCCAGTTCCCAGGTTTGAAGTGCGACTTGCCGGAGGACCAGATGACACCCGAGGTCGAGTTGAAGTGTACTACGAGGGTCAGTGGGGAACAGTATGTGACGACTCGTGGGACATAGACGACTCAAACGTGGTGTGTCGGATGCTGGGCTTTGAGGGCGCCCTAGGTTATTCTTGCTGCGCTGAGTACGGCGAGGGATCTGACCCGATTCTGCTGGACGACGTCCGATGCAGACCCTTTCATTATGAATATAATCAGAACTTGGGAGCATGTCCACACAACCGAATCGGCGTGCACAACTGCGGCCACCATGAGGACGTTGGTGTGGAGTGCATCCCGCCAGATAAATTCATGCTAGAAACAAGGATTAATACATTGTAATGATTTTCTAACACTCCGCTGGACGCATTTAATCTTTTGGAAAGACGAATATCAACAGAAATGGTAGATGAATATTGAAAAAAAAGTAAAGGGTTTCTCTGTACAACGTTATATTAAAAACAGTGGGGTTAGAATGGTGAAAAGACGTATTATTATGAGAACGTGGAACCAGATCAACAAGAAAAAAATGGCAAGATGATAGACGCTGTTCATTTAACTGATCAAGCCAATCGAATGAAGTTAATGTTTTACCGACATGCTCAGAATCTGCTCATTGAAAGCCAAAACACTGTTCTCACTGGGGCTCAAATATCCTCCTCCATTTGGAATTTGCTTGCATAATATAACATCTATTAGAACTACCAAGAAACTTGTCTGGCTGATGCTATTTGCCAGGATGCTGAGTCGTTTGGAAGTTGTTGTTTTTTGTTTGTTTTTTAAATCAAGAGTGTAAAATAATTTAGATTTATACCAGAGGCACCCTCCCCATTTATTAGTAAGTGGGTAGAACGTTAAGTAACGATCGATCTAACTGTCCTAAAATAGTATTTACTAACAAACTGCATTCTATTCACTCTCTCGCGAAAGATTGGTGGATAGGGTAAGTCTTGTGACCCGATATGTTGATTATCGATAATCGATTATTTGAAAAAGGACGTAGCAACCAACCGCGATCAGGGAGGCCTATGCTCTGAGATTGTAGGCCTATTAACTCCCGGCGAACCTTTGAACGAGACGACTCCGAAGTGGTGTGTCGAATGTTGAGCATTGGGGGCGCTGTTAAGGCAAGGTGTAGCGCCCCCTATGGCGAGGAATCTGACCCAGTTTGGCTGCAAAACTTCGAATAACTTTTACATCATAATGCTTTTATGTGGAAACATTTCCTATGCTTTTTGTTGGGCATGATGATTTTTATTGGTCTAATAGCTTTCAAATGAATGTGTCAAAAATGTCTCTTTGATCATCAGAATGCCCATTATTTATGATTGCTATTGATCCCCTAAAGTCCAAGATCAACCATTTAAAAGAGACCACACGATCTCCAGTGGTCCTTTTAATGGTGTATAATGCAATTTCGATCCCCAGTTGCAGTCTTTACTTGACCAAAATAAAACCATGCCATCTGCAAAGGAATAGACGATCAGAAGACCATTATCTTATGGCGTATTTCTAGCATTGTTATATCAAGGATTCACCCCCCTAAAAAAAAAAAATAAAAAAAAAATCATTATACCCTTATACTAAAATTTTGCCTGATATTTTAATGGCCCAACAAAAACAGTCACATTCTACTTTAGCATTCAAGATCCTGTGGTGGTTCTTACAATAGGCCTACTGTCATCTCTACAATTAGATAACACTAGGCTCGTTTTTAGGAATTCTTCGATGCTTTCTAAGTTTAAAAGTTACTTCACTTCATTTATTACCATGTAGCTTAAATGCTCGTTGGTGGAGGTTAAACAAAGTACCGGAAAAAGCAGGATTCGATCGAGGCAAATATTTTCATTTCGGAGCCCACAGCTCTCGGGATTAAAGTCCGACTTGTAGATGGTGAAGATGATTCCCAAGGGAGGGTGGAAGTATACCACAATGTGGAATGGGGGACTGTTTGTTGTGACTTTTTTTTTTGGGGGGGGGGGGCCTAGAACGCCAACGTGGTGTGTCGGATGTTAGGCTTGGAGTGTGCTGTTAAAACATGGTGTTGCCCCCCCCCCCCCCCCCCCCCCCCCACCCCGTGACCAGGGATTTGACTCAATTTGAAGACCAAAAATATTTGTCATTGAAAAGTGTGCATCGGATCTTCCAGTTACAAAATGTTAAAGTTCCCTCATGCTGGATTGTGCTTTGCCCTTCCCAACCCTTCCGCCGCTCACTTCCCCGATATGAAGTAAGTACCTCTTTGATTAAATTGTCCCTCATTTTCCATAAAATATGTGTAAATGATGTTATTATTTTCATTCAGTTAAAGAGTAAACGCTCCCTCGTGTCGAAGGGTTTGGGGATACTGAGACTACGACTTATCTACTCTTTGAGGATGTACAATTTTCTCAACATAACACCTATATAGGGAGTGCCAGTAGGCCGATTAATGACGATCATAAGAATGCAAGAACTTCCTCCAGTGGAAAGTGGTTTCCCCTCCGACACCCTCCACCAGCTCATTGCCTTGAATATACTAGTACTTATTCTGCCTAC
This sequence comes from Diadema antillarum, assembly GCF_040938485.1. Classification (NCBI taxonomy): domain Eukaryota; kingdom Metazoa; phylum Echinodermata; class Echinoidea; order Diadematoida; family Diadematidae; genus Diadema; species Diadema antillarum. The sequence goes on along the minus strand of NW_027272107.1, from coordinate 271,796 downwards.
ACTTTTGATAAACACAAGAACCTAGTATTTCATCAACAGTATGAAGAATAAAACCCGAGATTTTTGTAGTCTGGTTGAAAAGTTAAAAGAATTTCAGGTAATCCCGGCCATTTTGGACGCCATCTTTGGTTGCGGAAAGACCTCAATGAGGATGTATGAGGACTTTGAGTATGTTATTTTGGACAATTTTCGGGACCTATCCTGACAAAGTCAGCTTGTTAACATGTATATCCAGGTTTAAGCAAATGTTGTCCTAATGCTCTTGGACTATTATTGTACGTTGTTTCACAACAATACTATTGCTATTCCCACTGGAAGGGAGCGCCACATCTCAAAAAACAGACTGCGTTCCTATTTCAGGATTTGTTCCAGAGTTCGATTACACTTGATCAAACTAAGATATGTGGCTATGCCAATTTTCATGAATTTTCGACATACATCGTTTTGCTATCTCAAGTCAACGTCTCGAGTAGGCGGCTGGAACAGTAAGAGGGCAGAGTGCATGGAGGTGTTCCGCGGCGATATTCACTCGCACAACGTGGCGTGCACCGGGGACGAATAGAGCCTGGCCGAGTGTGAATAGAACGACATTGCTGACCATACCTGAAATCTTCGGCAATCGCTGGAGTTGTCTGCAGCTCTTAACTTACAATACAGACTTTCCCGTTTACACCTCTTTGCCTAGAAAGTACACTAATTACTAATTAGTATTGATGAAAAATGTATTAAGCTTTCTTTCTCTGTTCTCATTACCCTGAATAGTTTGCGACTGACGTGTTTAATCTTCTTTTCTTAAATCTGTTCACAGCTCATTGTATGCGTAAATTTTAATTATGTTCGGATGTACACACTACTAGAGTATAATTATGCCTTACTGTGTTGAAAAGAGAAGTGACTGTCTCTCACCATATTTGTAATGTATGTTATATGCAGAAAATTCAGAATAAATTCTTTTGAATTTGAATTTGAATTGATTCAAATCTAAGTCTGCTCGGATTCCATCTAGCATCTCTAATAGTAGGTTATTTACTTTTCTTTAAATATGTTTCAAGGTTGCTTTCCCTTTGCTTTTCCGATTGTTATCAGAAAACAAACAATTCAGAGCACAAGTAAATTGAAATATGGCATTAATTTATTAACAACTGATTTTTGTTCATCATGAAACTCAGGCACGTCAGCCACATATAAGTGAAGAAATCGATTAATGCAATACAGTTAAAGCAAGTTTGCTGCTTTTAATAGCCAAACTTTTAAATGTTGTAAAGTTTAAATCCATTTAGACTCTTCTCACTAAAGATTCACGCCAAAACAGAGACTGGGTTCTGAAAATCTTGGACTGCCAATAATGGCAGGACCTTCGGGAAAAGTGGACTTACATTTACACTGGTGGCGCTCTCCAAGAATTATTATGTTAATGTGGTCATATTGCAGTTCTTCTTCTTATTGTGATATCATAATACTTATTATGTACTCATTATAATACGTATCATCCTCGTATAGATCAAGTTCATGAATATCATTATATTGTCTTTGATAACTATGATCATTCTCAGAGACAAACAGCATGACTTAGCTTGCCGCTTCATTTGGGATACAATTTCAAATTAAACGGGATTATATTCTATGCAAAGAAAGAACAGATCGGGGGGGGGGGGTAGGGGGACGATAGTCACTTAGAAATGGAATATATAAGTATAAAAGGCACTTAGTAATATGAAGTATTATGTTGGATTATGACATTAATTGGATACATGTAATGATTTACTAGAATGACATTTGGCACTTATCTAAAAAGTGTATAAATAAAAAAAAATATGGATTGACAAGTGAACATTTGGAAATGCATGTATCGCAAATATAATGATTTATTAGAATTTCATTTGATCAGTAAGAAAATATGACGGAGCATCCTGGAAAAAATAACGGCGTGAGACATTGCTTATTGACACTTAAGCACTCAAAATGATGTTATACGAATCCAGGAAAATGTAGAAATAGTACAGGTGACTTAGCAATCAAAAATGTAACATAGTGTATGTGTACTGCGTGGGGAAATGTACGGTGATTAATCAATTTTGTGTAACCGTTCTCAACCTCACAAATCTGTTGCGAATATAGCTATATTGTTATCTATTCACTGTAAGTATTTGTAAGTGTGCCATCACCTGCCATGTGTCCAAAATAGGACCATGGACCTGGTATATATGGCAAAATGCCCTTTGTTTTTACTTATCAATTTAAAGCATGATTAGAACAATACTTGTGTAAGTGTCATTCTTGCATAATACGATATCAAGTACCTGATTATTGTAATCTCTTTTATAACTATTGTCATTCTCAAAAAAAAAAAAAAACCCAGCATGATTTAGGTTCCCAGTCAATTTTGGGATAACATTTCCAATCGAACGTGATTATGTTTGCGATTTTACCTACGATATATACGGTGTAAGTAATTACAGTCAATGTTAGAAAATTAGATGGTTACACTTGTTAATGGTGCTGGTGAAATAATTATAGATTATACGCTTGGAACAAAATAAGCTGTCTGGTTTTCATTGGTTAGATTTTTCGTCAGCTATTGTCTGTTGCGAGGGAGAACCTGGTATTGAAGGGTTTGGGTTTGTATTAGCTGCTCATTTTTTTTTTCAGTTCTAGTGCAGTTTAATGTGTGTATATATGTGACCGTGCATCACAAAACGAACAAAAAGTCGCACCCCTTGATTTTAACCGAGGACTCAAAAAGGGTGAAACGGGTCAGCCAAGATAATATTGAGTTTTTCATATTTATTTTGAAATAACTACACTTCTTCTACATTACTCTTAAGTTTGGGATCATAAAATAAATGGGAAAATGTATCTTTCAGCAGCTTTTATACAACTCTTTCTTTGAAAAGTAGTGAGATCAGGTATGTCTTTGGGTGCGTTTATCAACTCCATTTCTCGGCAGAAACAGGTTATCCAAACAGCTTTCAAGGAATTTTTACGAGTTGATAAACGCAAAGCTGTTTTGGAAGCCCTTTAGGAAAGCCTTTTCGAAAGCCCCAAATTTGTGGCTATCCAAACAGGGTTCCTAAACAGGTTTTCAGAAACCTGTTCGTAAAAGCCTTTTGGAATTTGATAAACGCAAAGCTGTCTTGAAACGGCTTTGTAGTCTTGTACTTCAGTACTTGTACTTCTCCTCGGGTCGAATAGCGCAATGCAGCTGTGCAGTGACAGGCCTGTTAAAAAATCGTGTTCGCGAAGAGAGTTGATAAACGCAACTATTTTGAAGGCCGTTTCTAAAGGTCTTTGGAAAGGGCTATCGAAAGCCGTTTAAACAGGGGAAAGTTGATAAACGCATGTACGCCAAAGTCTCATGTCGCCACTCGGAAATATTTGAAGTATGTGCTAAACTGGAGCTGCCTCACAGATAGGAAGACAATTGATTCATGTGGCATTGCATCATGACTCGTCACTCTCAAAGGAAGAAATGTCTTTATAATGGTAATTGCTTTTCACCGTCCCTTTTTAGAAAACAAGCGGCACATTAATAGTACAAGCAGTCAGGGCTTTGGAAAGGGCTCTCGAAAGGCCTATGGAAAGGGCTTTCGAAAGCGCTATCGAAAGGGCTATCGAAAGCCGTTTAAACAGGGGAAAGTTGATAAACACCGCCTCTGAGGCCCTTTTTCATTTCTTGATAACCCTTTCCACACTCTTCACTTTCAAGTCTGATAACATTTGGAGGAATAAGGCTACGGCTTTGAAAGTCGGCAGTAATCATGGACAGAATATGTTAATAGAGCATGCTCAATTTCAATCTAACCAAATATTTCCTTCATTGCTGTTGCCCCAGTGGTTTACATCCTGTTTTTGTCCCATTCATCGCACAGCTAGCACGGTTTGGTAAAGATTACGCGCTTGAATTCTCGGTTCACACTTTTCAAGTCTGTGTGCTTTCTTTTCAATATCTAAATAAGTTAGGAGATTCCATTTCAATTGAGCTATACATCATTTTAAAGCTTAACCCTAAAAAGACTGGGGGGGGGGGGCCTAAAAGGCTCCCCCTCAAAATTTCGCGCGATTACTCTGCAACACGCAATGTTCTCGCCGCGATGCTCTATGACTTTTTTCTTTCGAGTTTCCCGCACATAAAGGTTTGGACACCAAATTTGTAACGCCCGGGGGTACGGTTCTGAAGTTACATAACTTTTTGTACATGCACGTGAGGCTGGAAATGGCTCAAAAATGTGATTTTGTGTACAAAGTCAATGCAAATTGAGTTTTTTCACATGGTTCATATAAATGTGCTTATTTTTACTCTCAATGGCTAAAATCAATTTGTTTTAGGAATATTATGCTTCAAAAAGTGTCTGCCACAAATTTTGCTAAAAGAACAACAAAAACAAAAGATAGAAAAAACAAAAAAATACATAGGAAATTCATAAAACAATAAAATACATAAGAAATTAATTTTGATACCGAATTTTTTTCAAGTACATTTGTCAAGAATGCCACAAAGAATAATTAGACCAAAAATAAGCACTTTTGGAGCTTTATTTACTGATTTAGATCAAAGAGTCTGATTTCTCGCATAGATTAGCATAATTAATCAAAATAAAATAAAAGAAGACTATTTTGGAAAATTTAGATATACGATCTTTTAGATTACATCGCACACTACCATTGTGCAAATATCCGCGGCGATCGCGCAATCCACGGACGAGATCTTAAGGGGGGGGGGGGGGGGGCCTTTAGGCCCCCCAGTCTTTCGAGCTACCAAAATAGCCCAGTCTTTTTAGGGTTAAAGTCTGCTCTTTCAGAATCTGCCCTTAACCAAAAATCCACGTCTGGTGACTTTTTATTTGTTTTGTGATGCCGGGTAAGGTGTTGTGACTTTTATACATATTATGTATATGATGTGTTCGTGTGTGTGTGTGTGTGTGTGTGTGTCAGTGTTCATAATAATTCCAATTAATTTTATTAACCCTGCACAAATCTAGGGATAACATTCATTAAATTACTTAAATACACGAACACACACAAACAACACAACTACGCAGAGACAAATGCACGTTGATATACATGAAATATAATTTTATACACAACATAAAAACATGTATAAACATGTATTTGTAGTACTCTTGACTTCACCTGGAAACTTTGAAATCATTAGCAACAAGCAAACTTAAAAGTAAGATATTCAAGTTGAAAATAAGAGGAATCCGATAAGACAATCCAAATAGGCCCTATAAACGTCTTCCCTCTTTGTTGAAGAGAACGACATTGGTTTACATACACAAACTTTGATTAAGCTTTGATCAAAATTTGGTTCAAAATTTGATATCAAAAGTAACAAACCTTTGAATGTATTTGTGACTTAAGCTTTGATTGAAAGCTTAAGGTTGAAAATTTGTGTATGCTTTCGTCTATAGTTGAGTCTTTTGACTACCTGTGTCTCTCTCTCTCTCCTTGTTTGTTTGTGTGTGTGTGTGTGTGTGTGTGTGTGTGTGTGTGTGTGTATGTTTGTGGATGGGTGTGCATTTGAGCGTATGTGTATGGGGCATTGTGGGCGTGGTGAAAATGATTATTGAGTATAGTTCTTGCTGACGTTGCTCTTCGGGGACTCGTGAGTGCTGTAAAGTGGTTTGTGGATTTTCGCACGATAGGGGGCATGAGTGAGGATTGTATTCGGTACTACGTCACATTTGCTGGTATAAGTCACGTCCCTGGACAAGATCTCTTTTTACCTTCCACGTCCCTCTTGACCCATGCAGGGTGGGTGTGAAGAGGTACCCAGCAAGGCTAGGGTAAAACTAATGGTAGAGCAGTGGCAAATTGAAAAGGCTACCCTGAATAAACAAGACCACATTATACACGGTTGTACTCTTTATCATTGTTGTTATTAATCATTATACATAATAATAATAGTATGTTCACCTTATTTCGACCTTGGTTCCGCAATAGTCGCCTTTTTTTGAAACCGTTTTCATAATGAAACAGGGCAAACGATCATGCAGAAAGAAATCAACAGTGATAGTAAAAATGAATGTTTAAGGAACCACTAACGTCTGTATAAACGCGCTATAGATGTTGAAGCTGTTTGATCTCACCGGGCACTTGAAAATGAAAAGTTCTGAGATGATTCTTGAAATAGATTGTGGGAAGGATAAAGGAATAGTTTAGGCAGTGAACGCTGATAAACAAGGTATGAACGTATGGGCTTAAAGTCTTTCTGCTCATGGAGTAAATGTGACTCTGCACCTCAAAACAAACAAAAAGTCGCCAGACATGAATTTTTAGTTAAGACCATATTCTGAAAGAGCAGACTTTAAGCTTTAATTATGATTTATAACTCAAATCAAATGGACTCTCCTAACCTATCTAAATATAGGAAAGAAAGCACAAACTCAGGAAAAGTGTGAACTGAGAAAAGAGGCTCTGAAGTACAGTGTCTGTTCAAGCGCTTAATCTTTACCAAACCGTGCTGGCTGTGCGATGAATGGGACAAAAAACAGGAAGTAAACCACCAGAGTAACAACAATGAAGAAATTATTAGATTAAACTGAAATTAAGCATGCCTCATTAACACATTGAGTTGAAAGTGAAGAGTGTGGACAAGGTTTTTCAAAAATGAAAAAGGGATTCTAAAGACACACATAATCACACTATTCTACCAAAAATGTTCGAGATAAACTGCTAAAAAAACACACTTTCCTGCCCGTTTTATGATACCAAATTTTAGCATAATGTAAAAGAAGACCCGCTCTTTCAGAAAATATGAAAAAGTCAAGTTCGGCTAGGTTGACCCATTTCACTTATTTTCAGTCCTCACGCAAAATCAGTGTGTGCGACTTTATGTTCGTTTTGAGGTGCACGGTCAGAAATTGGCAAAACTAAAGTTCGGAGTTCCACTTCGCGCATGAGCAGAAAAGGCTATTTGTAACAACAGGGCTTGTTGGTTTTTAAATGAGCCGAGATAAGCATCTGTAGTGTAATCATTTTTCTAGTATAAATAATCCTTATAAACGGTAGGTGCACCTCAGCCCATACATCTGACAGCAAAAGTGATATTTGGAAATTGAGATTGTCATGCGTTCAGTTAGAAAAAAGTAAAGAAGTAATATTGGATGCTTGGCCCATGCAGGTGTAGGTTCATGGACTATTCGTGTCAGCTATATTATGTACGTAAGTTCATTATTTTCAGTCATATTTATCTTTCTTTTTTTACCTGATGATGACAGGTGAATGCCACAGATTGTCACGTCGGGCAAACTAATGCATTTTGTCGCTTTGTAAAGTGCCTGACCAAATGAGAAAAAAGAAAGAAAGACCATTATTATCTACACATGAAGAGTTTGTTCGCAAAAACCGATAAGTCCATTTTTGAAGATTTTGAAGTAAAGGTCTCTGTCATAAAGTACAAAATGATACCTTTTAAATGATATATTGGTCACTACATATAAAAGTACATTTTTGAAGTTATGGTCAAAAGAAGCAAAATTTTCTTATTCTCTTTGTTTTTCTTGACCTTTAAGGCCAAGTAAAAAAAGAAAGCAGTTTCTCGTCCGGGTTTTTTGAGCAAGGCGATGAGGGAGGTCCTTACTATTTGATATCTTACTATTTTTTCGAGGATTGTCAAAATGAAAGCAATATGTGTTTATATGTGTGATATAAACCACTTATCATCTGAGTGATGCACCAAATCTGCGTATATTGCTGTTTATGCATGACAAGTATACCAATTTAACTACACTGTGACTGTATTCATTCAGTCATATCAAGGGTACGGGAAAAAAAAAACACGTTTTTTTAACATAAAATATACACATTTATGCATCACTTGTTGAACCTACGAATCCAAACATTATCTCTGGATTTGCATAGCATTATTTTTGCCTTTCAACACAACACAAACTTACTGAGTTAGATCTTTTCTCATATGAAAACTCATTCGCTCAAGGATTTAAAATGCAGCAGACAGTGCTGCCAATAATAATTGTCAACCCTGTGAAACAACCACCTGATTTCCTTTTTAACTGAAAGACAATACGAACCAGTTGAATACTATATTCACTATTTAAAGCCGTTCGCTGTGCACACGTGCGCTTGAGATCGGTTCTCTCCATCACTCCACGATTTTTTTTCCAGCTCCAGAACGCATGCTATGCTGGCTGGCTGGTCCCCTCTACTACAGGGAAACCCCGTTATAACGAGTTCGGTTATAACGAGGAACCGCTTATAACGAGGTGATCGCGTCGGTCCCGTTTTCCTTTGCGTGTAATGGCAGAACGAATCGGTTATAACGTGTTCGGTCATAAGGAGATTCCGGTTATAACGAAGACAATTTCGCTAAATCATGATAAAGAAAAACATAAACAATTTGATCGGATATAACGAGGTTCCATTTCTTGACCAAATTCCGGCTTTCAAACACGCGACAAATGAAACATTGGAAACCGAAATCTCGCTATCCACGTCTTTTCCCGTTTTGCAGAGAACCGTTCCTTCCATGTGTTCTTCTTAATCACGCGATAAGACACAGGAACACCTTCCGATGTTCCTACTAATTATTAAACATAATCATTCGGTTTTCTTTTTCGCGAGAAACGCGTGCGTGATATGAGGTCAGACCACAGCGCAACGAGAAAAAAAAAATAGATAACGCATTCAAAAACTTTTCATGTAGCGACAATAAAATTTGACCAAAAATGGACAATAGGAATGCGTGTGCAACTCATCATTATATCCTTTCCAATTTTAGTTCCGACTTCCAGTTCTTTTGCTGGTTTTGAGCAAATATGAGTTTGGATGATTAAAGCCGAAATAATAAAATCATCGCCCCGATCCCGCCGGGTGACAGTAGCGTTAAAATAGTTGAGTAACGCATGTTAACCTATACTTAATCGGTGTTCAGAAAAAGAAGCAAACGCATTTATTAGTTTGAACAGATCTGGATTTGTTCATTATCATTTAACAAATGATAATTTAAATATGAGTGTGTATGATCAAAGCAGAAATAATCAGTGAAATCATCGCGATCCTGCCAGGTGACAGTAGAGTAAAAATAGTTGAATAACGCATGTTAACCTACTTAATCGGTGCTCGGAAAAAGAAACAAACGCATGTATTAGTTTGAATAGATCTGGATGTGTTCATCATCATTTAACGAATGATAATTTAAATATGAGTGTGTATGATTAAAGCCGAAATAATGAATGAAATCATTGCGATCTCGCCGGGTGACATAGTAGCGTAAAAATTGTTGAATAACGCATGTTAACCTACTTAATCGGTGCTCGGAAATAGAAACAAACGCATTCAACAGTTCAAGAACGGATGTACAAAACGCGAAGAGATTTTCGGAAGAAAATAAAGAACGCATTTTTAATCCCTTCGAGCGCAACGATCATACATTATATAAAATTACAGCCAAATGATTCATGAAATTATCGAATTCCCGCTGGGCACCAACAGCGTAAAATACCTCGCAAGTTATAGCGGTAAACACAACGCACGTATGTTACTCTGAAATCATCGCGATCTCGCCAGGTGACAGTAGCGTAAAAAAAAAGTTGAATGACGCATGTTAACCCAAATCAGAAAAAGAAACAAACGCATTTATTAGTTTGAATAGATCTGGTACAGATTTGCGTAAACAGGATGACAACCTCCCACATTCAATCCTGTCACATATTTTCAAGAACGGTCGTACAAAACGCGAAGAGATTTTCGGAAGAAAATAAAGAACGCATTTTTAATCCATTTGGGCGCAACGATCATACATTGTACATGTACAGTACCAGATACAGCCGAAATGATTCATGAAATCGTCGCATTCCCGCTGGGCACCAACAGCGTAAAAATACCTAGCAAGTTACGGTAAACAAGGCCTGTATGTTAGTCTACAGTATATGTTTGCCCCCATATTTGCGCTGGTGTTTAGAAAAAGCTTAACAAACAAGAATTACAATAAAGAATTAATGTATCATTTCAGCCTCTATTTCTTCATCTAATTCACAAATAATCTCCCTTTATTCTCTCAATTTTAACGCTCAATAATTGTGTAATAATAACGCAAAGGATATGTTTAAGTTTCATGGATGGGTATATGACGTCATGCTTATGTTTTTCTTTGTTTTTAATGAGTATGGTTATAACGAGGTACCGGTTATAACGAGGTAATATCGCCGGTCCCACGGATCTCGTAATAACGGGGTTTGTGGTTACATTGCGCAATCAATCTAGCAGCACACGAAGCGGGCAACAGCACGAGAGAAATGTACAGAAGGTGCTCAACGTCCTGTCTACATCACGACGTACCGAGTGCGCTGTACATCACAGCCCATTCCTGCCGCCCATCCAACTACAGTTCAACTGCCTTGTGGGTCATTCCTTCTTGCCGAGCTCGCAGTGTGAAATGCATGCGTTGTTACATACGCACTATACAGAAGCTACAGCTGTATTACAGCTAAGTAGAGGACGCAAGGCGTAATTAGAAATAAGACATCACGATTGGTAGGTGAATTGTTGATTTTTTTTTCGGCGGCCGAAAAAGTAGTAAATATCAAAAAAGTCGATGCGGCAACTGAATATCGATGCGGGCGGGGAGCGGGCTGGGACGAGAATTATGAATTTCTTGGTATTTTCAGCGCCATTTTGAAAATAGTAAATAGTAAAAAAATCGATGCGGCGGCCAAAATCGATGCGCGCGAGGACGAGAAACTGGTTTCTTTTTTTACTTGGCCTAATCCCAAATATCTCCATTTGGCAAATATGGACTTATCGGTTTTTGCGAACAAACTCCTCACATGTTGCACAACTCCTAACTGACTTATATATTATGGGAAAGAGCTGCTATTGATTTATTTTCATTATGTGATTTAAAAGCACAGTCAACTATGACGGCGGTTCTTGTTCTTTCTTCTTTGAAACGGCCGTGACTATAAGAACGTGTGTAGTAATCATGATATCTTGATTATGTTAATTAACAAAATTACCTACTGATTAGGATAAATTCCAAAAGAAAAAACTGGAAAAGCATAAAAATATCAAATATGTGCTTCTTTATCTATTGGTAGCCAATGCAACTTTGACACAACTTGAATAGAAAAAATGCTGATTACTAAATTTCATATCATCGGAGCGATATGACAAAAATTCTGGCACTTTCGTTTCAAGCTTATCAACACATTGAACCATATTCAGTATTCACTTTCATGTAAGCATTGCAGTGAAGCACTAACATAAAATTAGATCCGCAAACCCAAATCTACAGATTTAAGAATACACAGGAACCTTGCCATAGCCTAGAGTCTTTCTACATTTCTTGGACTTTAGAATTTAGACATCAGAAAGTGTGTTTCACTTTTGAAATCAAAGAAGCCTTAAAACTGAACTTATCGTTTAAGAGTTTCATAATAAAGATATAACAAACAAAATACACTACAATAAACAAAGTGCTAACCTTTCGTCAACGTTATAGTCTCTTTAAGGTCTACCCCAACTTGGAAGTATGCAACACGTATTTCACGATTCAAATGCCACGATCAAAACTTACACATTCTCAGTTGATGTTATTGTCGTGTGTCCAGAAGAACAACGCAAACGCACATTAAAGGAAGGTGTGCCCTGAAGCACGACGCGAACGCACAGGAGGCGCGTGCTATTCTTGCGGTCGGCCACACGTCACTTCCGGTTGACTGGAGTGAAAACAAACAGCTTGCAAGCGCTAAGCCTGCATAATGCGCATACTGCATGTGCGACGCGTATAATTTATGTGCAACTCTACGCAGACATGGGGACTGTTTTTCATTATTCATTTTGTCATTTGTGCCATCATTCATGAGATACATGCATCATGTCTTGCCAGCAATATTCTAATAATCTGGATCCTGTCGATCGATCGGTCCCGGTATTTTGCCAAGTTGAAGGCAGTCGGACTGGACCTGTGCCCGTATGAAATCGCGGCAGGACTCTGGATCAACGACCCGACAAAATGGCCAGATGTGCAGTAGAACCTCTTTGAGTAGGCCCTACCCCGATATCTACGCTTACTTAGTACCTCATAGAAACTTCAGGTAGGTCTACAGGCCTAACGTTAGTACTGTAGTAGGCTTAGGGTAGGGCCTAATTTAGGGTAGGCCTAGGGCCTAATCCTGCCGCCCGCACAGCTACAGTAGTACAGCTTGCGCTAGCGCTATGCTCGCGGGGCGCCCCGGCAGAAAACACGTACAGCGTTACCACTCCAGGCTCACGCGACTGTTTGTTTTCACTCCACCGCTATCCATGACCCCGTGACAAGCAAAATACCCGGATGTCCGACCATGAGAATTCGTACAGATCCTCGCTACCATTCATGTCGCTTTCCGGGCACACCTCTCTTTGAGTCTCGTGTCTTCTTCGTGTCATTCGTCCGGGCACAAGAAATATAATGAACAATACTAGGCAATGAAATTAATATGAAATGCGAAAAAAGTGTTGACATGCCTCGTAAACGATATCTAAAAAGTACAAAAACTGCTCCACACGGACCCATATTATCACACAGGGCTGCATTTGTGTATCGTCACTAAGTCCCTTTATTGTGTTGCAAAAAGGAATATCTCAAAGCTCTATGACAATATACACTTCGTGGTGCCTCTTTTCCCATACTTTTACTTAATTATGCTAGTATTATTTCAAATTCAAAATCAAATTCAAACTTCATTTTCACTTCTTTTTTTTCAACAGAATGTACAAGAAACAATATTATGAATTTGACATGAGAGTCGCTGAAAATATAGGCCTACATAACCAGACAGGATTAACAACATGTTCATGTCTGCATGATCAGTACAAGAAAGATGCATACACTCTATATACACTCTGCGAAAAGAAAAATGGAGGTACCCATTCAAAAGACTATGCTTCATAATCTTTAATCAAATATCAAGTACGAAATATTAATACTAAATTAATTCTTATATCTAATAACAGTAAGGAGAGAGAGAGAGAGAGAGAGAGAGAGAGAGAAAGGGAAAGAGAGAGAGATGGAGAAAAAGAAAAAGTCAGAAAAAGTATATCTTTTAGATATTTAACGATTGTTATAAAAAGCAAAAGCCATCTGTCGCTTCTCTTGTGTCACTCAAGGGAGGTTGCTTGTCACTGTCACATACGGAGTCTTTGATATACGTTGCACATGAAATCAAAGTTAATAAACACATAATGTATAAGGATCTGCACTACTAGTACCCTTCTATTATTAAGTTAACAAAACTATTCGTGGCATATTTTGTGTGGAAAGGGTCAAACGATAGCATTGACACAATATATATTATGTATTTATATATTGTGTGTATAATTGTAATTATAATTATTGTTATTGTTAGTTTTATTATTGTCATCATCATCATCATCATCATCATTTTCATCATCATCATCATCATCATAATTATTATCATTTTCTTTTCTTTTAATGAACAGACGTATCTGATGCCTCACTGTTTCGGAAGTAATACAAGGCTATGACAGAATAAAAAATAGGTCAACATATCACGAAACTTTTTCAATATGAGTTCAGATTGAAAGATGGAAGAAAAAGCAACCTCCCCCCCCCCCCCCCCCGTTATAAACTGGCCACTATATAGGAGGAAAATATGATCTCGGATAAGATCAGGGACTGGTTAACGAAGACTATTTTCTACAGGACAATCCATTCGTGTCATCTTTCACCAATGCACTTTTTGCCTTCCTATGTTCCGGTGTTAAACACACTCAAATCGCGGTCTCCACTCCCACTTGTTGAAATCTGATACGAAAAATCGAAATCAGCCCAATCCTTTTGAATTCAATGATCCAAAAAGATATCCATGAGATAAGTCCCATCATCTAATCGTTGCTGGTAGCTTTATGATACCACAGCCAACAACGAATCACTATTTCCTAATTTTTATCAAGCATTTCCTCCTCCCCTTTTCGTATCAACGTGAAGCACCAAAGTGATATCTATGAGGGTATCTCTTTTCCCCCATCCACTACTGGTGTTACAAACTTTTTCATCTTTGAAGAACATCCGATGCTTCAGCTTATAGACGTCATATCCGAAAAAAGAAACTCTGCACTTCAAACCGTTCGAACTTTTAGCACAAACAACAACAACAACAAACAAACAAACAAACAAAACACTCAGAAACCCTCGGCAGTGTCTTAGCGTCAATGAGTTCAGAACGATTCTATTACAATGGCCCTACCATTTGGAGGTAGAGTAAGTTTTAATTCTAAATTTTCATTGATAGTTAGAAGCCCCAGCCTCAGTCTTCATTCTTCGCCGAGACCACCGTGTGGAGCACACGACCCCTCTTTTGCTCGTGCTATATTTTTATAACGCATCACTCTGCCTTCTGACAACGATCCCCGAGAACGACTGCACCATGATCAGCTTCGTTCTCCTCGCCTTCCTGGCGGGCAGCGCAGTGGCAATGTCACCCCCTGCGTTCACACCGTTGCCTGATGGTGAGTGTCAATATCTGTAATCACCGTGATATAATAAATTCAGTTCGATTCAATAGTTTGCTTATTTCCATCATCAAAAAAAGAAAAGAGAACATGATTCCAAGCTTAACAAGTTGTCGATTTGTCTGATAAGGGCAGTTTTTTTATATACAATATCGAATTGCTTTTCAAGGTATTTATGTCCAACTACAGGTGCTTAGGAAAGCAGTGCAGCTGTCTGCCACTGGCATATGTGTCATTTTCGTTATCGCTTTTAATAGTCTTATGTAATTTACTGAATTGTTTATTTGAAGGTGAAAAGTGATTTCCTTTCTTTCTTCAAGCTGATTTCATCGCAACAACTTGACGAATTTCCTTACAGAGGAGTAGGTTATAAGATGTAATGAATATACAGAAACAAGAGTGGCATGACTATTTTAAAAGCAGGCATTACACAAGTGGGATTTAGTCCGCTTTCACATTGTTCTAATGAAGGATATATATATATATATATATATATATATATATATATATATGTATATATACATACATATATATTAAAGACTGAAGGTAACTTATCCAATAAGGTGGGATGGGGATGGGCAAAATCTCGTGTGCTCGAAGATATTTGGTTTTACAAGAAAGCAAGATTAGATGAGCTTACACATATATATCAAGGGGTGTTAATACGAGCTGAGTATAGATATTATAATTTTATGACATTTTAGATAATCGTCAATACCAAAGTCTTAAAGATATTACGATCTGTGACTTGTGTCCAATGAAGGGATTTCAAAATGGAGGTGATGTCAGTGTATTTCTTTGAAAATATATCAAGCGAACTATTAGATACGTAAAACTTTGCAGGGCATTGAAACAAAATAAAAACAAAAATTTTGAAACACCAGTAGGTCTACTATCAATATGGACAAGCGGTGTATAGTTTAAAAAAAAGAAACATCTCAAACACGATGGATGTCAAACATGATTGAAGTTCTGATATTAATTTCTTTACGTATATGTAGTACTGCTGAATTTCGCTTGTTTTTTTTTATTTCAGTTGCTCCAATAAGTTATTGTTCCAATAAGTTATATTGAATTCCCTATAACATGGCTCTAAAATATACACTTCATACAAGTTATGTGATATCTTTGTAAGAGGCCACTTTACGGTTTTCCCGTCCATTTTTGCACTTTCAAAATCAATTTTAAAGTTCTTTTTTATTTACGAACGAAAATCATAACAATAATTTAGTCATTTGTCATCGTAATTCGTTTTCCGTCAACCATTTTCAAAGACACCGCATTCAAAATTGTCAATTGTCATTGCAATTCATTTCCGCGGCGGCTGCCCATCGTCATATTAAATATGAGGACCAAATTCGTCTTTGTACGTGCAATTTCATGAAGTTTAACGGTCCTGTTTACCTTTGGGAGCAGCGATGTAACAAAATGTTCAAGATGTCACATTTGATGCATATGTGCAGATCAGTTGTATCACAAAACATCCCAAAGTACGTATGAAATTTTTGCAATAAAGCCCCAAATATAAGGAGATATCACTAGTATTCTCATTAGACCATAACTGTAGCCGGTTTAAGTATGGAAACATTTTTAATCATAACTATTGTTTACAATACTTAACATCGATTATACTGGTTCACATTTTTACATTGATTGTCTCTCTCCCTAACTCACATTTAAGAATTATTTTGAAGCATTAATGCTCGGTTTTTGTTTCATCTGCAAATAGTAAATTGTGCCTTTGAAACCAAATTAGTCAGATGGCATTGTTGGTACAATTATTCTCAGTCTTACTTGGCACGATGCCTGCACGAAATGAGAATGAAGGATTAAAAAACAGTAAACACAATGGTAAAGACGATCTTTAATCATGTCGTGACGACATTTGGACTTGATCTCTTTTATTTCCTGATTTTATGTTAATGCATCTTATTCATGTATGAAAGAAATTAAATTCATCATGGAAAACTGATATATATATATATATATATATATATAATATATATATATATATATATATATATAATATAATATATATATATATATATATTTATATTATATATATATATATATATATATATATATATATATCATATATAGTCAAGTTAACTCAATTTCTTTATTTTCATTCCCCTAATTTTTCTTCCGACAAAACGTAAAATAATCTAAATTCGGAACTTTATCATCACCATAATTGTATACATTTGAAAGTTCGAAAAAAAAACTCACGATAATTAACAAACTGGAAAATACTAGGATATGTTTAGAGGTTATTTTTTTACTGATTTTACTGATTCCTGATTTTAGGTAACTGCAGATTATGAACGAAACAAACTTTACTCAACAAGGAAAATCACAAAAAATAATTTCTTTCAATCCTTTCTTTCAAACGGGCTGAAAATCTACACAGTGTCATGTAAACTGTCTTTAATGATATAATATGTGCCTGGAAATCGTGGACCCTGTTTTCGTTTGTATGTGTGCATGCGTGTAGGTGTGTGTGTGTGTGTGTGTGTGTGTGTTTGTGGGGAGGGGTACACGTGTGTGTATGTTACTGGAAACGTGGGAAAAGGGAACAACAAAATTAAAACGATTGTGAATGAAAAATTGACAGAAATGATCGCTAAAAGACAAAACTGCTTCGCTGTAATGTGTGCAGCGAGTGTGACGGACGAATCTTAATTGTAAGACGAGAAAGTGTGACAAATTAAGTTGAATAGACTTTATTCGAAATGATCGACAAAAGACACATTTGAACCTAGGATAGGCATATTCCAGTTTTCCCGGGACGAAATTAAACTTAAAATCTATTAAATTGAATGAAAGAAGTTTGAAAATGAAGAGGAAAACCTATATTATTGTAATCATTGTATATAGGGGGTTATAGACATCTAATGAACTATATAAACATAGTAAACGATTCTTTTTAAATAATGTAACATTATCATGTTACATAGCAAGGGGAATTCATCTTTGCAGCTTGCATTAATGATAACATTCGAATTTCTGCTCTATCAATCCAGTATATGATTGCGAACGGGGAAATGATTGATCTCAGCATACAATTCACATTATGATACTTGACGAAATTAAACAATTATTTGTTTACAAAAATGAATAACTATCTTGTTATTGGGCATTTGGCTCCTGTTAATGCTACTTTTACACCAATCTTCAATGATAACATATCTTTGTCAACATGCAAGAACCCCGGTTGTATTATGTAATCATGTGGAACAAAGATAATGAAACTTTGGAAATGTACGATAAAATGTCGAAGACATAAACTGGGATGGAAGACAAGAAACTTTTTCCTGTTAACTTGGCGTCATTCCGCCATATATTCAAACACACCATCAAAACGGAAAAAGTTCATAGTTCAGAGGACAATAGGCCTACATGAGAAATCTATTATTGCAAAAATGTGTGCCGATGTTTGTACTCACAGTTTAAAGGGAACAGGTATGTTGGTACAATTCAAATCTTGTCGTTTTATTACGAGGGCGATATTTCAGTGTCTTAGCGTGAAGTTTTACCCCCATAATAGGTTTATTCCTCCATAAGAATAGAAAAGAGAAGTGACGATTATATCGATCAACCAGGTAATCCCTTCATATGATAGCACGTTATCATGTTCTGAGTACTTCTGCAGGGAGAAAAAAAAATCTACAAAGCATGCGTAGAAAATTCACTCTTCATCAAATCGTCAACAAAGAATCAGAAGTGCTTTGTCACAAATTTGAAGGGTATTGAATATTGGTCTCATGTTATAGAGCCTGATTTCCTCTACATTAAGGTGTCAATCTTAAATTATTGTTATTTTCAGTAAAATGTTGAAAATTAAAACAGCAAAGGGGTACTTTATATTTCAAATATTTGGAACTATGCTTATAAATCTACCCACATTTGCTTAAATAATTTTTTCATGAAAATTGATGTTTACGTTTTTGTCTACTCTCAAATCTTAGAACGAGATAGCGCCCTTTCTTCTTTGCTGACGATATAACATATTATTGATACTAGCCCTTGTGTGATTATTCTCTTGCTTAGATTTCAGTACTTCCGCATACTGTAAAGCCAAAACCACGGCATTCAATTTTTCCTAATTGAAGCCGGCGGCCTTTTTTTCGCGGCATGAAAATTTCGTGAACTGCCACTAGCACTGCAGCGCCTCTTGAAGACAAAAATTTCTGTGTGCATTTTATTCTCGCGAATCTTGCCTCCGAGAGTTTCAAGCGTGTGAAAAGTTCGTATTTTACAGTAGATCAGATAGTATGTGGTGCCCAAAAAAGATAATGGTAGTGAAAATAAAATCGGTTCGGTTTGTGGTGAACTTATTGAGCTTTTGTGATAGCAGGAAGAATGGAACAGAAATATTGCATTTGCAGAAAGAAAATAAAAGAGAAAAGAAAAGGAAAATATCACTTTTCTGTTCTGAGTACATTTTTGTAACAATTTTGGCCGTGCATTAGAATATCAACAGAAGTCCCACGCCCTGCTTTTACGTGAGGATGTTAGATAGGTGAAACGGGTTAAATCAATTAATCTTGAGCTTTTCATGTTTTCTGAAACATCTATTCTTCCTCTAAATAATGTCAAAGGTTGGGATCATAAAAAGAATGGGAAAATTTGTTATTAGCAACTATTCTAATATTTTGTCTCTTTTTTGTATTAGGGCCCTTTGTCATCCCCACAAAATTAGCATATTATTACTCACTCTTCACTTTCAACTCTAATAACTTTAGAAGGGATAGTGGTATTGCCTTGTAAATCAACAGTAGACCCGACAAAAATGTGTAAACAGAGCATACTTAAGTTCTGCTTAGACTAATAATCTCTTAATTTGTTCATCTTTGTGGTGTTTTACATCTCCCCCCCCCCCTATTTGTCTCATTTATTGAACAGCAAGCATGGCTTGGTAAGATTAAGCGCTTGAATAGCCCCTTCACTTCAGAGCCGATTTTCTTCAGACTTGGCTCAAACTATAATATCGTTGCATTTACCATATGTATTTTAGTTCCAGTCCCCTTTAACAGTAGTAGTTCGAGGAATACCACGTGTCGTAGTAATTTACTTTTTTTTTTTTTTTTTTTTTTTTAGAACAGTAGGTTCGATCTTCTCAAAAATGTACCAGACCTGCTATGACAGGCTCATACTGATTCTTTATTTCATGAGCTTAAAACATTGAAGGTTTTGGATTTGAATATTATTCAAGTAGCAATAATTATGTTTAAATATATACATGATCAACTTCCATCATCGTTTAAAAACATGTTTAGGTTTACTACTTCTTCTCCATTCGTACCCTACTCGTACATGTAGAAATTGCCACCTTTTGAATCCCAAATTATTAGTGACACATAAATCTATAGGACATTCGGGTCCGGACATTTGGAATAATCTCCCGGATAGTATAAAGTCCTGTTCAAGTATTTATTCTTTGAAACCTTCACTAAAACGATATTTGATACAATCATATTCTCTAAACCAATTAAGCTAACAAATATTTATGGTAAACGATTGTCATCTTATTATCAATCTCTATTTTCTTCCTTCAACTGCATCTTGCACTCTCACCTGCAATAGCACTGCACTCACCTGATCACCTTCCTCCAAGAGAGTTGTGTCGTTGGATAGTCATTTTATGAGGTCTTCATTCATTTCAAGCTTAATCGCTTTATACGATGGTGGTCTCCTGTATCCAATGATCTCTGTTGTTTACTGAAAAATACTGTATGTCTTATTTTATGTTTCTGTGTATCTACATTGCTCAATGCAATCACCTATGTGTATCTATGTATGTACTGCTATCGATTTATTTTACTGCACTTGTTATTCTTTGTCTTTGTACTTTTTGAAGTTTGTATTCAAATTGTATTTGATTGAATGCAGAAATAAAAACAAACAAACAAACAAACACACATACATACAGTAACTGAAGCGAGCAAAAAGTATAAGCCTATAACGCTGAACCAAGAGGTCCTTGATACCACATGTCCTGACACACTTATTATGGACCTAAATTAGAAAACCTCCATCACTATTACTATTAATGAGTGTGCGTGTATGTATGTGCGTGTGTGTGTGTGCGTTTGTCCATTCGGAAAGCTTACCTTAATCAGCGATTAAAGAAAAAGATTCTGTCTGTTTGATATGAGCGAACATAGTTACTGAGAATAGATTTTTACCAATGTTACCTTGAGGATGATTAAGCTGAACTCTTTTAACAGTCATTAATCGTTACGTTGATGTGAGTGCTACGAATCCGAAAATTGTATCAAATGTCAAGCCAGCCACGATGACCTGCGAATTGCATTTTGCTTCCTTCACCTTTTTGAATAGAGCCATTGCGACCCTGTCCTCTCCCGTCCGGCTTGGAGGTTGACTGGTTAGAGGAATACCTCTGTATCAGGCCATACATATCGATCAGTTTCAATGAGTTATTTCGACTCCCGGGTGAGTTCACACCGTTCCTGACCCTTGCAAACGTCATAGACGCCGCCGGTGCCGCGTGGACAGCCACGACCCAGGTAGATGGAGCTGCCCAGCTGTGCATGAAAATAGCTCCTCGGCTTATGGGGGATCCCAGTGCAGTTGCCTTAGGACATTTGATATGCGACCCAATACTGACGTCGGTGCGAGAGAACACCCCGCTGGACGGAGAAGAAATCTGCCGTGTGATCTGGAATCTCACCATGGCGCCGGAAAGTCCGGACTACGGCAGCGAGTACTTCCCGCAATACCCGGATAGTACAATGGATTCGGCGGAACCTTTCACGATACAACTGCCCTCTTATCTCGATTCCACTCCTGCTCCCTGGAATTACACTAATATAATAGATTATATGACCCCTGCTCCTGGCCCTTTCAACTTTGACCTATTGGGTGATATCCAGCAACTGGTAGCAAATCTTTATGGCGTTGACAACATATACGACGTCAATTCCGTGTGTCCGGCTGTTGGTGGACTGCTCAGTGAAGGAAGGAGCTGGGAGGATGTTGTCACCGAGTTTGCCGTTGAACTCGTAAAAATCCTCTTGCCTGTAGAGAGTGCACTGTGTGCCCAATATGATGAATATTTGGTTGCCCTCATGCAGGGTGGCTACACTCAGCAAACGGCTGTTACCATCTTTGAAGAGGTGCCGAGACTTGCAGCAATTGCTGCAGGGTACAGCAGTAGACAGGATTTCTGTGTAGCAGTTCAGTCCGCAACCACCGAAGACCTCGTAACTTCTCTGGCCGAAGACATCGTTGCCAATGTCTTTGGGGTCCTCACCGATCAGACAAGATGTACGGAAATTCTGATAGGTTCTCTGAATCTTACGGCCCTCTTGAGTCAGGGTTTTACGTACGACGACATCATTGCAGACATGCCTACCTACACTGGCTTTTCGACCCCAGAGGAGGTGTGTCAGTACCTTGGAACGTCCTTTGGCTCTAGAGGTATGTAACTCTTTAGCACAATACGCTTTGTTATGGCTAGTCAATAATAATGATGTACCATTGTAAGTTACAAAAAAGGCCTCATACACACGAGGAGGTGATATCGCACTAATGTTGATTACGGTTGATGGTAAAGGTCTCGTTTTTTGACGAGTATGCTTTGAAACAAGAGGGCATCAACTTTTGAGGTGAGGAGGCATTTAAAAAGATATAATCACAAAAAGAACGTATTCAAAATTTTGAAACCGGTATGTACATCAAAATGGATACCTATACATACAAATAATGTGCTGCTATCACATTCAGTGCAATTTTAACCAAAAAGCAAATGTACCTGAGTGTATATTATATTTCTCCAAGATTTGATTTGGTTTTGGCCATTATTTTTCACTTTTACAGCTGTAAACCATGAAACTCATGAAATACAATGGTTTCATCTTACTTTGTATGAAGTTTTAGTCTTTGTTGCTGTTTGTGGGTATTATCATCAGTGGATCTAAAAAAAAATACTGCTATGATACGTAAAGGATGTCATTCCCCACTTGCAATAATTTTTCCAGTGAAAATATTTTCAGAGCTTTCAAATGCAACTACGTTATGATTTTTCTTCTTAAGAAAAAAAAAACAACAACTTTGATTTAGAAGGAAATTAGGTCGACAAGTTCCTTCAGAAGAAGCGCAAAAGGAATCGTCCATGATGTTTATAATATGTGATAGTTGGCTCGTAATTACCCATACTATTATGGAATCTTGAAAGTTCATTAGTTGTGTACTGGAAATATGCCTGTAACCATTTTCCAGACGACCCTGTGCAAGTGCGCCTTAGGGATGGCATCGACGCTTCCGAAGGTAGGGTAGAAGTTCTGTACAACGGCGAATGGGGAACAGTCTGCGACGATTACTTTGGCGAAGAGGATGCGCAAGTCATTTGCCAGATGCTCGGATACCGCGGACCAGCAATTGCGCAAGGGTCGGCAAGGTATGGCGCAGGGAGCGGCGATATCGTCCTGGACGACTTGATGTGTCTCGGGGTAGAATCCAACATTGCTCAATGCAGCCACCTCGGCTATGGCTTAAATAACTGCGGGCATTACGAGGATGCTGGAGTGAACTGCAGTATTCTCCAAGGCAAGTCTAAGACGGACTTAGTGTCCCAATAGTAAAACATGTAAAGTTATCTTTTTAAAACTTATTCACATGAAAGTATTTATACCGCCTTGGTTTTCGTATTAATATTCAAACTTAATTGTTTTTTTTTTTCATTCAGTTCCTTGGACTTGTAGTTCATCCAGAGAAACCTGGAATAGGCCAATCCTGACTGGTAATTAGCCTAGGAGGGTTGTTATCTGGGGGGGGGGGGGGGGGGAGGGGGTAATTGCCATGGGGGATAGCCCGGGGGTAAAAATCCTAGTGGAAATTATCCGGAGGGTAGTTGTCCAGGGGTAACTATCCGGATACGGGGTACAAAGACAGTTCACCAGACGTTGTTAACCTTTGGAGTCACTCTTCTTTTCCCAGTTAGACAGCTCTCAAACCATTTAGGTGTTGCTCCATGTATGCCGATGCTATACACTGGATTATGTTGTTGAACAATACCTTGAGATCGACACTGTCAACGCTTTCCGTAGGTCGACGAGAGTTACCAGAGTGTACTGTATGTATCTTTATCCACAACCAAATTCTACCCGTCTATTAGCTTTACAAGGGAACTCACAGTGGCTTGCTCGGAATCCAGATTGAACGGGGGTTAATTCAGTGTTAACTTTAAGATGATGTGGTAATTGCAAAAAAACTTTGCCCTCAAGTGCTTTTGAGATGCAAGACAGCAGAGAAGGTGGCCTACAATGATATCGGGGTTTGGTTTGTTTCCTTATTGTAAATTGGTATTACCTTGATTATTTCCCATGACTATAGAAAGGGGTAAGGACTACAGCATTTGATGTTAGTATACGGAGTTTTAAAAAAATGTACTCTCGTTTTGCTTGCTTTAAGAAAACCAAATCACATTTTAGTCATTCAAAGAATTATACTTGATTACTGTTTTCGTCATTGATTATAAATCACGATCATATTGCGAATTGATGCTCACGTTCAATTTGCACATAAAGCTTTCCAAGCTCTTAGGCCTTACTTCATCATTTTCGCTGGCATTATGTGAGCATCATTTAGATAGTAGACAAAATTGTTCATCCGAGCAAACAAAAGGGGTAATACGCTTACAGTGAACTCCCGTTATAATGAAGTCCCCGGGACTGGCACCTTTATTTTGTTATATCGAAATTTCGAACAAATAAACAATAAAACTACAGAACGGATAATGTTGCAGTCTCAATTTTTATTTCATTGTATAAACTGGATTTTCGTTGTAACCGTGTTCGTTATAAAAGGAGTGCACTGCATTAGACCTATCAATGAGACGACTCATATTATAAAACTTTATACACTATTCCTACATGATTTGAAAATTGTAATCCATGAAATTCATAGAAAAACGGTTTTTTGTTTAATCTTGAAAAACAACAACAACTGGATTTTAGCGCCCCACATTGACAGTTTTGAACTGCGACTTGCTGGAGGACCAGATGACACCCGAGGTCGAGTGGAAGTGTACTACGAGGGTCAGTGGGGAACTGTATGTGACGACTTGTGGGACATCGACGACTCCAACGTGGTGTGTCGGATGCTGGGCTTTGAGGGCGCCCTAGGCTATTCTTGCTGTGCTGAGTACGGCGAGGGATCTGGCCCGATTCTGCTGGATGACGTCCAATGCACACCCTATGATTATGACTTGGGAACATGTCAACACAACGGAATCGGCGTGCACAACTGCGGACATTCCGAGGACGTTGGTGTGGAGTGTATGCCCATAGGTAAATTCATGCTTTAATTATACAAATCTTAACACACTGAAATAATCACTTCACATACTCTACTAGATGTTTGTTTGTTTGTTTTTTTTTCGAAAGACGCATATCAACAGAAATGGTGGATGAACTGATGTAGAAGAAAATGATTTCTTAGTGCTTCGTTACTTTAAAAAACACGATGGGGCTATGACGGTAAAAAGACGCAACAAAGTGAGAACGTGGAACCAGACCCGCCGGGATAGAAAAGCAAGGTTTACAGCTGTTTACTTGTAATATCACGACATTAACCTCATCGAATTAAGTTAATGTTTCACCTACAAGCTCAGAACCTGCTCATTGAAAGTCATTATTATGGTTCTCCGAAGGGCTCGAAATTCAGCCTTTACCATGTCGAATTTCCTTGCAATATATCATATGGAAAGGATCTACTTTGAAACCTGTATGCCTGCAGCACCTGAAGTACCCTCCCCATTTTTTTTCCCCGTAGGTATAGGTAGGTAGACTGTAAAGAGTACGTGATGATTGATTGTTCGTTACGAATAATATTTTCTAACAAGCTCAGTGGAAAGGCCAGTTAATAGAGCTTTGGCCCGATTGTCGACTATCGATTATAAAAAAGGACGTAGCAACCGCGATCAAGGATGCTCAGAGGTTTTAATACTTCCGGTGACCTTTTTTTTTTTTTGCTAATATTTCACATTTATATCCTTAACCACAAGACTAGTGAAATCGTACACTCCTGTATTTTACATATTTGCTATGCACATGTTTATCTAAGAGCAAAAATCGACAGTTTTGCAGGCATGTGAAAAACATAATGTTTTCATGCTAAAACAGATGACTTTACGCGCATAAGAGTGAAAGTATACATACTCTTGTGTTTGGCAAATAAAGCATACTGTCCGTATCCAATATTTGGCATTGAGTTTGTCTATAGAGATGGTTGTTTACACAATTTCGTCACTTCTCGCAAAAAGATCACGTGATATATTGTTACATTCGTTAAAAATTCCCCAAGAGATTCAATACCTCCGACAGTAAATCCGTAAGCTTAAACTAGTTTCACGGTTGTCTCTCCTTACTATTAGAAAAAAAAAATATCAATCGTTGTTTTGTAACTTTTACAGTCAGTGTACAGAAAGGCTCCAACGTAAACTTCTTTTACACATTGCTACTGACGCGCTGTGCAATCATGTTAGTCGTATTTCTCGGGTCTGATCATGATGACGTTGTTGTTTTTTTTTTGTCAACCGTTCACATGTACATAAACCCCTCTAATTGCCCATCAATAGATTGATACAACTGTTGTTCTTGTGCCTCACAAGTGGTGTGGAGTGCACGCTCTTGTTACGTCCAATTTGCATGATGGGATATAACACTAGAGTTTCTAAACCCGACCGTTCACAGGTACCTCCGGGGTAAATTAGTGCGCTAAATCAGACATAAGCTCAACATTTCTTGGGTTTAGCATAATATCATGTAATATCATGTGCTGATTCTTACATTTGACGCATATAAAAAGGTCAATTTTATCACAAAATATCATCTGCCATGTAAGAATATCGCAATAAAACTTGAAATATAAAGGAGATATCACAATTTTCTCAATAAACCATATTACTACTGTAGACGGTTTATTCTAGAGACAATTTTATTATAACTTTTGTTCACATTTGATAAATCTAATAATACATAATATTAATCGTACTAATATTCACATTGGCTGTCTATATACCACACATTTCAGAACTATTTTGAAACACTAAAGCTGGTTTTTTATTCATCAGCAAGTGGTTAATGATTCCTTTAATACACGAGAGGTTGATTTATTAAATAAAACCATTTGAAAGTGTGAAAAGAGAGGATGCGTAAGAGAGATCTCTCAACTAACAGAAAAACAAAATCGTTCAGCCAACTAAACAAAAAACGACAACATGCCATAGAGAGAACAGGAAAGAAATGGTAAATTTTCCTTGTCCCGACATGTAGCTTTAGGGCTCATTGGCGAAAAAAGGCAAAGAAAACAGGGCTTGGTCATGGCGAATATTTTCCTTACAGAACCAACAGCTGCCGGTGTTCAAGTCCGACTTGTAGGTGGCGACGACGACACCCAAGGTAGAGTGAAACCACTCCGCAAAAAAAGAAAAAAAAAAAGAAAAAGCAAAAAACTGTCATCAACAACAAATTTCCTCACTGGGAGCTTAGTGCCCGGATGTCATATTCTCCTCGTTTTTAACACGCTAATCCCATAGGCATTTGCCAAAGAGGGGAATATGACAAATTCACCCTATTTTTCCCTGCTGTTGCGCAATGCCGCTCGTAATACGAAGGAAACACAATTTCGTAGAACCACAGCTCACATTCCTAATTCTGGTAATAATGTAAAATATATAATAACCCTGTATCTTGAATACTCATTAGCGGAAGAATAAAATAAAAGAAAAAGAAAGAAAGAAAGAAACAAACTAACAGGAATTGATCAAGGCATACATTTTTCATTTCAGAGCCCACATCTGCCGGGGTTCAAGTCCGACTTGTAGGTGGCGACGACGACTCCCAAGGGAGGGTGGAAGTTTACCACAATGGAGAATGGGGGACTGTCTGTGACGACCTATTTGAACAAGAGGACGCCGACGTGGTGTGTCGGATGTTGGGCTTTGAGGGCGCCATCAGTGCAAGGTGTTGCGCCTTCTACGGAGAGGGATCTGACCCAATTTGGCTGGACAACGTCGAATGCACAGGAACAGAGAGTGACTTGGCAGAGTGCTCACACAACGGATACGGAGATCACAACTGCGGGCATTATGAAGACGTTGGGGTGGAGTGCATACCGAGAGGTAAGTTTCCTCATATACCAAATACCATTTTTAATTAACATTTTTACAGTATTTTGATTTTGTTTGGACTGTGTTCCGCTGCTTTCTTTTCGTAAATTTCTAAGATCGTTGTTTCAAGGATTTGTCTTAAAGAAACCATTCTACCTAATGAAGGTATACGAAAATTCTGGCTGACAATACGATTGACCAACAACAATAGTCTGTATTCTACTGGAACATTTAAAGTCCTGTGGTGATTTATGTTGTTGTTGTTGTTGTTTCACAATAGGGATGTTGTCACCTTTACCATTAGATACCATTAAACGTATTTCAAAGTGAATTAATGGATCCGAACGTTTCGATCAGGCTACCCCACAACTTGTGACCAAATTTTAATGGGTCTTTAGGGATCGTCTAATGCTTTTCAACAGCAGCTTGACCCAAATTAGTTATGTTTCAACGTGACACTACTGGCCAATAAGGACACTTATAAAGGAAGGTGGATATCATTCTCCGTCTTTTGAATATTTCACAGAAAAAAAAGCTCATTACTTTCTAATTGACTTTACAGTTAATTCGGGTGATTTCTAATTGTCAAGTAGGAAAAAAAAACCCGATTCTATTACAATTTCTTTTAAACGGTTCCGATGCTTTCTGTTGGTCTTGGTGGTTTTAATTGGGCTTATAGGCTTTAAGTGAATCTTTCCGTGTCTGTTAAGTAAGTGCTAGGTTGGTGTGGAATACATAAGGACAAGTAAATGCTATACAAATCTATAACACAGCACCTTTGATAAAAAACATGTTGGAAAGAGAAGAATTAGGAAACAACAGGCGATTGAGCAGAAACAGTAAAGAGAACAGGAAATGTTGCACATTATATCATTACAGTAATTGGCGGAAGAAAAAAAAAGCCAAGAAAACAAAACTTGTTCAAGGCAAATATCTCCATTTCAGAGCCAACAGCTCCCGGGCTTCAAGTCCGACTTGTAGATGGCGAAGACGACTCCCAAGGGAGGGTGGAAGTTTACCACAATGGGGAATGGGGAACTGTCTGTGACGACCTATTTGAACAAGAGGACGCCGACGTGGTGTGTCGAATGTTGGGTTTTGAGGGCGCTATCAGCGCAAGGTGTTGCGCCCCCTACGGCCAGGGATCTGACCCAATTTGGCTGGATAACGTCGAATGCACAGGAACAGAGAGTGACTTGGCAGAGTGCTCACACAACGCATACGGAGATCACAACTGCGGTCACGGTGAAGACGTTGGGGTGGAGTGCATACCGAGAGGTAAATCTTGACCTTTAAGTAGGTACCTACATCTTCCCGATGTGCTCCAAAAGCGGTACTCAACGTCCGTCATTCTTTTTGGAATGACGGTCTTCTTGTTGTTGCGGTCAAGTTTGTTCTCTGGGGGCCTGGCAGTGCTTGGTGTCGAGTTATTTTAGTAACCCGTGCACCATCATGACATTTCAATGCTTGGAATCCACTTTGCACAGACCAGTTGTTGTGCTGAACAGGCCTCGTGTGAGCTTTCAGGTTGCTAGGAACAACTTTTGTTAAAATGATATGCATAAGATTAGAATAGTAAAGCGGTGTATTTATGATCCAGTAAGTAAGAGTTTATTTTATTCATTGTTGTTACATCTGTGCAGATGTTTCACATTACCTGAAGTTATAAATATTCAACGTTTAACTCTGATATATGCAACATTTGCTATAGGCTGTAGCTTGTCACATATTTTCATACTTTACTGTTGCCTCTCTGTTAATGGTGCATTACAATTTCTTTTGAACAGTTCCGATGCTTTCTGTTGGTCTTGGTGGTTTTAATTGGGCTTATAGGCTTTAAGTGAATCTTTCCATGTCTGTTAAGTAAGTGCTAGGTTGGTGTGGAATACATAAGGACAAGTAAATGCTATACAAATCTATAACACAGCACCTTTGATAAAAAAAAAAATGTTGGAGAGAGAAGAGTTAGGAAACAACAGGCGATTGAGCAGAAACAGTAAAGAAAACTCATTTCTCTCACTGCAAGATAGGTCGTTTGAAGGTGTAGCGCACTATGTGAAAATTTGGAAGAGGGGATAAGTTCGAGCGATATCCTTAAGCGAATGGAATATGGAAAATCAATCATTTATCCAAGGAAACAAAACGGACAATAATATATCATTAAGAGAACTGGAAATGTTGCACATTATATCATTACAGTAATTGGCGGAAGAAAAAAAAGCCAAGAAAATAAAACTTGATCAAGGCAAATATCTCCATTTCAGAGCCAACAGCTCCCGGGCTTCAAGTCCGACTTGTAGATGGCGAAGACGACTCCCAAGGGAGGGTGGAAGTTTACCACAATGGGGAATGGGGAACTGTCTGTGACGACCTATTTGAACAAGAGGACGCCGACGTGGTGTGTCGAATGTTGGGTTTTGAGGGCGCTATCAGCGCAAGGTGTTGCGCACCCTATGGCGCGGGATCTGACCCAATTTGGCTGGATAACGTCGAATGCACAGGAACAGAGAGTGACTTGGCAGAGTGCTCACACAACGCATACGGAGATCACAACTGCGGTCACGGTGAAGACGTTGGGGTGGAGTGCATACCGAGAGGTAAATCTTGACCTTTAAGTAGGTACCTACATCTTCCCGATGTGCTCCAAAAGCGGTACTCAACGTCCGTCATTCTTTTTGGAATGACGGTCTTCTTGTTGTTGCGGTCAAGTTTGTTCTCTGGGGGCCTGGCAGTGCTTGGTGTCGAGTTATTTTAGTAACCCGTGCACCATCATGACATTTCAATGCTTGGAATCCACTTTGCACAGACCAGTTGTTGTGCTGAACAGGCCTCGTGTGAGCTTTCAGGTTGCTAGGAACAACTTTTGTTAAAATGATATGCATAAGTTTAGAATAGTAAAGCGGTTTATTTATGATCCAGTAAGTAAGAGTTTATTTTATTCATTGTTGTTACATCTGTGCAGATGTTTGACATTACTTAAAGTTATAAATATTCAACGTTTAACTCTGATATATGCAACATTTGCTATAGGCTGTAGCTTTTCACATATTTTCATACTTTACTGTTGCCTCTCTGTTAATGGTGCATTACAATTTCTTTTGAACAGTTCCGATGCTTTCTGTTGGTCTTGGTGGTTTTAATTGGGCTTATAGGCTTTAAGTGAATCTTTCCATGTCTGTTAAGTAAGTGCTAGGTTGGTGTGGAATACATAAGGACAAGTAAATGCTATACAAATCTATAACACAGCACCTTTGATAAAAAAACATGTTGGAAAGAGAAGAATTAGGAAACAACAGGCGATTGAGCAGAAACAGTAAAGAAAACTCATTTCTCTCACTGCAAGATAGGTCGTTTGAAGGTGTAGCGCACTATGTGAAAGTTTGGAAGAGGGGATAAGTTCGAGCGATATCCTGAAGCGAATGGAATATGGAAATTATTTATCCAAGGAAACAAAACGGACAATAATATATCATTAAGAGAACAGGAAATGTTGCATATTATATCATTACAGTAATTGGCGGAAGAAAAAAAAAAGCCAAGAAAAAAAAATTGTTCAAGGCAAATATCTCCATTTCAGAGCCAACAGCTCCCGGGCTTCAAGTCCGACTTGTAGATGGCGAAGACGACTCCCAAGGGAGGGTGGAAGTTTACCACAATGGGGAATGGGGAACTGTCTGTGACGACCTATTTGAACAAGAGGACGCCGACGTGGTGTGTCGAATGTTGGGCTTTGAGGGCGCTATCAGCGCAAGGTGTTGCGCACCCTATGGCGCGGGATCTGACCCAATTTGGCTGGACAACGTCGAATGCACAGGAACAGAGAGTGACTTGGCAGAGTGCTCACACAACGCATACGGAGATCACAACTGCGGTCACGGTGAAGACGTTGGGGTGGAGTGCATACCGAGAGGTAAATCTTGACCTTTAAGTAGGTACCTACATCTTCCCAATGTGCTCCAAAAGCGGTACTCAACGTCCGTCATTCTTTTTGGAATGACGGTCTTCTTGTTGTTGCGGTCAAGTTTGTTCTCTGGGGGCCTGGCAGTGCTTGGTGTCGAGTTATTTTAGTAACCCGTGCACCATCATGACATTTCAATGCTTGGAATCCACTTTGCACAGACCAGTTGTTGTGCTGAACAGGCCTCGTGTGAGCTTTCAGGTTGCTAGGAACAACTTTTGTTAAAATGATATGCATAAGTTTAGAATAGTAAAGCGGTTTATTTATGATCCAGTAAGTAAGAGTTTATTTTATTCATTGTTGTTACATCTGTGCAGATGTTTGACATTACTTAAAGTTATAAATATTCAACGTTTAACTCTGATATATGCAACATTTGCTATAGGCTGTAGCTTTTCACATATTTTCATACTTTACTGTTGCCTCTCTGTTAATGGTGCATTACAATTTCTTTTGAACAGTTCCGATGCTTTCTGTTGGTCTTGGTGGTTTTAATTGGGCTTATAGGCTTTAAGTGAATCTTTCCATGTCTGTTAAGTAAGTGCTAGGTTGGTGTGGAATACATAAGGACAAGTAAATGCTATACAAATCTATAACACAGCACCTTTGATAAAAAACATGTTGGAAAGAGAAGAATTAGGAAACAACAGGCGATTGAGCAGAAACAGTAAAGAAAACTCATTTCTCTCACTGCAAGATAGGTCGTTTGAAGGTGTAGCGCACTATGTGAAAGTTTGGAAGA
Organism: Diadema antillarum; assembly: GCF_040938485.1. NCBI lineage: Eukaryota > Metazoa > Echinodermata > Echinoidea > Diadematoida > Diadematidae > Diadema > Diadema antillarum. The sequence goes on along the minus strand of NW_027272107.1, from coordinate 239,489 downwards.
GGGGATAAGTTCGAGCGATATCCTGAAGCGAATGGAATATGGAAATTATTTATCCAAGGAAACAAAACGGACAATAATATATCATTAAGAGAACAGGAAATGTTGCATATTATATCATTACAGTAATTGGCGGAAGAAAAAAAAAAGCCAAGAAAAAAAAATTGTTCAAGGCAAATATCTCCATTTCAGAGCCAACAGCTCCCGGGCTTCAAGTCCGACTTGTAGATGGCGAAGACGACTCCCAAGGGAGGGTGGAAGTTTACCACAATGGGGAATGGGGAACTGTCTGTGACGACCTATTTGAACAAGAGGACGCCGACGTGGTGTGTCGAATGTTGGGCTTTGAGGGCGCTATCAGCGCAAGGTGTTGCGCACCCTATGGCGCGGGATCTGACCCAATTTGGCTGGACAACGTCGAATGCACAGGAACAGAGAGTGACTTGGCAGAGTGCTCACACAACGCATACGGAGATCACAACTGCGGTCACGGTGAAGACGTTGGGGTGGAGTGCATACCGAGAGGTAAATCTTGACCTTTAAGTAGGTACCTACATCTTCCCAATGTGCTCCAAAAGCGGTACTCAACGTCCGTCATTCTTTTTGGAATGACGGTCTTCTTGTTGTTGCGGTCAAGTTTGTTATCTGGGGGCCTGGCAGTGCTTGGTGTCGAGTTATTTTAGTAACCCGTGCACTATCATGACATTTCAATGCTTGGAATCCACTTTGCACAGACCAGTTGTTGTGCTGAACAGGCCTCGTGTGAGCTTTCAGGTTGCTAGGAACAACTTTTGTTAAAATGATATGCATAAGATTTAAATAGTAAAGCGGTTTATTTATGATCCAGTAAGTAAGAGTGTATTTTATTCATTGTTGTTACATCTGTGCAGATGTTTCACATTACTTGAAGTTATAAATATTCAACGTTTAACTCTGATATATGCAACTTTTGCTATAGGCTGTAGCTTGTCACATATTTTCATACTTTACTGTTGCCTCTCTGTTAGACTGCAATAAAACGTATCTCTCTTTGAGGAATATCTCATTTCAATATTGCCATGTCTATTCACGATCCAGATGGAACCAGTGCATTTCATTCATTGTCTTGTTTACATCTATGCAGAGGTTTCATATTATTGGCAGTTATAAAATATGCAACGGATAATTCAGGTATAAAGATATGTAACATTTGCCATAGCCTGTAGCTCGTCACATATTTTCATACTCACTGTTGCCTCTCTGTTAGACTACAATATCTCCCTTTGAGGAATATCTCATTTCAATATTGCCATGGGAACTATTATTATGTTTTTGTTGTTTTTGTGTTTGTGTTTGTGATGTAATGTATTTTGTAAGGCAGCTCACCACAAGCTCTGCTTTTTTGAGGTTCTGCCTTCCTGTACAATAATTTCATACATGTGATTTCCTACATAAAAAAGATGGAAAATAAATGTTTCACAAACTTGAACTTGAACCTGAACGTGACGCCAATGACCAAATGAGGCCGTTTTAGAAAAAGAAGATGGCTGTTATGCACCGTTTTTTAATGTATCACAGAAAAAATTCATTACATTCTAAGGGTCTAAATTGACTAAAAAGCTAATTTAGATCATTGCTAATTGTCCAGCAGAAATGGACCGAATCCCCCCCCCCCCAAAAAAAAAAAAAAAAAAAAAAAAAATCTGTGCTGATTTTTAATGGTGCAATACAATTTCGTTTTCAAGGCTATGATGTTATCTGTTCCGAATAAGAAAAATGCCTATCCAATGGAATAAAACGGGCAATATACCTTTCATACAACAGCAAATGTTTCATACTACGTCATTTCAGATTGGCTTGCATGCTCATCGGCGAAGGTTGAACAAACTACCAAAGAAAACAGAAATTGATCAAGACATAATTGTATTTTTCATTTCAGAGCCCACAGCTCCCGGGCTTCAAGTCCGACTTGTAGGTGGCGACGACGACTCCCAAGGGAGAGTGGAAGTTTACCACAATGGCGAATGGGGGACTGTCTGTGACGATTTCTTTGAACAAGCAGATGCCGACGTGGTGTGTCGAATGTTGGGTTTTGAGGGTGCTATCAGTGCAAGGTGTTGCGCCCCCTACGGCCAGGGATCTGACCCAATTTGGCTGGATAACGTCGAATGCACAGGAACAGAGAGTGACTTGGCAGAGTGCTCACACAACGGATACGGAGATCACAACTGCGGTCACGGTGAAGACGTTGGGGTGGAGTGCATACCGACAGGTAAATCTTGGCCTTTAAAAACATCTTCTCGATGTGCTCCAAAAGCGGTGCCATGACCGTAACGGAACCAGGAACCTGTAGGGTCTATCCGTAACATGCTTTAGATCATATCGAATAAAAACCGTTTTTAGCCCAATGCATACTGTTCGAGACGTCCCAGCACGGTGACTGCTTCACATTAAGTGGCGTAAACACTCTACGCACATGCTCCCGTAGCTCCAAATTTGGCGTGGTATGATATGTTACCTTACGCATTGAATCGGATTGCTATTTTAAACCTTCCCACAGGTTGCCTCTTGCTTGTAAGGACCAGTTGCATGGTAATAATTATGAATTCGTCAACTTGATCAGTCGAACATGGACTGTATTCTATTCAGAGCAAACGAAACGAGCCGAATATACAGGAAAATGCAAACATGATATTGTATGAATAATCCGTGATATATTAATTCTAACTGACATTTGAGGCCGCCACCTGCCCTGTTGATAAAAGCCTGTCTCGCGTCTTACAGTGTATATGCGTGTGGGTAATTGAATGTGTGTACGAATGTGTTGTCCTTGTCATATTTTCCCGGTACCCGTGGTTCAGTGAACAGTGTCCGGGCATTAGCATTGGTATTCTATTTTTCTCCCCGACCTCTGTATCTCAAAATAACTACATGTATATTGTTATAAATGGCTTAAATAACTTATACTAAATACTTGAATAGTATATCATTTACTCATTATTTATCTAGCAATCCACGTCCGACAAGCTTTGCTTTTTAGTGGATCACTATTTTCCATAATCGAATTTATTTTCCGCTCTCCCATGAAATATCTATACATTATTCCTCCTAATTATTGTATATTTGTTGTTCTGGAATTTATCTCGTATATTCCACATGAATCTTTTGCAAACGTTTGAACAATATTATTTCCTGACAAGTATACTTTGTACCATGTTTTTGATTTTCATTGACTGGAAAGAAACTGTGAGTGAATTGAATTGAATTGGAAAAAGCCGTCAGGGGGCTGAAGTTTTAGTTCATAGCTACTCGTTCAAATAATTGCATCGATATGCTTGCCCCCTTCTTTGGATATACAATAAAGGCCATTCTGCAAAATGACGTCCTATTAGTCATTACTGTACTGAACGTAAGTTCGAACACCGCTGAAAGATCCATTTCAAAGAAAATACTCATGAACAAAAAGGTCACGGATTTTTGTTATCACAATTATCATTTGGTCAATATTAATCTGCTCTTCATGATAGTAGGTTAGCCAAAGGACGTTTATCAGTTCATGAATACGTTTGGCAATTAAACAAGCAAACAAACAAAAATCACCCCGTGATAACACACAGAGGGAAATTTTTATTTTTACAGCGTAAATGATACTTAATAATGCATCGCTTACTCTGTGGTTATGCTTAACTTGTCAATTCCTTAACATTTACAAAGATTATTAATCCTTTCCTTTCTCCGTAATCATTATCACACAAGGATCAGCTTTCCTCTGTCTTATGGCAATGTCAAAGAAAAACGTTCAACAATAGAGAACAACAAGGATAATTCACCAAGAAGACAACTAAAAAAAGATGCAAACTAGCGTTGAAGGTATAATGGTGGGAAGTCTATGGGAAAAGGAAGTAGAGTAGCATCTAGCTCAATCCGCCATGAATAAAACGAATGTTACAACTGAAACCTTTACAACTGAAAGTACGTTTAGCTGTAAAGTCCATTGGGAAAATAAGCATCACCTAATCAAAAAGAATGCTTTCATTTCAGAGCCAACGGCTTGTGAGAACACAGTCCGACTTGTGGATGGCCCAGACCCCTCCGAAGGTCGAGTTGAAGTGTACCACAATGGGGAATGGGGGACTGTCTGTGACGACTATTTTGGCATTGAAGACGCCAACGTGGTGTGTCGAATGCTGGGCTTTGAGGGCGCTGAAACTTATTCATGCTGCGCCGAGTACGGCCAGGGAGCTGACCCGATACTGTTGGACGACGTCGAATGCACTGGCACGGAGAACAACTTGGCAGATTGTCCACACAGGGAATACGGACAGCACAACTGCGGACATAGCGAAGACGTTGGCGTTAATTGTAGAGCACCAGGTAATGGGGACTACATTGTCAAACACGATTCTCTTTTATATTAATTAGTTACTAAATAAATAAACCGTGGATTCTAAACAGCGTAACGATCATGTTTCTCTTCTGTAAGCTGTAGCGGCTATTCACTTTGAAAGTCAAAACACGTTTTCCTCATTGCCCACTTGCTTCTAAGATTCGTGAACCAGCAATATGATTTTTGTCATGAACCTTAAGCCCCTTTTACACTTTCACGGATCGCATCACGGATGACCACGGATCATCGACCCGGGATCATCCGTACTTTTTCCGGCATGACCATGTTGACTCCGTGAAGTCATCCGGCATTATCCTTGATCATCCGGCATGTCCTTGGAAAAAAAAAAAAGCTTGCTTAATTTTTCATCCCGGACATCACGGACGAAAATCAATACGAACTCTTCCCTGTTGGCACCGTCTACTCCGTGTTGCTTCCGTATTCCTTCCTTGCAGGCACCGGCTATTCCGTGTTGCCTCCGTACTAATTCCGGAACAATCCGTGAAGACATCGGGACGTCCGTATTAGCATTGGCTCCATCCGGGATGAAAAATTCGTGTATTTTGTAAATACAAGCTCATGAAGTCCATTAAATTTGCTCACATCTTCCCCCATCAGTACAGCCAGCAACCCTTCATGCTCTGTTCGTGTAATGGTCGCACGAAAACCTTCAGTGACCCACATACATTTCCTTGACCTTTTTTTTTAATGTATGTGCGTGTATTTTGATTTGTTTTGTTTTGTTTTGTTTTGCTTTGCTTTGTTTCTGTGATGATGTTCCCGCAAAATGAGAGTTTGTATTACAAAGAGATTTGCCCGACGTCGACAAGCCGAGGCATGGCTGCTGTAGATTTTCTGATGTGCTTGTTATTAGCGCTGGAGGCATGTTGCCCGAGCATGATAAAGTATCAAAAGCAAACGTAAATGTTATCTGTCAACATTTTTGGGATATCCGTGTAAAGACCGCGAAGGAACCAAGTTACATCCGTGCTCTTCCTTGATATGGCCGTGTTAGCCCCGTATCGTTTCCGCTGTGGTCCGCGTTCGTTCCTTGTCTGTCCGTGTAGGCACCGTACTTGTCCTTGTAGCCTCCGTACTTGTCCGTGTAGACATCCAGCTGGCATCGTATTCACACCGGCATTGAGAGGAAAATCGATATTTTGCATGCCGGAACACCACGGATGACGATCCGTGGTCATCCGTGAAGCAATCCGTGAAAGTGTAAAAGGGGCTTTAGAGCGCGTACTTTTGACTAGAAATGCTGACTATTGATCAGAGCTGCCTAGATTTCGATAAAACGTCTGATACATTAATACTAAGCCGTGCTTGTTGTGCAATGAAAATGACAAAACACAGGATGTAAATCACTCGAGCAACTACAATAAAGGGATTATTAGATTAAGCTGAAATTCAGCTTGCTCTATTAACACATTCGGGCCATGATTAATGCCAACGTTGAAGCAGTAGCTTTATCCCTGCAAATGTTATTGGACTTGAAAGTAAATTAAGAGTGTAAATGATTTCAAGAAATGAAAAGGGGACTCTAAGACATACCTGATCTTTCCATTCTCCCCTGAAAAAAGGTTGTAGAAAAAACTGCTGAAACACACTTTCCCATTCGGGTTATGACCCCAAACTAAAGAATAATGTAGAGGAAGGATAGCTCTTTCAGAAAATATGAAAAACTCAAGATTGACTCGGTTGACTCGTTTCACCTTTTTTGAGTCCTCGTGTATAATCAAGAGGTGCGACTTTTTGTTCGTCTTGTGATGCACGGTCCCATATCTATAATGATAATCACAATATAATAGTCAAGGTCTTTGCACTTTCGTGAGAGCTGAATATCCATTGTGTAAAACTGAAGTTATGATGTTTGTGATAAGTCAGTTTTCCTCTCACTCTTTCACTGCTACTAAAACATGGATAAAATAACTGTGGACACTATGAGGACGTAAATGTTGAGATCATACCGTCAGGAAAATGCTAGTCTTTATCTAGACTCAAAAGTGGAAACACAGGCACAGTATTCACTATTAGCACCAGCATCCTTAGCGCATCAAGGCGAATATTTTTTTTTTTTCAGAACCCACAGCTTCCGGGGTTCAAGTCCGACTTGTAGATGGCGACGACGACTCCCAAGGGAGAGTGGAGGTTTACCACAATGGGGAATGGGGGACTGTCTGTGACGACTACTTTGACCAAACGGATGCCGACGTGGTGTGTCGGATGCTGGGCTTTGAGGGCGCTTCAGGTTATTCTTGCTGCGCCGGGTACGGCCAGGGAGCTGACCCGATCCTGCTGGATGACGTCCAGTGCACAGGCACGGAGAGCAATTTGGCCGATTGTCAGCACAATGGCTATGGACAACACAACTGTGGACATAGTGAAGATGTCGGTGTGGAATGCATAGGACCAGGTAACGACTACACTAATAACCTTGAAGATATTATTAAAGAAAATAACAATAATTGAATACTCAAGGTTTTTGCAGTTTCGTGAGAGCTAAATATGCGTTGTTGTGCAATACTGAAATTATGATTTCTGTGATGAGTCAGTTTTCCTATCACTCTTTCCCTGTAAATAAACATAGAACATGGATGAAATAACTGTGAACACTATGAAGACGTAAATGTTGAGATCATACCGTCGACTCACAAGTGGAAACACAGTCACATTATTCACTAAGCATCACCAACCTTAGCTCATCAAGGCGATCAAGCGAATATTTTCCTTTTAGAACCCACAGCTTCCGGGGTTCAAGTCCGACTTGTAGATGGCGACGACAACACCCAAGGTAGAGTGGAAGTTTACCACGATGGAGAATGGGGGACTGTCTGTGACGACCTCTTTGGCCAAGAGGACGCCAACGTGGTGTGTCGGATGCTGGGCTTTGAGGGCGCTTCAGGTTATTCTTGCTGCGCCGAGTACGGCCAGGGATCTGACCCGATACTGCTGGATGACGTCCAGTGCACAGGCAATGAGAACAACTTGGCTGATTGTCAACACGGTGGATACGGAGAACACAACTGCTACCATGGTGAAGATGTTGGTGTGGAATGCATAGGACCAGGTAAATCCTATCCTAATAGCGTTGATGATGGTATTCAAGAAAGTAACAGTATAATGCTCAAGGTCTTAGCAGTTTCGTGATAGCTAAACATGTATTTAGTGCAAAATTGAGGTTATGATTTTTGTGATAAAATCAGTTTTCCTCTCTGTCTTTCACTGTTACTAAAATATGGATAAGATAACTGTGGACACTATAAATACGTAAATGTTGAGTTCATACCATCAGTGAAATGCTGGTTCTCTCTATCTAGACTCAAAAGAGAAAACACAGGCACAGCATTCACTATTACCACCACCATCGTTTGGGCATCACAAGGCGATTAAGACGGATATTTTCTTTCAGGACCCACTGCTCCTCCCGGGGTTCAAGTCTGACTTGTAAATAGAAATGGTGACAACGACTCCCAAGGAAGGGTGGTCGTTTACTACGATGGGGACTTTGGCGAGTCACTTTATGACAGTTGCACAATTCTTTGCAGGGAGCTTTGAACTACCCATTCCCTCCCTGACTTGATACGAAATGATAGAGAAACAGAACAGAACAAACAGAACACAGACAAATATTAATGTGTGCGACATGAACCAGGTGTGGATGTCACCAAAACAACAACAACAACAACAACAAAACAAAAACCAGACACAATTGTCTGTAAAGCATACGAATGGTCGGCCACGTATTAAATGTTTTCATGGTGAACGATACTTTTTTTTTTCAAACTCAGTTTTCACTTCCAGGCAAATAAGTATAGTGAGAAAATAATATGTAATGTGATAAGCAACGAATACGGTTTTCGATCAGGCAATTATTATTTTTTTCATGGAACGCACAGTAAGTGATATTGAGGTACGACTTGTGGGAGGAGAGGACAACACCGAAGGTCGAGTTGAAGTTTACGCCAACGGACAATGGGGGACTGTCTGTGACGACTTGTGGGGCATTGAGGACTCCAACGTAGTGTGTCAGATGCTGGGTTTCGATGGCGCCCTAGATTATTCTTGCTGTGCCGAGTATGGCGAGGGATCGGACCCAATTCTGCTTGACAACGTCGTCTGCTCAGGCACCGAGAGTAACTTGGCACAATGCCAGCACAATGGATACGGTGAACACAACTGCGTGCATGGTGAAGACGTTGGAGTTCAATGCATAAAACCAGGTAAAAGCTGAATTTTGGAGTATAAAAAGACAACTGCACTCACACTTTTGGTGGTGTCCTGTATTCTTACCTCTATCATTGAACATCTATTTTCGGAAAGACACATTTTAAAGTTAAATATAAAAAAAAAAGATGAAACGAATAATGATCAGTGAACTAACAAAATGCCCTCCATGAATGTAGCACACTTCTTAATTTGGCCACACATGCAGTATTGATTTTTTGTTAAAGTGTTTGAGTATCTTTCTTCATTTTGCTCATTTGTACTATATGTATACATATAAATTTTCATTTATTCATTAATTTTTTACCTTATGTATTTATTAATTTTTTGTGGGGGGGGGGGGGGGCAAAAAAGCCTGAGGAGCGCTCGAACAACAAGTGGTCCACAAGGCTAGCGTACCGTAGCAAAAGCTGGTATGAGCAAAATGCGCGTAACACACTCTCGTCATAACACAAAGGGTAGCTTCTGTTTATTGTGGTTACCTATCAGTATAGCGTATTCTCTAAGCGCGCACCATGCATGTTCTCAATGCTGCAGAAGCTTGGATCATTCTTACCTGAATTCAAAACAATAAAGGGTTTGATCTGCTCAGGATTTATCGGAAATATCCCTAGGGTATGAAGTTTTTGGTTTGTTTGTTTGTTTGTTTGTTTCGTCAAAATTATTATGTAAGCTGACATGCCGCGCAGACTAAATCGGGCATGCGAACATGACACTCATGACCTTACAGGATGAATTGGAGCGCTCTTCTTTAAAAGCGTGTCGTATCTTACCGTAGGAGAATAATCAAAACTTTCCAAGATTGTACCGTACCGTGCAGTAACGTGCCAAAAAGTGCCCGTTTCCCGAATGTAGGCCTACTATTCTGAGGTTGGTCACGTGACTTAACAGTTCACAACAATCGCATCCAATGATTATTCCACAAAATATTTTATGATTGTATTTTCCATTACAGTTTTAGAAAACTCTTACAATTCTCTGGTGGAAAATTACCACACTTTTAAAAAGTCATTTATACAGGTAATAGATAGTCCCCAATCTGTAATTTAAAACAATTTTAAAAATCAAATATTACTTTTTTGAAAACTGTGTAAGTAGGACATTCAAATCTATACAAGAGTATAGAAGGCCATATTAGAGCACTTTAGCAGGTGGTATATAGTTTGTAGATTTGTAACGTTTTTAAGTTTACATATATAGAAGACAACCTCTAGGAGAAGTGACTCACTTTGCCACGTTTCGTATTTTACTTTTACGTTCACAGTAATTGAGAAAACTGAAAACAAATTTTATTGTCATTTGTTTAGAGTAGTCCTAAGGTATCATTTATTAAAACAAAAAATACACACACACACACACACACACACACACACATCTTGCTTTACTCTGTTTGAATTCCCGTTTTGGCCGGGCAAAATTTGTTGGTCCACTTTGCCCCGGGTTCCTACCGCAAAAGGTTAGTGATAGAGAGAACTAAATCACACGCAAAGTGGTTCAAAAGCGTAATCTGTACCATCTGTTGACTTGTGAAGTACATTTTATTCCAGAATTAAAGAGCATTCGACTTGCTTATTTTTCAGAAGGCAAGGTTAACAGGGGCGGATCCAGGAATTCTGTAAAGGGGGGGGGGGGGGTGACTAATATTTCTAGTGCCACTTCCGGGTTTCATTTCACTGTTTTTCTTTTATTTCTTTTGTTTTTTACGAAAATTAAAGGGGGGGGGCGTGCGCCGGTTGCGCCCCCCTCTGGATCCGCCACTGGTTAAAAATGTAATGTCACCCCATTTTTTTAGTAATGTAAGTAATAGATTGGAAAAATATGATCTCTTTATAACAAATTACTGTTTGTGGAATGTGCTGTGCCGCTGTGACGTTGTAAACTGACGTTCTTTTTTCCTCATTGTGTTCTTTTCTTTGCAGAAGCCTTGCGTAATGAAGTGCATAAGCCACTTTAAGCACACTATTCAGTACTGAAGCTTAAAATCCTACCAATGATACATTTTTTTCTCTAATTGTGAAGCGTGTGTGCAAATGATAAGTCTCACAGGACTTCCGACTTTTTACGTGAAGGAATTGAGTAGCCGTGATGCTTGGTTAATGTAAACAGGCATGCCTGGCATTCATAGATTTCGCAACTGATGCATAATATTGTCATTGATCGGCGTTCCCCCGTCAGATATCCGCCTCCGAGGAGGATCCTCGAGCTCAGAAGGTCGAGTCGAGGTCTACCGCAACGGTACATGGGGGACGGTCTGCGACGACTTTTGGGGCAGCCAAGATGCCACCGTGGCCTGCAGGTCTCTCGGGTTTGAGCAAGCGGTGGACTGGCAGTGTTGCGCCTACTTCGGCCAGGGTTCAGGTCCTATCTTCCTCGACGACGTCTCATGTAGTGGCGATGAGGAAAGTCTGGCCGACTGCCTCCAAAATGACGTCGGCGATCACAACTGTGGACATTACGAAGACGCCGGTGTTGTGTGCGCTTGAGTTACCGAGTAAGAAGTGTTCAGACGATTAAAAAGCCCACATTCACGACAGCATCGTAACCTGCTTTCAATGTAGAAAAAATATAACTATTACCTAAAAGGATTTTATTATAACTGTAAACAACTACAGAAAGAGTAGTCTCTGTGAAGTGTTGTGTTGGACGTATAAAGCTGATAGCTGTTTTTATTTTTTTTTCTTTTCTTGGGTAGGGGCGGAGGTGGTGACTTCCGACTAAAGATACACATATACATGTATTTTTTGTTTTGTAAGAGTGTAAATAAGCTTCACTAAGATATAATTTAACCTTACAACAAGAGTCGTTTTCTCGTCGAACACGTAGAGATATCATCTATTTACAGTCAAGGAATGAAACACTTTTGCTTTACGCTATACTAAATAATCAAGTTATTTCATTTTTCAGTGGCTTTATCGGGTACATGTCACAAACCAGTAAAACGTAACAACACGTCAATCTTGAATATTGGATGTTATTGAATTTTGTTGCCGCATGTATAGTGGTATAGAATTTAAAAAGGTATAGTTACGGTGTAAATATTTGTCTCACTAGAAAATTACACTCTAAGGAGTGTTGTAAGGAGAAATGAAATTTCACTGAATACTACAATAGACAGAAAAAAGAAGAACGCTCTTGTAAAATGATATACATAAGAACATCCCACTTTGTGTACTATTCTTCATTTGAAAATTGTTATCATAACGGCTTTCAATTAAGATGTTGAATTCCAGACAGCACTGATAATCAGCGTTACCCTGACCTCAACACTATTCTTTTAAATTTTCAGCCGTCCATTGATGAGGATAAAATCAAAGTCAGTCAATGTATGAAGTTGCATCCCTCTGCAAAACCAAGTTTATTGGCATTTGCGACTCCCCTCATCTTAAAAAATTGCATTATCTATATCAAAAGAGAGCCTCCCAACAAAGAGAGAGAGAGAGAGAGAGAGAGAGAGAGAGTGTGTGTGTGTGTGTATGAGGGAAAAAGAAAAATGATTGTATTGTATACCCCATGAATTGAAATCACTTTCGTTCAAATGTAACTGTTTTGAAAATTTTGAAACATTGAAGCAATTGATGTACTTTATGAGCTTGTAAATATTTCAGAACGATTTGACTTGTGACATTACTTGAGAGATCCCAAATCCAAACAGGAAACGTTTAGTTGAACTTATCGGTAAGTGCAGTCTTATACCCAACAATTTTTGCGAACAACTATAAGACATGCTCCTCGTTTATTCAGCTTGAATGGTCAGCAATGTCAAAATTCGAGGTGTTGATTTCGATTGTTGGATAAGCAGATGTGACATCAGTAAGTACAGTGTACTGATCTTTTTCTTGCCTTTCTCTGTCTATTTTTTCCCCTGTCCAAAGAGAGACTGGATTGCCTCGAGACGTGACGAATGCCGGCCGGTTGTTGGGAGAAGAGTTGAATGCCGAAAATCGCATGTCGTCAGGCAGCCGCAACAAGCCACAGAATAGTTCCCAAAGTTTAAGCATTGCTGTGCAATCTATAGCTATGGAGACACATACTTGGTTCGTCTCAGTTTAAGAATCTTTTATAGCGTTTAGTCGTGAGTGGTACCTGCATCATATCAATAGTTACGTACTCGTAGAATGTTCAAATACTTATCAGTTCGAATTACCTAGATTGAATGGTGTTATTGGATTAAAATGTTTAAGTTCATGCTTTTGCAATGTTCTGCATCATTGAATGTTACCATATTATTATTACAAGAAGAAAACCAAAGTATTGGCGTTCATATCTCTGGGTTGGGAGAGTAGAGAAAGTTATTACGTATGACTTCAAAATTATTGAAACGTTCAGGCAAAAACTGAAGCAAACGAATGTGAAATTTCACAATCTACGAAGTTATGAATTTGGGGAAATTGAAAAAAAAATACGTATGACAACATTATCACAAATTTGTGCAAGATGCGATATTGTACGTTTGCACTATTTAAAGATACAGAATGACTTCTTTTGCCAGATGGTGAAAGAAAAAAATTAAGAAAAATAGAAGATATTCATATTCGCTGGAATCTCATATCAAGGCCAATAATCATTCGATAACATTGTAGTGTTGTTCATTTGAATAAAGATTTCTTTTATCAGATATGTGAAATGAGCTTTTGATTCTGAATGTGTGCTTATTCAGTAAGGTTAACTGTGTGATAATTTTCTCCCATTGAAGTCTCACTCGTTTTGAGGTGCGCAGATGGTAGGCGGTGGTACAGCCAGCATAGAAGAGAAAGTGTCGAACAGAAGAACATACTTAAAATTAATGATTAGTTCGTATAATATATCATGAAGATTGAAGAATAAAAGTAATGATATCCATCAAAGACAAACACACATGATACTTATGATACCCACACACACACACACACACACACAAGTGATTTTGAAGAGCGAGGAAGATTAAAAAAAACCACGCTGCATTCTTTGTTCGTCTGTACACTTCGAACGCTTTTTCGAATATCTTTTCGTTCTTGTCTAGTTTATTCCCCCCTCCTCATGAATGGGTCAGAGTCAAATTCATAGTAAATTTGATTGTCATTTGCCTAGTTACAATTCGTTATTCAAAATGTTCACTATTCTCAATAAATAAATACATGAATAGATATATGAAGAGTTTGTTCGCAAAAACCGATAAGTCCATTTTTGAAGATTTTGAAGTACGGTCTCTGTCATAGAATACAAGATGATACCATTTAAATGATATATTGGTCACTACATATAAAGGCACATTTTTGAAGTTATTGTCAAAAGAGGCAAAACTTTCTTATTATTCTCTTTAGTTTTCTTGACTTTTAATCGCAAATATCTCCATTTGGCAAATATGGACTTACCGGTCTTTGCAAACAACCTCTTCATTTATTTATTCATTTATTTATTCATTCATTTATATAATCATATAGATAAATACGAATTAAAAATAAGATAAATATATACTTGAAATGAATAAATTGATGAATTAATAAATTGATCAAATGAATAAAGTGTCGCTTCGTCTGTTCGAGTCAGAGCTAAATTTCAGACCAATCCTGGCTAGGATTCATTATGACTGATAGCCTGGCACCTACACTGTACTTGGGCTTATCAGGACAACTGAATAAAGTCCTACATTAAGGTCTATATTTAGAATTAAAGAAAAAAAAAGTTTAAAGGATATCGTACATCAACTTATCGAAACGCAATTTGAAAATAAGTTTTCCCATATGAAATTCATTTAAGAGAATGTATTAATGCACAAACCTAAACAATAAAGAAAATCCACTTGAGTTCAAGACGTATATGAAGACATTATCTATTAAGTTTGTTAAGCAATCAAACTAACGTGAGTGCTCACTTCCAAAGTTCCAGAAGGCTTCCGTTCCCAGTGAAGGGAAATAAATTGTTGACAGCCAAGGAAGGATACATTTCATACGCTGATTGACGGCCTTTTGGGTACACTGTAACGTGATGGCCTTGTTTTTTGCTGGTAATTTCAAAGGAGCCCGCCCCGTCATCAGAGTACGATCTAGCGTGATTATACGTAGTCCTGACTAATTCGTGTTTCGCAGGTTTGGCAATGGTGAAATCTCGTCAATCGCAATTCCGACAAATGTTCATAGATACTTCTTACGTTGAACATCATTCGAGGATATTCAGAACTGTCCTTTTTATTGATAGTTTTGTCTGTGATCTGGCTGAAGATAATTTATTCTCTTCCCTCGGCACAAAACAAAGGAGACATGCAAAGGTATTACCTGTACCTGAGAAATTTTCAAGGTGTCTTTGGATGTAAAACCCTCACGAAAATCCCAGCTTAACATTTTGTTTCAGACAGAAAAAAAACCCTAACCTCTATCATGTCTGTGTGTAATAAGTATGATAAGTAGAAGAAAATGGAAGATGAAATAAGTCCTTAAAACAAAACAATTGATGATATTGAAATAGGAACAAAAGAAGAAATATATAAATGAACAAAGACTGACTATAAAAGCATAAATCCCAAAGTAAGGGATATAAAAAAGTGAAAGGTGAAGGTCTTTTCACGCAATTGCGCAACAAAGTGCAGACGGACAGGAGTCGAATTCATCCGTCTTGTCTATTATTTATTTGGGAACTTATTCTCTTTTTTTTTAGGGGGGGGGGGGGGTCTGTGTGTATTACTCCCTACTTCGCTTTTGCAAAGAACAAAAGAAGGGTGATGATTAGGTACATGGTAATTTAGATTACGGATATGCCAGGTATAAAAGGAAACCATTATCTTCTGATACTCTTAGCCCAAAATAAAAGAATGAGGAAAAAAACAGATATAAAACATTCGATATCTCACCAATGAAAATCTAAGAGGCTTTCAGTGCATGGCTTCATGAGAAGCATGATTGGTAAAACCATACGAAATTAAGACCGTTTATCATGTTTGTACATTATGGAAAACTGCCGTGTTGCTACAGAAGAATCATGTATACATATAATGGGTTTAGGAGCTTAATCGGCTGACCCTACCTTTGGTCGAAAAAAAAAAAACCGAAACAAAAAAAAAAAAAACAAAAAAAAAAACAAGGCCACATCCCAACCATTCCCATTGGCAGCGAGGATCTGCCACCTCCATCGCAACCACCCTTTTGTAATATCTAGGCTTTCAGGTTGTGAAATCTTATTACAATTAGATCTTATGAATCTTACAGTCCATGAGAAGTCAACGAGAAGTCTCGTGTACTGGTTCTCACGTCTTCTGAGATTCCTCTTTTTTAAAATGATTTTTAATAGTACACTGTATACAGTTTATGCCATAATTAAAATAATTATGGAAGAGTAAAGTTCCGCATGAAATATAAGATTTCGGAGTTAGGACTTTGTATCCTGAAGGACACATTCTTTTTAGGTTATTGAATGCATTTCTTAGTGTCAGCCACTTTCACGCAGTTATGCGTATATAGCTGGCTCCTGTATACAGCCATCTTCGCGCTTATAGACCGTTATCACTTGACAAAATACCTGCTAATAATTGCGATGTTCCAGTTGCGCACAAATACGCTGAATCTATAATACAATTGCTGCCGCAGCGGGTGCCATGCATTTATATGCACGCGCGAATGGGACACTGCAGTAAAAGTGGATATTGCTGCTGCTGTTTGCATGCTCTATAAAGTGTATGTGCATATTTCATCTTTATTCAACTTGGAATGTAAAACACGGATTTTAGTTAACATGTAATTTCCATCTAAGTGTTTCTCATCATCTGTTAAAAGGTAATTATATACATGTGGGTCGAGTGAGTACAGAAATATTAGTTGAACAAATAAGTGAAAGTTTCAGGAAAATCGAAAATCAAACGTTATGATGTTATTTTTCAATTTTGTAAAGAGACAGCTGGAATTTGCTGGATCAGAAGACTACTACAGATCATAACATCACATGATTTTGTAAACCTCAATGATAAGGAAAATATTGAGAAAATTCCACTAGATATCATTTCATATGAAAAGTGCACATTCACCAAATGTGTTACTGATATATACATGTCAAGGATAATTGTTGCTGTTTTTACCTGCTTGCCGAAAGAGACAAGTAGGGCCTATAGAACCCTTTCATGATGTTATAAAAAAAGAATAGGTTGATATTTTCTATAGTGCAAAATAATACCATGATCCATAGTAGTCTTCCGATCCAGGGGTCTGATCACCAAAATTTCAAACATTCTATTATTTTTGAACGGAATGTCTCATCTTTTTGTCTCTTCCAATGTCAACTGACTGTTATAAATTCCACTAACTTTACTCCTTTCACACAATCCATATCTAGGGTTTCATTCTCGTTTAATTTCAAGTATAAACAAGCCTGTTGGAAGCTTGCCTATCCAATACCAGCGAGCCATTGGAGTAAGAAGAGTAAGGTTTGCTCTAATTAAGTTTGTGACGATGGCTGTGCATTGCACAATACAATGCTTAGCAGGTTTGCAGGTAGTCAGGAATAATACACGTAACGTCAGCTAGAAGACCCCACAAGTGCGACATAATAAATACCGTTTACTCGGTACTTGATATTTTTTGCTGACTAATAAAATCGTTAATAAGGCCCGCTTTTATCTGAATGTAAACCAGGTGGAAAATTTCCATTGTCTCACATAAATATGTCTAAGAATCATACATACAAAAAATAATCTAAGAACTTTCCTTTTTTGCCAAGTAGAATATTTTTCACATATATATATATATATATATATATATATACTGGTTACCAATTTCCTCATAAGACAATCCAGAATCATTTCTTAATTCAAAGAAATATCGGATCAGTCCGACTTCGGATCAGTCCGACTTCTATCCCTACGTTCTCTCTTCCCGGTTATGACTTCATAGAAAACAGTCGTCAGCACAAGAAAGGCGGAGGAGTTGCCCTATACGTAAAGAAAGACCTTGATTACATTATTCGCAGTGGATTGAACTGCATGAGTGAAGCTGTAGAATCACTCTTTATTGAAGTTAACGTGCCTTGTTCTAGGAATATACTTGTAGTAGTCATTTATCGACCCCCTAATTCTGAGATGCAAGGTTTTTTTAGTTATTTGCAATCATTACTGCAAAGTCCACTTTTTAACAATAAAGATTGTTATATCATGGGAGATTTTAACATAGATTTATCTAAGTTTCAGACATTAAACTCAGCTCAGAATTTATTAGATATTATGATGTCCTCATCCTTTTCACCCCATATAACAAAGCCAACTCGAGTAACTGATCACTCAGCAACTCTAATTGACAACATATTTTGCAATATTAACCCCTTACCCTTTTCTGGCATTGTTTTATCAGATTTGTCCGACCATTACCCCATATTTACCCATATTCCTTATAATCGCAAACGTAATCTGAATTCCTCTGCAATGTATTTTCGAAAGATTACCCCCGATAATGTAGCTAGGTTGCAAAATGGCCTTAATGAAGTAGATTGGTCTGAGGTATATGATGCTGAGGACCCAAATAATGCTTATGATTTATTCATGAGAAAATTGAATTCACTTTTAGACGAGCATGTTCCTTTAGTTAAGAAAAGTAATAGCAATTATAAAAGATCCCCGAGACTTCCGTGGATATCGAAGTCTTTGCTGCGGTCAATTAACCGAAAAAATAATTTGTATTATGCCGATAAAATTAAACACACTGAGGAATCTCGTCATAAATATATTTCATATAAGAATGTTCTCACTCAAATTTTGCGTTGTGCAGAGCGAAAATATTTCAGTGACCAGATATATTATTTTAAACATGATATCCAAAATACTTGGAAAGTTATTGATTCTGCCATTAATAGAAACAAACCAACATCCCGTATTACTACAATCAAACATAATGATCTTATTATTGTTGACCCCAGGTCTATAGCTGATGTTTTCAATCAATATTTTTCACAAATAGGAAATAGTTTTGCTAGAAAGATTCCCAAGTCCCAAAAGTTATTTGTCGATTTTTTACATACGCCCAATTCTAGCTCCTGTTTTTTTGCTCCCACTCACCGGAATGAACTAATTGATATAGTTCAGAATTTAAAGAGTAAAAAAAGTGTTGGTTATGATAATATTGATAATGTTCTTTTAAAACACATTATAAACTGCATTGTGGATCCTTTGGTTCATGTGTTTAATTTGTCTTTAAGTAATGGTGTTGTCCCCGAGGAAATGAAAGTATCTAAGGTTATTCCAATTTTTAAGAAAGGGGATAGGGAAGACATCAGTAATTATAGACCAATATCTTTGTTATCCATTATCTCTAAATTATTAGAAAAAGTTGTACATTTTAGACTCTTGGATTTTCTCAATAAGCACAAGATTATTTCAAATAATTAATTTGGTTTCCGGCAACAACACAACACATCCCATGTAGTTCTCACTTTCCTAGACAAAGTCTCCAAAGCCATTGATAATTATCATCATACTATAGGTGTGTTCCTGGACTTCTCCAAGGCCTTCGATACCATTGACCACAAAATACTCCTTTACAAATTATCTCATTATGGTATCCGTGGCATGGCCTTGGAGTGGTTCAAGAGTTACCTTACCAATCGCAAACAATTTGTTTATATTAATGGTCACAAATCTGCTATGCATGATATCACTTGTGGTGTACCGCAAGGAAGTTTACTTGGACCACTTTTATTTGTGGTTTACATCAATGGTATCATAAATTCATCAAGTATTCTTTCCTTTTTATTATTTGCTGATGATACAAATGTGTTCCTTTCTAGCTCTGATCCAGTGTATTTGATCGATACTATGAACATCGAGATAAAAAAGTTAATTTATTAAACTAGAGCTAACAAATTGTCAATTAATCTTCAAAAAACTAAATGTATGCTTTTCAGTAATTCTTTAGAAAAGTTATCTCAGAATATTTATTTAGACAATATAGCCATTGAAGAAGTTTCCTCAATTAAATTTTTAGGTTTGACTCTTGATAATAAGCTCACCTGGAATTTGCATATCGATTCAATTTGCCGCACAATTTCTAGAAATGTGGGTGTTATCAATAAAGTTAAATTCTATTTTCCGAAAAATGTTTTGTTAATGTTATATTCATCTTTGATCTTACCCTATCTGAACTATGGCATTCTCGCCTGGGGCAACACTTACTCCTCATATTTAGAAAGAATATTATTATTGCAGAAAAAAGCTCTTCGTATCATTTGTAGAGAATCGTGGAGATGTCATACTAATGACTTGTTTCATCAAAATAATATTTTAAAAATTAAGGATTTATATTGTTTGAGTTTAGGTCAGTTTATGTACAAATTAATAAATCACTCCCTCCCTTTGGTGTTTGACTTTATGTTTATCCAAAATAAAACTGTACATTCATACCCCACTAGACAAACCAATGAATTCCATTTACCACTGTTTAGGACAATTTTTGCAAAGTCTATATTCTCCTTCGCTGGACCTAAACTCTGGAATTCCCTTGACAGCAGTATAAAAGAATCTCTAAGTTTCAACACTTTTACTTTAAAATTAAAGAAAATGCTTATTAATTCTTATATTACTGGGGATTTGCATTCTGAAAGCTCCTAACTGATTTCTCTTGTTGCTAACGCCTTTATTTTGTTTACTTTATTTCATAACCATTATGTTATATCATTCATATGAAAACAACTTCCTGTGTCCTGCATCGACCCCCAATACTCTTCTCCTTTGCCCTTCCCTCTGTCCTCCTGTCCCTTTCTATCTCCTTTTTATCCTTTCCACGTGTATGTAAGAGAGCTGCTTTGTTACTGTGTTATATGTGTGTGCGTTTGAGTGCGTACTCGTTTTGTGTTCTGGTTCCCGTGGATTATGTTAAAATGTCTCGTGTATTACTATTATAAAGCGACTCCGAGGGGACTGCATTCTACAAGCTTGGCTTTTTAGCAGTCCCCTCCATTTCCGACCTTTTCTTTGTTATGATTCAGTCACATTTTGTCCTTGTACTTCTTCTACCAAAATATGTTTTTTTTTTGTTTCATGTAAACAAATGACGTGTATTTAAATTTCATTTGGACATGTAAAAGTTACTTTGTACTGACTTTGTGTATATGCAATGTCATATTATATGGTTTGGCCGGAAATGAAATAAAAAATGAAATGAAAATGAAATGAAATAATCAATTGAGCTGTCCCTTGCTAAGAACAGAAACCAACTAACAAGACAAGTGCCTCCATTTTGGAAAACAGTTTTTCCATTGACATTTATTGTACAAAGTGAATGGAAAAAAAAATATTTCCATACGGACAGTAGGGGGAAAATTTTTGTTTAAATGTATTTTTAAAGCATTTATTAACAATGTGAATTATTTCTTTAATCAATTTATTTGCAAAGCAATATACTGCTCCGTCAGCATAATTCGACGGTTTGTCTACTTCTCCTAATCTCAATTCAGGATAACGTAAAAGCAGCTACGAGTAAGGTATGATCACATTACCTCGGTCAACCATGTTTGGGCTACAATGGACTGAAAGAAGTGTCGAACATTTCATGATACTAAAAAAATGCAGTTACAAGAATCACTCTATTACGATGAAGGTATATTTGATTTTATCTAACATTGTGGATCCGTTCCGTTTACTTATCATCTTAACGTATCTTATATTGATAATGATCCCTTGCATAATTGAAGAAAGTAAACAGTAACAAAACACCATCATTTTAGAGGCATATTTAAAGAATTAAGGCTAGTGATATTTTGGTCATTTAACAAATACATATTTCTTTTCATTTTTATATAATGCCTGTGCTTTTAACGTTATGTCTAATTGATGTGCATGAATCTTGAACAAAAACTACAGGAACGCAAAGTGAGGTAATTAAAGGGATCGTACAGTTCTGGTCGAGACCTAATTTCAGATTTCTAACATTTTTATATGAGATAATGAGAAACTCTTATGAAATATGAAAGAGCATGTAATTCTATGAGGAATTCAACGTTTATTTGATAAAAATTGGCTTTGAAATGGCTGAGATATCTGAAAAAGAGCGATTTTTATAAAGTGTGGGACCCACACTTTGTAACGATCGCTTTGTTTTACTTTGTTTTGGATGTTTCAGTTATTCCAAACCCGATTTTCATCAAATAAACTTTGAATTCCTTTTAAAATGGTATGCTCTGTGCTATATCATAAGTGTTTTCTTGGTATCTCGCAAAAATCTAAAAGCCCAATTCTCATCTCCACCAATACTGTACTATCCCTTTAACATAAATCATGAAAATTGAGTATCTCAACATAAGAACGACCCAAGTCCATGGAAGATCATTTCGAGTATTTTTTTTTTAATTTGTCCAATACTATTCTATTTAACTGTGATGGGAAGGCAACATTGTATATATAAATTAGAACATATTATTTTATTATTACAATAAACATTTACATTAATTATGGAGAGGTCATTTGGTGTGATGGACTTGCTTTGAATCATATACATGATATTCTGCCTTTAATAGGAGATGAGAAAAGGATGAGAGAGCGCGTTATTGTAAGAATGACCAAGGTCCTTCATTCCTACATTCATGTAAGATTTAAATCATTCCTTTCAGGCACTTCCGGGGGTAATTAGGATTTATCATTTATACACAATATGAGCCCATGCATAAGCTACAGTTTCCCATGTCAAACTGAATTTGACCAAAAATTGGACTTGGGTCGTTTTTATATTCAGGTCTTCAGTTGTAAGAATAAATCAGTTCTTCTGGTCTGATGCCGTTGCAGCAGAAAAGTATTCATTTTCCCAAACATGTGGGTACCGTTTTTGCATCATATATAATGTGAAATTATGTGTATTATATTTACCTCTGACTCGTCAAGCTATCGATGTTTAATGGGAATTTCAATACAATTAGGCTCCTTGAATTATTCTCCTTTCTGTTTATATGTGGTTTTTATTTCAAAATAAACACACGGAATACATGTGGTTAGGTCATGTTTGTGTTTTTCTTTTCGATCGTAGTATTGCGGAATGATGATAGGCGAAACATTAGACTACAATGTTATCTGAAAACCATAAATTCGATGGTTTTGACCGATTTTGATGATCCGAAATTAAACTCTATTATCTCACCCCTGTCGTCAGTAAATTTCTGTTGTGGCTGGTCACAAATATACAATTACAAGTATGATTACCTCAATTTAAATAGAACTGTACTATGCAGTCAAAGAAGAGTGATCCATTGCTAAACTCTCCTCTGATTGCATGACTCAACTCTCCTCAAGATGCGGACCACTTTAATAAATCTTGTACAAGTATGAACTTCACCAAATGAAACATCCATTAAATTGACCAAATTGAAGACTACACTGAAAACACATGAATCACTGACTAACCAATTGCTTTAATATGAGAATCATAAAGGGTGATACCTCAAACTAAAAAAAGAGGGAAAAACAAACAAACACACACCGTTTACTGTCATTAGATGTCATTTTGTGATCTGTGTCTTTGTTGTGATCCACCACCTCTGTTGGCTTGTGCTACGATTCAGTGAGAATAATGATTGATAAGCACTACCAACAGAGGGCACAAAACGCTTGGCACCATTGAACTTTAAGTCCACGTTTGAAGGGAGGCTGAACTCTTCCTGTGGCTCACATCTCCTTTTGGCTCAACTCTCCTGTATTCTAAACGGCTAAAACTCTACACAGTGTATCTTTAATGACACCAGCGAAAGTTGGCAGTTATTACAGGAAAGAAAAAGGTCGACAATATCACAGCTGCAACGAAATAAGGTTGATTAGATCCAGACCTTCCTGCGCCACTCACTTGGATGATTGAGGGGGGACTGGTAAGATCATTGGGCATTGTAACATCATTTAGCCGTTGCCATGCTCTGCAAGTTAGGGACTCGTTCCGGAAAGTATGTGTTCCTCTGGGTTGAGATGAAATTTTTACGGATAAAGCGATGTCTATTACAATGGATTGGTAGATGCTATCTACCCTACATGACAGAAAAATTTCTTGACCGTCCAGATCATATAAATCGATTTCTATGGGATCTTTCTCACTGGGTTCATTGTAGTGAGTAGAGAATGCATCACTATGGAGGGGGCTTGAAGAGAACCACGTGATGTTAGGTTCTGGTTGTGATATCACCGGACACGTAACAGACACAATGAAACTGCCATTGGTATCAACGGCGTAGCCAGGATTTCATCTTAGGGGGGGGGGGCGGTTAGTCTGCGAGGGAGCGAAGCGACCGAGCCCGAGCGAGCGGAGCGAGCGAGGGGGGGGGGGGGGGGAGGGTGTGGGAGGGGGGTGTCCCCCCTCCCACGGTAAGAACTTTTTACATTTGGATGTTGTAAATGGTGCAATTTGATGTATATTTTTGCGCGTTTTATCGACGTGAAACAGTCCCACTTGTTTATGGTGGCAGTTCATTTTGTTGTAGATTATTATTGAACAATTTGCCTATAAAATGGTATATAATTTAGATACACTTCTTGTATTAATTCTTTTCATTGAATATCATGAACGCGACTGAACCCGAGCGAGCGGAGCGAGCGAGGGGGTAGGGGAGGGTGTGGGAGGGGGGTGTCCCCCCTCCCACAGTAAGAACTTTTTGCATTTTGATGTTGCAAATGGTGCAGTTTGATGCATGATTTTGCGCGTTTTATCGACGTGAAACAGTCCCACTTGTTTAAGGTAGCAGTATATTTTAGTGTAGATTATTATTGAACAATTTGCCTATAAAATGGTATAATTCAAATACACTTCTTGTATCAATTCTTTTCATTGAATATCATGAACACGACTGAACCCGAGCGAGCGGAGCGAGCGAGGGGGGAGGGGAGGGTGTGGGAGGGGGGTGTCCCCCCTCCCACGGTAGGAACTTTTTGCATTTTGATGTTGCAAATGGTGCAATTTGATGCATGTTTTTGCGCGTTTTATCGACGTGAAACAGTCCCACTTGTTTAAGGTAGCAGTATATTTTAGTGTAGATTATTATTGAACAATTTGCCTATAAAATGGTATAATTCAAATACACTTCTTGTATCAATTCTTTTCATTGAATATCATGAACACGACTGAACCCGAGCTAGGGGGTAGGGGAGGGTGTGGGAGGGGGGTGTCCCCCCCTCCCACAGTAAGAACTTTTTGCATTTTGATGTTGCAAATGGTGCAGTTTGATGCATGATTTTGCGCGTTTTATCGACGTGAAACAGTCCCACTTGTTTAAGGTAGCAGTATATTTTAGTGTAGATTATTATTGAACAATTTGCCTATAAAATGGTATAATTCAAATACACTTCTTGTATCAATTCTTTTCATTGAATATCATGAACACGACTGAACCCGAGCGAGGGGGTAGGGGAGGGTGTGGGAGGGGGGTGTCCCCCCTCCCACGGTGAGAACTTTTTGCATTTTGATGTTGCAAATGGTGCAATTTGATGCATGTTTTTGCGCGTTTTATCGACGTGAAACAGTCCCACTTGTTTAAGGTAGCAGTATATTTTAGTGTAGATTATTATTGAACAATTTGCCTATAAAATGGTATAATTCAAATACACTTCTTGTATCAATTCTTTTCATTGAATATCATGAACACGACTGAACCCGAGCTAGGGGGTAGGGGAGGGTGTGGGAGGGGGGTGTCCCCCCTCCCACAGTAAGAACTTTTTGCATTTTGATGTTGCAAATGGTGCAGTTTGATGCATGATTTTGCGCGTTTTATCGACGTGAAACAGTCCCACTTGTTTAAGGTAGCAGTATATTTTAGTGTAGATTATTATTGAACAATTTGCCTATAAAATGGTATAATTCAAATACACTTCTTGTATCAATTCTTTTCATTGAATATCATGAACACGACTGAACCCGAGCTAGGGGGTAGGGGAGGGTGTGGGAGGGGGGTGTCCCCCCTCCCACGGTGAGAACTTTTTGCATTTTGATGTTGCAAATGGTGCAATTTGATGCATGTTTTTGCGTGTTTTAACGAGTTGAAACAGTCCCACTTGTTTAAGGTTGCAGTATATTTTAGTGTAGATTATTATTGAACAATTTGCCTATAAAATGGTATAATTTAGATACACTTCTTGTATCAATTCTTTTCACTGAATATCATGAACGCGACTAAACCCGAGCGAGCGGAGCGAGCGAGGGGGTAGGGGAGGGTGTGGGAGGGGGGTGTCCCCCCTCCCACGGTGAGAACTTTTTGCATTTTGATGTTGCAAATGGTGCAATTTGATGCATGTTTTTGCGTTTTTAACGAGTTGAAACAGTCCTACTTGTTTAAGGTTGCAGTATATTTTAGTGTAGATTATTATTGAACAATTTGCCTATAAAATGGTATAATATGAATACACTAGTCTTCTTGTACTAATTCTTACACTGAATATCATGAACGCTGTTTGTTCAGCAATCAAACAGAAAAAGCATTCACACGAGGGTGTAGATAGGGGCATATCCCCTCCCACACGAAGGTGATTTTGCGTTTTCAGACCTGAAATTCAGCGATCTGGTGCAAATTTTTGGTGCGATACTTTTTCATCGAAGTGTTGAAATCACGGAATTTAGCTCTTATTCCGAATGTGCACCATCTGTGCGTATGTATAAAGTCTAGTGAGGTAGAGCTTAGGGGAAGGGGGATTCCTCTTCCCGCTCGCGGAGCTTTTGCGTTTTTAGAATTGAAATAAAGCGATCTGGGTATAGCCACAGGAGAAGGCGTGGGCGAGTGTTAACTCCACCCTTCCCTTCCCATGGAGCTTTTATCTTTTTAAGGTTGAAATTGAGATATCTCGTATACGCATATTTGATGGAATCAACATCTGGGAAATCACCAAAAAAAGAAAAAGAAAAAAGAAAACACCTGATTGGGGGGGGGGGGCTGAGGGAGGAAAGGGTCGATTAAAAGGGGAAATTCCCCTTATACATGAGGGAACCTTCAGTTTTCGGAATATAAGTGATAAGTCTTGTGCACTCAGAATTATTCAGAATTTTTGTAAATCTAAAAAGTGTACTTAGCTAGGGAAAGAGGCACAGAGGGGGAGGGTTTGGGAGGGGGATACCCCCTCCCAAGCACGAGAGATTTTGCATATTTTGAATTGAAATTCAACGATCTGGTGCACACTTTGAGTGAAATGTATGTGCATGCATACAGTATACACGCATTTTTTTTTCCGCCTCCCAAATCCCCGGTCCAAATCTTAGGGGGGCGACCGCCCCCATCGCCCCCCCCCCCCTGGCTACGCCAGTGATTGGTATAGGCGCACATCCGCGAAGCCGTAACAAGTGGTGGACAAGGAAAAGATTCTTGAACAAGGTCTGACACACGGCGCCCTTCGTTTATCGCTGGGGCGGCACAGACACCATTTTGAAAAGTCAAAGGGTCATCAAGGCTGAGAAGCCATCGATGATTACAATCACAAATGAGTGGGTTATCTTGTGCATTTAGAGTAAGATAAAACAACGGCATGTTCTGACGACTTCTAGGAACGATATCCTCACTCAAGTAACGTAAATTGTTTCTCGTTAAGTCCAAATCGGATAGGTGCGAAAATATGCTGAGATGTGTACCTGTATTTCCATCCCTATTTCCTAATAATTCGACTTCATTCCCTTTTAGTATCAAATATCGAAGTGGGTGTATAATGTCTATTCTAGAACATTTTGACACAAAAGTAAGGCGATTGTAGGATAAGTCAAGGTAATCAAGCGTTGGGTACAAGTGCAAGAGTCGGTTGCAGTCAAAGGCCTTCACCGAATTTCCCTCAAGTTTGAGAGAAGAAGCGATCGGTGCAATGATCGATGGGATATTCTCTAATTTGCTAAATGTATACTGTAGTTTTTCGAGTTTCGGTGCCCGTAAATCATGATTCATGTCTGGAAATGAGAGTTTTGACCTCAAAGTAAGTTTTTCAAAGGTGATGATTTTACTTCCGCTAACTAGCAGTTGGATTAAAAAGCTGTCGGCGACTGTAACTTCTTTTAATGAAAGATCGTTTAACAAATGTATTATACACTGAGTTCCATTAAATTCTCCCACAGTCCCTCCAGTAACGTCGACTGATTCCCTTGGTCTTGCGGATAGGACAGCGAAATCGCTGCAGGTGAGCTCCACAGATGATTTTAGAAACAGTTGTACAATAGCTGTCTGTTCGAGGAAATGAAAACCTTTAGGCGAGATTAGGTTCCCTTCCCTACTCCCAACACAAACGTAATGTAATGATAGTGCTTCTAGAGCAGCAAGATCAACAATTAGTTTTGCGGTACCGCATAAATCAAAATGAAGAAGTTTTGGATAAAGTTGGGCAAGATTATGTGGGAAAATTGGGAGCCTGGTGTCACTCAGATCCAGTATCGTCAATACTGGAAGGCTAATTTCAAATACTGAAATGCTAGTGTTCTTAAGAATCAGTTCATTTATTTTTGGGGTAGTCAAAAACGCCGAAGGATCTATGAAAACAAGTGGATTGCTGCTAAGATCTATAAATGCCAGTCGAGGTGATATGGGAAATCCGTATACTGCTGCAATATGGTTGTATCTCAAATACAGCCCCTCAAGACTATACACTGCACCAAAGGTGTCCCAATCGACAAATGTTAGTTCATTTTCAGAAACATAAAGTCTCCGAAGGTGTATCATATTAGCTGCATATGGGAACCAACGCAATAACTTATTTTTTGACAGATAAAGAAACTGCAACCTAAGAGGAAAAACTATTTCTGTGTCGAAGGACGATATTGCGTTGTGATGCAAATTGAAATTGAAAATTTGCAAATTTGGAGTCTGAAATTGTCCACTGATAGATGATATTCTGTTTTCATCCAGATTTATATCCTCCAGACTGGGGAGGTTGTCAAAACTCGTGGCTTGAACTGATGAGATTTCGTTGCCTATCAGGTCGATGATTCTGAGCATTTTTAGTCCTGCGACAAGAGGTACGAAGGCAAGTTTGCTGTCCCATACCCTGAAAACTGTAAGTAATGATAGGCTTGTAACATCGTGTAGGATTTCTATCTGCGATGAGTGCACAGAGAAAAACTTTAGGGAAGAGCCGTTGGTAAACGAAATATGTTTTTCTGCACCTCTCACAACAACCAATGTTTCGAGAGTGTCGACTTTATCCAGAGTGGACGCAATTTTGAAATCTTTGTTTGTCCCTTTAACAGAAAGATATTTGAGCCTTCCAAAGACAGGTGAGATCAAGCGAATGCTTGGTAGGTACAATGATTGCAAATTAGGAAATCCATAGACGGAGTAGAGTTCAGTTAATCTATTTCCAATGAGAGATAAATAAGTCATGCTGCTTGGGAAAGCACCAGATGCGACCGAGGAGATGCGATTATCATTTAACCGCACAATGCTCAATGATGGTAGTGAAAACGTTCCTGAAATTATGCTTCTAAGTCTGTTCTTGCTAAGTGCGATCGATTGCAGTTGAAGCAGATCATTGAAAGACGATTTGTCAACCTTTTCAATCAAATTCGTACTTAAGTCTAATGTACGAAGGCTAGTGGGAAACTGATCTGCCGTAAAGTGTTTGATCCGATTATATGACAGGGAAAGTTGCTCAAGTTTTGGAGCATCATGTCTCAGGCTCTTGCCGATATCGGAAATAGCGTTTCTCGATAATATGAGTGATCTTAGCGAGGTAATGTTGCTGAAAAAAGGAATCCCTGTAAACAGATTCCAGGCAAGCGATAACGTGTTGAGCTCCCTCATATCGATGAACATATCCGTTGGAATATTTCTCAGAGAGTTTCGACTAAGCACGAACAACTTTGTCGATTGAAAGCCCTCGAAGAAGTCAAAAGAAATGCTGTCGTGTATTTCAACAATATCAACAAATGCGCAAGAAGTGTTATTACCTTCAGGACAAGACGGACATTTGCAGACATTAAATACACTATCGCACGACACAGTGTCCGAACCGGAATAACATGTACATATGTCACAGATGCTCCGCTTCCCAGTTACCGATGACAGGAGACAAGAGAACAGCAGCAGTGTCATAAGAGACCTGGTCGCCATTCTCTTCTTATACGGCGTATCGGCAGTTCGGTTCCTTGAAAAGTAAATGAACGAAAGGCTCCAGTTTGTGAAAAGAAATGAGATAAGAACAATAGACGTAAATAAACAAAATATTACAGAACAATGCTGACTTTTTTTTTGCGTATAGTAAATCAGTAGGGGTCGTTACAAGATTATCAAGCGGTCCCCATTTAAGTTGCACGAAGTCTCCCTTTTGTCAGATGCTCGTCGAAGAGGCAGAAAGCTTTGTAATCTATGTCCAATTGCCAAGTAAGCAATAACAAATTACTCATGCAAAGTGACACCAACTCAACAGATATTAGCCATCCGTGCACGACTGAGCACACTCAGAGAACGAGAACCTCTACACGTTTTCGCCCACACTCATCAAACAAACAAACAAACAAACAAACACACAAACAAACAAACAAACAAACAAACAAACAAACAAAACTCGCAAACCGTTCATAATTAAGTTACCCACCATGCGACCCTGGCAAGGATATAGGACTAATAGTCTGGCGCCTATTGGGACTATTATCGGGAAAGCTGAATAAAGTTCCTGACAAGATCTGAGTTGGAAAAAAAAATGTCGTACATTATTCACTGAAGCGCAATTTCGAAAATGTTCATTTTTTTTTCTTCAACAAGTTCTTTGAAGGGGGGGGGGGGATGAATCAATGCATACGAAACCTCCACAGAAATGACATTAGTTGCAGGTTTCAAGACGTAGATGAAAACATGATTTCATCAGGTTGTTTTAACAAACACCCCCTCCCCCCCCCCCCCCAAAAAAAAAAAAGAAAGATTGATAGATAGATAGATATATCAAAGATAAAGAACTCTCAGGTTTTCCTTCCCAGTGTAAGACGCAGGGAAATTCTCAGTGGGCAGAAAAGAAAGATAGATGTGACTAGCATAGAAAAAAAATGCATACTTTTCAAATTGATGGGTTCATGGGTTATCCAATGTAATGGCAGTGTTTTGCTGGTAATTTCAGTGTAACCGTTCCCGTCATCCTAGTGCGATTATTGTAATCCTGACTAATCCGTAATTGCGTAGGTTTGGCAATGATGAAATCCCATCAAAAGGAATTCCGACAACATTTTTAAAGATTCCTCTAGCATCATTCACCGTACCGAACCATCATTTTTATTCCAGTCATACCGTCTGACATTCTGCTATATAATGATATTCTCTAAATCTATTCTCTTCCCTCGGCACAAAACAAAGGGGACATGCAAAGGACACTATTCCTAGCCTGTACCAAAGAAATTTTAACATTGTTTAAAGAAGGTTTCATTGGGTGTGTATAGGTATAAATCCTTCACGAAAATCCCAGCTTATATCCAACTTAAGGCAGAAAAGAAACACTATCCTCAGTTATGTCAGTGCGCGATTATTATGATATGGAGAAGAAGACAGTGGAAGATTAAACAAATCCTTCACAGAATGTGCAGAAATGATTACATTATTAAGGATAGAAGAAGATAAATAGAAAAAAAAAAATATGTTAAATGGACAAAGACTGCGTAGTGGAAAGATCCCACAGCAAAGGATGTAAACAGGAGAAAGGACGTATGGGCGATGATTGCGTTGGCCGTTCTCCTCTCTTCCTGTTTTGTATTGCAAGGTAGCTTTGGATTGCGCGCAGCCTATCCACAAAGTAAAATGGCGGCCTGATATGATCCTTGCTTCAAGTAGCTCTCTGCGTCGAGATTTAAGCGGGCGCTGATGTCCATAACAGCCGAGCGTGAAAACGCGAAATCGATCTTTAAACCATTTTGCGCATGATCAAAGCAGTTTTTTCTCCATCACTCGAAAATTGATGGCTCGTTATCATTGAATGAAGACATACACACACGCGCGCTCGCACACACAAGCACACACACACTAAATCGCATGCACTGCATACATGAACGTGTCATGGTTACCTGTTTCCTATAGACTTAATATACCAGAAACTATAACTGACGGAACGTAAGACGGGTATAGAATGAAAGTTAAATACACTTGCAAAACAATAATTTAAATATCAAAGCTTAGTAAATTGATCGAAATTGGTTTTCAAATGACCGAGACATAAGAAATAACATTTTTTTTTTTTACTTTGCCTTTCAATATCTCAGAACCGATTTTCGTCATATTATCATAACCTTTTGATTCTTCTTAAAATTGTATGCTCTTTAATGGAGGAAAATAGAGCAATATAAGATCAATAAAGTCACCACTGGTAGCGGTAATGGACAGGCAGAGATGTATCTTAAGAAGCCTCTGAACATAGGAGGCTCCATCCCAAGGTATTAATAGCCAGGAACAATGTCCATATTCGGCAGCCTCCTCCTTCTCCCCTTCCAGCTTTGGTCAAGTCTGGTATCTTCTGAGTATTCTCCACATTTTATTTTCTTCTTCTGGTCTTCTCCGTCTCCCTCAAGTAGGTCTTGATCGATGAAGGACAGCAATCTGTAGCATAGCAACATGGTCTATGGCGTCCATAACTCTATCATAGTTGGGTTCAGACTGACGAAAAATATGCTCGATTCATAAGCATTTAATACCCTATTGGAGACTATTTCGGCGGCCAAGATTCCAGATACAAACGAGATATTCGTGTTAAACTCTATGCACATTTTTAGTGTATTCTAAGCATTCTAAGCTGTATGAATTCTTGATCATTTTAATCGCAATTGGTAGGCATTTCGGGAGTCTTCTGACTACATTCGAGATAAATTCGTACTGCATTCCAGGCGCCTTAAAACCAAATTTCGAGCGGCTACAACCGATCAGCACTCGTGTGGCTTTCAAAGTGTGTGTGTTTTTTTTTTTAAATAGATATTTTGACTGCATTCTCACATCATTCTTAATATTCTGATTGTGTTCCAATTACATTCAAACTACATTTACGAACGGAATAAAAAATCTAAGTATCCGGAATGTGCAAGAATGATTCAAGACGGGATCGAAGCGTATTCTGAGTATTCGGACGGAATTTTAAGCAAGCGTAAATAGGAATTTGAAATTATCTCCCGAAGGTTGCGGGTATTTTGAAAATCGTTCATTCCAGTCAGTTCCGCTTGATTCGTGCTGATGCTGAGTAAGTGTGATGGGGTATAAAGAATGAAAGTTGGGCAATGGTTGAAAAGCACGATATTTCATTACATTTTATATTCATTCCTGACTTAAGAAAATTCGAGACGAAATTGAACCTGTTAAACGTAATCGAACGTTCACTTTTCCTACAGAATTTCACCCGCAGAAATGAACATATGAAACATGAAATCAGTCGAGTCCCGGCAGTGAATACTTGCCGGCATGAACATGACACCGCAATCAACAGCAAACCACTTCTTTGTTCACTTTTATCAAAGTGTTCCTGTTCTTGAACCAGCGAGAAGTATCAATGCTACATTATTTATAGGGCTGCTTTCATACATAACAGGTGATGAACGTTCTTTGAGTTTAAAGAACATGATGCGGTGCCAAACTGTGGAATAATTCATCAGACGATGTAAAAAAATATAATCATATATCCTTGTTTATGTTTAAAAATAAGATCAATGAATTATATATCAATCGTTTGCATTAAACTGTAATATGTCAATCATGTTTTTTTTACAGTCTCTTAATTCCTGCTTTTTTCTTTTTTTCTGTAATAATTATGCATGATTTCGGATGTTTTGTTTTAATAATTAGACAAATTAGTAGATCGCAGCTACTATGTAAATATACTCTACTGCGCTGTGATGTAACAGAGCTCCTGTCACTGATTAGACACACGAAAATAAATAACAAATTAATCAAAGGCTTCTGAAAAAAAGATAAGTCTTCAATAAAGATTTGAAGACAACAAGTGATGATGCCTTCCTCAGTTTCTCAGGTAATTTATTCCAAAGTTTTGGAGCAGCACAGCTGAAGGCACAGTCCCCTTAAGTTACTTTCGTTTTTAAGTGAGATTGCTTTAGAAGCAACTTATCCTGTGTACTTCGTAAATTATGAGAATATGAGTGTGATTTCATTGATATCAATTCTGATAAATAACCAGGTGCTTGACCATACAATACTTTATAAACGAGTATCAAAATTTTAAATACAATTCTCTGTCTTACTGGCAACCAATGTAACTTCTTCAAAACAGGTGTAATATGTGAAAATTTTGACGAACTGAACACAAGTCTCGCACATGCATTCTGTACACGCTAAAGCTTGGTTATCTGTGAATCTGGTAAACCAAACAATAGCCCATTACAATAATCAAGCCTATTGCTAATGAATGCGTGAACAAGAGTTTCAGCGTCTTCCTGGCTCAAATATCTACGAATGTGACGCAAGTTATGCAACATATAAAAAACAGACTTTTGTGTGATTTTTTTTTCTTTCCGTTCCTATATTCTGCATTCAACGTTTTATTTTGTAACTGTATGGTTTTTAGACTTCATGAATTCTAAGAACAGCCCTTAATAGGGTGAAGTGAGTGACCTGTATTTAAAAAAAAAAATAAAAAAAAAAAAAAAAAATATATATATATATATATATATATATATATATATATATATCCACCAAGCAGCTCATTTCTACCACTGCTTATCTTGTCCCTCCAGTGACTTCCACTAAAACGTATGCGTTTTGAAAGTAACCCGATTTCCCAAATTGTCTATGCGTCAACTTCCAGCTGCGCGGGGCGCTTCGCCGTAGCAGAAACTAGAGAACGCACAAATTTAGTGCGTGTATGAAAACCTAAAAAAAAAAAAGAAAAAAAAAATAACTCAAAAACGTTGCTTCTTGAACTCCCGGGTTCAAGGACCCTAACCAGCCAAATTATCGAAAATCCTTCACAAGACCCACAGAAATTGCCAAATCACTACCAAAATTTAATCATCTCTTCAATACTTGTGCCATTTCCAATCCTTCCTGTAAGTGTCATTTAAATCCGTTCACAACTTTTGAAATATTTTACACACTAAACTGACAAACAAACAAACAAACAAAAAACGCCCAAGAAAACATCACATCCTTCCCTTCGGAGGTTATAAACTTCACTCAACTCAAAGAACGTCCACTCTTATAGACATTCAAATTCACTCTATATAATCATGTATCACAAGAAATACGAATTTCTGCGAAGACAGATATTACATGAACATAGTAGACCATTTACCTGACATGTAGACAAAGACTCTAAGTGGTAATTTTCACAGGAAGGGTAACATTTTCTTCGACTGGTCCACAAATTTCTTGCTAGGCAACTCGATCCCACCAACGCTACTTTGATTGGAATGTATCATCCTTGAAACTGAATGGGTATTCATGCATAGTGTTTTTCAGCTTGCTTCGGTGCGTGTGTGGGTGTGTTTGTGTTTGTGTGTTTGTATTGTGTGTGGTTGCGTTCTCACAAGAAGGGGATAACAGATAGCATGGCCGTATTGAGGGAAAAAGGAAAAATATGTCCCAATACAACTGTATGTTACTGCATTATCATCCATTAGAAAAGTTTGCCGCATGTAAAATATCTGAAAATGTTGAACCTTCAACCCTAAAAAAACTGGGGGGGGGGGGGGGGGGGGGGGGGGGGGGCTTTTTTTCAAGTCTTCCGCAACTTTTGAGACCAAATTCGCGGCGCCCGGGAACGCGGTTCTGAAGTTGCGCAATATTTTTAAAGTGTATGTCTGACCCGACATTGCTCAAAAACGTGATTTCATGTACAAATCCAATGCAAATTCTGTTTCTGACCAAGATTCATAAATGCATCATTATTTGTACTTTTACTGTTCAAAATCAATGAATTTCACGTTCTTTGTGATCCAAATAATGTCACCGATGATTTCAATCGAAAAAAAAAACACCATAAAAACAAAAAGTAAAAAACAATGAAATACATAAGACATTTAAAAGAATACATTAAGAAAAAATTTTGATTCCGCCATTTGTTCATATACATTCAATAAGAATCCTACACAGAGTACCTAAAACAAAGATTAGCAGTTTCGGACCTTTAATTACAGCTTTAGAGCCATTTTGTTAAATTCATACATAAATTAGCATAATTGATTGATAAAAAATAAATTTAAATATTTGTGAAATAATTACCTATTCAGTGTTGTCAACCTTGCGGTTGACGTGCGTGCCAATTTTCTTTGCGATCTTAGGGAGCCCAATGAGCCCCCCCCCCCTCCCCCAGTCCTACTAGGCATCAAAATAGTCCAATCTTTTTAGGGTTTAAGTATGACGAGCTTTTGAAATCATGCAGAAACATAATAACGAAGTAGCAGCTAAAAATATTGCTGGTACATACAATTGCTTAAAATGACGTTGTTGGTCTGAATAATATGACTGTAAGTACTAGGTGTTTCAAAAAAACATTTCCCACTTTTAACTCTTAACAATTCAAAAACTATTATATCAGATAACACTGTCATTGATATGAGTGATAGCTATTAAAATAGTGTACAATTTTGTTGAAGGGGGTTTAAATATGAAAGCATAAATAAGTTTCATGAAATCCACGATTGATTTCACAGTAAGGTTCCAGACTTTGCTCTATTTTCAACCCTCTGTACAAAACTTCACTTTGTACAGGGGTCAATGGGTGTGTACGGGAGTGTGTGGTTAACACCCTGACAATGGTCCTGAACAATGGCCACGGTTTGAATGCTTCATTATGCATTCATGAGAAATTCCACTATCACAACTAGTCTTTATTCAGCCACTGGCAGTATCTGTGTAAAGTCAAACGCTGTCGATACTGTCGTTGAGTCGCGACAGTGCTCTCCCTACTTCTGAAAAACAAAATTACAATGAATACCTTCTGTTCTATCGTAAACGTGGTGACAGGAAGTAAAGAAAATCAATTAGAGTATATACACTTGTGTAGGCCAATATGGAGCCTTAAAGGGATCGTACAGTTCTGGTTGAGACCTAATTTCAGGTTTCTAACACTTTTAGGTGAGATAATGAGAAATCTCTTATGAAATAAAAAAGAGCATGTAATTCTATGAGGATTTCAACGTTTATTTGATAAAAATTGGTTTTGAAATGGCTGAGATATCCAAAAAAGAGCGATTCTAATAAAGTGTGGGACCCACACTTTGTAACGATCGCTTTGTTTTACTTTGTTTTTGGATGTTT
Organism: Diadema antillarum; assembly: GCF_040938485.1. Lineage (NCBI taxonomy): Eukaryota > Metazoa > Echinodermata > Echinoidea > Diadematoida > Diadematidae > Diadema > Diadema antillarum. The sequence goes on along the minus strand of NW_027272107.1, from coordinate 202,798 downwards.
CAGTCATTCCAAACCCGATTTTCATCAAATAAACTTTGAATTCCTCTTAAAATGGTATGCTCTGTGCTATATCATAAGTGTTTTCTTGGTATCTCGCAAAAATTTAAAAGCCAAATTCTCATCTCCACCAATACTGTACTATCCCTTTAAATAAATCTACTGTGAAACAAATCGCCCCAATGATAAATGCTGCTGAACTCTTCACCAAAAATAATCTCTTTTTATCGAAAAAGCGAGAAAATTGTCAGACTATTTAATTAGTATACAGTTGTATTAAAATGAGGAACTTTAGATCATCCATGCTTATTTATATCCCAAGTTTAGTGATGTGAGAAGCAAAATTTGAAAATGATTGCCAGCTGGAATGAAATGTGATGTTTGCAAGCACTTTACCGTGCATGAATTCAGACTAGCAGTGCCCAGGGCAATCCACACGAATCATTGATAAAGCATTCACGTGCCAGGGAGCGCGAGACTGACGCCTAGTCGACAGGTGGTTCAGGCATGTCCACTGTTCAGGGCCATTGTCAGCACACACTCACATACACATCATTGGTTCTTGTGCCAAGTTCAATTTTTGTACAGAGGGTTAAAATTTGACCAAAATCTGAAACCTTACTTCAAAATCAATCTTAGGTTTAATGAAACTGATTTATGCTTTCACGTGCAAATTACCTTCAACCAAATTGTACACTATCCAGCTATTACACAAACTCATATCAGTGACAGTTTTATCGGATGAATAGTTTTTGAATAGTTTTAACTATTAATGATCAAAAGTGGGAAATGGTTTTTGGAACACCTTGTATATCTTCAGTTTGAAGTCTCAGTCAGTGTGACGTTACATAGATTTTGGCTAATAGATGCTCACATCCACCTCAACACCAGAGCAATTCTCAGACCATCTAACCAAGACACCAGTATGTTGACACCAAGTCGACGTTTACTTTCTAACCAAATGCATTTCACAGATGCCAATCGACAAGGTTCAAAAATGATTTGACAGAAAATCAAAAACTCACGAGTATGAACAGAAACCACGCTTTCACTGCAAACAAAATACTAGTAATCATAGCTATCTGGATACAATCAAATACCCACCATGATGTGTTCAAATTAATTTGATGTATACCTTTACTTTATTATCATACATGTGCATGTGCTGTCAAAACATATATCAGCAATCACTATTTGCCGTAACAAATCACCGTTTGTAATGTTCGTTTCCGATTGTTTCGACCGAGTCGCAGTTCCCATACGATTCAATAGAATTATCTGTCTGTATGTAGTCCGTTGTTACCCCCGACCTTTTTTCTTTCTTTTTTTTTTGGCTACAATTCCGATTAAAAGAGTTGAAAGTTTCTAAATTTTACTGGTTGGCGGTCACTAGAGTCATGGTTCACTACTGCAGGGCTTCAATGTGCTAGTCACATGCCATGATGGAACGCGAAGAAATCTTCAACAAAAATGTGTCCCTGAATAAAGACAGAGCGTGATAACTGAGTTCATGTGCAGCCCAAACTAGGGCAAGTTTACCCCCTGAGTAATCCCATGATGCATCTGAAACATTGCCCTGCGCACGGCACGTATTGTACAAGTGTCTTTATGAGGTTCTTTCACAAGACAGTGGAATTGCTTCCATTCGCTGTTTCTTTTTAATTGTCTTTTTCAGAAGAAGTGCGTTAATAATATGTACAATTTCCTTTCTTTTTTTTCTCACATTTTTGCTCTTAAAGTAGTAACATTTTCAAATAACGCCAACTATGCAAAATTAAATCCTTCGGTCAAAAATATGTTGTTAGAATCATAGCAACATGATGTACATAGTCCCTACAAACTTTTTTGTTAACTTTCAAACTAAACAAAAAATGACATTGAAAAACAATATTAAGACCGTTAGGGACATCAAGTGCTTAAGGAAAGGGTTGATTGTTGATTTTATTTTACAGCAATGACGTTTGAATGTATCGTTGACTTTTAGCCAGTAATTATTAATAGTAAGAAAGCAACTTGTCCTGACCTCAAATTTTCTTCTTTTTACACATGCAGTTTTAAAGCATTGTGGGATCCCTTATTAGAATCCCATTGTTTGCTGTGTCTTTTGAAAGCTCAACCATTTCACAACAGATTTTCATCTAATGAACTTTTAATTCCTCTAGGATGTACATACTCTTTAAAATGCAATATACACGATATATGTGATCTTTTGTGGCACAGAAATTAAAATCTGAATCCCAACCTCAACCAAAACTATACCATCAACTATATCATTTTTATTTTTTTTTATTTTTTTTTGCGCTGTGTTGAATGACCTTGGTTTGGCTCGTTTACTTGAATCGAATTACTCATGCTATATGAAGAAGAGATTAAATGTTATTCTGACCCTGTTGACGATGGGCATTTACAGATTTCATACACCAGAGTCCACTTGAGTACCTTTGCTGGTTCTCTTTTGACTCTAGAAAAATAATATGATTTCTTTATTAGCTGTTAGCGACGACTGGGCGTCGAATCCGGCGTCCCATACTTAAGTATCTATGGAACGATTAGATTACCCTGTAGAAGAACTTTAAAGCATTATACCACCACTGCCCCAGATCTGACGTCATTTTTGTCATTTCCTCTCAATATAGGCCTACTATATTAGAACTGTAACTGAGAGCAATATCATTACAGGCGTAAAGTAACGTGGTGAAATATCTCAGTGATATCCACAGGGTAAAGTTTTGATACTGCGTTTTCGCTTTGAGTTGGTTCAATATTCAAAGAAGGTAGGGGAATCAACGACAGTACAGCAATGATTATCGCGATTGTTCAGGCGTTACTGGTAGCGCAATTGTTCGCTCCTTCGGCATCACTTGGTAAGTCTCACATTGACGGAAGTAATGTTAACGATTTTTAAAGTCAGTTTCGCATTGTTTCTCCTTACTAGTTCGCACTCATTCCGTCAGCCTCCACATTCTAGAATGATATCCAGTTGTGAGTCTTCCTATGACTTATATCTCAATGGTATTGCATATACCGCTGCATCTAAAGTAATCAGGACTTAATATGTTTATTCTCATAACCATTATACTCTTATTCGCTTCATAAGAAAAACACATACATACAAATAGATATTTCGTAAAAACATGCAGATACAAACGTACAAACATAATGAATTCACACACACACACACAAAGAGGAAACCACAGGGTTATAATCAAAATACCTTCAGGGATCTCCAGCGAACATGCACATTATTATTTTTGGTATTTACAACTGTGAAATAAACAGAATCTAGTATCTTGTATTCCGTATTTCAAAATGGATGATGGTGCAATATATTAGGATTTCGTTTAATTAATCCATTTTTCTACTCGGATATCATAATCTTTTGAAGGTTGGGTACATGAAAATGGAATGGGATGACACAGGGAAACATGCTTGAGACACTATTATGTTGCCTTTTGCAATAATAATGCCAGTAATAACTTTGAATAACGGGAGAATACCATTGATCTGGGTGGGGTATTTTTAATGATAGAAATGAAGTTCCAAATAAAATGCAAGCGTTGGTATTGCAATATCGGTATGGCAAAATGTCCATATCCTGATATGACAATCAGGTGATGGAATGTCTGTAAACAGAGCAGTACTTGGTATCTAGCTGGTGGTGTAGAGAATCGACTTCTTTTAAACCTCTTATAATCCTTAAAACATTGGTTTTTGTCTTTTAAAAAAATGCATGAACAACTTCTGCAATACCTAATCATAATACATGTATTAATTAAGTGACTATTGAAGTTTCTTGAAAAGTCGAAGCATTCATACTTCCTGCACCTTGCTTAAATCGTTAATATGCAGTCCAAAGAGAATCTAAATTCGTTAACTGTAAGTCTTTAAAATATGTTCCTCTCTTTTTCATGTTTTTTTTTTTTCAGATAGCATACCTTCTAAGCTTTTTCAATTTGGCTGATTCCTATGTTGAGGTATAGCAAATCCCGTGGCTCGGAAAAGACTGAGGACGAATGGTACAGGATAATCATAACTAAGCAAATAATCTATGTTGATTCACTTTATCAAAAGCTGTTATGATTGCAGACTCGGAAAAAAAAATGGTTGCGAAAATTTCATTTGGGTATTTCGCCACAATAAAAGGATTTAATGGATGAAAGAAATAGTGAATATTATTTTCTTTTCTTTTTTTTGTTGCATTGCATTAAGTGACACTTCATTCCAGTTGCTGGTTATATATTTAGATGTTATTGCATTCAAGGAATGTTTCTTTTTGTATCGCAAGAAAAAGATTGTGAACAGACATACCGAATGATTTATTTAATCCCCATGTTAAACTAACCGAAAGACATGAAGAAATGAAACTGTTCAAATTAGATTCCTCGAAGGGACAAAACTGTAGTATTTCTGCAGCACCAAAGATTTTTATCACCCTGCAGGCAATGAATATGACCAGTTAACACATTTCGATTATGTGTCAATATTATCAAGTGATAACTGAACTAGGAAAAAACCAATCACGATATCAGAACGAAAAAATTATGGTTCTTCAAAATCTGTCTATAAACTTTCGTGCAGTTTTCTCCGAAGCAGCATAATTGCAGCTTATTGATTGTTGTTATTGATTTTTAATGCGTGGGATGCTGATATTTTCTGTTTTATTCATGTCTTTTCCACTAACGTAGACTAAAAGATTTGTTGACAGCTCAGGCCCTAATGATAGGGTGTGTGCAGATGTGGATTGCTTTAGTGATGCATCGGGCTTTATGGTGACACAATAAATTCCCGTTACCAGCAAAGATGAGATGAATTATCATTTTGTGAACTGTGTGTGTTTATGTATGCGTCTGTGTATAAGTTCTGCTGTATGCTCTTTCCCGGAAATTTCCTAGGAACATTGGAGCCATGTCCATTACCTACGGAATGGCAGGTGGACTGGCAGCAAGCCTACGACTGTCTGCTGCCTCTGAACACGCAGGACAGTTCCTGGATAGTTCCTGGAGAGGTAAGCCCGCTTCTCACCGTTGCCAACATAATTGATGCTGCGGGGGCAAGCTGGACGGCCGAAACGCAGTTGGAGGGACTGGCGCACATCTGCATGAAGATTGCTCCAAGGTTGCCGGTCCTTCTTGGTGGCCCGGAAGTACTTCAGATGATCTGCGATCCCATTTTAACCTCGGTGCGGACCGACGCACCTTTCGACGGCGAGGCCGTTTGCAGACTGATTTGGAGCATGGCCATGGAGTCTGCCATGCCGGGGAGTTATTCGTTCTCAACATCGTCGCCCGGTTATGCTTACCAGACGCCTGGCTATGCTTACCAGACGCCTGGCTATGCTTACCAGACGCCCGAGTCATGGGATATGCCAGAAATTATATCTTACGCGCACGAGACCTCTAACCCTTCACCTTTTAACATACCAGGTCTTCAAGACTTTGACATCATGGCAGAAATCCAGAGGATCGAGAGAGAGTTGTATGGCATTGATTCGTATGACGTCGATTCGGTATGTCCGGCGATCGACGACATTCTGGGTCAGATGAGAAGCGAACAAGACATGGTGATCCAATTTGCTACCGAACTGACCAAGGTACTCATACCAGTCGGAGCCGGTCTATGCTCTAATTTAGATAGCATAGCCAGTGCTCTCATGGAAGCGGGCCTACCCGCGTCATCTATCGGGGGGCTTCTCGAGGAGGTTCCTAGACTGGTGGCTGTAGCAGCAGGCTACGACACTTCAGAAGAACTCTGCGATCGCCTGGCGTCAGCGACCACTCCGGACCTCATTACTTCTACCGCACAACGAATCGTTAGATACTTCTTCGGCCTGCTGACCAACGAGTTCCGCTGCACCGAGATTGTTGGAGGAGCGCTGAACGTGACTCGCATTATGGTGCCGAATCTCTCCCAAGTAGGACTTATCATGTCAATGAACTTAGCAATTGGTTTCTCCAGTCCTGAGGAAATCTGCCGGTACATCGACACTTCGTTCAGTCTCAGAGGTACGTGCGAAGGATTGTCCCTTTTCATCATTGAAATGATATCAAACACACAATTATGAGAAATAAGACGAAACATCGAATACATTTAGATTTGAAGGCATAATTTACCATAAGCAGATGAAACAAAAAAAAAAAACAAACTTGAGTGCTTCCAAAAGTTCCAAAACGTAAATGAGGGATAGAAACAACCAATGTACGAATCTGAATCAGTATAATCAATGTCAAGTATTGTTAACTATAAAACTTAAACAATAGATGTAATAAAAACGTTTCTAGACTACACCGTCTAGAGTTTTGCCTTATTGAGAAAAATTATATTCTTATGTTTTAGGCTTTTTTATTGCTGCATTTCAACATTATCTTTGACGGACCCTTTAGTTGCATACATCAGTCAAGAAAAAAAAATGCTGAGTTTATCTTTTTAAATTTCTCTTTGCCGTTACGCAACAAAATAAAGTTGAGAGAGAGACACAGAGAGAGAGAGTGTGTGTGTGTGTGTGCAGTGTGTGTGTGTGAAATCATATTAGACTGACTGTACCTCTGAAATTCCATTGTGATGATGAAACAAGAAATAAATGCCGTGCTTAGATTGCAACTACAAGCTTATTTCTTCAGTCATGTCACAACTGAACTTCAAATGTTATGTATTATTGTACACTTTATATAGGTCCACCTATACCACTTCGCCTGGAGCCATCTACCAGCGAGGGAGAAGGGCGAGTTGAGGTCTATACTGACGGTCGATGGGGAACAGTCTGTGGGGACTCTTTCAGGAGCCCGGAGGCAAAGATGGTGTGCTCAGCGCTGGGGTACCGCGGGGAATCCATCGCGCTGGGCGTGGATCACTCTGACACCATCCCAGTGGTGATAGGCGATCTTACCTGCATCGGAGTCGAGTCGAATATCGCCCAGTGCTCGCGTCTAACCAGCCCCTGTGGCTGGGGACAGGATGCCGCAGTGCAGTGTAACATGGCGGGCTCGTCAACTCTCTCCTCGACCATGGATAGTAAGTTCATTGACCTACGCACTGGTGGTTGAGTCACTGAATGACTCTTGCCACTGTGTTGTTCTCTTCGCGTTTTGGTTAACAACGGTTGGTAGTACAACATCCTGATCTCGATCGTTCTTTCCGTTCTTTTCGTTCAATAATAGTACCATGAAAACAGGTCAACAAATAAACTCATCAATAGTCTCTAACATACTATGTACCATCAGTATACTTCGCTTTTGTAATTTCACATTTTACTTGATACTTCAAAGCATTACTTTATATAGTTTAGAATTGTATGATTAAAAAAGGCAGTATAATTGCAACTGTGTAGCTGAAGAATGATAGCATTTCAGAAATTTAGACTAGCATTTGTGTCTATGATCAAACAATCAGAAGTCCAATGATAGCATGCGTTCATGCATTGATTTTTACCTTTCCTCTTATGGGCGTTCTATCGAAAAGCTTTTATGGGTAGCCCATAAATTTTAACCTGTTTCTATAGAGGTCCCGGTCTTGTGAGGCTCTTACATGTGAATGTACGTACGTGTAAAACGTAATAAGTGGGTTAAATGTTGCATATGAATTGGAAACATCTGGCTCATCACAAGCGCTTGATTTCTCGAAGAGCTCTCATGTTAGTTGGTAATATAACTGCAGAAACCAGTACAAGATTTATTGCATTTCTTTATAGAGTATTAAGAACATGACTTCTTATTGCATCTGATTGATGACTTCTTTGCCATGCTATCAGTTCCGATGTCTGACACTGGATGAGGCAAGTCACAAAGATATTTTGTCAGCTCTCTGTCACTACCAATATATTCTAGCAAACCTTTTGTATCTGTTGAAAGATCTGTATCTAAGATTGATAGTACTGTCACGGAAACAAAACACTAAACACATTATCATGTACCATTGGTTTTTGTTTTTTCATTAGCCTACTGGGCTTTATTTGAGACTACCCCGTCGACGCAAGGAAGTATGGAAGTTAGACTTGCAGACGGGACGAGTAGCCAAGAGGGGCGCGTTGAAGTGCGATTCGGGAACGGCGAGTGGGGGACGGTGTGTGATCGCGGCTGGGGCATGGAGGAAGCAGACGTGGTTTGCCGAATGTTGGGCTTTCCCGGCGCCAAGAAGTATCGCTGCTGCGGCGCGTTTGGAGAGGGCCCGGGTGACGTCCTCCTGAGCAAAGTCGCCTGCATCGGCTACGAGGCGAACCTGGGAGAGTGCGCATATTTGGGGAACGGGGTCAACACCTGCCAACACACCAGCGATGCTGGCGTGATTTGCTTGCCAGGTAAGATTTTATGCCTCCCCTTCTACTTCAACATATTCATATTCTCCTTTACTTTCCCTCGGACAAATTTAAGGTTACTCCTATATTTCTGTGTTTTATCGTTTGAAGTTCTACCTACCTGAAACTGGAGAATATCAAGATGTTTTGACTGACCTTATACTGGAGGTTTCGGATATTCACTTCGATCAATGTATAATGCCATGGGCAGTAAATGGTATATTATTATTATGTAATTTCATTCAGGATTGTTTTGATGTTGGTTACTGTTTATTTCCGTAGCGCTACCTGCCTCTCTGGCGGTCCGACTTTCCGGTGGAAGTTACCCGTGGGAGGGCAGAGTGGAGGTAAATCACGGAGATGGGTGGGGCACGGTCTGTGATGACGACTGGGACCTGAACGATGCCGAAGTGGTGTGCAACATGCTTGGCTATCCTGGCGCCAGAAAGTGGCGTTGCTGCGCATTCTACGGGCCTGGCGACGGCACCATTCTACTGGACGACGTCCGGTGCACAGGAGACGAACCCAGTCTACTTGACTGTCAGCACCGGCCCCTGGGCGAGCATAACTGCTCACCCAGCGAGGATGCCGGAGTCGTTTGCAATCCACCGGGTATAACAATGAATTCACAGACACACTCACCCATGCATTCTTTCATAGTGACATAGACGTATAATGACGACATTAGCAAACTCTTGCTTTTATACTTTTTTTCTTCATTTCCCATTCCATTTATTTTCACTTCATAAAACATGCATACATTAAAAAATGGTATGACAAGTATAACATTACAACGTGACAAAACAAAAACAAACAAACAAACAAAGATATCAAGTGAGGGTTTAGTGAGAAGGCAATGGACCTTATTTAAAACTAACCTCGGAAAAGTAAATACAGCGGTATATCTCTTCTTTCTATAAAACAATAAGTAACAAAAACGTCGGCACACACGCACCCACACCCACACACACACACCCGCATACACAAACAAAACATACGACAACACATTTACAATGCACAAGATGCCATTTTCACAAACACACCCCTATTATGCTAATCTCTTAGTAATCCAGAATGATATTGATAACTTCCAGAATATTACCTTTCAAGTAAAATACACTTAAAAAAATACGCTTTCTTAAAACATGTATCGCAGCAGGTACATACACGTCATTTTTTTTAAACAAAGCATTTATTTTATCTAACAACTTATTTTTTCAGTCACATATTTTGTACTAGTTACAAAGACATCTACACGTCGTAAGAAAGGGACTTTGATGAAACACTGATTTCATTATCTCCCTGTAGAAACAAAAGAAGATTGAAAAGGTGATTTATACGATGTCAGTAGTAGTGAGGTATGCAGTAATGTATTCTGCCAAGCGGACTCATACAGTATTTCTAAAATTCATCAATCTATGGGCTCACAGGGGGAAGATTCGGTTAATGCGATGATGGGTCGGCTGTACAGGCGTGATCCCATTCGATTATCAGGTACAGTGACTAAAATGATCACCGGCACACCCACCTAGTTCAACGCTGTTACCATCCCAGCACATTGTCCCGAAAAAAAAAATACTCCACATTACTTACTTTTAAGCATTGTCATGTCCACGTATATGCATACCTTCACGACATACCTCACAGGCTACAGTGTATAGTTTCATATTCATTTGTCCTATTTCCATTTCAAATATGTGTTTCCCTGATTTTTTTAGAGAGACCAAATATTATCTTGTTTTTCGTGCGAAGAATGTGGGGTCTCACACATCTAACGAAAATTAGTTACAGTGCTAATTATGTTTTGGTCAACGCTCAGCGACATAAAGCTGTTATGTAAAAATAAAAAACAAAAACTGGAAAGCATAAAAGCGAAATAGCGATATTTGCAGCCCAATAAATTTGTAAGTTTATGCAATTATCAAACAAAACCATTCCCACTGAATACATCTGGCTCTTCTTCCAAGGCACCATTTCGTTAGAGTTATCGCCCTGACCACTATAGCAAATCCTTGCTCTTGATTGACTGAGAAGCTTAGATTAATGACAGTTACTTTTTGCAATTTGACAAATTTTCATGGCTGGAAATTTTCATGAAACGGTGAGCAGGTATACACTCTTGCTCCCAAGAGGACATAGTATGTGCGGCTGAAGCATCCTGACTAGTGTCCCAAACATTCTGTCCAGGTATATGTCCAAAACAGCACGTTTTACTGTGCACCTAGGGGCAGATCTTTAATTTAAGTTGTACTGAATTAAGTTGTATGATAATTGTAAAGAGGCTGTCTCCTTGGCTTGAACCTTACTCGGGACGTTCATGCTTGGACAAAATACGTCGTCCACAATGTCCCGCTAGAACAGTAGTCAGGCAATGCTGGAGTATGAGGAAAATATCGATGTTCAGCTCTCAAATAAGGCTACCCAAACACATTAATATGAGTATCATTTACTATAATAATCACTACGAATTAAAAACAACAACAACAACAACTGAAATGTGTCCCCTCTTTCTTCTCCGCTTCTACATCCCCCCTTTTTTTTCTTTCTCTGCCTAATCTTCTCTTGCTCCCTCAGAAGCGGACCCAGCCACGCCCATCCGACTTGTCGGTGGAAACTCCCCTGGATCTGGAAGAGTAGAGGTGTATCTCAATGGAGAGTGGGGAACCATTTGCGGCAACAGGTGGTCGATTTCCGATGGCGACGTGGTCTGTCGATCTCTTGGCTACGACCACGCCTCCAGCGTCAAGGCTTACGCATTCTATGGTAGTGGGACTGGGCCTATCCTCTTGACAGACGTGAGTTGCCTGGGCGACGAAGATGACATAGCCGACTGCATCTCCAACGACACTTGGCTGCAGGACTGCGATCATAGCCAAGACGTCGGCGTGCGTTGTGGTAAGCTGTTTTCCTTCAAAGAGGAAATTTAACCCAAAATCAAATAAGATTTTGAAGGAAAGAGAAAATACTCCCTATAAAAGATACAAAAAAATGACAAAAATTGGGTAAAAAAGGTAAGGAAGATACTTCATTACGAAATTTCAACTTTTCCGAAAACTTTTCTTGACCAGTCCTTATAAATGTTCAGATGAACGAGTTGATGTCATACCCTTGAATTTTTTCTTGTATATCATAATAAAATTCAGGAAATTTTTGTTTTAGCTAATACAAGTAAAAGCATGTTTCCGAGCCAAGGTATATCACAGTTAACTCTTGCTCTTTTTTCTAATTTTGGATGATTTTAAGGCAGGTGTAATATTAATACACCTGAAACATGGGATATCTTTTGTCACATATATACATATATATATATATATATATATATATATATATTTGTGAATATATATATATATACATAATATATATATATATATATATATATATATATATATACATATATATATATATATATATATATATGAAGAGTTTGTTTGCAAAAACCGACAAGTCCATATTTGCCAAATGGAGATATTTGCGATTAAAGGTCCAGAAAAATACAGAGAATAATAAGAAAATTTTTGCTTCTTTTGACCATAACTTCAAAAATATACCTTCATACGTAGTGACCAATATATCATTTAAAAAGTATTATTTTGTACTTTATGACAGAGATCGTACTTCAAAGTCTTCAAAAATGGACTTATCGGTTTTTGCGAACAAACTCTTCATATATATATATATATATATATATATATATATATATTGCACTATGGATAATATATTGCACTGATCAGCAGGGATTTTAATCTCTATCTTATAAAATGATACAATGTTAAAGTGGATTTCTTCCTTAAAATCAACTAAGAGCCTTGCGTATAATCATACCACTTTCATGGTTAACACTCATTGCGAATAACGCCTTAATTGGTTAGGCACCACTGGCAGACAGGGTGAAAACGTCTGGGATAGAACATTAAGGGGTTATAATGTTTATGATAAGCACGGTTCTATAATAATTATCATTACAGGTTCCTGCTTATCTTCATATGTGGGTATCAAATAAGAATAATTATAGTCATAACAATGACAGTACTTATATGTACTAGAAATAAGAATAATAATGCAAAACAATTATAATGCGCATTTTATCGTGCCGAGGCGCATCTTGAAGGAGGAAAAGAAAAAGAAAAAATACTAAAGACATTTATAATCTTTTGTCAGATATGTATTGTATGTTTTTCTAGAGGTGGACATTGATTCTTATACCGTTTGTGCAATGTTGTGTCCCTTGAATTGGATTAGAACTCAGAGCTTATGTTTTAAAATGCATTGTGTTTATGGCAACACAGGAAAACACACTATGTTGCTAAAGCCTTCAACATTAAATGTGAAGAGAACAGCCATACTGAATCCTTGTTGTGCATGCTCAAGTGATCAAAATGAAATAAGCGGTATGCGATTTTTGAAAAAAGAAATATGCAAAATGATTATGAATTTACCGATGTATCCACTGTCTCAGCTGTCGCTAATGAGATTATTATGTCCGTCTTTATCAATATCATTTTTATGTTTTTTTTTTTCTTTACAGTTTGATGAACCCTTATGGACACTACCAATCCAGATAGTACGTTGAACTGGCTCCCGACTCCATTACTGTACACCCCGCTGACAATTCTCAGACAGTGAACCGTTTCCATAAAGACCTCTCATATTATTTCATGTTGTATCAAAAGCTATTTCAAACAAACATAGTGCATAATCGTGACATTCAAGTTGCGAATTATTGTTTTCGAGGTATTACATTTCCATCCTTTCAAGTTGCAGGGAGTCATGCATTAAGTTTCCCGTTGAATAAACTCGATATTGGATTACTAGCTTTGATTCTATTGACCGATTCGGGTTCGTTGAGGGCAGCAGACATTTTACGGCACAGGGCGCAGCCATAGTGGGTGTATCGGTGTGTATCAGCCGACCCCCCCCCCCCCCCCCCCTGCTCTCCCCCACCCCGGGCAACATGTTTATCACGCACTTGTAACAAAGGTTCGCGCACTAGCAAGCATTCGCGCACTCAGTACGAGACGCCCATTGGCTAAAGCAGTTTTTCATTCTGCGCGCGTGCTAATGTAGGGAGAGGGGTGGGGGAGTGCGGAGGGGGGGGGGGGGGTCGGATGATACACCCAGTATGGCGCTGCCCATGCCAAAAATACACATAGCGCGTCACAGAATCGGTCAATACACGGAAGGGAGAACCCGATGAAGTCAAGTACTAGTTACGATATCAGTTTTAAAAAGAGACTTGCGAAATTTAACTAAGCACGATTCCATTATTATTCTTTCTGCCATGGGTGAGTGTGACTGCTTTCGTCAACTGAGGGCGGCACGCCATATCCTCATCAAATACACATTGACTGGATAAGTGCATTCAGTGGTACAAGTCAATTTACTGAATACCATCGAACGTTTTTTTGTGTGTGTGTGTGTGTGTGTTTGTTGTTGTTTTTTTTTTACAAATCACGTTAGATATCACATAAAAATAATGCCTTCTTGGCGGACACTGTGCTGTTATCGAAGTGATGTCGAGCATGACACAAAAGGCAGTAGGTTCAAAGAAATCAGATCATTCCCACAAAAACGACGGCTTTATGTTGTCCCCAAGTCATTTGGAATGGGATGTACTATAGGGACCTGAAGAGTTGTATTACCCAGATCAATCATGCATCTCAGGATTATAATTCGATTATAGTTTATGTATGGTAGCAGGCTTTTACTCTTTTTGTATGTATATTAAAATTGATTCTGTGCGGCCGTACTTTCTCCTCAAGATACTTTTAGAAGACACTTTTATTTCTGGGGAAAAATACCAATCGAGTCACAATATCCCAGGACGGCTTTGCTTCCCTGAGCCACCACGATGGGACGTTGATGAACTTTGTAGTCAATTCCTAAGTAATGAAAAGCCTGTCCTGGTTATTTTGTGCCTTTGCGTTGTTTTCACTGGCCTTTGTGGAAATGTGTATGTTCTTGTCATTGTTGTTGTTATAAAATTCGGGATGTCCCTAAGGTTTGGTTTGGGTTTGCGGGCTTTTAATAAAGTAACTCTTCCACGTCGTATACTTCACAGAATGTGTTGATGTGATAATTCATATACGGTGATTTATCCTCCTTTCTTGGCATATCATGTCGATATGACATTAGTTTACTTCATTAGCATAGAGATGTCCATGTGTAGTTGTGCGTGTATGTGTGTGTGTGTGTGTGTGTGTGTTTGTGTGTGTTTGTGTTTGTGGGTTCGTGCTGACATTCTGTCTATATGTGTACACAAATATGATAACACATAAACAATGATAATATCAATCATAAAGTTATTTCCCCTTTCAGCAGTAGATTATTTTTGTTTGCTCTAACATGGAGTCAAATTGTCATCAAAACGAAAGATAAAGCGTGGGTGACGTCAATGAATGAAAAGCACCATTGAAATTGATATAGATTAACCATTTAGATTTATAAATATATGTGTCCGAAAAAAAGGGTTTTCCCAGCCAACTTCGCACTTCCACTAAAATACCAAACATTTCATGTACTTTGGGGTAAATTCTAACGACAGAAAAATACAAAATAAAAACATTCGTAGACATTTTATCTAAATCTAAGGTTAAACTGTTTTTTTTTCAGTTTGTCATTTGAGAGTGTAACAGTAAAAGGTGAAATGTATACGGTTTACCCTTGTTTCCAGGTTAAAGGCGTTCTGACATCCTCATACGCCGAGAGGAAAATATGTTTCGTATCTAATAGGAATTGAATTTCATATACATCAGGAAGTGCAGGTGTGGTTACCTAAGCACTCCCAGAATGTCCTGCCCACATGCCTAGCACGCCAGAGAAAATTAACAAATGAAGCGAGTATGATTTTTCAAGAAGAACAAACAAACAAACAAACTTGCTAACTAACAAACAAACAAACAAATATACATACATCTTTGACGTGAAGATGCAAACATTACTATTCGTCCAAATCCCAACTCAAGATTACGAGTTCAAGTAACCATGTTTATTTAACTTTAACACTAAGGCAAAGCTTGCAATGATGTTATAATCATTGAGTTTGCTGAAGAGTGTCAAAATTAATATAATTGTGTAGATAATGCATGATTTGAATTTGAATGAGAATTACCTCTGAAAATAGGATCTAAAACACAATTAGAATAGAAAATCAGTCAAGAAGTAGAGAGAAAAGGAGGAGGGGAAGGTGTATCTTGGCAATGTTGAATGAATTACAAGAAATACGAACTTTTATGCTAAAAGGGCAAAATTATTGGGGTTTTAAATGGCGCTATCTTGTCCTGAGCCCATCCTATACGACTGATTTGAGTTTGAATAAAAAGAAGTAAAACATATCAGAGTGTGACTATAGTAAAAGATATTAAAGGAAAACACATGACCACGATGGCAATTACGGACTGTAAAGTATTTGAGATATATCTTACAATGAACATGATTATTTGTGTGCAATGAAATAACAATGGGTTTACAAAGATGTTCGTGGTTCGAATTTATGAGGGTATGATAAGCCTTGCGGTTGGAAATGCATTGCTATTATTCCGTGGTTTATAATCTCCCCTCTAATAGCCATTAAATGACCAGGCCATCCATACAAAGTTTGCAGTTGACACATTTTATTTTCTTATCACAAACACACACACACACACACACACACACACACACACACTTACGTAAACATACACACACACAAACACACACACACACACAAACACACACACACACACAAACACACACACACAAACACACACAAACACACACACACACAAACACACACACACACAAACACACACACACACACATACAAATGCAGAGTTACAGAAATACAGAATGCATTTGTTGTTGTTAATGATGATGTTGTCAGAGAGATACGCTGTCTTCAACTAGCTGAATTTTTTTTACTTCCTTTCTGAAATAACAGCAAAATGTTTCCATCGGAATCGTGTTCATTCAAAACTCTTCCGCCATATGGTTGACTGAAAAAAAATAACATGAAACAAAACAAGCCAAAACAAAACTTGTCACCATTTCCATTCCGCTATTTCTTGCATAACCTTTCGCAGATTTTTAGGGTAAATCCGTGTGATAATTGATTTGACGACCCCATGCGCTGTTTTCTCCGAAGACCACGTTCGCAATTAGCACGATGCGCGGAAGGATTAGCGCAGAGCTTTTGCGATTATCACTACCGCGACAATAACCAGTCCGTGGCTCAGCCTCCGTGTGGGAAGTCGACATGATTTCGGAGCGGAAAAAAAAACCCGTCTAGAACTAAAAGTGCAAAGAAAAACATGACGCTGTTTGGTGTTGGAAGAAATCGTATCCATTCCCGCTGGTACATATAAATGAGCGAATGAAATCACACTTCTGCCCAACCCCATTTTTCATATAAATATAGTTGTGTAGGAACTACTCTAAGTCTACATATTTTGTATACCTTAGATATCAAAACAAAGAAGATCCCATTTCGAAAGAATATGACTAAAGGAGAAAGAACCTAATCGACCCAAGTCTATTATTGTTCTCTACGAAAATACTTTTAAATTATCTTGTTTTTTATTTCACACTATAATACACAAAGAAATATGATCAACGTGGTTTGGATTCAAAGAGCAATCAGGTACCGTCCCCCGAGTCTCTGAATTTGCTATAAACTCGTTTGTCCTTGCATAACAAATAAATAAGATGAAATAATACGAATATTTTTTTAAAGAAAGTACCTACAAACAGACCTTCTGACTTAAGACCGTTGTTTCGTTTTCGGTTTGACAAGACTTTGGAACGAGTAGTTGTTTGTTCCCAATTTTGGATAAACGAATCTTCAAAAAAAAAAAAAAAACTTTAGGGCAAAGAATCTGATTTCTTTTTCGGAATGACGAATCTTTGGACAAACGATCCTTTGGAATAACATGCTGTTAATAAATTTAAGTGCGCGAAAATGTTTTCCACTGAAAGTCGATCGTTATCGGTGATATACATTATTCTTTTTCAAGTACTTTGCATATCAATTATAATATCAGTGACGTTGGCTTCAGTTGTGAAAAGTAAACGAACAAATTCTAACGGGAAAGATTTAAAATGTTCTCGAACTTATAAACAATTTAAATGATATTTCAAACCTTACTGATATAGCGTACTTTGTTTAATTAGGCGCCTTGGCAGATTACAAGCTCCAGGAAAACAGCGGCGCTCCCGCTCAGCGGTCTTCTATTGTTTCGCCGCGTTCTTTTAAATCCTCCCATTCAAAAGCCCGCTGCGCGGCGCTTTTAGCATTTGGCCCGTGCGGCGCTTTTTTCAAGGAGCCGACCATTCACAAAATCTGGGCGTCAGAGTGCGTACGTTTCGTTTTAGCAATGTAGCGCCCTCTCCGTTAGAATATGAATAACACCTCGGAACAGAAAACCTGTTTAATCTCATGGTGTCCACCTATTCTACGACTTCAGTCCACTCTGACAATCGGGAAACTCAACAACTTTATAAAAGCAAAATATACACAAAACATACGCATTCTATCCAACATTTTCGTGCCTTTTAGTTACTGTGTTGTGTCATATACAGGTTTGTACATTCTTCCCCATCATCTTGATCTATGGAGTTGCAAGTTTTTGTGTGTGTGTGTGTGTGTGTTTTGTGTGTGTGTGTGTGTGTGTGTGTGCCTTTTTCTCTCCTTTTCTCTTACATTATTGGAGTGAGTCCTTCCAAAAACAAAAATTTCTCCTCTTCTCCTGCAGCCTTGCAGTGAATCTATGTAGACTATGAATAGTGAAATAAATGTCGTCTTGATCCACATCGTATTTTTTCCCACCGTCATGCTTCTACATCAATAATTCTCAAGACTCCAAGCTACAGTATCATGACGCTGAAATTATTTCAATCAGTATTTCCTTTGAACAACACCAAAGTCAATCCTACGCGTTTTAAAACACCCAATGTCAAAAAGCAATTTCAAGTCCATACCAGCTGTCGAACTATCATTCGACTTTGAATATCAACACGGCAGTTTAAACATCCACAGCCACATCACGCACGCATGTATTGATACACACCATAGAACGCGGTTACCTGTCGCTTTCTTTTTATCGCTCTTTTACTGCTATATGGCAAAGCGGCTGTACTTTGTGTAAAATTATGTACGAAATCATTACAAAAGTATAAAGATATACTACTGGTGTAGAAAATGAACAACAACAACAACATACATGCATGGGACGTGACGGATGAAGGCACTAATTTCACCTTGTAAACATTTACACATGGAAACCAGGTTATACTACCGGTATATAGTATATATATATATATATATATATATATATATATATATGTTGTTTTGTTTGTTTGTTTGTTTGTTTTTGCTGCTGCTGCATGCATGATATCTCCTAAAATTTGAATCCGACTCTTTCGGTCAGCTAGCGAACTGATGTATATTGTGTGACTATTAAAGACTGTTAAATTAGACATGTCAAGTAATAAATAATGTATTAATCTCTTTATTTATTCATTCACTTATTCAATGTACTTATATATTAATTCATTTATTCATTCATTTATCTATTCATTTATTAAATTATTCATTAATATATTCATTTAGTTAGTTAGTCATTCAAACGTTTATCTAGGAAGAAAGAATACATTAGCAGCTGTTTTCATCGAAGTCCTATATGAACATATTTTGGGCAGTCAGAGACTACAGCCAAAAGATAGTGATAGAGAAGTCTGCAGCCAAACGATTGGGAAAGCTCGATCCAAGAGTGGAAAGGGCTGCTGCAAATTGATCAAAAGGGCTGCGAGATTATGACTCAAAAGGCCGCAGCCAAACCCACCAAAGGGCCGCGGGAAGAGCGCCAAGGGGAATAAAATGCAATGCCAACCAAACGCCTATAGAATTCGGCGTATACAAAGTTGGTGGTACAGGGAATAGATTTCAGACACCCCGACCTGTCCATAGTGAGATCTCCGATCCCATTGTTATGTCCGGAGAAGATGGACACTTCCGCGATGGGCACCGTGAATCGATCATCACCCATTGTCTCCCCCCCCCCCCCAAAAAAAAAGCTTTGTTGTGATAGGAACGGAGGCTGAAACTGCGTGATTTGTCAGCTCCGTGGTGCATTTCCAGCAACATGCATAATAGTTCACAACCTCTATTTATTATAGAAGTAAGCTCAATGAATACCCGAAAAAAGTTTCTTCTCCTCGGAATGACGAATGACAGGTATAAACTCTAGATAGTCCCGAAGATCAAATTCGTTGCAGGTATATTTGATGATCACAAGCCTGCGAAAGGCCGGAAACTACGTCGCTGATGTACTAAAATGTAAAAAAAACACAAAAAACAAACAAACAAAAAACAACAAAAAAAAAACAACACGCATGCATTGCATGTGAAGAACACATACACCAAAATGGTCGCGGAAAGAATGATGGGAATAGAATACAAACTTTCCAAAACATCTTTCTTCTTGAGGGACAGGTCTGTGGATATGTTGCGTGTGTGTGTTTGTGTGTGTTTGTTTGTGTATAAGAGCTGACTTGTTTGTCATTTATACTATTAGAAAGTAATTAGTTGAACGTCCATGTATTGATATTGATATGCATACTGCAATCTCAATGAGATCAAGCTGTTTTTGCATACACACACACACACACATATATATATATATATATATATATATATATATATATATATATATTTATACAAATATGTATATATAATTTATATATATATATATATATATATATATGTATAATATATATATATATATATATATATATATATATATATATGTACCATGAGTGTGTGTGTGTGTGTGTGTGTGTGTGTGTATTTACTGGCGGTTTGTCTCTCATTAGGTATGCATTGTAGCCCTGTGTATAGCTTTGTATGATCTAAGATTCCATGATTATTTTTTCTCCTCCATGATTGCTCTATGACTTTTTATAATTAGTATCTCTCGAAATGTTTCCCACTGTCTAACTTTTTTATTCCCCGTCATGCTTCGATGTGATAAACTCCCAAGTTTGCAAGCGACAGGTGTAATGTCGTGGAAATGATTTCAATCAGTGTTTTCTTTAAATCCAGGAAGAAAGAATATTAGCAGCTGTTTTCATTGAAGTCCTGTATGAAGTTTGGGCAGTCAGAGACTGCAGCCAAAAGATAGTGATCGAGAAGGCTAGAGCCAAACGATTGGGAAAGCTCGATCCAAGAGTGGAAAGGGCTGCTGCAAAACGATCAAAAGGGCTGCGAGATTATGACTGAAAAGGCCGCAGCCAAACCCACCAAAAGGCCACGGGAAGAGCGCCATGTGGTATAGAATGTAATGCCAACCAAACGCCTATAGAATTCGGCATAATACAAAGTGGGTGGTACAGGTACAATAGATTTCAAACACCCCGACCCGTCCTGTCCATAGTGAGATCTCCGATCCCATTGTTATGTCCGGAGAAGATGGCTGATCTTGGAATTATGTACACAGTCATTGCATACAACTTGGAAGGAAGGTATTCCTGACATGCTCTCATACAAAGATCCCCTTTCTCTTCATTACCACAAAGTCAAATTGGATGATATTTCCTGTGTCGTGTATAAAGATGGGGGTAATAGTTATAGTTTTGTTCCTTAAAATTGATTTTGGATTGATTCACTACTTTTACACAATTATTGCGGAAGGTCCGATTGTATTTCTTTTTCTGGGGGGAGACATAAGGTCGAACTTTGTTTACCTCAGGTAAAATGATATTTTAATGGCTATTCTCGAGGGTAACTGACCATCGTCTGATAGTACCATAACAGTTCAGGGAAAAACCACCCTTATCATACCATGAAGACTTCCTAGACTCTGACAGCAGAGCGCCGAAGGTTGCTCTATTTTGTTTTTTTTTTTCCGCATGATTCAACGTATTCAATACCACTTCCATATCGAGCTACTGCCTTGTCCATTTATAAGCAAATGCCGAATTGCTCTCTATCAATTGATAGGTTTCATCGGCAGACAACACGGGTGGGGGGAGGGGGAGAACAACAGTTGAGAAGTGTTCATGGTAGATTTTATATTGGCTATAATCAATAATCAATGTACATGTATGAGTCTCATTGGTCCAGTTTTGTCTGTTTTGCTGTAATAAGCGTAAATGCAAGTGTTGCACAGTGTGCGTATTTGCTGAATTTGCTTGGAATAAGTTCGTCTTCATGTGATTGCGAGCATTTCTCCGCTTCGATTTATTTCTCACGAATATGTGTTTTGTATTGTACGGGGATGGTAAAAAAAAAAGAACTGTACGCATCCATATCTCCCTATGAGTGAATGAGTGGTGCAGTGCCGACGAGGGTCCTACGCACGCTTTTGGAAATAATTAGAAGCAAGTCGTCCAGTCTCGTTAGATTTTAGCTTTGTATCTAACAATGGCATGGATTTGAAAGTCCACGAAAAAGATAGGCTGTACCAAGTGGTCGCAGAGCAGCCTGTAACCCTAATATTGGCGATGACATGGCGTGATGAGACTTGCATACACCATGCCATACAAGAAGCTGCTCCAGTGGAATGCAAACAAACAAACAAACAAACAAACAAACTACACATTGCACAGACACTGCAGAGAACTCACACAAATCAGGGAGGGGTCACCTCTCTGCACCGATGCATAAATGAAGATCATTCACATGCACACATATTCAAGCATAAATTTATATGCGATAACCAGGTGCATGTGCTATATTAGAATATCTTACCCTATTTTGCCCTTTCTATTACTTTTTCTGTGCTCATTCAGGCTTAATGCAAGAATTAAACGTTTAAAAGGAATGACACCTTAATTCATGTTTCCCACTGATAATCGCATTATCAGTACAAGCCACAAGTAATCCACGAACTGATTGTCAGACGATTGAAAGTGCAAGTTTCAATTTGTCTTACAAATGTGAATATTAATAATATTTACATTTGAAAGACATTAGAACCGTTTGTCACTGTCCATCGCTTCCTTCGCACTTCACAGTGAGACATATGAGCCTAAGTACTTTATTTCTTTTCGTGTCATTGTTCGTACTTGCCTGTATGTATTGAGACAGCATGTTTTTAATTAAGACCACTGGTTCGTTTCCAATTGAGTATGCTAAAAGTTATCTATGTCACATGTGTATATATATATATATATATATATATATATATATATATATATACACTTGGTGATTCTATCCTTCTATGAAGAGTGCTCGATATCCTCAAAGGAACAGCTTTAGACATACTTATATGGATGAACCTGCTGTCAACCGAGTGAACTTGTTCCAATACTTCTATATATAAATATATATATATATATATATATATATATGTAGTCGATATATATATATATATATATATATATATATATATATATATATATATATATATGTGTGTGTGTGTGTGTGTGTGTGTGTGTGTGTGTGTAGGTGTAAATGACACAGAGAAAGGTGAATCGCAGCTATGGGGAATATCTTTTACGCGGTTCCTTTCCAATTCTTTGAAAGTAAGAACATACAATTATACAAGTAATAATAAGTATACAATTATAGTTCGCACCATTGCGCATGAATTTTAATTGAGAAAGAAAAGCTAACTATAGTTATGCGAGATTCAACAGGGGTCGAATAAGCTAATGATATCCACTCTAACCTCGTCCAAACAAACAAACAAACAAACAGACATATACACTGACGAGAACACACACACAGACAAAATCCTGCCTGTAATTGAAAAAAAAAAAGAAAAATCTGCCTTGTTCTGTACATTGAAAGACGAACGATAATAAAACATGCATGTAGAGTTAGCACTTGTAAATCATGCTACAAATTGAAGTAGGCCTTCGAGTGGTACATCTGTACTGTATTATGTATTGCATGTAAAAGTATTACAATCTTTCAGCTTAATTGTTATTTCTCCTGAAGTGCTGAAGCGCCGTATGATTACATACCGTCTTCATTTGTAATAGCCCTAATTCATTTTCACGAAGTCATGATTTGCACAATGTAGCTACAGTAGGAAAAGATTGTATGTGTTAAGTCGACGTGCGGTGTGACATGCTGTAAAGGCCGTTTTGAATACTTGTTCACGCCATCACGCGTGAACGCCTTCTCTGCTGTTTCTATTGAAAACAGATTGAAAGTAGCATTTTATCAACTTAATACGCTATCCACCACCTTGGATCTAAAATGACAACATGTAATATATTCAGGTCTACCAAAAATCAATTTCTCTCCCTCTCTCTCTCTCTCTCTCTCTCTCTCTCTCTCTCGTCAATGTTATGATGTAATGACGAGTTCTGCCAAAAAGTTGCGTGAGTGGTAATCTCGGTGCTTTCAATACATTGACACGTTTGTACCCAATTGCTTGCCATCCCGTATTGTTCCGTATCGAGACAAAAGGTAGTGATGGATGATCAGGTGCTGTTGCTGATTTGCAAGGCATGAATCAGCTATTGAATAGGCTGCACGCGTCTTTTGCAAAGTTTAATAGCATAGTTAGAAATCAGTAGCAGATAATAAACTGAGGCTGCGCCTTTTGCAAAGATAGGAGGAAAGGCTTCAAGGAAAAAATGCCTGTATATAGGAACTATTTCTCTGGGATCAACGACGTGCCCATAATGAACTACACAACTTCGTCAAGAAAGGAAAAATTACAAAAGCTGGGTGTCAATATAATTATGCTTGGTTTTCAGTTGAATTCATTCATTCATTCATTTATTTCCATATCAAAACATAACATCTACAAATATCAAAATACAATTGCCTTAGAACATTATATATTTTGAATGGAGGGATCATAGAAAGCACACAAGAGGCTTGTTGGAAACGATCCCCTACAAACAATTATCAATACATTTCAACTAAACAATTATCATACAAGATGATATGCATAACTTGGGCAGTAACTTCCTATGTGTGAAATATGCGTCATCACTTTTTATTCTTTGAGAACTGTGTCACAAAGAAAGTACAATATACCGCGAAGTCAAGACGAAAATGTGAATTTGTAGCAAAATTCATCCAAAGTATTTGCGGCGATGGAAAGGATGAAGAATTTAAAATGAAATGAAGGAATGTCAGGACAATACAGAAACTTTATCGAAGGCAAGTAAACATGAAACAAATTATACTTCGAGAGTGTAATGATATGTCAAAGAATCACAAGCATTGAACATGTCTTAAGTGGATTGTACAGTTATGGTTGAGACCTAATTTCAGGTTTCTAACAATTTTTGGTGAGATAATGAGAAACCTCTTATAAAATGTGAAAGAGCATGTAATTCTATGAGGAATTCAACGTTTATTTGATGAAAATTGGTTTTGAAATGGCTGAGATATCAAAAAAGAGCGATTCTAATAAAGTGTGGGACCCACACTTTATTACGATCGCTTTGTTTTACTTTGTTTTTTGATGTTTCAGTCATTCCAAACCCGATCTTCGTCACATAAACTTTGAATTCCTCTTAAAATGGTATGTTCTGTACTATATCATAAGTGTTTTCTTGGTATCTCGCAAAAAGTTAAAAACCCAATTCTCATCTCCACCAAAACTGTACTATCCCTTTAACGATTATCTTGTCAGTTTTATACACCCCACATTATCACACAACCTGACAAGGGCATACGAGGTTGTATTTGCCCTGAATCAGGAAGGGTGTGTATGATAGAAGTGTATTCCACAAGATTCCAACGTTTTTCTTCAAGGTATTCATTCGTTCATTCCTTAACTGACATACGTTGTATCGACCTCTTTCCAGGAAGAGGCGATTCTACTTCTTGTGTGTGTGTGTGTGTGTGTGTGTGTGTGTGTGTGTGTGTGTGTGTGTGTGTGAGTGCGTGTGTTCTTTGTAGTTTTGCTAGCTGAGTAACAATTTTGTTTAAGTGAAGTTTCCTCAGTACTTTGCCTTTTCGTGTTCGTGACATCTTTCCCCAATTTTGATAGTCAAAACAATGGTCTTGATCAGTATGTTGATTTTTAACAACCATCATTTTCTATTAAAAATTGATAACTTTTCAATAAATTGTTCGCTTTTTCTCAAGCTCCATAAACTGGTCTGCTTTTCAACATTCACGTTAGACACACAGGGAAAAGTGCATGACGTTGCTGTTGGTAGAGGTGTAGCTATAGGTTTTTAATATCTACTTTACCCTTGCAGTAACATTATCATTACCTGTTTTATCATTTTTTTTTAGTGGTTCACCTCTATACGAGCAGCTGTCTTTCCAATCCGCTTTTACAGCAAAGAGAGTTAAGAATGACACATGATGATAACGGTATTTAAAATAACAGGCATGAAACATTATCTAAACATGAAATTGTCATTCCAAATCAATACTTGATCGTGAGATTCTTTCATTGCTTTTAGACGAAAAGAATAGCACAATAACATACTTTTTTTCTTCGATTACGCATAAAAAATTCATTTTTGTTTTTGTTTTTGTTGACAGAACAAAACTTTCTCCTTTAAGAAAATTTAATTCATTGATACGGCGATCATTCATATCTTTCTCGATCTGTGATATCATTAGACTTTGAAAAAAAAAAGTTTTAAAGAAATTATCTCCATTTCAACGGTAAATGTCGTTTTGATCCACATTGTATTTACGATAAAACATATACTACATTTCTCTTTCCGTCTGTCTGTGTATTTCTGTCCGTCTCTCCCTACGTCCCCCTTCCTGTCTTTAAACCTTTTATCCCCTATAAAACAATCCCGTATTATACGAACATAACCCTACGGGGATGGGGTAGTACTACATCACGTACTCTTCATGTATTAAAACAAAAACACGTCTCGATTTCGTGCAAGAGCACTGGACTTGTAAAATCATCACACGCATCCGTTTGTATTTCGCCACTGACTCCCTTTGTTGCTCGTATTTTTTTTTTGATCTCGTTTGATGTATCAGTATGGGATTAATTACTATAAACAATTATATAGAGGATACATAGAAATTAAACCTCCGAATGACAGGTATAAACTCTAGATAGTCCCGAAGATCAAATTCTTCGCAGGTATATTTGATAATCACAGGCCTACGAAATGCCGGAAGATATTACGTTTCTGATATATTAAAAAGAAAAAAAAAGACAGAATAAACACGCATGCATTGCATGTGAAGAACACAAACACCAAAATGGTCGCGGAAAGAATGATGGGAATAGAATACAAACTTTCCAAAACATCTTTCTTCTTGAGGGACAGGTCTGTGGATATGTTGCATGTGTGTGTTTGTTTGTGTGTGTGTATGCGTGTTGTGTGTGTGTGTTTGTGTAAGAGTTGACTTGTTTGTCATTTATACTATTAAAAAGTCATTAGTTCAACGTCCATATGTATTGATATTGATATGCATACTGCTATATCTCAATGACATCAAGCTGTTTTTGTTAAATATATAATATATATGTGTATATATATATATATATATATATATATACACGTGTATATATATATATATATATATATGTATATATATACCATATGTGTGTGTGTTTACTGGCGGTTTGTCTCTCATTAGGTATGCATTGTAGCCCAGTGTATAGTTTTGTATGATCTAAGATTCCGTGATTATTTTTTCTCCTCCATGATCGCTCTATGACTTTTTATAATTAGTATCTCTCGAAATCTTTCCCACTGTCTAACTTTTTTATTCACCGTCATGCTTCGATGTGATAAACTCCCAAGTTTGCAAACTACATGTGTAATGTCGCGGAAATGATTTCAATCTGTGTTTTCTTTAAATCCAGGAAGAACGAATATATTAGCAGCTGTTTTCATCGATGTCCTGTATGAAGTTTGGGCAGCCAGAGACTGCAGCCAAAAGATAGTGATCGAGAAGGCTAGAGCCAAACGATTGGGAAAGCTCGATCCAAGAGTGGAAAGGGCAGCTGCAAAATGACCAAAAGGGCTGCAAGATTATGACTGAAAAGGCCGCAGCCAAACTCACCAAAGGGCCGCGGGAAGAGCGCAATGGGGTATAGAATGTAATGCCAACCAAATGCCTATAGAATTCGGCATATACAAAATAGGTGGTACAGGTACAATAGATTTCAGACACCCCGACCTGTCCATAGTGAGATCTCCGATCCCATTGTTATATCCGGAGAAGACACTTCCGCGATGGGCACCGTGAATCGATCATTAGCCATTGTCTTTCTCAAAACAAACCTTTGTTGTGATAGCATCGGAGGCTGCGTGATTGAAAGAGATTCCTGCATGTGCTTGCAAGAGCAAAGTGCGGTCAATCTCTTCTGTTGAAAACAATGAGCTTGGTCTACGAAGGCGATGAGTTGGCCGGTTTCAGCTTCAACGGTGATCGCACTGTTGACCCACCGCTTTCTGCCCTCATCGATGACCAGCGTTTCAAGGCTATCAGCAGCCAAGTGGCAAAGTCATATCCCAGATATGACAGTCCTCGCAAAATCCGCATTTTGCGAGACGCGGTGAACGGCAAATGTCGTAAAATCCGTCGAAAGAGGAGGATTTCAAGGGCGTGAATTCGTCCTTCTCTATCGAACCCAAACGGCTCTTCTCAGAGCCATCATTATGATCAAGAAAGAATAATAGTCCTATATGTAACAAGTGCAAATAGAATGCGCATATAAAAAGCTCTCACACAATTATTATGTATATAGACGCACCCCCACGCAAAACTATATTGATTCCATATGTATGTGTATATACATATAGTACATAGTATGTAATCATGCAACACGCAACTAAAAAAACAGCACATACTAAAACAAACAGCACATCACATAAAAAAGATAACAGAGTCTTAATAGTGCGAGAGAGTGAGAAATGGTATATAAGGGTGCACTGTATGTATTCGGCATCTGAGTTCAATGTATATTCATTAAATTCTGATTACAAATACTCATATCAATTTGTTGGTATCAAAGGCTCTTAAGATCCACTTCGATGATCAACATTAATCCCTTTCAGCGAACTCATCTCTAAAAACTGTGGTCATCATGTATATCAAGCTGTCTAGCTATGTCTCTACATTATATCAATTTATCAATCGGTCTTACTTTGTTTACTCATTCACGAGACGTTTGTTATTTGTTGTTTCATACATAGCAATTACGGTATGGAAAAGATAGTAATAAAAAAAGTAGTGATAGATAGTGGTAGTAGTTGTTGTAACAGTATATAGGCCTAAGCAGTATGTGTTGCATAATAATAATAATAATAATATATCAATTTATAAAGCGCAAAACCTATAGACATATATTCTGCGCTGCAAAAGCTTCTGATGTGCATGATAATAACGAGCAGTTAAATGAAAAGATGTGTTTTGAGTCGTGATTTAAAGACTGCTATCACTGTTGGGGATTTCCGGACTTCTAATGGTAGATCATTCCAGAGTTTGGGAGCTGCACAGGCAAATGCTCTGTCTCCCAATGTTACTTTTGTTTTACATGTTGGAATCTGTAAAAGGAGAGTGTCCTTAGAACTGCGCAAATTATGAGTATGTCGATGAGATTTAAACACTAATAATTCGGATATGTAACTGGGGGCTTGACCGATAAGTGGCTTATACACAATCAACAAGATCTTAAACAATATTCGTTTACGAATCAGAAGCCAGTGTAAATCTTTCAGAAGAGGAGTAATCCTTGAAAACCTAGGTTTGTTACAGATAAGCCTTGCACAGGAGTTTTGGACTCGCTGCAGGTGCCCAACTTGAGAATCAGGGAGTCCATATAATAACCCATTACAATAATCCATTTTACTATTAACATGCTTGGACATCATTTTCATGCTGTTCTCATCAAAATATTTGCTGATACGTCTAAGGTTATAAATCATTATGGTACAATGATGATTTACACACATGTGTGATTTATTGTGTGCTTCCCTGTTCAGATGCGTGTCAAAACACACTCCAAGATTCCTAACAATGGAAGATGACTTTATGACAGAACTTCTAACCCATATCCCATCAAAAGAAAGTTTGGATATTTGCTTTGATGTGCCAATCAATGACAGTTCAGTCTTACAGTCATTTAGCATGAGTTTGTTTAGCAGCATTCATTCACGTACATAATTGACACATATTTCCATGTAAGTGACGCTTTGCTACTGAGCATGTGCGTCAGGTGTGAACGACAATACATATGTGTGTCATCTGCGTAGCAGCGACAGGATACATCAGGAAACTTAAAGTACAAAGTAGTCGTGAAGAAGGGATGAGAACATGTATTGCAATTTGTAGGTGTAAATGACACAGAGAAAGGTGAATCGCAGCTATGAGGAATATCTTTTACGCGGTTCCTTTCCATTGATTTTCTTTGAAAGTAAGAACATGCATACAATTATAGTTCCCACCAATGCGCATGAATTCTAATTGAGAAAGAATAGCTAACTATAGTGAATGCGAGACTCATCAGGGGTCGAATAAGCTAATGATGTCCACTCTAACTTCGTCCAAACAAACAAACAAACAAACATACACTGACGAGAACACACACAGAGACAAAATCCTGCCTGTAATTGAAAACAAAAGAAAAATTTGCCTTGTTCTGTACACTGAAAGACGAAAAGTACTAAAACATGCATGTAGAGGTAGCACTTGTAAATCATGGTACAAATTGAAGTAGGCCTTCGAGTGGTATTATGTATTACATGTAAAGGTATTACAATCTTTCAGCTTAATTGTTATTTCTCCTGAATTGCTGAAGCACCGTATGATTACATACTGTCTTCATTTGTAATAGCCCTAATTCATTTTCACGAAGTCATGATTGGCAAGACGTACAGCTATTAAAATTAGTATGAAAAGATTGTATTAGAAGCCGTGCAGTGTGACATGCTGATCCTAAGCCGTTTTGTTCACGCCATCATGCGTAAGCGCCTTCTCTGCTGTTTTATATTGAAAACAGATTGAAAGCAGCATTTTATCACCTTAATTGTTACGCTAATTTCCACCACCATGGATCTAAATGACGAGATGTGATATATTCAGTTCTACCAAAATCGATTTTTTTTTCTCTCTCTCCCTCTCGTCACTGTAATGATGTTATGACGAGTTCTACCAAAAGGTTGCGTGAGTGGTAATCTTGGTGCTTTCAATACATTGACACTTTTGTATCCAATCGCTTGCCATGGCGTATTGTTCCGTATCGAGACAAAAGGTATTGATGGAAGATTACGTGTTGTTGCTGATTTGAAAGGCGTTGATCAGCTATAAGGAAGTTTTCGCTACACGAAGGACAGACCGAGAGTACGCGGAAGCAATCAACTGTGAAAGTACCCGTACTCGGACTCCCGTCACCATAGCAGTTTCGCTTTCCTGTACAGGACGAGGCGTGGGGACAAGATCGCTGATTGGCTGGCTGGCTCACTGGCTCACTCATGCCCAGCGTCGGGACCGAACGCTATTTTGGCTGAATCCCGCGCACCAATGTTCCCCACGGGACGTTTCTCGGATTTGATCATGCGCAGATGCAAATTTGCACATGGTATGCTCAAATCCCGGCCGCGTCGTGCTTGCGAAAACTCCCTATTGATTAGGCGGCACGTATCTTTGCAAAGTTTAATAGCATAGTTAGAAATCAGTAGCAGATAATGAAATGAAGGGTACGCCTTTTTCAAAGCCAGGAGAAAGGGCTTCAAGGAAAAAATTGTCTGTATTGTGGACATGTTTCTCTGAGATCAACGACGTGCCCATAATGAACTACATTGTACACAACTTCGCCAAACAAGAGAAATTACGAAAGCTGGATGTCAATATATGGTTGGTTTTCAGTTGAGTTCAAAACAAATGACAAATAATATGCATACCATGGGCAGTATCTTCTAATGCGTCATCACTTTTTAACCATTGAGAAATATGTCACAAAGAAAGTACAATGTACAAGTCAAGACGAAAATGTGGATTTGTAGCAAAATTTATCCTAAAGTATTCACAGGATAAAAAAAAAAATGAAATGAAGGAATGTCAGGACAATACAGAAACTTTAACGAATGCAAGTAAACATGAAACAAATTATACTTCGAGAGTGTAACGATATATCAAAGAATCACAAGCGATGAACACGTCTTAACGATTATCTGGTCACTTAAATACACCCCACATAATCACACAATCTGACAAGGGCAGACGAGGTTGTATTTGGCCTGGGGAAGGGAATATGATAAAAGTGTAATTCACAAGATTCCAATGTTTTTCTTCAAAATATTCATTCATCCATTCCTTTGTAACTGACCTACGTTGTGTCGAACTCTTTCCAGGAAGAGGCGATTCTATTTCTTGTTTGTTTATGTTTGTTTGTTTGTGTGTGTGTGTGGTTTTTTTTTTGTTTGTGCGTGTGTGCGTGTGTGTGTGAGTGCATATGCTCTTTTTCGTCTTGTTAGCAGAGTAACAAATAGTGACATTCCCTCAATCCTCTGCCTTTTCGTGTTCGTGACATCTTTCCCCAATTGAGTCAAAACAATATTCTTGATCAGCACTTTATCTTTATGTAAACCATTAATTTCTGTTGAAAATTGATAACTTTTGAACGAATTGTTCGCTTTTTCTCAAGCTTTAAAAATGGTCTGCTTTTCTACAGTCACTGCAGTCATAGGTAACCATGGTGTCTGTAATAGCTGGAGTACAAATTTTGGAGGAACGGCTAGAATGAACTGACGGATTGACATTCCATGGGACCATAAAAACAAAAATTTAATGCAATTTAGCAGGTCACCAAATCAACAGCTGCAGAATGGATGAAGTTGGATATTTATGACTGGGTTGAAGGCAGCATTATGAATTTACAGAACGTCATTTTCTGTTTAGAGTATAAGAATTAAAGTTATTACTTGTCTGCTTTTCTACCAGTTTGGGTGGTCACATTTCTATTTCGTTGAGTTATTCAGGACAGTTACAAAGAAAGCTACAAATCTCTCGAGATCTAGGACAACAAATTAGAATCAGCTATTGGGATACGAAAATAATTGCGTGTTTGCCTTTGTTCTGGACGAGCTGGAGAGGGTGTAGAGGAGAGCAATGAGTTGCTTCGGCCTTTTGTGGGATGTGTGGCCGGCTTGGAAGGGGGATAAAGTCATCAGTGAGATGACTCTGCGTTTTCACCGGAAGAATGTTAGTGTTGTATTAGTTTAATGATAGTTAAAGACACTCTTGTGTAGAGGGCGTGGTAATCTATTGAAGACTGAAGGAATTGCGATTGTATCGACTGATAAGGTATCCGGTTAGACCTTTACACTCTAGATACTTTACAACAAGATACTTTATTACTTTAGATGTGTATGTGTGTGTGTGTGTGTGTGTGTGTGTGCGCGCGCTTGGGTAACTGCAAATGGATAAATCTTTTTTGTTTCATTATTTTGTGTGAGGTTTTCAGGGATATTGCCCATGTGCCCCAAACACACACACACACACACACGCATTGTAACAAGTTATAATGAAAAACATGTTATGTTATGTTATGTTAATAATAAGTACAGTATGATACTATTTAAAGGCAATCTATTAAAGCTCATCCAGCGTTAATTCTTTCAGTCGTTTGGATGGCGGCAGTATCAAAAATAGATTACAAACCGAAGCCCCCCCCCAAAAAAAAAAACACAAAAAACACAAAAAAACACAAAAAACACAAAAAACACAACAAATACAACGTCACCTTCCGCAACGATAAAAGACAGGGAATCAATCCAAATACAGTATCAGGGTATGAAACTTTAACTCATTTTATTGAACTTACTTCTCTATAGAGGATGTGAACTAATCTGCATGTTGCTGGAAATGCAACACGGAGCTGACCATCAATCACGCAGTTTCAGCCTCCGTTGCTATCACAACAAAGGTTTGTTTTTGGAAAGACAATGAGCAATGATCGACTCACGGTGCCCATCGCGGAAGTGTCCATCTTCTCCGGACATAACAATGGGATCGGAGATCTCACTATGGACAGGTCGGGGTGTCTGAAATCTATTGTACCTGTACCACCTATTTTGTATATGCCGAATTCTATAGGCATTTGGTTGGCATTACATTCTATACCCTATTGCGCTCTTCCCGCGGCCCTTTGGTGGGTTTGGCTGCGGCCTTTTCAGTCATAATCTCGCAGCCCTTTTGATCATTTTGCAGCAGCCCTTTGCACTCTCTAGATCACGCTTTCCCAATCGTTTGGTTGCAGCCTTCTCTATCACTATCTTTTGGCTGCAGCCTCTGACTGCCTGAAATATTATGTTCACATAGGACTTCGATGAAAGCAACTGCTAATATTTTCTTTCTTCCTGGATTAGCGTTTGAATGAATAACTAAATGAATAGATAAATAGATAAATAAATAGATGAACAAATAGATAAACAAACAAATAAATAGATAAATAAATAAATAAGCACATAGATTCATGAATTGATAGATACTTGACATGTACATTTCAACATTCCATGATAGTCACGCAATATACATCTGTTCGTTAGCTGACCGAGAGAGTCGGATTCAAATGTCGGTAGATGCTAAGCATGCAGCATAAAATATACAAACTGTATACCGGTATTATGACTTCACTGAGACATGCTGGTTTAAATGTGTAAATGTTTG
Source organism: Diadema antillarum (assembly GCF_040938485.1). NCBI lineage: Eukaryota > Metazoa > Echinodermata > Echinoidea > Diadematoida > Diadematidae > Diadema > Diadema antillarum. The sequence continues at coordinate 168,965 of NW_027272107.1, read as the reverse complement.
CAAGGCGAAATTAGTGCCTGCATCCGTCACGTCCAATGCAGGTATGTTTGATGTTGTTGTTCGTTTTCTACATCCGCAGTATATTTTTATCCTCTTGTAATAATTTCGTACATACATTACGTACACAAAATACAACCGCTTTGCCATAAAAACGATAAAAAGAAAACGACTGGTAACGCCATTCTATAGTGTGTATCCATATACACGCGTGCGTGACGAGGATCTATGGATGTTTAATATTAAACTGCCGTGTTGATATTCAAAGTCGAATGATAGTTCGACAGCTGGTATGGATTTGAAATTATCTTCTGACATTGGGTGTTTTAACAGCACAAGATTGACGTTTTAATTGTTCAAAGGAAATATTGATTGAAATAATTTCCGCGATATGGTACTTGTAGTTTGGAGTCTTGAGAGTTTATGATAATAGAATTACGATGGTGAAAAAAAAGGAGTTAGACAGATTGGGAGGATTTCGAGAGATACTGATTATAAAAAGTCATAGCGCGATCATGGAGGAAAAAAAAATAAATCGTGGAATCTAAGATCATACAAAACTATACACAGGGCAACAATGCCGGCATACCTAATGAGAGACAAACCGCGAGTAAACACACACACACACACACACACACACACACACACACACACACATATATATATATATATATATATATATATATATATGTTGCAAAAACAGCTGGATGTCATCAAGATAGCAGTATGCACATCAACTGCCGAGCCTCCTCAGCATCGCTATGCTGGAGAACAATTTATACGTTCAACTGATTTGTCTTTAATAGCAAAAAATGACAGACAAGTGAACACAATACACACACAACATATCAACAGTCCTGCATGCATTTGCAGTGCACATTCAATTAAATTGTATGCATCCGTTCATCAAAAAAGAAACGTCCGTATAGACATGCAAACAAAAATATGCACGCAATTATATCGAAAAAAGTATAGCAATGAAAGGTCATGGACACGCGTAAAGCAGGGCTTATATCGATGGGGTCCAGTAACAAAATTATAATTATTTTGACACAAATCGAAATCTGTATTTAATACATTTTAAACAGATTTAATAAACATGGAAAATAGACATTGGTGTAGTTTGGAAATTTCAGTTTCATTAATTGACGTGTTATTGTACACCATGAATGTGCCTAATAGCAAAAAAAAAAAACCCAAAACAACAAACAAACAAACAAACAAACAAACAAACAAACAAACAAACAAACAAACACTCTTGCCCGTGCAGGCCCAAACTCCCTGACTTCTATGCGTCATTACTGTCACTACTGGTTGCATGTGTTGTAATACATAAATCACTGATAACAGCAAAAGGAATAAAAATAAAAATAAAGTAACAAACCAACACACAAACACACGCGTGCGCACGCACACACACATACACACATGTTACGACAAATTGATTAAAATTTCTACTTTCAAACCATCATAAAAAGCCCTGATTGAAATATATTCCATGTTTGTGGCAATAAAGATCGAAAATATACATCGTTATTATTTAGAAGATAAGATACACTGTACAAACATTGAAAGCATATTGTTAAATCACATGCTTTAAGTTTCATCTTCCTGATATGGGCCATTTGAACCTGCATTCAGTATGCAAATTGCAGAGGTGAGACGAACCTATGAGGTGACAGCGTTTTATCATTTTCTGTTTTGTGCTACCTACAGGGTTCAGAACTCTAAACTTCACTACTAACACTGTGTGTAGAGTTCTGTGCTCCAGCATACTGTTCAAAGTCACTATTAGACGCTGCCACGAGAGGGCGTTGTTCTAAAAAAGTTGTTCGTCACAACAAGGAGTTTGTTATTCATAAAAGGGTTTGCAAAACCCTAGCGGCGTTTTGTAAGGAAAAGCCGGAGAGCGGGCCACTGCGGGAATACGCTTGAGTACCCCGGCGTATTAACGGGCTTTTCAAAGCGCCGCTCAAAGGACCGCTGAACGGCGGCGCCGCTGTTTTCCTGCACAATGTAATCTGCCAAGGCGCCTTACGCAAACTATTCCAGTCGTCATCCACAAGCAAAACTGCTACAATGAATCTTAAGCCCCGGTCACACAGCACTCCATGTCTAAATCATGTACAAAAAGTTATGAAAATCTGGTGGACGCGGTCGTAAGTGGTAACTTTTTGGCAAATTTTGGTTTGGCCGTGCTTTGTACGAGGTATGGCCGTTGGCGGTTGTTCCACTGCTGAAGCACTGCCTAAGCACGGCTAACCACGTCCAGCCACGTGTATGTACGCGAAAAATTCCATTGTCAGTAATAAGCCGCTAAACACACGCTCTTTCCCGTGATACCAATGCGTAGCACGCGTCAGAATGACCATGCTCTGCCCATGACAGACCGCTAAACTTTCGCGTCTTACCCACGTCTTACCGCGTCTCCCGAAGTTTTAATCACAACCGGAACACGGATTATCACGTGTGATTCACGTGTGGTTGTCCGCGGAATAAAATTTTGACCAGTTCAAAACTGTTTACCGCGTCCGACGCCGTTCCGATTTTTCCCCGCGTCCTGCCACGTCTATAAATCGACCGTAGCTCGTCTTAAACTCGACATCAACGCGAACAACATCGTCTGCTTCACGGGAGACCACTTTTTGACGTGTTTTGGCCGTGATTAAGCCGTAAAGCGCTATGTGACCGGGCTTTTACATGGGCGAGACCAGGGGAGGACTGGAAAAAACAAATAAAAGTGATACAAAAATAAAATAAAACTGAAGAGGACTGAACGGACTGTGCTTAATTAAGTGTATCTGTATGATAGTGTGCTTCAGTATATGTGTTTAATTGTTCTGTGTGAATGAACGTGTGTGTGTGTGTGTGTGTGTGTGTGAGTGTGTGTGTGTGTGAGTGTGTGTGTGTGTGAGTGTGTGTGAGTGTGTGTGTGTATATATGTGTGTGTGTGGGCGGGTTTGGTCATAAAAAGCGGGCGACAGGTTATACTGTGATTCTTCCTTCTTTTTTTAGACCACGGAGGAAAACTTCGATATCTTTCTGAATGATACTACACCAACATTTCCCTTCTGCGTTTCATCAGTCATGATTCCTAGCAGTATCATAAACACTACCTAAGGTAAACAAAAAAAAAAGGATCCATGGAATGATTGTGTTTATGCGACCACGAATTTTACTGAAATGCTCATTAAATTAAATTCTATTGCGCATGGATGTCATTCAGAAAAGAAAGTGGATAAAAAAAGTTTTCTGGCTAATAAGCGTCTCTTTGGTAACTCTCACTTTAGGTTATAACATGTATACGAGTGTGCGTTCGAAAGTAAAATATGCATAGATATTTTCGTATAAATGGTTGTAGTAAAATAATGTCACTTACATGAACATACCGAATAACATGACATGAATCCAAGCAAAGTTACATAATCATTTCTTTGCAACGACGAGATATTGTTTAGTATAGACTATAAAAAAGGCCCTACATCGCCAAAAAAGCTCAAAATATGATCTATAGTAATCACTTTCGCTGAAGAATTGCTTGATTTATCCATATTGTGGTATTATTTTCACCGACGGTTCTGCCGCGAACTGTAAGAAGCAGCTGCAGCTTTCAAGATTCAAAGTTTACCACCATTCTATAGAAATTTTCTCTCATCGGTCACTCATGAGAAGCTAACATTATCGCTTCTGGTCACCCACTAGCCTTTAGCGAATGCTGTCTGGACGTATATTTCCTTTGATTCTGAATTTAGACTAATCGTGATACAACAACAAACGCCTGTTACGAACGCCATCTCAGGTGGGCATGCTTTATAGTCTATATTCAAGGCAGCGGAAGCCTTATCCAAAAGCACGCCACCCACCGAAATGTAGTGAATCGCAGTCCAAGGGCCGACTCGTATTGGTCGACTATCAGGACAGTGTCAGACATGTCGGGGTGCTCCGATGAGGCAAGTTCGTCCGATGAGGATCACGCGTCTTATACAAATAGTGAATGGTCACGAGTGCGATGGAACAAGATTTCGCACCAGGTGAAAGATAGAGGCGCTCTGTTCAACATGGCGAAGCTGAGTCTTCTTGAATAGTGCACCTCATCTTTTACCGAGTGCGAAATCTTGTCCCATTGCACGAGTAAAGACCATACATATTTGTTTTATACAACACCTCGAACGTCAACAGTTTTGTGGTTCAAACAGATTTTTGTTTTGTTTGGATGGTTTTGTTTTGTTTTATTTTTTATTTTTATTTTTTTTGGCTTGAATAACATTTCACGGTTGACAGCCATGGCGTGCGATGGAACTTTCAAATAAATAAATGTCACGTAATGGGCAATCGACCAATTGGAAAGCTACGTTCTTGCTTTTTATTTTATTTTTGTTTTTGGTTTGTTTCGTTTCGTTTTGTTTTGTTTTGTTTTGTTTTGTTTTGTTTTGTTTTTGTTTTTGTTTTGTTTTGTTTGTTGTTGTTGTTGTTGTTGTTGTTGTTGTTGTTGTTTTTTTTTGGGGGGGGGGTGTTGTATAACACCTGATAGTCGACCAACCAGGTCTGATCCATCAGACTGCGATCCGATACGCTTCAGTCGGTGGACGAAAGCAACAATCTTTGCTTCCGATGACACGCATAAAAGTTTAGTGCAGTTTCAAGTTTTTATTTTTTTTTCAGTTGGAATACATTATACGTGGGACGAATTCGACCGACAGATTAAAAAAGAAGCTCTTAATGTGGGTGTCCATGTTTGTTCGTATATCGTTCGTGCATAATCTTCAGTCTAGCTGTTTACGCTCTGCTGGTGTATATTCCCACACCGACCACAGACAGAGCAAAAAAAAAAAAATCAAAAGCAACAAGAAGAACAAAAAGAATAGATACAGATATGTGCCAATGTGTGTAGATAGATATAATGATAATTATGCCGATGTGTGTCCCGCCCTACCATATTTCAAGTTGGAATGAAAGTCTCGTTCTCTCACCCACTCCATCCCCTCAAACTCGTCACGACTGACATGTCACTTCTTGTCAGGTGTCAAGAAATAGGAACGCCTCCGAGTTCCAGTTTCCAAGAAGAATTAAGGTATGTGTTGTCTTAAGTTGAAGAGATGGATCTTCTCCTAGTCTGATTTCAAGGGTCGATCTATTATAAAATTCAATATGAAATTTTCCCAGTGTGTGTCATAGTTCTTCTCCGAACTCTTCTTTTTGTGTGTGTGTGCCATATGTTCACTTGTAATCGTGACAAAACTAATGAATGTGTGTCATTGGAACTCTTCCACGTAGCCTCATGAAGAAGAATTAAAAAAAAAAATAGAATCCCTCTCTCTGCCTAAGTAGTTAATTTCGAAGAATAACACAAAGCGAAACCATCACAACAGTTTTTGTGTATTCCTGAAGTAGCATTAGAAAGTCGTAGGAGTTCAAATTTGGTCATGCTCTTTGACAGCAATAAACTCCGTCAATATAGAAAAAAAATACAAAAACAAAACATGGAAATTAAAATGAGGGAAACATTTTATGTAGGTCGTCCATTTGCTCCGCCATAAATCGCAACAACCAATGCACGACATGAATATCAAATTTAGAAGGAACATTCTAAATTCTGCACAGTGAGTTAATTTGATATGTATACATTTGTTTACATTCTACTTGATCAATTTTGCTCAATTTGCCCGAGACATTTCAAACACAGGGTGGCTTCTCATTGCATTGATCCTGCTCAGCTTCGAGAAGCTATTGCTTCTTATCCCAGACATAATCTGCTATATGAGACTAGCGTCGTTAGTCGGTGTAATATTGCGCACCGAACAATGCCGAAATAGCTAAACGAGCTTATTTTCTCGCCAATTAACCGGAAAAAAAAATCGAAGAATCTAAAATGCACATATCTTAACGACGGCCCAGACTGAATTCACGACAAAGCGAATACTAAGTGAAATTGGTTTCGAGTAATTTATTGCACTCCGAATGGAATCAGCACATCTTAGGTAAAGTAGGTAGAAGGCACTGAGCTGAAGAAGATAAGTAGGGAGTGTTCGACACTGATACTTACCTTCTAGCGTATACTTACCTTTAGTTTGATAAAAACACTTCAAATTTCAAGAAAAGAATTGTAACAGATATTGCAATGTTCTTAATTCATGAAAATGTGTACCTTATGTATTGTAACGATAATTCATGTGTACATGAATCTGTTGCTAAAGATAGATGCATATGACATTCATGCATGTACGCTTGTAGTACACACCATATACGTCAATTTTGTACAAAGTCCGTTTTGACACTGTATTCAATTTCAAATGATTAATGCATGAATGAATGTGTTCATTTGTGTGTTTGTGGGTGTGTGTCGGTGCGTGTGTGCGCGCGCGCGCGTGTGTGTGTGTAACCAAGGTTAAAACAGGGACATGATGTTTGCTTCTTTTTTTTTGTCACTGACCATTTATTTCTTAAAGTAGGCCCGCATAAAGAATCGCCCTCTGTCGGACAACTCGGGGCAGGCACCAGACACGGAGCGAGTCGATCTGGAAACGGCTGTGAATGTGACGTCACCGTATCGAGCCTGCACGCGCACGCTGCAGCTAGCTAGCTGCATGCATATGATATGCATTGCTAGACTGTAGATCTCTGTTTTTCTGCTCGCGATCGCCTCATCGTCAGGAAACTCGGAAGTTTAGTAAAATCAAATCTGTCACTGTAACGTTCTGATTTAGAACTACGGGATTATCAAAGTAATATAACATTTCCGTGGAAATTCAAGCTTTTTGATATCAGTAAGTCATTATTTTACCTGTGTACAATCGTCTGCGATATTTCGTTTGTGGGAACATTGTACCTATTCACCTGGATGATGTTTTCTGTTTATATGAAATGCAATCAATGAAGATCACAAGAAAATGAATCTTTGATATTTCTTTTGTGTGATTTTATTTCATTTCTGTGTAAGCCTTTGCTTACACACGGCCATCTCTATTCCGCTATTCAAATATTGTTATCGGCCCTTTTGCGCCAACAGAAAATACGTACTGACATACTGTAGCAAAACGAACTAGAAAGGTTCTACACATGTCAATTTACTGATGAAATCTCACACGAAGTACTGCAAAAACTGTTATTTAGTAAAATTGCAATATGGAGCTGAAATAAACATGTTAAACAATATTTATTAATTTTTTAAAGGAATCTCTTCTAAAGCTTTTTATTTAGATCAAATTTGTGGGGAATATCCCAGATATGCAAAATGAAATTGGCATCATTGTCCGAACGTGCAGCCCATAGAAAACTGTGTGTAAAAAAAAGTAACGTTGCACTAACTATGCATTGATGATGAGCGATAGTTAATGGTTCGACATCACAGTTCAAACTATCTAACGAAGATGAGGACTGAGTGATTTTTAAAATCTAAATCCAAAAAATAGTCAACGGCAATCACGGTTTACGCCTAGTTAGAAGAAAACGGCACTCAGTACATATAGACTCTAGACTAGAACTAGGACTAGGACTAGTGAGCAGTCGAGGACCGAGAAGATTCTACTCGCCGCTCCGTCGACAGCTGTACGTGCACAGCGCTAATAATAGGCACAGCGTAAACGTTTCGTATGCAATACATACCCCGAATGGCCCTAGCCCTGCTGCCAGAACTTGAAGAAAGTCCAGACGAAAGTCCAGACTCCAAGGTCTAGCGTTGCCGCTAGAGGCCCTTGTGCTGCAGGCCCTGTTGTTTCTGTGCTGAATTTTGCAGGTAAGGTATCTGCTTTATGGATTTTCAATGTTTTTGTGGTCGAGATAAATCTCATGGTGGTCGTATTAACACCAAGGTCGTTTTAACATTCAAAAAAATAGTTACAGGGAAAAAAATCAGTATCATTAATTTGTCTCATGCATTTTTGTGTGAATTTCTTACATATTTCCTTGTACATGTTGACCTTTTGTTTACTATATTATTATTTATTTTTTTTTTTTTGGGGGGGTGGGGTATTATGGGTTTAAATTTCTTACAATACTGTACTATTTCTTTTGGCTATGCAATTAAGGCCTGTATGCGTACGTTAAAAAATCAAGGGGTATTAATTGGTAAATCCAAATCAAAAATGCATTTTGAGGCCAGATATCTTGATTCAACAACAAAACTACCTTTGCTAATTTCCCCATTTTGGCATAGTCTAAAAAGTTAGGCCCTAGCTCAGACAAAGTCATGCTAATTGAATTGCTAACAGCTAGGCCCTTGCTCTCATTCCAAACTCAAAATCTCACAATCGAACTTCTTGAATCTTGTTCAAGTTCTATTGAACTGAAACTGAAAGGTCTCTATACTCTGATACTTTCCCAAATTCATGTTGATGGCCTGTGGCTGGGCTAATACATACTCACATTTCACATTATTCAATTTGATATGAAATCTGCTACAAATGGTGCTAAAACTTGCCAATTTTGAACATTAGCTGGGTCAAGTCTACTGCGGAGATCGATTTCACCCGCGCCTTCGTCGCCATCTCTCTCCCGCTCCACTACCCGGCCAGCCACGGCGGGATTGCGAGGAAGAGGCTCGTTTTGATACGGTACAGGCTGGCGTTCAACTGCACCTGCACTGCCTGATGATCCTTCGACGTCACTTTCATCTTCGTCGTACTCGCCTATCTCCCCATGGTCGTTATCGTAAGAGTCCGAATCATCAAACGAATCCTCCGAATCTGGATCACATTCCAAAATGAGGTCCTCGATATCCAAGTCAGAGGTACCTTCTGCCATTTTCAACAAGAAAGTCTAGTCGGCTTCGCATCCTACACGTATTAGCTTGGCTTTGTATACAGCTAGCTATACGCTAGCTAGCGCTAGCTCGCGCTCGCTCTCTCGCATAAGATCGAGGCCTCATCACGGTGACGTCATCTCCCCGCTGAGAGTACAAACGAGCTGTTCTCTGGCTTTATTAAAACTAGTTATTCGTTTTATTAAGAAGGGCCTATCATTGGTAAGCGTTTCTAGGTGAATTCGAAACGTGGTTAGGTGGAATCTATGGTACTTCCTCGTTATAATGAGGTATACATGACCCTGGTTTATGCATAATTTAGATTTCTATGCGTGCCTACTTTAAAAGATTATGCAGCTTTTTGTCAGTGTTTAGTCTGCTTTTATATGACAGGCTTAAAATGACCATGAAGGTGTATACATAACGATTTGAATTTCCATACCCCCTTTCAACTTGGGTACTCGCTGCATCTAACCTGACTGATGTTGCTATTGTTTATTATTACATTTTGTGTAGATTTGCATTCATTCTCTTGAATAAACACAGGCTCAATTAAACGTCCAGCCAAAGTAGGCGAATAGATGGCATTCTGCGATGGTTCATTTGGTAAAGATCATCTGCAAGACGAGAAAGGTTTATACACACTAAGTATAACTTTGATAATTGTAATGTATACAATCGTGTTGCCTCGCTCGAAAGGTAGTATGTTATTTTCAGTCTTACTCCTCATGCATGCCCAAACAAAGCAAATTTGGGGATGATGATGTTCAATTCCAAACCGCCATCTAAGGATACTCTCCTTTAAAACTCTCTTTGCAAATATACATCTGATATACATCGCTGTATCTATATCTCTCTTTTTTACATTGTGCTTGATATTCCTTCCCAGTTTATGGAAGAAAAGATGATTTAGGTATTTCCCCTTTATGTGAGGTCTTTAGCCTTAATGAATCCCAGAGGATGCGGACTAAAAAGCGATACTTGCAATTACTGTTATGATACGTACGTGTCTCTATCTACTTGAAATGATGCGAACAACCTATAATATATAAACACCACCATCCCCTACCCACCCCAAGCAACCGCCCGCAAAGTAGATGGTCGAACTGAAGTAACATTATCCGCTAATCTATTATAACCTGTGTAGACGATTTTAAGACAGTAACTAGAGCAAGTATATCTATGTGTTGCTGTATACTCTTGTCATAACGACTCTCGGGTAAATACGTATACAAAAAATAATAATAACAGATACACACACTCAAATTATCTGTAATGCATACACATCCATAAGTTCATAATATGCAGTGCCGTATATGTTCATAATGCGTATGTATATTTTTGGCTTCTTTGTAAACTCAAACAAAACATTATGAACATTCATTCAAATTAATGAATTCTAGCTTCGGTTTGTTGTTGTTGTTGTTGTTGCTGCTGCTGCTGCTGCTGCTGCTGCTGTAGTTGTTATTTTGGTTTGTTTTCTTGTTTGGTTGCTTTTTTGGGGGGTTCCATCAGTTGAATTACGTACATTTTAAACCTATTCATTGAGAGCTCCGGCTTTATGAGAGAGCTCTGCACTCACATAACAGTGGGCCACTCAACGCGGCTAAACACTCAACACAGGGGGGTAACTTTAATAGCCATGACTCACAATGCACAAAGAGCAAATAGCATCAGTAACAGTGATATGTATGAAATTACACTTTATGTTTGTTATGCTCACTTTGTCATAGTAAAGTGTCATAATAATTATACGGTATTATGTGACCGTGCACCACAAAGCCAACAATAAGTCGTATTACGTGAGGGCTCAAAACAGGTGAAATGGTTTAACTTAGTCAATCTTTATTTTTGCCCCTAAAAGAGCATTTTTCTCTTACATTTTGTATAAGTTTGGCATGACAAATCGAAGAGGAAATTGTGTTTTTCCAGATTTTCTAGAACGCCTTTGTTTTTGTAGAATATTGTCATTAGGTATGTCTTAAGAGATCCCTTTTCACTTCTCAAAAACTCTCTACACAATCTCCACTAGCAACTCTAATAACTTTTGAAGGCATGGCCCTCCTGTTTGACAGTTGGTATCAGTCATGATTATAATGATTATGTTTGTGATAATAGAGTGTACACAATTTCAGTTTAATATTACTATCCTTTCGTTGTGATCTCTATAATCTATTATGGAGTTTCACATCATGTGTGTGTGTGTGTGTGTGTGTGCGTTTGTTTCTGTCTTTTTAGACCACAGGTTGGTGAGATTACGCACTTTACTAAACCCTAAACTTCGAGGGCTCTTTTCTCATCAATAAACACTTATCCAGCATTGTCCAGAGTGTGTGCATTCTTTTCATTATTCAGAGGGGTTAGGGAAGTCCATTTGTATTTAGTTATACATCATTTAGAAACATAGAATATTCAACCGTTAGAATCTATCCTTAACTAAAATTGTAGGCCAACGCCTGGCAACTTTTTGGTTGTTTGTGATGCAAAGTCGCTATGGTACAGTGTACCTATGACTTGTTTGGACGGCTGGAAAGTCTATAATATTATGTACTCTTTATCTAAGCTTGTCATTCTTTGGATTTATGGAAACAAGAATCATAGCGCACGTAATGAGCTCATGGTCATTTTGCAGAAGTGCTTTAAAATGTCTAACAGTTGACGTTATTGAAGCCTTACGTATTAGGTAAGCTTACGTATAAGGAATCCGCGTCTATACGACCACAAGTTCACCACCTATATACGCACGTCAGCGATGCAGATATGGAGGGAAAAAGGGAATAACATAACCGGAAAAGAGACTACAGTACATAAAAGATCACGTGATTCTGGTCTCCACTCCTCTTAAATTAAGTGTGGATTAATCCAGAGTAATTGTAGGATATCAGGAATCGCTCGACTTGTCTTGTACCGTACAGAACGTACTCCTACTAAATGACCTTCTCCCGAAATTCCCCTAACTCCACTATTTATAGACTGATGACGTCACAATTGCCGTTCATGATGGATGGCTGTGATCCTCAATCTGAGAGGCTGAAAGTAATTATTGCCAATTCTTATGTGCCGTGGCTGGGTAGGCATTTCCGTTTCTTTTGACCGTTCACCCTTCCCTCCTAAGTTACGTCTTAAATGGATTAGAATGCAATAGACCTCCGGGATTTATTTAAAGAGCCTTGTACTTCCCAATATAGGGTCAAATGCCCACTATAAAAAGTCGGCAGGTTTTTGCTAAGTACAGTATATACACCCTTCAGATAAAGATATTGGGTTTTTGTTTTTGTTTTTTGCCTCTTAAGACAAGGATTCTATGTTCAGTTGTACCTCATCGTTGCTAACGAGCAGGACTTTCCAATGTCATTACAATAATTATCCACTTTTCAGGAGAAATTTCTTCTTTTTTTTCAAGAAAACGAAAATAGTTACTTTGGAAGTACGACGAAGAAATTTTTAGAATATTTTAGTGAAAAGAGAAACAAAGAAACTGCCCTTGACAGGCTCTTAGTCATGTATTTATGTAAATGTAACAGTGTACACTGAGAGGGACATTACATAATGGGAGGCATTCTGATTCCGGCCTCCAAAATTTCTATCCAGATATACATTAGTGTGACAAGAAAGCGTGAAATACGACAAGCACAGCAGTGAAAATTTGAGTAATCAAAGTTATGAAATTTCAAAGATTCGCACATATCAAACAGCTGATATGAATATTTAAATGAGTTACCTGATGATGGAATCACCTGACAAGCCTTTCTTGGTCTTGTCAAAAAAAAAAAATTGTCAGAAGTTCCATTTTTCTGCTATGAAAGTGTAAAATACAATGCATTTCTTGGTTCTATAACTAAAAAATAATGATCAAATATATCAGGATTTCATTTTACTTAATTTCCGACAAAATAATACAATACAATAGTCATTATGACATTTGCATGTTACACAAATAATAGAGTACAATGTGTCTTTGAATATTGAAACGAAATGAATGCAGATCATTTTTTTTTTATGCCTCCGCCAACGAAGTGGCCGGAGGCATTATGTTTTCGGGTCGTCCGTCCGTCCGTCCGTCCGTCCGTCCGTCCGTCCGTCCGTCCGTCCGTACGTACGTCTGTCCGTCCGTACGTACGTCCGTCCCGTTTTGTTTTTGTCGATATCTCAAGAACCGTGTGGTGGCTTTACATCAAACTTGGTATGAGGGTATATCCTGGGGGATAATACTTTGTTTGGATTTTAGGGTCAAGGGGTCAAAGGTCAAAGGTCACAGGTTATTTTTTGAAAAAAGGTTGAAAATTCATGTTTTTTCTCCATATCTCGCAAATGGTTCAAGGTATCTTTATTGAACTTAGTATACATGCTTGTTCCAATGGGCAGTGAATATCTAGGGAAGTTGGGGGTCATGGTTCAAAGGTCGAGGGGTCAAAGGTCCAGGTCAACTCCCCAAAATATCACTACTTTCCTTATATTTATGCAATGCCTGAAGTTTTTTTTTTTTTTTACTTGATGTATGCATGTATTACCGAATATATATTCTGTGGGAAGTTTCTTGCCAAAAGGTCAAAGGTCAAGTGAAAGTGTTGAATTTTACTTTTTCCTCCATATCTCAAAAGTGTCTCAAGGTATCATCATGAAACTTACATATTTATGCATGTTCAACCTAACAGAGATTCTCTTTGGAACTGTGAGGTCAAAGGTCAAAGGCCAGGTTTAGATAATACTATTTTCCCATTTGATACTGAAATTATACTTTTTCTCAATACCTTGAAAATTACTCAATGCATAAAATTATAACAGGGTCAAAAGTCAAGTAAAAATCATCAGTTCCCCAAATACATTGTACCTGCACTCTGACATTTTAATCATTCATCCAACTGAACCTAGTTCTAGGAAAGTGAACATTCAGCACATTTGTGGCAAACCTGTTATCTTAATATTTTGTCAATTGTGTGAAATTGTAATCACACATTGTCAAGACATTGTACTATAGACCTATTAGGAGAACCATGCATTATGGCGGAGGCATATCAGTAGCCGTAGCGATATATCTAGTTTAACAATAGAACAAAACATAAATGAAAGAAAGATATTATTCAGAGGGGTGAAGGTTCAGGTATGAGTTTCTTCAGTTTGTCTAACGCTACAAATCAAATTTGTTAAGATCGCAACTGCTGATCTGTAAATCTATGTCGGAAAAATAGGAACCAGTGGCACAGGTTGTGAGAGGATGCCATCATTAATTCACTGTATTTGCATATTCAAATCGACTGTTCAAGAAATGCTGCGTGAAAATTAACGCTCAGAAAAGTTTACTCTTTCTTTTCAGACGGACGTTCACCTGGTCCGGATTTCTTCTTTAAAGGGATCGTATAGTTTTGGTTGAGACCTAATTTCAGGTTTCTAACGTTTTTTGGTGAGATAATGAGAAACCTCTTATGAAATATGAAAGAACATGTAATTCTATGAGGAATGCAACGTTTATTTGATGAAAATTGGTTTTGAAATGGCTGAGATATCCAAAAAAGAGCGATTCTAATAAAGTGTGGGACCCACACTTTATTACGATCGTTTTGCTTTACTTTGTTTTTGGATGTTTCAGTCATTCCGAACCCGATTTTTATCAAATATACTTTGAATTCCTCTTTAAATGGTATGCTCTGTACTATATCATAAGTGTTTTCTTGGTATCTCGCAAAAAGTTAAAAGCCCAATTCTCATCTCCAGCAATACTGTACCATCCTTTTAAACCCTCCTGTAAGGTGTACACGCAGGTCATAACAACCCCAACACCCCCAAACACACACACACACACACACACACACACACACACACACACATACACACGCACACACACACACACACACACACACACACATACACACACGATTAGGCTAAGAGAGACAGAAAACAGAGAAACATAATCCTTATACTGTCTTATTCATCATACTATGCCGAACCATATCATTACAAAAGAAATAATACGAAGGCTACTCTCCTTTCCAAGCAGATTACGTAACAATGGCCGCTGCCCTTTGTCCGTTCTGGTCAAGAGTTTAAGTTTCTGAGTATGTCCTCGATTTTACTCATGAAGGCAAAAAAAAAAAATCTACGTGAGCAGCAACAAGAACAGAAACAAAATGATAGAAAACGCAAACGGTAACGGCAATAGAACTGTTCTCCTGTAGTAGCGTTCGATTTTCACTTTCTTTTTATTTTTCGCACTGATTGCTCACAGAAATATGGATTTCGCAGTGTCGTCACAGTGTGTTAAAAGAGGAGCAAATCGATTAGGTGGTTGCATTTCTTTTTGTTTTTGAAAATGTATTTCAGTGGAGCGAGTGGAGTGAGCAACGAATACATCTCGACGGCTCTACGCGAAAGGAGGTGAAAATGGGGGAGGAGAAGAAAAATGAAGACGGAAATGGCGACAAAGTGTGGCGTAACAAGCAAAACGGAAGGAAGTGCGAGTTTTTGCGAGTGTAGAGCGCGCCCAGCGGGACTGAGAGCGTAATGGCTGGGTAAACACCGCGCTAGGCGACTGCTAATGTGTTCCCGAACGCTCCGCGGCTTTGTGATTCCTCAACCCTGTTGCTAAGCAGGGTTTTTCTATACCATCGTTTGGTGTTGTTGTTTCATATATGTCGTCAACCAGTAGTCCAAAGCCTTTCTCTCCCCCTCCCCCGCCCCCTTTCTCTCTCTTTCTCCTTTTACCATCTGTTCACTTTAACAAATCACCCGGATACATCTCCTTAAGCTAATGAACCCGAATCAATCTCATTGGGTTCGCAAATTTGACGGTCGCAGAACTTTTGCTCGACTCCCTGGCTACATAAAGCCGTAGAAATTTCTTGTTGGAGACACCGAAATCTCGGGTGTCTAGAATACTTACAGAATTCTTGTTTTTGCAGTCCATATTTCATTATAATTTGCTATGTATATTGTTGGTGGGAGGATTACATGTATGCCTACTTCATGAGTGATTATGCAAGGTTGTGATTAGATCGAAAGTCTGATCGGTTTGCAGAGATTAAAAAAAAAGATGTGAAAAGGAAACCAAGGTTGGCTATTGGTGACGCAATCGAACAATTTTTTGATGACGGTGTTGTCTCTTTGTTTGACTACTTGAATATTTCATGAACCATTCTGCTTCCTTCAAAGACAGAATTGTTGTTGTTTTGGGGGTTCGTCTGTTTGTTTGTCTGTTTGTTCTGCTTGTTGGGCTACCAGTCTATCACTGGAAGTTCCCTCTCCCTCACCCCCCCCCCCCCGACCCACATGAGAGAACAAAAAAAAACACACACACACACACACACACAAACAAACAAACAAACAAACAACGCGAATGATGACGATTCCCCATGGTTCGGTCCATGCAGGTGACTAAAAATTGGTCAGTAAAAGGTATCAACCATACATACCATACCACTGACGAGGGAAAGGATTAGATCACAAATATCGCCTACCAATAGATCAATAATATATGGTTCGATGCGTGCTCATCTCATTTTGCATCCAAAGTGACGGAATGCATTGATTTATTCATAAATTATGTCAACGTGAACGTTGTAGTACATGTGTCTGATGTTGTTGCATTTTCAATATTGTTTACTATATTAATTTGTATGGATTTGTGTATATCTTACCACTTATGACCCATGCCACAAGCATGTTCAACGCTTTGGTATCATTTAAATTGGAGTTAAGAAAATAGAAAGCTGTAGAATTCCCCTCCACCCTTTTTTTTTTGAGGACAGAGTGCTTTTCCAATAATTTGAATTGTTTTTGTCGATGTGTTGTTGGTGAGTACAAACAAGTTTGAAAAAGGAGATATAGAGAAAAACACAAATTACATCTATGAAGTAAGTGACGAAATTCGCTATATTCCTATGTTTGCCTGACTTCATCGACGCTTGCAAAACACTCCAAAATCACTTACCCACTCGTAAGACTACTGTTCTTCTCGTGGGCCCTGAATTCGTGAATTTTCGATGGATTTTAGTAATATATTCATTAGAGGAACGCTCTCAAGATGGCGGCATAGGATGGGAGGAAGGGAATAATCAGAAAAGAAAAACTAGGATGCGATGCCTACTGAAACAGCATCGTTTGTCTGAACTTAGGAGAGCCGTAATAGGGTTACAGCTTCAAGGTAGCATACACATGACCTCTTTTATTTTGTTTACTTTCACAGCTACCATAATTTCCCTAAGAACTGACTTGAAGGTGTTATTTTCTACAGTTGACATTGATTGTTTTTGTCATCTATAGCACTCTTTAACAAACATAATAATTGCACTAGGATGGTAAGTGAAAGAGGGAAATCACCTAGGCCCTCGACAGAAGAGATAAAGTAATACACTGTATGTCAAAGAGGACAAAGTGTGGGAAAAGCCCAACTTTCAGAAGTATCCACCATGAACTAATTGAGGAAAGAGTGCCTGTTGAATCCATTGAAGCTTGCAAAGGGTTAATTTAAGGTGGTAATTTCCAACTGAGTATAGAATTGGAGACGATTACACATGTGATTGATTTATCTAATTGGAACTGTTATTACGTCAGTGCAATCATCGCTTTCAAGATAGTTTGCCGTGACGTCTGTAATAACGTCACCATTTCGTGTTATTGTGTTTGTTTTCTTTTACTTAGCAATCCGCCCCCCCCCCCAAGAAGAATGAAAATAGAAGTGTTTTTTTTAAATATTTTTCTTACCACATTGAGGTATGTTTCTCTCCCAAAGTCATATCGGTTGTCCATCATTAATAGCTGCGTGACAGGTGTTTGAATGGACACGCTTACCCCTCCCCCACCCCATCATCATCCCCACCCCCAGATCTCTCCCCCCCCCCCCCCCCCCTTGTCTCGCCCTGGAAAGAGCCTCAAAGGTTAAAAAAGAAAAAAAGACTCTTAAACACAGGGACAAAAAGGGTTGTTTGCCTGCCCATGAAATGAAAGTATGTAGACCTGAGCAGCGGTGTGGAGAGTTAAATATCTCCTCCTCATCGAGCGTTCGAGATGGAAACCGGGTCACATGCGGTCAAATATCGTTGTCTTAATCGCCCTCGTTTACTCGAAAAGTCGGTAATTGATCAGGGGAATGCCATCGAATCCCAGCCACTGCCGTGTCCACAATGGTGTCCACAACCCGCCGCGCGTGGCAGTGGGCGAGTTTGGTCCCTCCTAAAAGATAAAACGTTATTACCTCAGGTCATAATGCAATCGGTCGCCACTTCTTACGGAGATACCGAAAGAGATACCGTTTCTTTTCAACTGGGGCAAGTCTGAAGACATTTTAAGATTAGTCTTATTCAATTCTTGGGAGGTATTTGGAATGCCTATTAACAGCTGACTACTGAACTATCCTCATCTCGTCGACTCGGGCGACGACGGTCTATTTCGGTAACGAGGCATGGCGTGGCATAGGTGGGAATATCAAGGAGAAAGTTCCAGTGTAAAAAAGAATCCCCATTTACGAAATTGGGCGTTGAGAGGTTATAATGTGTGCGTGTATATATATATATATATATATATATATATATATGCATATATATGTATATATATGTGTGTGTGTGCGGGTGTGCGTATGTAAAGATATATAGATATATTTATATCAATATATGTATATGGGTGAAAACGTTGAACGATGTACAATTGGCCATTTTCGAGCTTTCCGATATTCAAACCGTTGTAAAATTGTCACCTGGGGGTGTGTTTCATAGTTTTAGGTATCATTTGGTAGGGGAGGATTGTACCTTTCAGAAAATATATACTTTGTAGGGTTCTTCCTGCATTTTCTTTAAAAAAAAATGCCTTGAAGCTGAAAAAATTGACAAAAATGCATATTTTGCGAAAAAATCCCAGAATCACACGTCTTAATTTTTGTTCTAATGCAATTCTACAGCTTTGTTTTTCCTTGTGAGTAAGCCCACACACTTCAACTATTTAATCAAGTACTTCTGCCATGAACGTGTGTATTATTTATCTTATCAGGAAATGTTGAATTCACTTATGTCTGAAAAAGAACGTCTCTGAATGAATTATCTTTTCCTTGACGCAAAAAATTCAGGATGACTATGGAGGGCCATATTTATTTAGCGTCTTATCCATACTACCATTCCATCAAAATTTGTGAGTGAGCGGTGTGAAATAATCGTGTGGTGGCTCATTAAAGAAAATTATACTGAATAACCATCAGTTGTTTAATGGTGTCATTAATGAAAGTGGATTATGCTTGAGATAAAAAGTGGTTATCAGTATGTCAGTGTGAGCCAGGCGACTATGATGATTGGCAACTTTAGTAGCATACTGTCCACGAAAGTGAGTTCTGGTTGAAAAGTCGAATTGGCGAATGTCTCTGATCAAAACGAATGTCCCTGATTGAAAGTCTCTGAAGGGATATTCCCTCATCTGACACTTTCGCACTGCATGATACTTTATTTGCGTTCTTATTTTACGCACTGACGAGCCATCCTGGAATCGAGTCAGCACAGTTCAACGACAGATATGCCCACAAATCTTGAAAATGTGAGTAATAACAAAAACTTTCCTGGTGTTTGTGCCGATTTATTAGAATTATTATTCCGTAGATTTGCCAATCAGTGTCACTTGTGAAATTATGTATTTTAATCTTTGGATTAGAGGTAAATTAAAAAAAAGGATAGACAGTAAATATGTAAGAATCTGCACGAAGATCAAAGACCGCACGTCTCTGAGCAAAATGAAAAAACGTATCTGAAAATTACTGTTAGAATAAAGACATCCACTATACAAATTATGAGAACATGAAAGTAAATTTATGTCTGGATGGGCTCAGTTAGTATAATAGGAACAAGTAGAACCAAGTTAACACGGGCGTGTTATAATATTAAGAAAAATGAAGCTTCCTGAAAGATGTTGAAAATATGTAAAAGAGTTTCAAATTAAAGATTTTCTGTTGATTGAGCAGGTGTAAACACATTGCCAGGACAGAAACTATGTTTTATGACTAGTAATAGGTCAATAGTCTATGATTATTATGTAGTAGTCACTTTAGTTTACGTATTTTTTTGTGAGAGAGGCAGAAATGTAAGAAAAACAGGTTTAGGTCAGAGACGTTCTCTGAACAAATAGGATCTGCTCTCAAACCAATATCAATGACCCATCATGGCCAATTGGTGCCTATGTTTGTAGCACATGGGTTCCTCAATCCAAATATAATGCCAATATCTTGTAAAAATCGAACCCATTAAGTACTGATAAGCAAAGATGTTTACGTCAGAGACGTTACACTGAACGTTTTACATATTTTCAACTACTACAATAAGCAGTAGATCTATTATTCCACGGTATATGGCCCTCGTATACATACATTGTTCTAGGTAATTTACGCAATCTAAAAACAATGTTGATTTCATAATTTTGATCAGAGACGTTCATTTGTGCGCACATTGTTCTTCAAGTGCATGATAAATTTATTTTAATATCATCTTTTTTTCTTACAGCAAGATGGGAAGACCGGATGGATTTTAAATGCTCCGAATATGAGAATTTCGTCCTGCTCAGAATCTTTAGGCTCAGTCATGTTCATGGAGCCTACAAGTTCCAGACAACGGCCGTGGTACTGGCAAGACCGGACGGACATCTTGGAGGTGCCATCTGTTTACAAAATAATGACTATCCCAACCCCTGTTTCAGGTAGCAAGCAACGCAGTCGGTACCATGCACTGATTGAGGACATGGAATACCAAGTGGAGGGGAAATACAATTCAATGTTATAATGCGGACTCTGTTTTTAATGCACATCACTACGTTTGCTTTTGAGCCTGTAAAATCTGAGGCTTACACGCTAAGAAATAAATGTCCAAATATGCACCTAATTTGTAACAATAGCGGCACACCTGCGGTGCATACTTGCACCCTTAATTAACTGCCTTTTTGAAGTTTTGCTAATTTCTGCAAACAAGTTCTCGTACAGTTGATAAGAATATGCAAATGAGTGAGCTAACCATATCATAACCTCACAATTTTCCATTGATCGTGTACAAAATATAACTAAAATTCAATTTTTCTGTTTTTGAAATCTGAAACATGATGCTATTCCTGGTTGATTACCTTTAGAATAGTGATCAGTTAGATATACCCGGATTTAAGCCTCGGGCATAATTATGTTTGAATGAAAAACTGAAAATTTCAAAATGTTTATGTGCAAACATTATGGCAAGTTGTGAGGGAATGACAAGCTCAATTTGCCATTTGCATATTCATAATGACCGTTCAAAAACTGTTTCCTGAAAAATTGGCGAAACTTCCAAAGATTTTATTCTTTCTTATCAGCGGCTAGCTCATATTTGGGCTGAATTTCCCCTGTAATGACTCTTTTTCTCTTAAAAGTAAGGTGAGATATTCTAGTGGTACAGTGTATTATTTTTGAGGTTTGTAAGCCAAATACATGAGAAAAGGAAAAGTACCAACATCTGTGATGAAACAAGAAATTGTCTATTAAGAATGTCCCTTTACTTAGTTTCCTCTACAACACTACTTATGTATCGCCTTCGGGTAGAGAGAAGGATTGATAATCCCCTACCGATGTGAACGGTAAAATGTGATATTGTAATGTTATCATTGTCAACCTCTTCAAAAGAGGTTTTCAGTTCGTTTTTGGTCAAACGTTTGCTGTACCACACCGTTGATATTCCTTTGAGTTTGGCGTTTACAATTTATATCTGCCATAGTATATAAAAAGCACAGCGGAATTTGATGCTTCTAGGATGAGTATAGGTTAATTACAGCTTTCTGAGACGACATCATAACAGTGGCCCAGGTACGGTCCCTAATAAAAATCCGAACTGGCCTGACATACACATACAATCATATTTGAGGTATAGTGGTCAAATTAAAATAGTATTAGTAAATTCGTGTTTACCTTTGTTATAGATTTGGACTACATTTTGAAAGAAAACATATACAATATTGACAGCATGTGGGCACACCTTCGTATACACCGGAAGGTGAAATACAAAGTAGTGGTCATCATAAACAAAAACAATTCTCGACATAATATGCCTAGGTAAATGATTTCTCCATGAATGTGGAATGTTGAGTTACGAACGTCTTTTAAAATAGGGATTTTGGTGTTTATTTCTAGTGATAACTTACAGCCGAAAAGTCCGTGATGGAAAAGCAAATGTCTCTGATATAAACAAATAATTTAGGTAAGGTAGTCAGAATTGCAAGTATTTCATGTAATTTTTATTTGTCTGTCATTCAAAAGTGTTGTAAGATATGAATAATACAACAAGGACAGGTCTGTTGTTGATTTTTGGTGTAGAAATCGAAATTCCTCTTACAATTTTGAGGTTTGTAGTTGCAATCGGTTAATATGAAAAATAATTCAAGTTGAAATTACCATTCTGAATTGTTCACAAAGGATAAACATGTGTTTAATAAAAGAATAATGTTGTTTGTTCACAAACCTCGTAATTATGGATCAATAGTCCAGGCTAGGCTCCATAGAAAGTGCACCTAACCTTGTTTTTTGATATATACAATGTTTTTTGATGGTTTCTTGTCAATTCGAGGGTGCTGATTCCAAATCCGAATGATGCCACTCGCGTAACCTTAAGCATTTTCGGCAAAATGCAAAAATCCAAAATGGCCGCCAGATATGCTAATTTGGCCATGATAATCCGAGTTATGTCAATTTTATGAACAATTATTCCATCAAAGTTTTTTTAATTTTTGTTCCTTGAGTAATTTTACTTGCACTTGCAAGAAATTTTTCATTTGAAGAGGTACATTTAGTATATTAACCTTATTTTCAATCCAAAATGGCCGCCACTCCTATACTCATGTACTATATGAATGGCAAAAAATATGCATAGAAATAGAAGACGAATTTTCAGTCAAATACCTACGCTTTTATCAAATTTTGCATGTGCCATGCAAATCTGATGAGTGCCACTAGCAAAACAAGCCAACAAACAAGTAGACAAACAGAAAATGTATTGTTTTTAGGTTTATTATATTCTTCTTAATACAAAACTTCAAAATGGAAGCCACTCATATACCCCAGCACAATATGAGCGGCAAAGTGTACATGGAAAAAACAACAAATTTCCTTTTTTTTCTGTCACCCAGGTACACTGTTTATCAATTTGTGTGCTGATTATGAATGAGAGGATTGTTACTAACAAAAGCTGTTTTTTTTTCTTGATGCGAATATCCAGATTTGCTACCTCAATCTGAATTTCTCCCAAGAAATCTGGAAAAACCCACCAAAGCTTGAATTGACGCCAACATCAAGATCGTTTATCAGGAATTATTAGACATGAACAATTTGATACTTACTTGCCTTGAGTGTTCAATATCATATTATTCACGATGATTTACTGAATTAAAAAGCTGAATCCTAGATGATGACACAATGAGATTTCCAATTACCTGTCCTGTTCTACATTATCTAAAAGCGATATTATACAAACTTTTCAGTCCCCTCACCCGAGAAAGAACATGAAGAAGGGGAAAGTGGAAAAAAGGACCACCTCACTTCCTGTTGTCAAATATCTAAAATGAAAACAATGCCCAAAAGTTTTTCATGTTAACCCAGATGAACTATATATGGTAGATGAATTCTACTACCATTTTATTTTTCTGAGTGAATGTGTTTGCGTATGATGTCAAGAGAGACTCTGAGATCTGTACAGTGCTGCCTCATTCTGAAAGCAGTGTTATAACAACTTCACACTGCTTGTCTTTAATCTTCAGCACTCAGAGACTCCAACTCTCCAGCTTTCGACGGGAGATGTCCCGCCCCCGTTTTGCAAAATCTTCCGTTCTCCCTCTTGAGATTTAATTTCTCCTGCCCTGGCTCTGTGTCTCCCACTTGAAATGATTTCTTACTTTGTGTGTTCGTATATGTTGAAAAATAAGCCTTAGATAGCACAAGAGAACATTAAGAACCCTATCAGAGATTTCAGAGCTCAAGCGGGCCCTGGACCCCGCGGCCGCAGGGAACTTCGCGCTCGTGATATGCGCTTCGCGCACATCAAGTTGGAGTCTCCCATTTGCTAGGGGTTTCAGGCGGGAGAATCTCCAGATCAGAAGGTACTTGGGGTTGGAGTCTCTGAGCACTTGCAGATTCAGGATTGCTCTAACCTAGGTAACCAGACCAGCAGTGTTAGGACTCTGAATGATGGCCTCCTTAATGGTGGCTGTAAACAAACTCCACTAGAGCTCTTTTTACCATAGACATGGTGACATAACATTCCCTTCACGTAGGAAGTTTCCAGATGATCTTGCCTTTGCGTCTCATAGAAAGTCCTTGGATGGCATGAGCCTAGTACTGACCCATCTCAAGACAATAGAGGAGTTCTTCACGTTCTGGAAACTTTGGCCCAACCTTTATAAGATTATCATCCGACTCATGCCTTCCATCTTAGTAACCACCTTGCCAATGCTATGTTCAAGGTAGCCCTCTGTGGCAAGCCTTCCAAGCATAGGCTAAGGAAGTCTACCCTCCTTCACTGGAACTCGATCACTCTCCCTCACGCTGGAAGGAAAGGATGGCAAGTGTCACCAGTGCTGTCAACGCATACCCTGACCTTCCAAACGCGATAGAATGGGGGCATTTCATGAAGCGTTTTGTCTGACAATTTTGTCTGACAAATTTGCTCTCAGCTAATCAGATGCAAGGATTTTTGTAGCTTATAACAGTTAGTCAAAGAGAAAAGATCTGACAAAACGCTTCATGAAATGCCCCCTTGAACAATCTGCCATCAATGCGTCTGAAATCCCTCAAGCCTATAGATTTCCCTCCCGTAACTTGAAAGCTTTGACCCCAAAACCGGTTGGTGAAGATGCTGGTCTGATGTCATCTCTGACACCATCTAAGTTACCTACAACACTGTCTCTGGCCTGGCAACAAAGCCATAGTGCTTCAACTGGTGGTGATCAAGCAAGTCTTCATGTCTTCATTCTGTTTCTATGGCAAATAATCGCCCTCTGACCCCTGAGGAAGTGCTGAACATCACCAGATGTGGTTGCATTTAAAAGAAATGCAGGACTAATATGCATCTTTAGCCTGAGAATTCTGCAAATTTGGGGCTGATGTCACCTGCTGCCAAACATCCAATGAAAGGATTCTTTAAAGACAATTAAAATGACAGTTTTAGTTTTAAGACAAGACTGAATGAGATCATGATGTCGAAGTGTATATTATCAGGGAGGTGACACCTCCCTGATATTATGAACACCTGGGAACTGTGAGAGAACTGAAAGAGGTATCTCACATTGCTCCTTGGTTGATGTTTAATGAATACGGTATTGTGTTTAGACAGTTTCGTTTATGCCTTTACCAGTTTTTGTCGTTTTTTTAATTCAAGAAGAAAATCAAGTTTGCTCTATAATATCAAGGCGGTACTTCTAAATTATATCATATCAAAGTGATGGAGGTTATGATCCATTTCAAACTCGTCGCCCCCCCCCCCCCCCAACTCCTTGCTGGAAAAAAAAAATCTATAATGTAAAGGGTTTTTAGTTGTGTCATTAATGTCCGGTATGTTTTTGTCTGCAACTATGTATCTCTGCACTTCCTGTATAGGATTTTTCTGTACTTTGTTATAATGGTTTTAGGGGAATGTATAAAGATTGACTTTCTAGCTTCCCCTCCATTTTCAACATTATTTGATAAATACCATGCATCTAGGCTTCTTTATATATTGTGTTGGTATTACATTTTTATATTCAACCTGCATGTAGAATATGATGGTATATTGATTTCTTGCGAGACGTTTGGTGAACTTATAATTATTCGCTGTTGAGACAAAATGAAATAGACAAGAAATTGTGTTAAACATAGTAAGGTTTATGAATATTAGATGCTCAAATATACATGTAGGCCCTCTATATTGTAAGTGACACCCAACATATTTGTATTACACATGCAACACTTTATGACAGCGTAGGTACGGGACTGGAAATACAGTAAATTTGTTCTATATTCCATGCATTATGTTTTGCCATTCATATAGTACATATGCATAGGAATGGCGGCCATTTTGAATAAAAAATGAGCTTTAAATACTAAATTGACCTATATGAAATGAAAATTCTCTTGCAAATGCAGATGGATTAAATCTAGGAACAGAAATGTACAAAGTTTGGTGGAATAATTTGTCATATAATGCACATTATTATGTTTATCACGGCCGAATTAGCATATCTGGCGGCCATTTTGGATTTTTGCATTTTGCCGAAAATGCTCAAGGTTACACGAGTGGCATCAATCGGATTTGGAATCAGCACCCTCGAATTGACAAGAAACCATCAAAAAACATTGTATATATCAAAAAAGAAGGTTGGGTGCCTTCTAGCCTGGACTATCAAAGGACATCGTTTTTATTGTCTATGTCTGAGGAACGTCTATGAGTGAAACCTGAACGTCTCTGATCAAAACATGGCTTACTTTCAGCATCTGTAAAGGGCTTTTACGGGGATTTGACCAAACGAAATGCACTAAATTCATTATTAGTATCTACTGAACATTAACATTTAAACAAATGAGACCCCTGCTATATGTTGTGTTCAAATGAGATGAAAGTGAAGATAAGAATATAAAAATCTCTGCTTAAATGACAAAAATCCACTTTTACTTTAACTTCCGTGTGTATTAGCTTTTGTAAACTTCACAGGAGGTAAACAATATTTTAGAAACAAATTAACACAGTCTTCAAAAGCATTAACCAGATAAAAATATATTCATTTGAATGTTTTTCTACCCTTCATTTGAATTTTCACTAAAACAATGTTTATTTTAGTCAGAGACGTTCGCCAATATGTCACAGTTCTATCTAACCTTGAATAAAAACAACACCCTGGAGATATCCCAGTATAATTGGGTTTGCAAGAAAGCTGATATCAATGACATTTGACTGAGATATATTTATATCAGTGAGTCACGTTTTTAAATTTTGACCCCTGATTTGCCCAATTGTACATCGTTCAACGTTTTCACCCATATATATACATATATATATATATATATATATATATATATATATATGTATATATATGAAGAGTTGGTTTGCAAAAACCGATAAGTCCATATTTGCCAAATGGAGATATTTGCGATTAAAAGTCAAGAAAAGTAAAAAGAATAATATTGGTTGTTTTGAACATAACTTCAAAAATATACCTTTATATGTAGTGACCAATATATCATTTGAAAGGTATTATTTTGTACTTTATGACAGAGACCATACTTCAAAATCTTCAAAAGAGGACTTTTCGGCTTTTGCGAACAAACTTTTCATATATGTATATATATATATATATATATATATATATATGTATATATATATATATATATATAGAGAGAGAGAGAGAGAGAGAGAGAGAGAGAGATGATTATAATTATATAAGACTTTGAATTCAAAGTCAACCATGGTCAACGAGTTACCTCCATCATGAAACATATTCAAAAGTTAAACACTTATCATGAATGCCGTTATGGCTTCGAAGTCACATAGCGGCTTTTATGCATGGTTTCGCGTGTAAGAAACACGCGAAATTTGGTAATACGATAAATATGTTCAATGGAATTAATTTACATATTTATTTTCCTTCCTCGATTCATGAATATTGTCATCTGTATACTGATATTTTATGCAATATTTCTGAAAAGAATCTTGATTTATGTATGAAATTATGTCAGAAGAAAAAGGAAACAAACAAGTTTATAAATAGAAGATCTGCATCAGTCATTTTGTGTGTGTGTGTGTGTGTGTGTGTGTGTGTGTGTGTGTGTGTGTTTCTTTGAAAAGCGAAGGAGGGAGACAGAAACAAATAAAGATGTATTCAAGGGCAGGTGGTCCTTGTAGTAATATAGACAGGATAATTAGCGCGTAAAATGCGCTGGAGGAAATTACTAGCCATTCAAAAGGTCTCTGATGTCTTTGTGGTTATACAGAAGCAGTTTTACAGCGCAATCTTAATTTTCATTCGACCTATTTTTTAAGGGAAGTTATGATGGTAGCGTTTACGTGTGCGAAGTACACGCAAACGCTTATTTTTCCTCTTTTTTGTGGGCGTTAGCCATCGTTTACCATTGGGAGCAGTGATTTTTTTTTATGTTCGAGTTATTACATTTGCATGTGTGTAGGTCAGTGGCATCACTAAACATCCTACCATAATTATAAACAGTTCGCAATAAAGCCTAAAATATAAGGAGATACTTGTATTACTATTTTTCTCACAAACCATAAGTGAAGATGGTTTATTATAGAGACAATTATATTTATATGACTATTGTTTACACTTTGTTATATCCAACAATACTTTAATAATTAGCATTTATTACACTGATAAACATTTTTACAATGATTGTTTCTATCCCTATACAACTTACATTCTATAACTATTCTGAAGCCCCAAAGCTGGGTTTTGCTCCACCTGCAAGTGGTAAATATTGCCTTTAACAGGCAGGTTAGATATGGAATTGTCATTTTCTGAAGATATTACAAATGGTTCAGACGTAAGCGCTGAAATGAACCAGATTTTGCAGACATATTAAGGATTTTTTTTCTTTTTATCGCAAAAACTTCAATTAACAAGACAGTGCGTCTAGAGGAAGGTAGGATCAGAATCTAATTATTTGTTGGATCAATAAACAATGGTAAGAAAAGCGTATGACTCTCTCCCAGAAGCTTACGAATAAAAAAAAAATAAAAAATCCAGGGTAACAACAAGGGGTAAAATAAGCAGTTGTCATTTGCGAGTACCTAAGGATTTGTTGCAGACACGAAAGAAAGATATCACTTAAGTTCGTAAAGATAAACGAATGGCATGCTCGGATGATCCACTTATTACTTCCCTCCCGTCATCAATGCAGCGAGTTTACTGTAAGCAGTGGGGAAACCTTGACAGTCTTTAAAATACGTTGATCGCGATATGCTCCAGGGCAGCGTCTGATCAGGCGGTAATTTCCCAGTTGGACTGCCATGGAATTGTGGATATCGAGCACCGGCGTACTTCACCAATACTTGAATTTCACGTGTACACGAACGTATAAAGTGAGGCCAACGACTTTTCCATGCAGAACCTCGGAGCGCATCAGTCGGCTTTCTCTCGGGCAGATAGCACGTGGGAAGGTCGGTCACGAGGAGTGAGCGTACTGCATTCCCCCCGTGGCTTTCTCAGCCTAGGTTCATCCCCTTAGTCATGCCTCAGCTTTCGGTCAAACTGGAGGATACGCAGTGCTTTTCTTCTTCTTCGTTTTCTTTTTACTAACTCACCATAAACCACTGAAATTCCCAATGCTTGGGAATTGTGTTTGGGTATTGATTTTGTAATTACTAACGGCAGAAATGTACACTAGTAGTTCCAACAAATCAGTATTCATGACTATGCGAAGTATACAATTATCAAAATCAAACCTGTATACATAGCAATCACTATGACTTTTAGGGAGGAAAATTAGAACATACCTATAGCGGCCAATGGTGGGCACCGTTTCACTGTCTACGGTAGTCATAGAATATAACTGAATGACAAACAACATTAATCTTGAAAACACACACACACACACACACACACACACACATACACACAGTCAATAGACTAGACGAATGTGAGGAAAGTTTATCCCAATACGTTAAAATGGGAAAATTAGTTTGATATTAGGGAACTGAACTTGTCCCTGTAAGGGCAGCGAATGCAGCCGGTTAATGTATATTTTTGCAATTATTACAAATATGTTCGGCTTATACACTGCACATATAAGGACCCTGCATCTCAAAACCAACAAAAAGTCGCCAGACATGGATCTTTAATTTAGAGCAGATTCCCAAAGAAAAAAAAATAAGATTAAAAATGATGTAGGCCTATAAGTCAATTCAAATGGACTCTCCTAACCTATCCTAATATTGGAAAGAAAGCACACTGTCTGGAAAGTGTGAACTGAGAAAAGGGGCTCTGAAGTTTAGCGTCTATTCAAACGCTTAATCTTTACCCAGCCGTGCTAGCTGAGCGATGAATTGGACAAAAAACAAGATGTTAACCACTGGAGCAACAACAATGAAGAGATCATCAGATTAAGTTCATATTAGACATGCTTTTTTAACACATTCTGTAGATTAATACTAACTTCCAAAGCAGTAGCATCATTCTTTGTAAGGTTATTAGAGTTGAAAGTGAAGAGTGACAGGGTTTTTAAGAAATGAAAAGAGGACTCTATGATAAACAACTTATCACACTATTCTACCAAAAAAGTGTTCGGGAATAATGTTAAAAACCCAATTTTCTATTCATTTTATGATCCCAAAGTTAAGTATATTGCAGAAGAAGACTTGCTCTTTCAGAAATTAATATACTCAAGACTGGCTGGGTTGACCCATTTCACCTATTTTTTAGTCCTAACACAAAATCAGTGCTTGCGACTTTTTGTTGGTTTTGTGATGCACGGCCACATATGATTTCTCTGTTTATATGATGAAAATAAAAAATAGATTTGACCAACTTATGTATTTCTTATGTTTTAACCAATCACACACATACAATACTGCCGAGATTCCTAAGAATTGAATGGAAGAAGAGACTTCTCAAAATAAAAAAGTTAAACAAGATGAAAGCAATATTGCATTCCTCTCCATTATTTAAATTTTTAGTTTTCAATTCTATTTTCGTATTTCTCGATGGAAAATGCATAAAATATAACAAAATGTAATAATACAGAATGTCCAGCTTGGATATATACAAAAGAAAATAAGAATACAAACATAGTACATAGCGGTAGATGTGTCATTTTTAATCAAAGTAAAGAATGCAAGGAGAAATACGATGGAACCTATTAAAAAGCAAGGCTTGTTGAGTATTAAAGGTCCCAACAAAAGCTAAGTGTGGAGAACAGGATGAGGAGCACCGGTACAGCTAAAGACCAAACTAAAGGATAAACAAAATAGAACGACTATTGATACTCGGGGTACAAAAGATTCTTCTCACATAAATTTATATGTATGATAAAATGAGAACAAGTAACCACATATTGCACACAAGCAGTTGTTCTAAAAGCAATTTTGACATGGGAGTGATAGTGTGAATGCGACATAATTATAATGATTACAAAGATGATTATATGAAGTACACGTACATCAGTGGTTTTGCCAAACTTATACCTCTAACACAATGATAATATAACAAAAAAGTGATATATGGTATCATATATAACAATGAGCATGTGCTGTGAACAAAAAATGTTGATAAAACGAATAATCAGAATTAAAAACAACAACAAAAACTAAGAAGTTAAAAGAAAAGGGCTGGATTTTGGCAATGTTGCACGCACTTGTTTGCTGGAGATCAGAACTTGGCACTCTTAAAAACCAAATTGAACTCTTTTTGAATGACTTTATCATTCCCTGGACTCCACTTATGCTAACTTAGAATTAGAGGGTATTGTTCCGCAAAGTAGCATGAATATGTCGCAAATTTGAAAGATACGATGTCACGAATTTGAATGAAATTTGTCTGAAATTGGTCTAGAAATATACTTTCATAAGTCAATAGTTAAACATGTTTTCTAGGTTAATGCTATTTATTGAAAATAAGAAAAGATAAAACAATTTTGTTGTCCCGTGCAATTTTCTATTTCTCAGTGTTTAAGATAATGCCTAATGAAGTTTCCAATAATTTTAGTTTAATATGCAGATAATGTTTGTGTCGCGCGTTTAAACATCGATGTTTTTCATGCACTCATTGTCGCATTATCAGTACCAAAACAGGATGGTTACAATTTACATCCGAGAACATGATGTAATTGCAGCTGTTGTTTTTTCTTCACTTTATTGACAAATCCCCTTCACAAAAATTTTAAGATCTGCAAAATATACCAACAGAATAAGTGGTAAAATAGGATGCCAAAAGTCCACCCAATGACATATTCAGCGTTAGAAATATTTAAATCATGCCTGTTTTTGTGACCCTGCATCACAAAACCGACAAAAAGTCACCAGATATGGATTTTTAGTAGAGAGCAGATTCTGAAAGGGGCGGACTCTAAGCTTTAAAATGATGTATAACTCCATTCATATGGACTCTCCGAACCTACATAAATATTGAAAAGAAAGCACACACTCTGGAAATTGTGAACTGAGAAAAGAGGCTTTGAAGTACAGGGTCTGTTCAAGCGCTTGATCTTTACCAAACCGCGCAAGCTGTGTAATGAATTGGACAAAAAATAGGATGTTAACCACTGGAACAACAACAATGAAGGGATTATCATGCTTCATTTACACATGACTTCTGTCCATGATTAATGCCAACTTTCAAAGTGGTAGCGTTATCCTTGCAACAGTTATTAGAGTGTGCAAAGGATTTTCCGGAAATTAAAAGGGGCATCTAAGACATACCTGATCTCACTACTCTACAAGCAAAAAAAAAGTTGTAGAAAAACTGCTAAAAATATACTTTCCCATTCATTTTATGATCCCAAACTTAGTAATAATGTAGAAGAAGAACAGTTCTTTCAGAAAACATAAAAACTCAAGATTGACTTGGTTGATCTGTTTCACCTTTTTTGAGTCCTCACGTAAAAATGATGGGTGCGCTATTTTGTTCGTTGTGGTTCACGGTCACATTTATAAGTGAACTGTGAATGCAGCCCCCATGTATTTTTTTTCTGAATGATTTTAATGATATATTTCATCTATATCTATTAAAGTCAGATTCTCCAGTCATTGTGTCTCGAAGCGTCTTAATCAGATACCATAGACATGTCGAAAATAATTTTCATATATTTTAGTGAAAGAATGTAGCAATGCACCAGATAATTACCTTCACTTCCTTTCCTTTATTCATAAGAATCTCTTTCTCAGATAATAGCTGTTTCTGAGTCAAATATTGAACACACTCGAAATTAAATGTCAATGTAGGTTACATGTATAATTATACTATAAACATCGTAAACAATCAAAATAGTGGCACTTTGAATAAAAGAATACGACATAGGGAAATCTTTAGGCATATGGTTAATGAGAGAGTAACTCTGTCCCTCACATGAAATTTCCTGCGTTGATCTCATCCAGCATTCATTAGATAATGGCTTTTCGCAAAATGGGAGCTAGGCCTATACCACTCCTTAAAGTTTATCGCAGGACGATTGCAAGTCTTCTCTCCAGCGTGATTGTTCACGAGGTAGACGCCGTTATACTTGCATAACAATTATGACTAATTACAACTAATTAAGATTAATGGACACAGCCTTATGAATGGTGCGCTATCAAAGTAACAATGAAATGAGTTTCTTTTATGTTAAAGCACTAAAGATGTGAACACACACACACGCACAAAATCAAAATCTTTTTGTTTAGACACAAAAACACAAATGGAAGAAAATACAAAAATATCCTGCATAACCATTAGATTAAAAAAAAACAACAACAACTAATACACAATATATTCGTAGCACAAGATATTCATATTTTCCATCCCCTTTTAACTTCGATCTATTCAAATATGACGGTGTATCCGATCAGATATGTAGCTGTTAAAAAAGAGGGGAATCCAAGGAGTACCGCAAGACACATCCCATCCTCAGGCAGCTGGATTTTTCCGTTGCGCCAGGATATCTGCAAATTATATTACCCTCGACAACCCTTCCCCCAGCTAAGTGTATCTGTAAATATCTATAAATTATATTTACACAGGTATTAATTTGTGAACTCTGCTATGAGTCATTACAGCTGTAAGCAATTTTTACGTATGAACAGTACTTCGCTGCCTATCAGAACGGCATAGAGACCGAATGAAAATTGCAATTACGTTATAATTACGAGTGGTACCCATCAAACGTTTGCGTTATCTGCACATTGTTGTTCGATGTAGTGAAAACAATCTACAGGGAAAGAAAAACAATTGTGTGGCAGTCGGAGACAATTGAGTAAAAGGGGAGATACAGAGGCCGAGATGCTCTGCTGCAATCACCAACGTAGTCACAACACGTCGGAAATTACTGGAAACACATAGAGCAGCCGTGATCACGACGCAATACCCATTAAAACGGTACAGAATAAAACTCGCACAAAAGTGATTTGTCAACCGAATGAGAATACATGTGTTGTTATCTATAATAAAAATCCACTGGCGTCATGAAGGTATTAGATCAGTGAGTCCAAATTAAAAATGCGGGGCTTTCGTAGAAAGCGATTCCATAAGCTCAGCGGATGCCGTACATTGCGTCCCCTCAGGATAATTGATGACATTGAAAGATTCAACCACAAAGGAAGTGGAGGGGGATCGACGATGAACTCTCTTGATTGAAACATCGCGAAGACCAAAAACTTTCACCTCATGGTCGTGAGCTGTCTCCTTCCTCCCCGTTCACTGTGCAAATTCCGTGTAAAACTGAAGTGGGGTACGTATAGTGCGCATGCCCGAACACACGCGTCACGTGACACTAATATGATTCCTTTAAAAGGTTCTCTTACTGGCGCCAATCGTCCATTTTCAACTGAGAGGCGAATGTAACGCGGGGTTCCCGACGGAGGCACAGAGAGTCGGACAGAAAGCTGGACAAAAGAATTGACAAAGGGAGGAACGAGCGAAAGTTACTAATAAATTGGCTGCCTACCCGGGCTTTCCGCGGCTTCCAAACATCTTAACTGCGAGCAGCACTCCTGGTGTCTCGATTCTTGGTTTTTTTCTTACTTCCCCCGCCGGCAAAGTTGGGGTCCACGTCGGGTGAGTCCGTGTGGGAATTCACTTCCTACTCTTCATCTCAGTTTTATACTCTATTTGCGTTGTGAGTGAGATGAGCGCAGACAATGCACACTGCGTCCATCTCGCTCTTGTGTAAACCGGATTCCTCGGCTTGTTCCTACAGGACAATCGGAAGAATTACCTTTACTTTCTTTGAATCATTTTTGTTTGTATCTCCCAATTTGAAGGTAATCTCGATGTCAGTACACTACACAACGATTGTTTATGTATATATCTGCGTGTTTGTGTGTGTGTGTGTGTGTGTGTGTGTGTGTGGATTAATAGTGATGTATGAAATAATATTCCTCGGACAAGAGAAAGAATTATCTTCACTCACTTTATTTTTGTTTTTACTTTCCAAACTGAAGTTGATTTTGACTTGAGCAAAATATATGCTCAGATTATACACATACGAACTTATGATTGCATAATACGTGTGTGCTTGTTTGTGGGTTGATAGTAATGAGTTAAAAATCCATCTACATACTTTGCTAAAAGAGTAATAGTTACAGGGAAATGACATTTCACTATACATGGTGCTTTATGCAGGACGGATGATAGATCATTGATTAGGTCATTTTGCGCGTAGATTCCTTGACAAAGTCTCCCACTTCCCAGGATTTTCTTTTCCGCATTGATCAAATCACAACAATAGTATAATTCACAATCTTTAAGTTCATACTGCAATTAATATTCTTTCAATTCTTCAGTTAACAGGTAGTGCCATAATTGCGAAACACCTTCATTCCTATTCAATGCATAAAACGGTAAAAGAAAGCAATCACACACATAGAGGTCCCCACAATAGACAAGAGTGTACATTAGTAATCACTCTACCTCAAGGGAACGCCACTATTTAGATCTCGTGTCGTAACCCCGGTGGAACGAGCACAGTGTGTCACAGTGTGTTCACAGTGTGTACGCATCGTTGACTATGTGAAAACACTCGAATTTTAACAGTTGTGAATATTATGGTGACACACTGTGGTGTGTTTTTCACAAAGAGTTCACACATTGATGTTCTGTTTCACACTGTGGATTGATGAATTATAATGTAACACTGTGTTCACTATGTGTTTACAGTGTGCTTCACACTGTGTTCTTTCCAACAGGGAAAGTTCACACAGTATTAACGGAAGCCCAATGATTCGGAGGTCGTCGAATAACTTTCATAATGTAAAAGGGTGTCTTCCCTGAGGTGACAGTAGCAATGATTCTTGTTTGTTTGTTTGTTTGGTTGTTTGTGTGTGTGTGTGTTTTGGGGGGTGACAATGTCTGTGTTATTTTGAATATGCACAGTCCATAAAAAGATTGCTGTATCATTACAATGTGTTGTCCTGGCAAACTGTAGACTAGCTGTGAATTGCAGGCATACAGGGCATGTTTTAAGTGAAATGGCTTTCAAAATTGTTTTCAGTGGCTGCATGCAACCTGCACCCAAACCTTCAGCCATCCTGACCACTCCCCCCCCCCCCCGAAAAGCCCAGTTTGTCAGTTGTTGTTTTGTTTTCTTCTTTTTCCAATAGAATAGAACGCAGATAAAATGAATGTACTCCTTAATCGTGTCCATGTTGCAGGATGGTGTGAAACGATGAACATGTTGCTGTGCCGTGTTTTTCTTTTTTGTCTGTGAGTTTGATGACGTCATTAAGAAAGCAAACTGTCTGGCTCAGAGCAATCTCTCTCAAGACATTGTTGAATGTAATCAATTTTGCTCCTGCCGAGGTTTCAATACCACCCTTTCCCTCAACATATTTATTCTATGTAGAGACACCCCAAGGAAAGCCTGTCAGTTAATTTTCGTCGTTTCCGATTTTGTCTTTGTGTGTGTGTGTGTGTTTGTGTGTGTGTGTGTGTGTGTGTGTGTGTGTGTGTGCGTGTTCTGTAGTTAAGTTATGTTACGATTGTTTTTTAGGTAAGTATTGTTATTTCTATGTAGGCACATTTCGATGCACGAATTGTTATTCTGATATACAAGTGTACTTTGATTCTGATAATTAGTTTTCTATTTTTACAAATTGTTATCAAGGATAGTGACATTTAGCGATCCTTGCCTCCTCTTTACTGAACCTTTTGTGTGCTTCGAGTGAAATTGGAAGAGAAAACACCATAGCGTTCTAAACTTTGTTCAAAGTCCTAGGCATGGTGGAGAAAGGATTGAATACTGAGATGTTTACATTTCATTAACGATTATTATGATTTATATATATTAAAATCATATATATCAAATGTTGTGAGACTCAAGATAGGGGAAGACGATTTTCTGTTTTAATGCTAATGCAAAATGTCGACTCTGTTCTTCCAGTTTATTTCCCTAATGTTAGCTGTCACCTGTAGTATTATACCTGTTCGCAACATCAGTGTGAGATCTGTTGTTTTCCTTCATCAAGGACAGTCTGTGGAGTGTTATTGTTAGTCGCGTCGTTTAATGAGCATGCAAGCATTAAGCCTTCTGCGATTACAATAATCATTATGGGGTTGAAAGTAAATGTGACATGCAAGGAGAAGGGGAATGAGACCCAGAGAAGACATCAAAATGACGGAAAGGAAGGAGTACGAAAAGAATTGACAGATGTGGTAGCATGACAATGATGACGAACAATCGATATGGCAGCCATACCATAGCAGAAGTCATTACATCGAGGTGTCTGTATAAAGAAAAATATAAACGAAGGCAAATAAGAAAAGGAAGAACCTCATCATTTTTTTCTAATACATTTTTTCGTCGCAAACAAAATTATAGGCCCTGCTTCATAGAATATGAAGCTATAAGCGATGCTGAACTGTTTGTGCTGCAGGCGAAGGCCTTTTCACCGGGCAATAAACGTCCCATGACTGTGCTCACTCGAATAACACGGATCTTACACTGGGCGTAGTACCTTCTCTGCGTGCAAATTTGCACCCCTACCGCGAGATAATTAGTCCACTTCTGGAAAGATTCATCTCAATTTTGAGTATCAGAACTGACGGCCCTTAATATACGTCGGGATCCATTAATATCTTCTCAATTGGAATGGGGTGGGATGGAGTGATGGCTTTCCCTGAGATCGCCTTAGCTTCGTATAAAATGGCCTTTAACAGCCATCCTCGCTTATTTAAAAAATATCTGATCATTTATCTCAATTCGAAGACATGTTTTAATTGAGACTGACGAATAACTTCGCTAATTTGCATTCACAACGGTTCGAGAGAATAAATTTATCTCATTTGCCTTCTTCCAACTTATGCAGACGCCCACTGTTCTCCTTCCATTCCGTTTCCTCCAATTCATTTCAACAAAAGACGGGAAAACAGCATCTGTTTCTAGAACATTGTGAAAAAAAGAAAAAAAAAACAAGGACAATTCTGTAGATTACAATGGTATCGGTCATAATACATTTTCTTTTTTGTATGAGAGAATAAAGCGTTGCAGAAATCCATGCCTCTAAAACTCACTGCAGGGCACACATTTTTTTTTCTTTTAATGACAAATGACATTACCGAAGGCAAAAAAGGACAAGACATTCTGAGAGCAATAATTACTTCGTGATTGCATGTCTAATGTTGGTATCTGAATGATTACTCTACTGGCCCACTCAACACAGATTTTCTTCGCCTTTCTATGATGAATGTTAATGCAGAGCCAGACGATTTCAATTCTTAAGTAAGGTCATCATCAAAGAGAGAAAAAATAGAGTCTTGTCATAGATACTGCGCATATTATAACAAAGTAGTGTGTTTGAAGATATCCTTAGCATTATCAAATATATATCCATTATTTTTTTTTCAGATTACCTTTGTGAATATATCTCAGTTACCTCAAATTTATCATTTAGATATGGAAATAAGTGTTTTTCATTCTAAAGACTCCTTGTATGCATATATATATATATATATATATATACATATATGAAGACTTTGTTCGCTAAAAACGAATAGTTCATTTTTGAGGATTTTGAAGTACGCTCTCTGTCATGTAGTACAAAATAATACATTTTAAACGATATATTGGTCACTACATATAAAGGTACATTTTTGAAGTTATGGTCAAAAGAAGCAAAAATTTTCTTATTATTCTCTTTATTTTTCTTGACCTTTAATCCCAAATATCCCCATTTGGCAAATATGGACTTATCGGTTTTCCGAACAAGCTCTTCATATATATGCAGAGGGCGATAGATATATATCTTCGCACATATTATGAATTTATTTACATCCTCATAATACAGTTTAACAATATCTCGTGCATCAAAAGCTCATAGATTGCATGAGCAACTGTGGCGGAATATTTGGTCAGTCACTCACATGTCCATTTTCATCTAACTTTATGAGTGAATAAATGGATAAACTATACAACAATTACTGCACGAATCTTAAGAATCAAGCAGGTAGATACCAAATGTTTCTTGTTGACTAGAAGTACGAAGAGATTTGTGGATATAACAATGATTAAAGGACGTAAAGAGTCAACATTGACGTTAAAAAAAATATATGAAGCACTGAATGAAAGATCATAAGCGCAGGACAGTAAAAAGGACAAATTTATTATCATTTTTTTTTAATCCGGATGGGTTTGTAACTTGACTTTTGGATAGGATTTCTGAACGCTTATCTGAAGCAGAACAAGGAAAACATTTAAACAGAAATGTGCGGCCAAACTCACTTTAGACCAATTTTTGTGTATGTGTACTTCACTCTTCTTCTTCTTCTTCTTCTTCTTCTTCTTCTTTTTCTCAATCGCCTGCGCACACGACAGTGTGTAAAAGAGTAAGACTAATTGATTCAATATTGAAAGAAACCAATTTCAGAGGGCATTGGAATTGGGTCTACCGCTGCTCTCGTTTCATCGCACTTCCACCCAAAGAGGTGGCATGTTTACCGCAATCGATCTGCTTAGTTCAGAGAAATGCACAGGCGGGACATGAGGCGGGCTGCAGTATTATTGACATAATGCGGCTCCAGCTCCACGCATGTGAAAGACTTTCTAGCGTAAAGTCCTTTACATTTGCACTTAAGATTCAGACAAAAATAAACCGTCGAGCAAACGTTCAAACGCAACAAGTTATATTGATGTCACCCAATTTACTTAAAATCAGCACAAGTCATCTTCTCAGTTTCCAAATATATATTCGAAGAGTTTGAAAGCAAAAAAAAAAAAAAAAAAAGATAAACGCACTTGTGTTTTCTTTTGATATCAAAGTAGCATAATCTACTGGAAATATATACAGTCTTTAAGTCATTAAATGGCAAGATTTCTTTTTCATAAAGGTGATCATTGACATGAAAAACTTTTGTGCAAAACAGGTTATTTGGATGGTTATATTCATTTCATTTATACTTTTTTCATATCAGCAAAGAATATAAGTATGTACATCACATTATGCAAAAAAAAAAACATAATAGTTATTGTACATAATCATATCGAAATATGATATAAACACAATAAGCTCAGAAGTCTATATGCATGATATTTACTTTGAAAATGGTGGAAATATAAAAAAAAATGACGGACAAGTTTAAGTTCAAGACCTATACTTTTGATTATCTTAAAGTATTAAAGTCCATCATTAGATGGAACAAAGTAAAACCTTTCCATTGATATCTCATTCTTTTGTAACCTTACATATGATGTCATTTAATTTATGATTGAAAGATCTCATATTCTTTTCATTATAGTCTTTCTATTCTAGCAGCTTAAATTGCATGTATCTCCGATGAGCAAAATTATTAACTTGTTTTTGACTCAAATTCATTGTATGTTTTGATTATTTTCCTTGTTTTTGAGCAGCGTCAATTCTAAATATCCCAAGTTGATGAAAGTTAATATGTCAGTCTTTCTTTTCAAATTCTTCAATTACTTTCTCTTTTTTATTTCCCATCTCCTTTTGTAATCTTTGAAAAGACTGGGCTGTGCAAAAGCTTTGTTTTTGTAATGTTTGAGTGTTTTTTTGTGTGCTACTTATTTCATCTAAAAGATGATGATAAAATGTGATATACCATATCAAAGAAGTCGTGGGGACAAAAACGAAATGATTTTAAAATGTAAAGATCTTTTCAGAAACATGTATGTATATACAATTTTTATATTTCGAGTCTGTTACGCATGACAGCCTACGATAAATGTGCGAGTATACTCTTTTGTTCTCCACTATATATGAAAAAAATGAAGAAGAAGAAGAAGAAACAAGCAAATAATTTCACTGCAAAGTAAACATTGGTAGAATGTGCTGAAAACAAACAAAAAATGCTTATGTCTTTTAACGATTCAGTAACACAAATTCGAATATCTTGAGTGCTCCTCCTTCAGAATTTAGGGTCTAAGAGCGTGTTCTATTAAAGACCTCGAATTTTTGGTATGTTTGTCTGTTTGTTAGGTGATATCTGAAAGCTTACGGATCACCCTCTGTTTCTGTTAGAACTCTTTATATCTTTGTATCTCTGTTTCTTTCTGTACAAATCTTGTGTATCGTTTATCTCTAATTAAGCTCTAAGCTCTTGAAATTCACAGCAGTTGTTGTATGTGTCATGAGTCCAGGATGATATAACTTTTTTTGTGTGTATGTGATCGCTCAACCGCGAAGTCATTATGACGTCAGTACAAAGAAAAAGAAACAAAATTTAAGATTATTGTCGTCTGTATTTCTAAGTGTAATCAGCAATGAAGTTTGGTGTGTACATTATTTCATGTAATGATTTATTTGTATACAAAGCATAACATTGTCCTGAAGCGCCCGTATGTGCGCTAATGCGCGAGTCAAATTTTCAAAATGCTCCAATCGAACTAGAAATCAATTTGCACACGTTTCAGAAAATTCTGAACTTTTGAACATTTTACTGATCTTGAAGGCTGGCAAAATAAGAGCTTACGTTATCAAAATCCTGTATGAAATTAAAACTATGAAATTACATAATGACATCATCAGATTTCAGACTCATTCGAGCGTATCTCACTTAAATCCTTGACCGATTATTGACCAGATTTCAGTATATTGTAAACTATTTAATTGCCTACCGAGTCTATGCTATGGCTTCTTGATTTGATGACGCCATAATCGTGAAATTATCCATTGAAGATACCTTTGTAAGCTTTGACCATTTTCCATATTATCTCCTCGGCAGTCCATTTTCTTTCGAGTTGATGCCAATTGACATGACTGTGTTTATTCGGCAAGAACTCTCTTTTCCTTGGACGTATTTCTTCCTGATTTCAATATGCTGTAGCTCAAACTTTTTGGTTACTAGACATAACACTGTCCCCGTATTGTGGATTAAATGCCAATACTCGCCTCCCGAGCCATCCCACCTAGAGTTTTCAGAGGAAGGTGCCTCCCATCAGACTGGTTCAGCCAGGAATGAGTACTTCCCCCTAAAATGTAAAAAGCCATCTATGAGATGAGTGGTCGCTGTAGAGGGATATCCTCCATCTCGATTCTATCTTCACCGAAGATCAATGGTCGTCCTATTACTGCTTGCCCCATGGTTACGCTTCTGTGTGGACCGCACCCACCATTCTTGCGTATAGTCATTGTGGTATTGCTTTTCCGTTGGTCCATTCGCCCTGTAAAAGGTGCACGTTGACACACACGATCGAACTGGTTCTAAAACTTGCGGATATCCAGCGAC
Organism: Diadema antillarum; assembly: GCF_040938485.1. Classification (NCBI taxonomy): domain Eukaryota; kingdom Metazoa; phylum Echinodermata; class Echinoidea; order Diadematoida; family Diadematidae; genus Diadema; species Diadema antillarum. The sequence continues at coordinate 126,919 of NW_027272107.1, read as the reverse complement.
AAATCTCGCATCGTAAGTAAGATGTAGGCGATGCGTTGCTATCTATACTCTTCACATATACGAGTAATTCCATAAAGCCATGCGAGTTAGTGATCTCTGTGTAGCAGAGATCAGTGCAGAACGCAACGCGAGTCCCCTTATACCAGCCTCGTTCGAGGTTTTTTTTTTTGTTTTTTGTTTTATTTTTGTTTTTATTTTTTGTTATCTTACTCTTTTTTCTGGGGGGGGGTGTCCTTTTTTTCGTATTCTCTCAGGGTCTTTAACATTGATCACTCCGCAGGCAATCGATGATCGACATAGAAAGCGCACTATGGTAGTCTCGTCATTATCAACGCCGTTCGTAATCTACTAACTGTTTCCAATTACCATTTTCTTACCTCTCAAAAAAATATCTATTGATCTCTACAAAATCTGCTCTGAATGTCCTTTCTAAATAGATTTTGAAATATCTTTATGGACTTCCTGAAGAGTGTTCTGAAGCCAGGCAGTTTACATGGGCGGGGGGGGGGGGGGGGGTCCACCAATGGCATGGGCGGGCCTTCAGCTTGAGGGAGGCACTGTACACCGCTATGCCGGCAGATTTCTTTCGTTATATCAAAATTTCGTTGTAGCCGGGGTGTGAGGGAGAATTTCGTTATAACGGTATAATTGTAGTCGTCATTGCGGGAGGACAACGTATTCACCGCCGTTGGAACGTTTTCAAAAGTGGGGGAGGGGGCACTTCCAGGTTTATATGAGATAACGAGAGAAAAAAAAAGGCCTTCAGCGCAACCTTTGGTGCCACTTTCGGGTTTCTTCAGCTGACAAGCAAAAAAAAAAAAAAATAATAATGATAATAATAAATTCTGCGTGACGTTCAATCTAGCGCCCTCTATCATTCTTCAAGGCGGTGACAGACCCACGATGAAACCACGATGGAATCACAGCGAAGTGTGAAAGCCGTTATGATTTTGCAGCGCCTTTGTCACGCCGAAGCAGTAAAGCGTGTAATTGTATCCCGCTCACGAAATCTGGTTTGCCGAAATAGTGCTCGAGCTTGTATTATGTGAACTCAGCCTTCCCCCCCCCCCCTCTCTCTCTCTCTCTCTCTCTCTCTCTCTATCTATCTATCTCTCTATACCTCTATCCTTTCTGTCTGTCTCTCTTTCTCTTTAACATAAGTTAAGCAGGCTCAATTCTTGCATGGATGGTTATTCTTTGTTTCAATTTCAGTTTCAGTAAGTTTTATTTTTCCACTTGTACATAACAGAAAATAAGTATAACAATATCAAACATATTTTTTTCACAAATCATGAACATTATAAACAAGATTTGACATTACAAGTATCTTTGCGTGAAATAATACATGAATTGTATTGTACAAATCTTTAAGTGTATACAGATGGGGGAGACCGTTATCAATAAGCAAAATGCTTGACTTGGACAACGGCCTCTAAACAGTATTCATTCTGAACATTTTAATTCTAGCGACGGAAAAGAGAAAAAACTATTGCGGAATGAATTGCTGCTGTGTTGTTATATTATGCTTTAATATTGCACAAACCCAAACTCCTTTACAACTAAAGTTCATTCAAGTTGACGGTAAGAAAAAGAGGTCTGTAAAGACATGTTCAGATGCTACGCTCATCTGTTGAGCCAGGCTGACACTTGCACGACTTTTGGCCACGATTTTGTCGTGGCAAGTCGTGACCAAAATTTTGAACATTTCAAAATTCTCGTCCCGACATGGCACGCAGTCACGACGGGTTTTACGCACACTTCACGCCAGTTTACGACTAGTTTGCGCACTGGCACGACTCGAGTCGTGCCAATGCGTGTCACAAAATCGTGCAAGTGTCAGCCTGGCTTTACCAACGCAATTACAACCCGAACTTATCTGCATTGATTTTGTGCGACCTATACTGACACACTACGACACCACCTCCCACCCCGTGTACTGTATCCTGCCTTATCTTTGACAGGTATAGGCCGTTGGTGGTGTGTTTCGTGAGGTGTGATAGTGCACCTCGACTGTACCTTCAAAACCTATAGTCACACATAATTTGATGATCTTTCGAGCGCCAATGTTCAGCGCAAACACTCATTTTGCTTAGATTGTAAAGGTACTCGTACACGATTGAAAATTAACTGGAGGATGAAATACCAATCTAGATGCAAAAAAAAAAAACAAACCACCAAACAAACAAACAAACAAACGAGGAAGACATGTCAAAGGAGGCATTCCTCCATTTGCTATCATTCCAATTTTGCACACTGGAAGTTTTCACACGTCGAGCCATTTTATACCATTACTGCGCTGTCCAAATGTTGACAAATCAAAACGTAAAAAAAAAACAAAAAAAAACGTCAACACTGTATAATGAGTCGCCAGGGTATGCAATTCCATCTTCTATTAAATCGAACGTTTCCTGACTTTATTGGTCGATCGAAATGGCTTACGAATGAGACTCGCGCATTAACTCCGTCATTCGAGTTTATGTTATCAACGAAGCTTCTTTTAAGTGTCTGTCAGGAGATTGCAGTAATTAAAACAAGAGTAATGGTGTAATAAACACAAATCCACGCGTAAATTGTACATGAAATACTGACGTCACGGAATGACACACAGAATTTTGTAACCCTACTCTGGCAGAGCCTTACCCAATTCTGCCTCGTTTAGGAATGAGGAGTTAATGAGCCAGCAAGATGTCTAGCATGTCGCTTAAAACCAACCTATTAGGACAATTTACAAACATGCTGAAGAGTATGTGTGCCATTTTAAACCGAAAAGGAAACAAATGTGATTTAAAACCTATATATCAAAGTCAACTGCATGAAATGCATTATACTGCAGTATTGTTTGGATTTACGCACTTTTGAAAAGTTAACAATAGACAAGTGAGTTTACTGTACGCAATGATAAAGCTGTAAGCCTCTTTTTTTCTCTCTGGTGTATCTTCAATGGAGTATAAAAAAGGAAACTTTTGTAATGAATAAATTATGTCACGTGTAAGCTTTAAAGTCATTATTTACCATTTGCAGATGAAAAAAGTCCTGCGTTCTGCCTTCAAAATAATTCTGAAATGTGAGTTAGGGATAGAAACAACCAATTAATAAATTTTAATCAGTGCAATTAATGTTAAGCATGGTTAATAATACAAAATGTGAACAACAAAACAATTTTAGACTAAACCGTCTACAGTAAGGGTTTTGTGAGAAAAATAGTGACATCTCCTTATATATCAGGTTTTATTGCAAAATTTGTACACGATGACTTTTATGATACAACTGACCTACACGTATCAAATGTGGTATCCTGGGCATTTTTTAAGTATTGCCCCCAATGGTAAACAGTACCTTTAAGAGCAAACTTAGGAAGGGTATTCGAAGGAAGGTTGCAATTCTGACCTACGTGTTTTCACCCTGTATCAACTTGTGAGACGGCAACTCATTAGAAACAAACAAACTAGCACTATATCAATAACAACGAAAAACTATGCTGCAGCTGTTAATGTATTCATATGTTCCTAGTTGTAGTTGTTTTTCTTTCTCTGACAGAAAAAAGGGGGAATTTGCGACATATCGACGTATAAGATATTAAGGGACCTGTATCACACTGAGTGAAGTTTTCTTCACCTTCTTACAGTCAGGAGCCATTTCAAAGACTCGTTTCTACCAAGGCTGTGCAGAGCAAAGATCAGAGATAAGAACCGATGTCGGCAGGGCGATTTGCCCGCGTAAAGTGTTAGCGCAGGACATCACCCGTAACATTAAAATCTCGTTAAGAAGCCTTCAGCGTGGTCATCTTTTGCGCTCGGCTAGAAGAAGATGGACGTGTTCCTTCTTCAGATACGCATGATTGAAGACAACCGAGATCGTTACTTTCGGATGGCTGCGAACTCGGGTAATTAACGACACTCAAAAAGGTTTTTGTTTGTTTGTTTTTTTCGTCATCAGTAAAGTGTTCAATGTTCCTTAAACCGTTTCTCGAGTTCCGCCAGGAAGCAAACATGGCCACGTTAAAAAACAAATCAAAACAGAACAAAAACATCCAGGAACAACAACAACAACAACAACAACAACAACAACAACAACAACAACATCAACAACCAAAACAAAGTGCATGTGCTGTGACTGCCGAACGGCCTGGCGACCATCAGTTTTTATCAGACATTAATGAAGTCAACGTTCAGTGGCTATCAATCTCTTGAAACTCTTCATTTGTCGGCAGATTATGGATGTTAACATCGAAATGACTGGAAAGAAAAATACAAATTACGTAAACCCCGGCGGCACAACAGGGGGGTAATACAATTGCAAGGTGCGTTTTGCCGGAGGTATAAGCGCATATAGTAAGAAACTAGTTATTTCCCCCTGATCCCATTGCTACAGTTCATAGATGCGCTTTTATATTTTCCCGCTTTTGATCTAGCATCAGAAGAGTCAGAGGGTGGAATTACAACGATGTATTTTCACCATGTTTGGCTTGTTTGGCGTTGAGCAGCTGCAAGTAATACATCCAGGCTTTGTCTATTTTTGATGTATCGCGCGTAATGTCGTGCTGTACGAACAGTGATCGATCATGGTTGGATGCCTTCTTCAAGTTTGCCAAACTTTCTGCTATAGAGAAACTTCCGCATTGTATTCCAAGGCCTTTAAAAGCAAGATATTATTCGTTGACTTACATTCCGCAATTTATTAACGGACAAATCCTCATTCACTTATTTCCGAAATTGAGTGCGTATAGCAGACCCGCATACCGTTACCTGCAGACTAGAAGTTGGTGATCAGTCAGGTCAGGTAAAAATAGATTATGGAGTGAGTACCCTGTATCTGGTCGCGAAGTTCGTAAGGCTACAGATGTCATTTCATGCAAATAGGCTTACCAACCTGCAGTTGAATTCCGAAAGACTTGCGTACTCTACTTACAATCGGTGCATGGATTCTGTTCAAACATGCTTGAGCTTCGAATGGTGGTTCAAAGGTAATAAGAAAGAGCCTGTGCTATGTGCTTTATACAGAGGTAGATATTCCATGCATTTTCTGGACCCAAAATAACTTCTCCTTGGGGACAGCAAATAGCTTCTTTAGCAGCTGGATCAAGACAGGCGTTGCCCCGTAGTATCTGATACAAGTTTCGGATTGTGTCACCCACTCTGTTTATGAATTGATACTTTGACTGAGAAAAAAAAGAAGAGGAAAGAATTATTGTCTAACCATTTTTATCTATGGAAAAAGAAAAGTTGTGGCACAAAACCTGTCGGATGAAATTAAATATTTCACTTTATCCACCAAGATTTGCATTTAGAGTGCTCGGCCGGTCTGTCAGGAATCCCGTAGTGCATGTTTCTTCACGGCATGAATTTTCTTCTATTTAACCATGGAGTTCATATTTTAGAGATTTTTGAAAAGTGAAAGCTCTCAAACTTATTTGAAAGTCTGCACCCGTTCATTTCGAGCTTTAAATAGAATCTAGCATATCTGCACATTATATCCTGTAACATTAGCCAGGTCATCACATCACTGTATAGTAGTATTTGAGAATTGCAGGGAACTACATAATAGGGTTAAATGGGAACAGGAAGATTCAACGTGAAGAATATACGTTGTCTTCATCGAAAGAGTTCTTCTATATTTTGTCCTTTTCTTCTGTTCTTCTGCAGACTATTCCACCAGATGAATTGGTGGGAAAGAGCATGAATAACTATTTTCAGAACATATCCACAGGTTAGTTTAATGAGGAAATACCGGCAGAATATTACGACAAAAAAAAAAGGCTTTAAAAAAATCTGTATTCTTATTAACCAAGTTAGGCATGCTGAAAACTTGTTAAGGTGTAGTTACATCCCATGCTGAAATTTACATTGAAGAAGAGAAAAAATGAAATGTCATATTCAAACAAAACGGTAAAGGGTTCACTAAAGTCGAACCGTAATTTAACTATTATTCTTTATAGTCAATACAAGTCAACACACATTTTGTATTGTATAGCTCTTTTTGTCATACCAAATACCAAATCTTATTCCCACAGTTCTAGTTCCAGAATGTATTAGAATTCTTGCCATTCAAAATGAGTTAATCACAGTAAACGCCTTCTAGGCATAATGCGGTTGATTAGACTGTTATGCCAGGATATGTTAATAAACATGGCTATCTGGATTTACCCGAGTGTGCAATTTGTTTGACAGATTTGTTCCTAAGAAATGCCTTCCGACATAACATTCCTGTGTATGTAACATGCGGGGAAATACGTGTTGATGGTATTCCCTATGTTGCACACAAGAGGAGACAAGGATTAACTCTATAGTCTAACGCTCTCCTCAAAATATAACACCACAACGCTGATATAAATGAAATAAGAGAGAAAGAGATATAGATAGATAAATAGGTAGATAGATAGATAGATAGATAGATATATAGATAGATATATAGACAGATAGATAGATAGATAGATGACAGGAATGATACATTGCAAATAAACTAGCACTCTCGATTTCTCGAATTTCTCGTTATTTTGTTTTGGAGCACTTGTCCAAGATCCCTCGTCAAATGTATATATATATATATATATTGTTTTCATTTGAAACTGATTTCAAAACAAATGTCAATGTTTATTAACGACTATGAAAATGAAGTAGTATTTCTATTTATATTGATATATATATGACGTATGTTAACATGAATCTTTCCATTCACTGCGTATCCTAGAAAATAAATTATATTTTGGCATTAGTACAACAATATTAGATGTATTACGACAAACACTGTTGTATGTGCACATTTTTCGCAAATATTGATCACTGTATTTCCTTTTCATCACCAACGTGGAAGAATTACATATCCGTAGTCACGAATGTTTTTTTTTTTTTAATTTCACACTGTTGCTTTCTTCTTCCTTAAACAAAAGGATCTGTAATGACATCACTGCTTCATTTTTGTCATGTATATAGGTGTAGCAAGTAGGTTCATGTGTCGCTGTTTTTTCGACTGTAAACACGATAAGCACTTATGCGATTCTTGCATTTTCCTCTCTTCTCTATATATCTAATATTCACAGACGAGGAAAAAAAGTTGAAACACCCCTAGAGTTTTAAAGATGTGGATTATGATCGACAATAAACACATTACTTCATGCCCCAAGCCTTCCCGAGAGAATCGCACCGTTTACATTATTATTAGTTAACTTAACAAGAGAGCCGTGGTAGGAGAGTGGGTTCAGGAGACGAAAATAGTTTTGTGATGTACTCTTCTTCACAAATGTCATTTCAGGTCTTCATTGCTATTTCACCTGCTAATAATTTATTTTCGCCTTATTGGCTGTTAAATCTGCAATATCGAATCTATCGGAGATATAAACGTCAACGTCAACATATCCCGTCTCTCTCTCTCTCTCTCTCTCTCTCTCTCTCTCTCTCTCTCTCTCTCTCTTTGGTAGGGGGATTAAGAGTAATTCATAGTCTTGCCTCCATGCTCATGTTTCGGCTTGTACAATTTGACGGTGTGTTTTCAGGAGAGCATGATTGTTAGTATCTTTTTGCACTGTTCCTATTTGTTGTTTGAGATTGAAAGTGGCCTGTTATTACGCGAAACGTGCGTCGAATCAAATCGAATTAAATTTGTTTATACAGGGTACATATACGTATTGCCGCTCGCACACACTAGATTGATTATGATTCTTTGCATATTCTTCTAATATTTTGTTCCAGTATACTTGCGTTTTCTCAATTGTTTTATTGTGAATATTATTTGGAATGAATATGCTTGTCTGCAGCAGGAATCCATACACCAAAATCCCCCCCCCCCCAAAAAAAAATGTTTTCAGTCTACTGCATTTGAGACGAATAATGGTGATTATGGTAACAAATGAAAGCAACAAAAGAATCATCTTGATAATACTATCAAACGTAATCACCATCCACATGTAGCCAGTGTGGTAATAGCGTTTTATATTACGATGCAACTCATTTTTTTTTTTTTGGTCAGACATTTGATCCGTTATCGGAAAGCAAGCTCTCTGTCTGTCTGTTTGTCTGTCTGTTTGTCTGTCTGTCTGTCTGTTTGTCTCTCTATCTATTTATCTATTGATCTATCCATCTATCGCTCTATCTCTCATATTTCTATTATAATTGTCTATCCCAGAAAGATACCCTTTGAGTGGAATAGTGCCTCCACCCATTTGATTTCGTGTATTCTAGTCACATCATGCACGCCATGCAGAAAAATTGGTAGTAGTGTATGCACGCTCCCGCACAACGTTATAGATGCTTTTGGCCTTCCGATAAGACTATAAAACCAGTCACGTAGAGTTGTAATCTCTGAAATTGTGGTTCAGATTGAGACCAACCACCTAGAAATCCTGAACAATTTCAATAAAACCTGGCATGAAATAGAAATCAAACATTGCTTCAAAGCGGAGGCGGCCGAGACTTATTGGTATTGTAAGCGCAGTTTCTTTGCTGCTGCTGCTGCTGTTGTTGTTGTTGTTGTTGTTGTTTTTTTTTTTTAACAGCGTCTCTATGGGTCATGGCAAGTAAGGAAGAGAAATAAAGGCCATTTCTGAAAAGTTCGATTTAAAGAACAAGGAATATCATATTTTGGCCCAGACTCTTGCTTTTTTTTTTTCAACAAAGAAGAACTGTCTACCCACCGAGATAGAAATTAAAATGGGCCAATGTATTCATATGCTCGAGGCTAGCACCAACTGGTAAATACAAAGATGGTCGTCCAACACTCTTGTCTTCTGCCAGTGAATATCTGACATAATATTTTGAATAAAAGATAATTGTTATATATGCTAATACAACTGTACTAATTTTTCAGAATTGCCTTAACATCTTTAGCTCTACATTTGGCTGGCAAATTCAGAGTAGATTTTGAATCAAAATGTCAGCACAACGCTAGAGTCATAAGGGATTTCCCCGTGGATTTATCATCCCCAACAGTGCCCCCCCCCCCCTTATCCGCTCCGCGCCGCCCGCCCCTCGTATGTTGCAGAGGCAGCAGGTTTAATGCATCGACTAGTCTCCATTGCATTCTTTCTCTCGACAACATGAACGGACTATAGTTTATTGCTTATTGCTGAAATGTCGTTGTATATCTTGACATCATCGCCACCGTAGTCCCTCTCTCCCCCTTCCCCGCCCCTCCCCCTCCCCCTCCACACACACACACGTACACACATCCGCACTACAAACGGGGCTAATAGTGAGTAAATATTCAGCAAGTGGTATCAAAACAAATATTGGGTGCATATGAGGAGATAACGCTTTATATTTCCCTTCCTCTCGATACCCTATAACTCTCCTCCCTCCTCCCGCTAGTCTTCCTGAATAATCTATATCGTCACATGTGTGTCTGTGCGTGTAAGTCCCTTCAACTATAATAAATTCCACTAATTAAATTTAAAAAAAAACCCACCCGGATGCAAAAAGTAAGATGTCCGTGAGATCGATACCTGCAGTGTATGTAAGAAGATAAAGAATGAATATTAGCATTCCTGTGGACATCCGGGGAAAGGACCTGAGTATATTCATGACATCTCACGATGGTCTATAGATTTGTAAAGATCCGTAGCAGACAAAACACACCGTCTCACAAAACATGAAGACTTTTGCAGGGACGTCAAACATAAGAAGAAAAAAACAACAACATAAAACCAACTTCATCTTAACCACCAACACGGCCACTTAGATTGTCACATATATGTTTGCTCACAGACACTCCCTGATATTTATAGTTTTACGTATACAATTTTGTTTTGTATTTAAAAAAGGAAAAAAAAAAGCGCCATAGTCCCATTCATAGTTCTAGGTGTGTGCATGAAAAAAAAAGTGATCTCCAATAATTGGTTGAAAGCACAGCTTGAGGCAATCGAAATAAAAATTTAATTACATTTGATTCTTGCAGTTTAAAAAGAATCATCAGTCAAACACAAAGGAAAGGGAAATAAAAGGTGACAGAGAATGAGAGATACGAACTTAATAGCATAAAAGGGGCATTCATGCGGCAAACCAAGTCACAACCGCCAGTACCTTGACGCTTTTTCTCTGTTTGTCTTTTATATTGTCAACCATAAATATATATTCATCTAGGTGTGTGTGTATGTGTTTGTCTCTGTGTGTGTCTCTCTGTGTCTCTGCTTGTGCGTGTGTGCCGATAAAGCATGCAGATTCGATTGAAAGCGGCTGTGCGCTTGGACGATCTTCTTTATTTTCATTAGAGAGTGTCATGCTATATACTAAACACATTGTACTTGGGCGGTCATCCAACAGACATGGAATCATCTAATTAGCGTACTTTCCAGGAATTTAATGTACATATAAAACTTTCTATTCAACTTCAGGGTTGAGGACGAGCGAGTTCGTCTAGTGTACCTAAAAGTCTCGTTTTTTTTTTCTTTCTTTCTTTCTCTTTTTTTTTTTTTTTTTGGCTGTCTTTGTTCTGTATTCCAATCAGGTTCGATGGTCGGCAAACGATGAGGATATCCAATGCAAATTTTGATTCCTGCGAGATCAAGATGTCTGTTTTTTCTATCCCTTGCTATCGCGGAGGATTTTGTTCAGAAGCCTGCAAGAAGTCGAAAAAGATTTTAAGGAAAAATAAGGGTAACCACCACCATCCAGTTTCCCCACCCCCACTATCAGCGTGTTTTAATACAAAACTCATCTTGCCTATAAGAATAACTCATACTTTGCTCAAAGCACATGATGGTACATTTTCTTTAAATGCATTAAAGAGAGGAATATAAATAGAGATATGGGGAGTGGTTGGGATATGAAAAACAATTTGTAACAGTTAAGCATGAATATCTATACATACAGGAGTAAGAAGTTATATCTTATAGTACATTTTGTGTGAGAAACAAATTACAGAGTTTGCCTTTCATGTTTTTGATTTTTCTTGTCAATATTGACTGTGGAAATGAGTGTAAATTATGTAGTGCCAAAAACCAATGTAAGAATAGAATAGATTAAAAAAAGCACCTGCTGATAAACTATCCAATATTAGTCATTACCAAATCATTAACCATAATTTCACCCTGATGTGCAGATGTTTTCCTTGTTTGTTGGTTTGTTTGTTTTTTGTTTGTTTGTTTTTGTTTTTGGAGGGGGGGGGGGGGCTTCTTATCATTAATATGATTCCGTATGTTGCAAGAATTCTCATGATAGTGTCGCGTACTCTTTTGGAAGATAAAAGCCTTAATGTGGTACAGTTATAGTCTAGAAGAGCTAATGTATATGATATAGTGCTGGGATTCTGTTTCCATGCATGGCGTTGAGAAGGAGCAATCTTATGACGGTGTTTGGATGAAAAAGATTCAATACCTTAAACTGCTGCCGAGAGGACGAATTCTTGGGATTATGCGGGGATTGCATTGAAGTAGCACATCTAGGGATGTGTGGTTAACTATCGCCGTTGGCAAGAGCATAAAAATGCCTTTGCCTAAACCTCACCTAACACATGAATTACGGGGATGATTTTCTTGCAGAAACCGTCACCATTTCCACAGTGCATTTTGATTATTTTGATTTTTTTTTGTCCAAATCTCATTGATGTGAAATAAAATGAAAGAGTATTCAAAAAGACACGATTTAAATTCATTAAACATTCACAAAATCAAGAAACGGCGCAATATATGGGCTTTTGGTTCAGTTCGGGAAAGGTATCTTTTAATCACTTTGTAAAAACTGGGTAGCCAATTTTAGGATTTGTAATGAATTTAGTGATGGTCTATGATCAATATAGAGTGCTCATTGGAAAGATTTTTTTTTTTCCTTCTCCTCCTTCTGTATGATTGGGTAGCAGTGCACAATGAAGAATTACGATAAGAGAAACTGTGTCAGATCAAAAGAATATAATTATTTTGTGGTACTTGATTGGCAAAACAATACATTGCTTCATTGCAATTTACAGGTTCCACTTTTCCCCTATTTTGTCCTCCCCCATTTCTCTCCGGTTTCGGTAAGTCAACTCTAAAATATTGTAAGCTACAGCGCCTGTTGCAGTATACACAGCTGTTTTCCTCGCCCTTTCTTATTTTCGGCGGCATTGTCACAATCATTTATTAGAGATTTCCATGCGACTGATTAGCAGCACACTATTAAGCAATTCGAGAAATAATGGGCGTGTATACTGTCTTTCTTGGAACATTAATTTCTCGCTCGTGATCCTAGGTGTAAACTTAACTTAGCACACACATGCACACACACACACACACACACACACACACACGAAAGAGGTGCCAACACGAAAGTTAGGTAGCAAAAACAATAAGGGGGACAAACTTGAGATAACAATCAGATTATACAATGTCGAAGTAAGAGTTGTAAACCTATAGGAGTTGTATTTTGAGCAAACTTTGAGGAGTGTGTGCGTGTGTGTCCGTGTATGTGTGTCTGAAAGAGAGAGAGAGAGTGTGTGTGTGTGTGTGTTTGTTGTGCACTTTTAGAATTATTATTATCATTATTATTATTATCCGCCTCGGGAAAAACAAGCAATAGCATTTTATTAAGGAAACATTCTCGCAGAGTCCAGTACACATACTTCCCACTCACATATTGTTCCCCTCCCATCACAGCCATCCCACCATGAGACTCAAACACACAAACACACACTCACGTACCACACGTACACTCACACAAGCACGCACTTACACACACACACACACACACACACTTACACACACACACACACACACACACACACACACACACACACACACACACGGATTACTGTGTCAGAACACTGGAACGCAAATTGTCTTTTTTACAATTTTAATGTCAGCTAATCGAAGTCGTTAGCATGTTCGGTGGCCGCCTCGCAACTGACAACGACGTGTCTTTAATAATGCTTTCCAGTGCAATTGGTGTCCTTGCTATTTCTGCCTAAATGCCTTCGGACATGTTTATCTTGCAGTTGAGAAATTAATTCCCCCTTAACTGCAGTGTTGTGTGCAGCCTTCGTTGAACTATTACATGCAATAGGGCCTACCTTATCGAGGGACCTTCATCGACATCTCAATTGGCAAATTACTTTCTAATTTCCAAAGTAACCTGAAATCGTTTGTCACCTGACACTGCCTGATCATTCGTTTTTGTTTTTGTTTTGTTTTGTTTTGTTTTGTTTTGTTTTTGATTGTCATTAAGCCAACAACTTGTTTTGGCGTTGTTGTTTTCTTGATACACGCGCAAAATTGCCGGTTTCTAATATGCTTTTTTGTGTTTGTTTTCACTTTTCCAAAAAGTTCAACACGACCATTTTATGGAAGTACGAAATTATGTTTTCTCACGGGGGTGGATGACGTAGGTGTATATGTGTCGCAGAAACTACACTTTTTCAGTGTCAAGTGTCTTGCTTACGAAAGACATTACGTCATCGTCCCTCCGGACCAATAAATGGTTCAGGAGTCAAACGATTCCTGTGGATCAGTCTCAGTTAGAAACCCCGTGCATGGATTGCATGTGTGACATTTCAAAGACATAGAAAGTACATTGCTCTGCGTGGACGAGACAAACAACAACAACAACAACAACAACAACAACAACAACAACAACAAACACCAACCACAGCCCTTTCCCTATCCCACGTAAATTGAGATGCGCAAGTAACTTCCCCCACTTTTTTTTTTTTTTGGGGGGGGGGACTTTGAATACTGAGAACTCAAATGACTACGTCGCTGATTTACAAACGCCAATATGAGTGTATGAAGGTCGACCAAAAATGTATCATTGTCTTTTTTTTTAGCGAATAAAGATATTCAAATGAAAACGAAACAAATGAACAAAAATATATATATCTGTAAGATATTGGCTTGTTTTGAAAAGATTATTTGACATAAGCTTCCCGCAGATCCATGCTTTTAGATGCTTCAAATCGCAATTAGAATAATCAAATTCTTTGTGTGTTCGCTTGTTTAAGTATTCCCCTACCTACCTCGTTTCCTAAATCCAGCTGCAATCTGAAATCTGAAATTTTCCTTTCCCCGGTGAATTCTAATTGTGAATTCTGAAATACTCCTCCAGTTCGAAATTCCCATCTTGATTCCACTTCTGAATTCAACAGGACACGTGATAAATATATCCGAGATTTCTTTATTTTTTCCCCCCTTGCATTTACTTATCTTCGTATTTGGCCAAGACCTCACATGTCACTGTACGTCATGGTACGTACAAGCAGGAAATGCCGGCGGACAGATTGAGGGGAAATTAAATTTCGATGCCACGATTTATGTGATACATTGAAACGTCAAAAGCACTCACAATCTGTGTAATCTGTCTTGATTTCAACAAACACTCAAGGAACAATTATACGCTTCTGATATTCAAAAATCTTGAAAACTTCAACTTTTTTATTTTACTAAATTCAAAGTGAATCCTTATCAAAAATCTTATCTATCCATCGACGATAATAATTTAGATCCCATGCTCCTGAATTATTTTTCAGGTCAGTTCTTTTTATGTAGTCTGGAAAAAAATGTTGAAAATATATGGAAATTTTCATCACAAAACATGCCGAACTAGTTAAATGCTGTTGTTATATTGAACACGAATGTACAATCTTTGATACGTTTGTGATAATGATATCAACATCAACAGTTTGATGCACAGTTAATTCATATCATTGGGGACATGAAATACGTTGAATTCAAGAGCAAAGAGAGACACACCGCTATTAGGGTGAAGACGTGATTGAAACAATTGTCATCTCAACACTGTAAAAACATCGGTGTTAGATTTAACACCACGGGTGTTAAATCTAATACAGATCAAACTTCAATAAAGGACCACACCCAAAGGTGTTAAAAATGCACTGTGATGGTGTTGAAAAGTGTTCACCTGACACTTCGTGGTGTTAATTTGACACTGTACCTGGTGTTATTTTGACACTGTACTGGTGTTAATTAAAAAGTGACACCACATGGTGTTGATTTGATATTTGCTGGTGTTAATATCAATGGTTTAACACCCGTCCAGCTTCAATAAGGGACCACACCAGCTGGTGTTACTTTGGTGTAAATTTATTTTCACATTTTTTCAAAAATCTAGTATTTTAATGTAAAATTCTTGATCGTCTTGTTTGAATTAAAAATAAACAAGAAGTGCAGTTACTAAGAAACTCTTCAAAAAACAGTTTAAAATTTGGAAATGACACCCGTAGGTGTTAATTTAACACCATAAATGAGCACCGAAAATTTAACACCAGCTCGGTGTTCACTATTTAACACCGGACTTTTTGCAGTGAACATAATTTCACCATATTATTATTATTATACAAATGTGACCGTGCACCTCAAAACGAACATAAAGTCGCACACACTGATTTTGCGTGAGGACTGAAAATAAGTGAAGTGGGTCAACCTAGCCGAACTTGACTTTTTCATATTTTCTGAAAGAGAGGGTCTTCTTTTACATCATGCTAAAATTTGGTATCATAAAACGGGCAGGAAAGTGTGTTTTTTTAGCAGTTTATCTCGAACATTCTTGGTAGAATAGTGTGATTAGGTGTGTCTTTAGAATCCCTTTTTCATTTCTGAAAAACCTTGTCCACACTCTTCACTTTCAACTCTAATAACTTTTGAAAAGATAGTGCTACTGCTTTGAAAGTTGGCATTGATTATGGACAGAATGTGTTGATGAGGCATGCCTAATTTCAATTCAATCTGATAATCCCTTCATTGTTGTTACTCTGGTGGTTTACTTCCTGTTTTTTGTCCCATTCATTGCACAGCCAGCACGGTTTGGTAAAGATTAAGCGCTTGAATAGACACTGTACTTCAGAGCCTCTTTTCTCAGTTCACACTTTTCCTGAGTTTGTGCTTTCTTTCCAATATTTAGATAGGTTAGGAGAGTCCATTTGATTTGAGTTATACATCATTTTAAAGCTTAAAGTCTGCTCTTTCAGAATCTGGTCTTAACTAAAAATTCATGTCTGGCGACTTTTTGTTTGTTTTGAGGTGCAGTGTCACAAATGATATAGAAAAAGGAATAGCTGAACTCATGACCTCTGAAGCAACACTACAAGGCATGTACACTGTAAAAACATCGGTGTTAGATTTAACACCATGGGTGTTAAATCTTACACCGATCAAACTTCAATAGAGGACCACACCCACAGGTGTTGAAAATGTATTGTGACGGTGTTAAAAAGTGTTCGCCTGGCACTTCGTGGTGTTAATTTAACACTGTGGCTGGTTATATTTTTGACACTGCGCTAGAGTTAATTCAATAATGACACCACATGGTGTTGACTTGATATTGGTGGTTTTAATTCCAATGGTATAACACCCGTCCAGCTTCAATAGGGGACCACACCAACTGGTGTTACTGTGGTGTAAATGTGTTTACACATTTTTTTTTTCAAAAATCAAGTACTTTATCGGAAAATTCTTTATCGTCGTGTTGAAGTTCAAAATTAACAAGAAGTGCAGTAACTAAGAAACTATGAAATGACACCCGGAGGTGTTAATCTAACACCATGAATGAGCACCGGAAATTTAACACCAGCTCGGTATTTCATATCTAACACGGGACCTTTTGCAGAGTACCCACAATACCTTCAAGTAGATTGAAGATGATAAGGTAATTTGCGTCTGGTATTTAATATATTAGTTGTTATCAGAAAAAAAAAGTAATCTGTTTTTGATATCCAGAGATATATATTACCACCTATACATACGTAATTTGTATTTCTTTTCCTTCTATAACAATTGATATAATTGTTTTGCTGCAGCAGTTGCTTGGTCTCTTCTTTGAGACAAGTGTGAAGAAGATGATAGCATCCATCATTTTGCATAAATCTGAAATTTCATTTCATTTTTCTGAAATTCATCCATCATGACTGATCAAAGCTTTACAGGGGGCGAGATGATCTCGTCTTTATCTGAAAGTGAAGAGTTTGTTCGCAAAAACAGATAAGTTCATATTTGCCAAATGGAGGTATTTGCGTTTAAAGGTCAAGAAAAACAAAGAGAATACTAAGAAAATGTTTCCTTCTTTTGACCATAACTTCAAAAATGTACCATTATATGTAATGACCAATGTATCATTTAAAAGGTATTATTTTGTACTATATGACAGAGACCGTACTTCAAAATCTTCAAAAATGGACTTATCGATTCTTCAAGTCTTTGCGACTCAACAAAATAACAAATTTGAGAATTTTTATTTTAATGTACATCACATCGTCCCAATTTACGAAATTATTAATTATTAATGATTAGCCTTCCTCCTGCTGTACTAAATTGACCTACTATGGCAAAAGGAAGCAAGTGACATTTTTATGGATATTGACTTTTTTATTGATTTGGCATATTTGAGGCATGCTCTATTTTAACTGAAAAATCCAAAAGTTACAATTTTGGCCCATTTCTGAGATATTCGGGTGGCAAAAGGAAGCAAGTGCACAAAATTGCACGAAAAAAAATTGGCAAAAGGAAGCAAGTTACAACCTCATGATACGATTGTCACTTGCTTCCTTTTGCCAAATTGTTTATATTTGCACACAATCTAAAATACTTCGGCAAAAGGAAGCAAGCGACATCCTTGTGATATGATTGTCACTTGCTCCCTTTTGCCATTTTTTTTAACGTTTGCTACAAATCTATAATACTTTGGCAAAAGGAAGCAAGTAACATACTCATGATATGATTGTCACATGCTTCCTCTTTGCCAGATTTTTAATGTTTGCTACAAATCTATAATACTTTGGTAAAAGGAAGCAAGTTACGTGATAATGAGTTTCTATGAGAGTATCAAAATTCTTCGAATTGTCATAAATGCATCACCATATGACCTGCACGAATACCCACATTAGTTCTCTTCACCAATTTCCATTTTGAAGGGCCTACCAAAAAAAAAGAAGACATTTTCTTCATTTGTTGCATTTGTACTCGATGTCACTTGCTTCCTTTTGCCAAAGTAGGGCAGTAAACCTGAAGAAGACAGGAGAGAAGATCAGAAGATTGAAGAGTATGGTATCTCCACTTCAGCTTTCATCAACGTTTAGTTTGTTGGTACTAATTTACATGATAATTTTACGCCACAGAAACAAAAATACATACAGACAAAAACAAAAACAGCTCGTAAATGACCTTTTGGGAAATAAATGCAGTGTGAGCCGTTCGAAAGCATTCACACACGCACATGGCCACACACAAACGCACACACATAATACAAACTTGTTAAGAGGTCGGCTTCAATCTATACTCCAATAATGGTCATACTGACTATAATGGTATGAGCAGATGAGCACACATTTTTTTGCTTCCTATCTGTCCAAATCCACAAATACACACAACGTGTCTGGTGTCTCTACTTTGGTTGGAAAATGGATGCTTTCGGAGATCAAATTACGTATCTCACACGTATGCGATAACGCATTGGTAAGATGCACGCTGGCGAGCGGAAGATTGGCGTACATGACTTCGCATGATGAACTACTGGTAAAGCCACGATTTTAAGGGTGCCATTCAAGCGGTCTATTGGGCTGGTGATGGGACGAATATATAAGAGAGAGAGAGAGAAAGAGTAGTGGAAAAATATTGTCCTTGTTGGGCCCGTGTTGGGGCGTGAAATGAGCACACGAGCCCATCTCTGTATAGGTGGTGCGTGATGACGCTTTTGGACAGAACAACCCTCTGGAAATTCTACAAAATGTCTGGGAAATGAGGAATGCAAACAGTAAGAGGCTGAAAACGGAGGACAGGTTCATGACATCTTTATCTGTTATTAGTGGGAACATGACGAGAATCTTAAAGTTTGTCAAAACTAAAAGAATAAAATTAAGATGGAAATATAAAACTCAGTGGGAGTAAAGCTATCTAAACATTGCTTTAAAAGCTTTCAGACACGAAGACCGCCACCAAGGTCACAAGCAGAGATATTATCGTTAGATAATTATACGCGTAACGCGCAGTCGATGTCATTTACGTGTGCCGCGTGTATACTTTAATCAAAAGTATGTGTCTCTCTTATATTCGTTAAAAAACAGTGTCAGAACCCTAGTCACAGCTCTTTTTTATTGTATTTATCCTCCTAAATTCTACGAAATCTCTCCCCCTGAATTATCTTCTACGACAGGGGAGGATACAAGGAAGACAGATATACGCTTGTTATGAATAATAACAATTTAATTTGCCCTTTGAACCTTGCGGGTTGGCACCAACGTTCGCGTTAATACCCCCATGTGAATCCCATTGTCATCTTAATCAAAACAAGACAAATGGAATACACACTATATAAGTAAGAAATAAATCAGACACCGAGTCCGGATGATGATGTCATTTTGAGAAAGAAAGCGTGGGGTTTGATAGTGTGAATCCCATTGTCACCTCGATTAAAAACAAAAAAAAAATGGAAAAATGATAACTAAGAAAAAGAAATCAGACGGCCAGTCCAGTTCATGATGTCATTTTGAGAAAGAACGCGAGATCTTTTAATCTTCCCGCTCACTTTCAAGGCGCCATAATGAGTGATAGTCACGAGTGGAAATCTTGACAATGTAGCCACGTACGTCTTTCTCTCTGTTTGACAATTTTTGTCGTATTTTATTGTTGTTGTTGTTGTTGTTATCATTTTCCTACGCATTTACGACAGCTTATATTATCCTGGCACATGAAGTCGTTACTGACAGACTTTGTGCAGCTTATAGAGAGATTAAAGGATATTTTGCCCGAGTAATCCCGTATAACCCGTTTGGCCTGCATGTCAGAAAACAAGTTTCTTTCTTTGTTATTTTTGCTGTTTGTCGTTAGCCCATGAGTGGGGTGGGGGCAGAGAAAGAGATAATACGCCTCCCCCACTCCCGTCTCCCCCTCCCCCATTCTTTTCTCTCCACTTACAAGCTCGCACACACACACACACACACACACACACACACACACACACACACACACCAAATATCAAGAGTTCCATAGCAACCGCTACGATCCTATATACCATCAGCATTGTCCGGTCATTTGATGTGGTGTGTAGGCCTACATCTTCACGAAATAATCGTGTTAACAACGGTAGTGCTTTTAGGGTTTTTTAGTTCCTGCTCATGGAGCTTATAGGTACTGGGCAGGGAAAGAAAAAAGGATGATTGTCATACTAAAAGGCATACAAAATCAGTGTGAAACAATTTCTATCTTGATATCAAGGTCAAACACTTCAGAATTAGATAACTAAACACGTCAGAATTAGATAACAGTGATATCATCCTCTTAAAAGAATTACAAGTCAGCCCAAATTAGTGACAAACATTCCATGATTTCGGGCGGACTGAAATAAGATATATACCTTAGAACTTATTTAATAGCTTTGAGTTATGACTAATACAAGCGATGTTATTCTTTACGACTTGACAATGTTTCTTTCTTTTTTCTTTTTTTTTTGGGGGGGGGGGTGGGGTGGGGGTGGGGAACCAGATTGCATCTTGTGCATTCCGACCTACTGAAACGCATTTTTTCCAGGTTTATCCGAAACCAGCCTCTGCCTAGCCTATATGGGTTTTGTTTACATGGATGAGTACAAAATGAAGTCAGTTATAGGGAACATTTGAGCTGCATGTAATCCTAAAAGATTGTTCGTGTTTCACATCGGATCCCCAGATCCAAGCTTTAGGAAATATATCCTCCCAATGCGGAAGCTTAAAAACTGTAGTTACGTCGAAAGAGACTTGTTTTTCAGTTTACCAAAAAATCAGGATGATGCATGAGAAAAAATATGTCTAAAGTAAAAACAAATATACAAATGAACATTCAAACCTGTGTAGTACCTAATAAAAAAAAAAAACAACACGAAAAGTTTGTTGAACTCGTTTCTAACAAACAAATATTTTTTTTCCTGTTTAGGAAAATCTGCAACAGCTAATAATGTTTGAATTATCATGTTGTCCGTAATGAAATCAGGAACTATGTGTATTTCAAAATCTTTGAGAAGTAAAGTAATATTTATAGAAAAATATGTTGCATCGTTATTATTACTGTTGAATGATTGGAAAGACTCGCTATAGGTCAAATCTGTTGTGATTTGATGGTAATAGTCGGAGATGAATTATCACAGCAGCTGCTCCTGACTGGTAAATCTTTTTTCTAGTCAGGGTGTCCGTACGCGCAATCCTTAAATTCAAATGAACGTTTAGTATGACTGTTAAGTATCTGTGCTGTCGAAGATAAAGTTGGTAACTGCCAAAATGAAAAATTCAGAAACATTTCACTCAGCGACTTGAATAAATTCAATCTGAAACATTTCATTCCCTGCTTTGAAAAAAAAATCAAATTGATTGAGTGATTGATTAATTGATTGATTGATTGATTGATTGATTGATTGATTGATTGATGATTTGATTGTGAATAGATTCAATTCAATTTATCAATTCAAATCAATTAATCAATCAATCAATTCCTCACAAACACATAAACGAAAGACTTGCTATAGGCCTCAGTTGAGTTTGCACTAGGTAGGGGTAACTAAGTTCTGTCCGTGTTCACTATACAGACACTGATATTATCGAAATACATAGTGTGAAAGATGAATGATTAATATTTCCATGTGATCTGAGACAACACAAGTGCGTCATAACTGCAGAACAAGGAAGTTTATCACTTCATATAAACTTTCAAAATTCAAGCATTTAGTCATCTTTCCAGCCTTGAACAACTGTACAGAGACTTTAAATCTCGCGGATTTAGCTTTCCGCCGAGAAGATACCTCCCTCTATACACGCGTCATGGCAGCCTGGGGTGGGGATTTACATTGAAGCACGTGAAATGTTTCATCTGTGCGGGTGATTGATCGTTGTTCCTTTTCTCTCTCTCTCTCTCTCTCTCTCTCTCTCTCTCTCTTTCTCTCTCTCTCTCTCTCTCTCTCTCTCTCTGTGTCTATGTTTAACTTTATCTTTCCTGTCTCTTCATTCTCAATCTGTTGTGTTCTCTTTCCTTCACCATCCTTTTATTGTGACCCCTCCTTGACCATCTATAAGTATTGCATTTTCTTGTCCTTCACCAAATCTTCCCCTCTCCTTTACTTCTTTCATTATTGTCTTTATACTTCCCTCGTTTTAGTTTCTTGTGTGTGTGTGTGTGTGTGTGTGTGTGTGTGTTTTCGTTTTATTTTACGGTTGTTGTAATCTCTTTCCTGCGCAGGAGGCGACAAGTTAAAAGACGACAACATGTTTGTGCTGATTTGATCATCAATTTCAGTTTCGAATCCAGGAGTAGATTATATTTACCTCAGGGGGAGGAACAAACACGTCATTTGCATGAAATTTACAGCATAGGCTAGCTATAAGCAGTAATCTTTCAAGATTCCAGGAGACTGTCTGTTAATGACGTTGACTCTTCCATTAACCGTGTGCTTGTTCGGAAACGTAAACTATTTTTTTTT
Organism: Diadema antillarum; assembly: GCF_040938485.1. NCBI lineage: Eukaryota > Metazoa > Echinodermata > Echinoidea > Diadematoida > Diadematidae > Diadema > Diadema antillarum. Next base: position 104,576 of record NW_027272107.1, on the reverse strand, counting down.
TTTAGTCATGACCAGGAAAGAATTGAGGTTTTTTTAGTTCAATGTGTGTTAAATATCAGCAGATAGAAACCTCTCATAATATTAAAAACCAGAGTTGCAGGTAGAGCTTTGCCATTGAGCCCGTTAAGGGCAGGTGAGACAGGGTGATAATACTGGTACCGCCTTCAAATCTGATAAATTAAAATGTTCTGCTTTTCCTTTTGAATCCAACGTCTTGCTTTGATTGTATCCCATATGATTGTTTCGACAGTGTGTCACACCTTGTGAGTGAAATCAGGAGTCCTACAAACTGCTATCACCATGTCGAAACAATTTAGACATTTTATTGTATACACTGTACTTTGAACAAGTAATGAATATAATGCTGCAATATGATATGTTCTTATTATATATGTATGTATATATATATATATATATATATATATATATATATTTATTTATTTATGATATATCATAAATCAGAAATACAATATAATGTCATATACCAAATAGGTATGTTTGTATGTATGTATAGGCATAAGCTTCTTTTAAAAACCAGTAAATTTAAGTTTCATAAAATATGTTTGTATGTAAGTATGTATTATAGGCATAGGCTTCTTTTAAAAACCAGTAAATTTAAGTTTCATAAAGCTAGTCATAAATCTTAAAGTATAGTTGTTCAGCAGACTCTGCCACCCAATCCTTTTTCTTGAAGTATCATGCAAAATATTTAGAAATGCTGATGTATTAATGATTGTAATTTCTCTTCTTCTCTCTTTCCTTCTCTCCATACAAAACGCTAAAAGACACACACAGACACACACACACACACACATTCACCACCATGCAATCAACGGTCATCGTCTTTTCCGTGGCTTTTGCCGCACTTCTTGGATTCGCTGCTGCAACAGATCTTCCGTAAGTTAAGCGATTCGTTTATCGTCAATTAGTTGAGTATGCATGGACAGACCTTTGTTGCAATCGTGTGTTTGTTGATGTTCATAACATCGTTGCTATATTTATGATATCATTCCTTGATACTTCGCTGTGCTAATTGTGTGCCATCATATCAATTTATTTGTGTTTGTTGCTATGGGTTTTTTTTTTCGAAATATTATAAACAAACTGACATGGAATGTAGTGGAATTATCATTTTTTATTTCATATTCCCTCATGTGCTCCATCTTTGTCTTTAGGCTCTGTCTAACATCTGCAGATGGCAAAATAAAAAAGCTAATTTTAGTGCTTCAAAATAGTTCCAAAGTGTGAGTGACGGATAAACATAACCAACACAGAAATGTTAATCAGTATAATTAATGTTAACAATTGTGAAGTATACAAAATATGAACAATATCTTCTTTTTTTTTTGGATAAAAAGCATTTCTACAATAGACTTTCTGCAGTTGTGGTTTTATGAGAAACGGCTTTGTTGCGATTTAGAATTCATTTAAGAGTACATTATACATATATCTTGTTGTGTGAAAATTATTTGCGTTAGAAAGGTCTCATATTCAAGTAATGTGCAGTTTCATGCCTCGTCACTGTACAGGCATGCTAACCTGGAAACATTTAACTGCACATTACTTGAATATGAGACCATTCTGAAGCAAATGATTTTCACACAACAATAGATATTTGATATACTCTTAAATGAATCCCACAAGGATTGAAACAATCATCCCCCAGCATTCCCACTGATTCCCACTGATCAGTTACCAGCCATTCCCTTTGATTTAAACGTGTAATCAACAGCCTGATTGGCAGTGAAAACTCCACAGCTTTGCGCACATTGTCCTAACTTCACGACACAAAAGAATATGGGTGAATAATATAAGTTTCTTCGGTGTAAATGCTGCGCATTCGCCTTTTCCTGATTTTACAAAAGATGAGCATCTTCTTCGATCTTCCTCTTCCTCTTCTTCTTTCGAATGATGCCACTTAAAATCCCCAAAATTTCATGATTTCATCTGCTATACACGGACTGAAAACACAGAAAAATTCAATTGAGGCTTTAGTATACATTTTGATATATTACTTCAGCTAACACACAAGAATATTGTCTCTAGCAATTACATAAGAATTTGTTGGTAAATCAAAATACGTCCACCAACTGATTGACAGTATCGGCCACACACCGTGTCTGTCGATTTACAATTTAGTTGAATATCTCCTAAAGAATTCGAGAGGCTTTTTTGTATTTTAGGATTGCAAGGCATGTATTGAAGGAGGCTGAACTAAAATGAATGTAATCATAATGGAGAAAACAAATACCAGTTATTCGCAACATGTACAGTTGGCTTTGCTTGGGTTTCTTTGATTTTCGCTGTTTCTCTCTTTTTTTTTTCTCATAGTATAAGCAGTGACATCTGTCACTTGAAAGTAATGTCCTCATGTGATTGCAAAGTAAATGAAAGACAGAACTTTTCATTTGTTTGCTATTTCTTGTTTGCTGTTGAATTGATTGTGAACAGACAAAATCGAGAGAGAAGGGCGCCCTCGGAAGGTTTTGAGCCAGCCACGTGGGACGACGGAGACGAAGCAGGAATGGGAAACGGATTCAGAGCGGACGGCATGTGAGTTCAAAGGTCAACCATTAGCAGCCGATTAGTTTATACTTTTTACGTTTCAAAGGTCATCAGAGACCGAGGGATGTGTGTATATAGCAAGATATTTTTGGGTAGAAACTAGGATTTAAAACCATGTTTTGTGGGTTAAATTTTGCTATCTATGGTAGTCGAGATTAGAATCACGGTTTTCATTGTTTTGTGAAGGTGCGATTCAAAACAGTGTTTCACTGAAAAATTAAGGTTTTGAAAGTCTTTTAATGCAACCGTGACTTCAAATAGGGATTGTGGTTGCACGCACGCCCTGTTTGACCAATATAATTACCACGGGACAAGCTGAGCGTACTAACATGCACAGTAGTGAGCTCTGGATCTGCGACGAGAACGCCAAGACGACGCAGCATCCAGGGTTGGCCAATGGAAACAGGTGTATCGCTCATGTGTAGAACACCACTTTTTCTTTTCTTTCCTTTTTTTTTCACCTAACTGTCGTTGTCCTATAGCGTTCGCGCCGCAGATCGAAAGCTCTCTTATAGCACAGTCTGCTCGAGCTTGAAAATGCTCGGGATAAACTCGTACGCGCACCTCTATCAAACGGTGTTTCAGAACAGTGTTTCAAACACCATGTTTCAAAACCCTGTTTCTTGGCAGGCCTACACAACGTTTTATAAGCAAGCCCAAGTGAAACCAAAATAGAGTCCGCTATGCAAACTCAGCTGTGCTCTTTAGTCTGACAAAGTTTAATGATACTACCCTTTTACTCTTTACGATTAGTCGTCCTGTAATGCTTTGTTTCATGTTTGAATGTTGTTTCCCAACAAGAACAACTGCTGCCCCATGATGATGAGCGAATGAATGAGATTAAGAGGCGCTGTTAAATAAGACCAAACAATATTTCACGAGCGCTAATAAATAATGGTTACGTATAAGGAGGTTAATATCAAATATTGGCAACAAAGCTACCATTCAGAAACGCGCTGTACGCAAGCCAGACAGCTTCATTTCATTTCATTTCATTTCATTGTGATTTTATTTCAACACAGTTATAAAAGGAACTTCAAGTCCGCGCATAGAATATAACATTTGAAACAGAGCACAATAGATTCAGACTATAAGTTGAAAAAAAAATTAATTGCAGAAAACCTGACGTACAGATAAAAAAAAAGAAGATAATACACAAAGCTTTAATTTTTTAGGGGGATTGAAGGAAATCTGATACTCCCTATTCCATTTTTTACGAAGTGGAAGAGTCTAAATCCTGTCGTTATCCACACTTTTTAGGCAGCAAGTAAGTCATATAACCCAACTCTGTTAACAAGGCTTGTAAGATAAGAAAACTGAATTTCAATTTCAATTTCAATTTCAATTCTAATATATCTATGCAACGTTTTCTTTCAGGAACACAATGTACAAACGTAAAATCAACGATAACAGAAATTTTGCCAAAATTTGATCCCACCCACATCAAAACAGAAATGAAGTTTTCAACAACAACAAAATCAATCAAATCAAGTTTGTAAACTTAAACTATTTCAATTAAAGGGGATGGGTAGTAACTGATCATTGGGAATCAGACGGAATGCTGGGGGATGATTGTTCCAATCCTTGTGGGATTCATTTAAGAGTACACTATATATCTATTGTTGTGTGAAAATTATTTACTTCAGAATGGTCTCATATTCGAGGAATGTGCAATTTAAGGCCCTGTCACTGTGCAGGCATGCTAACGTGGAAACATTAAGCTGCACATTTCTTGAATATGAGTCCATTCTGAAGCAAATAATTTCCACACAACAGTAGATATATATCTTACTCTTAAATGAATCCCACAAGGATTGGAACAATCATCCCCCAGCATTCCCACTGATCAGTTACTAGCCATCCCCTTTAAGACCTACTTAGAAATGTTCATTCTTTTTCTCCTCAGTGACATGCTCCATGTTGCAAGGGCCGTCTCAAAAAAATTAAACAGACATAATATTTGCTTGAAAAAAAAAATGTTGTTATCATGGCCCTTTGCTCTTGACAAAATGACTAAAATGACATTGATATTGATATCTAAACTGATGAGGAAATTATAATAACATTGTATTTCAAGCGCTAACTCGTAGCCTTATGAAACTGAATAAATTTTACGAGAATCTTAGATCATATAGGGTTAAAGAATCCCTCAAACGAACGCACACAGACACAGTTTGTAATTGTTCCATGACAAAAAAAGTAATATTCGCTTCACAATTATTCCAAGGAAAGCCCGCTGGCTGCTTGGTAATAAGGAAAACTCGAGATATGAAAGTAAGGTGGCAAATGTGGGCTGGAATTGTTGAAGACAAGAGCTTTTCTCAAAATCTTGTTTGCAGAAAATGCAAATGCAATTAAGTACGACGATTCATCGAAACGCAGTTTGAAAATCAGGTAGGATATTGTTATCCCCCGTGGATTAAACAACCTTTTTTATTCCTTGTTTAGCGTGTTCTTCTTGCCCGTTTTTCAATATTAGCTTGTGTCTATGACACCGTGTGCAAGGAATGCATTCTTCAGATGAGACTTATGTTGACGTCAATGCAAAAGTTTGAGAAACCTTATCTACTGTACTTTATTTTACCAATATATGGAAGAGTAAGAATACATGGGGAAAACAAGTTTCTTCTATACCTCTCCTTCAATTCAATTGCGTATCACGAATCCAATACTGACGTGCGTTCTTGTGCTCGGATGTTCAAACCTCTGATCTGATATCTAAAGCTTTAGAAAATGAAGTCTTATCCTCAACAATTGAATCTTAACACTCTAATCCTACATTGAATACTTTGTGTCCTAAATGAAAGTGACACCAGGAGGCAGTTATCCATACATAATTTACCATTATACGGCCGGCAGAATTCACTACGCTGAAAAGAAGTGTATTCTTTTGAGCTTTGTGACAAGCATATGGTTCTGATCACAGAAATATAAATAGAGATATTAAAGCTTGAGACTGTTGTATTGCTGCATGGCAGGAAGGTATAGGGAATAATTAACAATTCCTGGGCTGTTCGAAATCAATGGTAAAAGAGAAATGAGAATTAGTTTTTATTTCATCTCCTCTCATAATTATTATACAGTAAGTGTAAGACAACATTGCCCTTTGTGCATAATAGCTCTGCAAAACAACAGTCAAAAGGTAACATTTCTTGCAGAGATATGGCGATCGTAATTGTCTTCCATATAGTTATACCTTTGGCGTTGTTTCCGCACGATATAGGCCATATATATATATATATATATATATATAAATATACGCCTATACAGATTCTTTGTTTATTCCTTTCATTTTTGGATATTCTTTCTCTTTCCTATGTAGGCATCGAATACAAAGTTTGGAAGTAGCTATAACGAAAAAGAGAGTATAATATTTTCATATCAATCCAATCTTTAAGACTTTATCTTCCCTAAGTACCCCCACCTCCATTTAATAAAAAACAAAATGTACCCTATCTTTAAAATCAAAAAAGGTTGTAACATTGCCAAGTGTAGTAGCTTATCTTTTTATCCCGGCTTTTTCGCGTGTTGTGCCCACGAAAGATGCCACGTATTCAAACATCGATATGACTAATTCAAAATTAGACGATGGCTGAATATCATCAGTTAGGAGGGCGCAGTCGATTGCCTCCCACGCAAACGTGAAGCATATTATAGAAAACAGAAGAGGAGCAATGTGCGCCGCTATTCAAATATTCGCAAAACAGTTTGAATCTCTCGGTTCAACGGCCGTGCACGTTTCACGCGAGGGTTGATTCTTTTTCATCAATTCCCTGTCATCAATGATTCAATTCCAATCTCAGTCCGGCGAATGACGCCCAACATCCCCCATTCGATGACACTTTTATACGGCACCTAATTCCGACTGTCGAGAGTCATTTGTCGTTCCCTTTAATGCAGTTACGGTTCGGAAATCGTTCCATTTTCTTGAATTTTCTCTTTGATACGACGATATGAGTATCCGTTTATCATCTACGCTCAGCCAGCCCCGGTTTCACGTTGATGTATCTTCATTTAGAGTGACATTTCACTCAAGGCATCATTAATCGCTCAGCCGTTGTTTTTTTTTTTGTCAAGTAATTTAGTTGCAAACAGTTTCTTTAATCAAAGAGATACTTTTTAAGACTATTACCTTTAATGAAGAAAGACTATTACCATTAATGAAGACTGAAGTGGAAAGAAAACTTTGCAAAATCGAAAACGACAGAAAGAAGCTGGAATGTTTAAGTTGAATCGAAAAATCTGCATAACCACTGGCTTGGACTCGATTATCTCCCACCATCTTTATCTTTTTTTTTACCCATGTAGCGTCGCAGAGATTGATAAAAATATCGGAATATCTGCGCGAGTTTGTATAATTACTTTTGAAGTGAAATTTGAAAGGAAAACTGATAAATATAAATGTTCATTGAGATAGAGCATTAAAATAAATGATTCTCTCCGAAAAATTGAGCAGTAGCTTTGATGATACGGCATTACCATGAATGCGACTGTTTCAATCAATGAATCGAATTTTTAATGATTCAATTATACTCGTAGAGAAATGTCTTTGAAATCTCAAAAAAGAATTGTGTCATAATCGTACAATCATAGTAATAATAAAGATGATGATTATGATGATGATACTACTACTACTACTACTAATACTACTACTACTAATAATAATGATGATAATAATAATAATAATAATAATAATAATAATAATGATAATAATAACAATAGTGGCCATTTATATGACGCATACAGGCCCACTTTTTGGTGATCATGGCGCTTCAAAAAAGAAAGAAAAGCTTTAAATAATATCAACATGTATATAATGCACTCTAAATTCAGTGATGGTCTGCAGACGGACAGCATGCCTCCACGTTTCAACTGCTATGATCTATTTTTGTAGGGAAATTCAAGTTATGGTGAATTATAGACAAGGCTTGGATTCGCGTCCCCGTCCGGAATTTGACCTTCACTAAAACGTCTAATTTGCCGACATTTAGCTGTGTAAGCTTCATCATATTCACGCAAGATCAAACTGATGTGAGTGCACCTCTTCCTTCCTCTCTTTCTCTCTCTCTCTCTCTCTCTCTCCCTCTCCCTCTCCCACCCCCTCTCTTTAATGCATATTTTTTTTTGTCTTTTTGTTTCCGCTTACCTTTGTACGTTACTAGAAGACAAAGGAATTTTTCAAGCACAGAAAATGAACTACGACTGATATGAAATATGAAATATGAATAGGGCGACATTTCTCATTAATGGAAACTTAGAGGTTGATATCATTGCCGTGGAGTCATGTCACGTTACAAAGCAACTCTTGCAAACACTCTCATGAGTTTTGTTCGTCATGCACGTGGTTACAATCACGTTCACAATCACGTTTGATATTACAATGTCTCTCGTAGAATAGTTTGAATTTTGAATAGTTGTATTAAAGCATATAAACGCTACTCTATACCTTCCAAAGTGGGAGTAAGTTAGTAGAGAAAATTACGCTCTGGCCCTTCTGTCCAGCGAAAAATAAAACAAACAATATACAAAGAATTTGTAGACGTTTATTTCTGTATAAGGATATTTGTGTAGGTAAATATTCCATAGAGAGGCTCCTGCTCATAAAGTTTCCACCCCTCCCCTATTTTTTTCTTTTATCAAAAGAGTTAGAAAAGGGTTTGTCCTAACTTGCGAGCGCAGCAGATATTGATGTGGATTTCTTTTGGTACTCAACCCAATCTCATGAATAAGCTTGAGTAGGAGCTATGAATAATGGATGCATCTAGGCACCGACTTTTTTCTCAACTTTATCGAAAGGGTTCACTGCTGAGCGCTTAAAGGGATGGTATACTTTTGGCTGAGATGGAGATTCAGGTTTGATTTTTTTTTTTTTTTTGCGAGATAATTAGAACCTAATGATATAAACTATTAAAAGGCATACTATTCAAAGTTTATTTGATGAAAATCGGTTTTGAAATGGCAGAAATATCCACAAAATAAAGAGATCCTAATAAAGGATGGGTCCCGGCACCTTTTATTAGCACCACTCTGTTTTGTTTTGTTTTGTTTTGTGTTGGATATCTCAGCCATTTCAAACCCGATTTTCAGTCAAATAAATTTGTAATTCCTCTGAGAGTTGTATGCTCTTTAATATTTCACGAAATAGTGGTTTCTAATCATCTCACACAAAGTTAAAACCAGAATCCTCATCTCAATCAAAACTATACTATCCCTTCAACTCCTCTCGTCCTTGGGTGATGTTGCTTTCATGGCTATTGATGTTATCAACTTGTTGGATATCTTAGCCATTTTAAACCCGATTTTCAGTCAAATAAGCTTGTAATTCCTCTCAGAGTTGTATGTTCTTTAATATTTCATGAAGTGGTTTCTAATCATCTCACACAAAGTTAAAACCAGAATCCCCATCTCAACCAAAACTATGTACTATCCCTTTAACTCCTCTAGTCCTTGGGTGATTTTGCTTTCATGGCTGTTGATGTTATCGTTGGCTTGGCAATAGTGAAATTATAGTGCTCATGCAGTGCTGGAGAAAGATTGGACAGAATGCATTAAATAAATAAATGTATCTATACTCAACTTCAGAGGAAAAAGAATTGCCAATCTTTTGCACATAAGCGTAAGAGCTAATATTCTGAACTTGCTAATATTTATCATTGCAACAGCATCTACTTATGTTGTGTACTTTTCTTATCAACTAGGCCCTACTAAAAATTAATGGGAAATTTAATGAGGAGAAAAAGATACAAATTCAAGTCACAGAATTGTGTTTTCAAAGATTTGTTCGGATGTTAACATGGTGTTTTATAGCCGAAAGTATAGCATACAATCTGGGTGAACACAGATAAAAACACCCGGACTGATAGCGTGTAAGTCCTTTTCACGTTTGGCTTAGTTGAAGTATTCATTCAGATTGTTCCATTGCTCATGTTGCTATAAACGACACCGTTTTCTACGAAGATCACTTTTTTTAGTTTTGTTAGCAAATATTGAGACAGGAGCCCTATCGTCATCCATGTAAAATGCACATTTGATTTTCTTTCTTTTGATTTACTGAGATGGGCCGAGTACTTAAGACATGTCTTCATAACAGTAAATGACCGATAACATGTTTACTTAAATTTACGTAAGAGATAGTTTGATAATAGGTTCGTAGTCATAGTTAGCTTAATTGTCACCCCTGTTATGCGTAACTGTGACGTTACTACCCCTGTCTCCCTCCTTCGCTCAGTCCATTATTATTCATCACTTGGGTTATTTTCTCACGCGAAACCTTGATCTATTATCAGTTTCACCCGTAATGACTCATAACCAATTTAATGTAAGAACAGACGCGATTTTCTAGGAATAATGCTCTGACAAACCACGTTACTCATTACGACCACTAAATAATTGGATGTTGGTGTATAATAAATGAACAGAAACGAGGGGGAAGCCGTGCTTGTTCGGGTCGAAAAGGGTATCGTTTTACTTTGAGCGCCAACCTTTGGGCGGTCAATAAGACGTTACACGCCAACCATCCGTTATTCTCCTTACACCATTAATCGGGCGCAATAACACTGATTACTCAACTTACACGCAGACACCTGTATTACTAATTGAACTCATTAACAGTCGTTAATGTCACACATATCGTCCACGTTTAGCTTTTACGGACCACAATTTAGCAATTTATTTGCGAAATCGGCTGTTTGTTTTTTTTTTAAGCAACCCTCTGATCTGTGATTAATCATGACAAGGTTTGCGCTCAGTCGCGCCTCCACCGCGTGTCTTGTTACTGTTAATGAAGGTCAGTGTTCACGGTCAGACTTGAACAAATTGGCGAACTCTCAGGGGCGTCACCAGCTTTTTTTCAAGGGGGGTGCGTTTTGACACTAAATGTTTACGTGATTTTTTGGACAGACATTTGGAATATAGGAAGCTCTCAATCCCTAGACTTTTACTGTTTTTTGAGGGAAACCAAGCGGGGAAAGGGCACCGGCGTAGCTAGGATTTCATCTTGGGGGGGGGGGGGGGGGGTATATAGTATGCGAGGGAGCGAGCAAGGGTGGGGGGGGGGGGGGGGGGGGGGGAGGGTGTGGAAGTGCCGGAGGGGGTTGCACCTCCTATAAATGGACTATGGAATGACGGTGTGAAACGACAAATTACTGGCAGCGGTATCAGGAGAATGGCATAACGACTAATTTTTTCGCTTTAACGACTAACGACTGAAAATTTTGACATTTTACAGTCCAAAAACTGCCGTTTGTAGCCATATTTCTTTGCTTTGTAAATCAAGGGAGGGGGGCGCACCGGGCGCAACCGCTGGCAATTACTGGCAGCAACATCAGGTGAATGGCATAATAATTAAATGCGTGCGAGCAAAGAGAGCGAGCTTGGAAATTTTGGCATTTTACAGTCCCAAAACTGCCGTTTGTAGCCATATTTATTTGCTTTGGAAATTAAGGGGGGCGCACCGGGCGGAACTGCTGGCAAGTACTGGCAGCAACATCAGGTGAATGGCATAGCAATTAAATGCGAGGGAGCGAAAAGAGCGAGCTTGAAAATTTTGACATTTTACAGTCCAAAAACTGCCATTTGGAGCCATATTTTTTCGCTTTGGAAATAAAGGAGGGGTGGGGGCGCAACGTGCGAAACTGCCGGTAATTACTGGCAGCAACGTCAGGAGAATTGCATAACAATTAAATGCGAGCGAGCGAGCGAGCGAACGAGCTTGAAAAATTTTGACATTTTACAGTCCAAAACTGCCATTTGTAGCCATTTTTTTTTTTTTTTTTTTTTTTTTTTTGCTTTGGAAATTAAGGGGGGGCGCACCGGGCGCAACTGCCGGCAATTACTGGCAGCAACATCAGGTGAATGGCATAGCAATTAAATGCGAGCGAGCGAAGAGAGCGAGCTTGAAAATTTTGACATTTTACAGTCCCAAAACTGCCATTTTGAGCCATATTTTTTGCTTTGGAAATAAAGGAGGGGTGGGGGCGCAACGGGCGCAACTGCCAGTAATTACTGGCAGCAACATCAGGAGAATTGCATAACAATTAAATGCGAGTGAGCGAGCGAGCTTGAAAATTTTACATTTAACAGTCCAAAAACTGCCGTTCTTAGCCATATTTTTTCGCTTTGGAAATTAAAGGGGGAGGGGCACCGGGCGGAACTGCTGGCAATTACTGGCAGCAACATCAGGTGAATGGCATAGCAATTAAATGCGAGCGAGCGAAGAGAGCGAGCTTGAAAATTTTGACATTTTACAGTCCCAAAACTGCCATTTGGAGCCATATTTTTTCGCTTTGGAAATAAAGGAGGGGTGGGGGGCGCAACGGGCGCAACTGCCAGTAATTACTGGCAGCAACGTCAGGAGAATTGCATAACAATTAAATGCGAGCGAGCGAGCGAGCGAGCTTGAAAATTTTGACATTTTACAGTCCAAAAACTGCCATTTGTAGCCATATTTTTTTTGCTTTGGAAATTAAGGGGGGGGGGGGCGCACCGGGCGCAACTGCCGGCAATTACTGGCAGCAACATCAGGTGAATGGCATAGCAATTAAATGCGAGCGAGCGAAGAGAGCGAGCTTGAAAATTTTGACATTTTACAGTCCCAAAACTGCCATTTTGAGCCATATTTTTTGCTTTGGAAATAAAGGAGGGGTGGGGGCGCAACGGGCGCAACTGCCAGTAATTACTGGCAGCAACATCAGGAGAATTGCATAACAATTAAATGCGAGCGAGCGAGCGAGCTTGAAAATTTTGACATTTTACTGTCCAAAAACTGCCGTTTGCAGCTATTTTATTATTTTTTTTTTGCTTTGGAAATTAAAGGGGGGACGCCCGGTGCGCCCCTCCCCTGGATCCGCCACTGTTAGTCAAGGGTGTGGGTTTATGTTCATGACTGGGGGAGGTATGACCAGCGAGGTGGCGTCGAAGTGACCAAGCGGGGAAAGAATGTCCAAAATCTGCACTTTAGAGCATCCCCTAAACTAATTGTGCGTGTTTGTTTGTGTGTGTGTATTATATACATGGAAAAGTTAGGAATTAGCCCAGGTCAAGTCATTTTATTGGCAATGCAAGACATTTTTATATAGCCTAGACTAGTATGTAAAGCAACACTGCAAAATCAATGATCTAGCTTTGATATAACGAAGCGTAAGGTACAATGGTGTACATTCTACGTCACATTGCGCAACATTGTAGCGACTCTTCGTTCGGATGTACTGAGTACACTACGCACATTCTGCTTATATGCAGAATGCCAACCAGGAATCACAATCTTTTGTCGGCCAGGGGGCCAGTCTTTTTGAACAATGTTTCACACTATATACCTATTTAGTTATGGTTAAAAGAAATCATAGAAAAATATCTTATTTCTGGATCACCCTTTCATTCAAAAGCAGTTTACTAACACTTGAAGTACTATTTCGGTAAATCTTCTTTTTTTTTTTAAACCAGCGGATTGGGAGGGGGGCGCACCCCCCCCCCCCCCTCCGTAGTTACGCCACTACTTTTGGGTGAAATAATTGGACAGATTTCTTGAATTCTAACAAAAAAGCAAGAAAATCTTTTCATCGCGGGAAATTATGATTATGTGGGGTGGGGCAAATAGTGCGCTTGCCTTCCAATGTTTTTAAGGGGGCAACATTTTTGTTTTCTTTCAAAAGCAAGAAAATCTTCTAATTTCGGGAATTATTAATTATGGGGGGGGGCATAACTAAAATATGCTTGCCCCTTCATTTTTTTTTTTAATGAGGCTATGACAAAGGCTCGCTCTTGGGCTGGCAATATGGATTGGTCAGAAGTTACGTACATAGACCCTACATTCACGTACTTGTAAGTAGCACACGTACATGTATGCAAACGTGTATAAGTGCTCCGTATGGTACGGATGTACAGTACGGTCGATAAATAGTAAACACTGTAGAATACTAATAGATATGTATAAAATCAGTGCCGCCAGAACCAGGGGTGCAATTTTGTGTGTGTGTGTGTGTGTGTGTGTGTGTGTGTGTGTGTGTGTGTGTCCCTGGTGCAAAATATTAAAAAAAAAAATAGAAAAGAATAATTATTTAGCGTCCGGCGTTGAGGTCGCTCGCAGACTGATTTTTTTTTTTTTTTTTTTTTTTGATCTGAAGGGGGGTGCGTTCGCACCCAACGCACTCCCCCTGGTGACGCCCATGACTCTATACCCGGAGTCTGTAACTTAATAATGTCATTACGCTAGATGGACGGTTGTGATTTGAAATGTGTGCGGGTTTTTTTTTTTTTTCTTAATTCAGTAATCACTCATTCAGTTTGAACGATGCTCCTCAGCGATAGAATTCTTAGTACACTTGGCATGCACAAGGGGTTGGCATAAATGCGTATAGAAGGTTTATTCTCGTTCTCCTAGTTTTAAAAGGGGCCGGCTTTTCTTTTCAATCTCTTATCACTGAAATGTCACTACAATTCTACGAAATCGCTTTGTTCGTTATGGTTGGTAATCGTGTTTGTGCGTTATAAAATAGTGACTACATGGTCTTTGAGGGGAATAACGTTGGTTTTGATAAAAAGCAAAAGAAAAAAAGAAAAACCCAAAAACAAAATAATGAGGAAGTGCAAATAATAAAGACAACAGTTATTAAGGTATAATCAGTAGGTTCCAAACATTTTGTTTTTATTTCTGAATCACATTGTCATATATCATAATGATGATGAAAATCATCCTGTTAAGATCGATAGAAATATCGAAATTATCACAGTTATTACTTTCTATTTCGCCATCATTGTCATTGTCCTTTAAAACGAAAATGGATATTGCAATATACAATGTAGTTGGCAAATTTCATGTTGAATCTCTGGTCAGTTATTACTTACAGCTAGTGAAAAGTCAGTTCAGAGTTGGTTCATGTGCACACGGGTTTAATGATTTGTTTTTCTCTCTCTCAATTCGTTGGGCATTTCACTCGTTTTCAAAGCGACACAATTCGTAAGCTTGCCCTACGTAACAATTTATAGAATTTATCCGTCAGGTTCAAACAAACGATGGATTTGCATATAGACCAAATGACCAGTATGTTCCGTCAATTAACACTTGTGGAAGCATACATTTCATTATTTGGCACTAAATGTATTAACTTTTTTTGTGTGTTTCTATTATCAATGCCAAATGCCGCTTTTGACGTTATTTCTATGTACTGGCCGGCACTAACTACTTAACTAATAAGTTTCTAACATTTTGGGGTGAGATAATGAGAAACCTCATATTAAAAGTGAAAGAGCATTTAATTCCAAAAGGAATTCAACGTTTATTTGATAAAAATTGGTTTTGAAATGGCTGAGATATCCGAAACGGAGTGATCCAAATAAAAGGTGGGACCCAAATTTTATTACGATAGCTTTGTTTTACCTGGTTTTTGGATGTCTCAGTCATTCCTAAACCGATTTTAATCAAACAAACTTTGATTTCCTCTTAGAATGGTATGCGCGGCATTGTTTCAGAAGTGGTTTCTTGGTATATCTCGCAAAAAATCAAAAGCCTTATCCTCATGTCCACAATGATAAACTATCCCTTTAAATTATCATTTCATCACAGATGCTTATCTCAATGAATAAGCCAGTTCGGGGTTAGCTCATGGGCACATGGGTACAAATGACCTTTCTTCTTTCTCAGTTGATTAGGCACTCCACTAGTTTTCAAGCGACAGAAGGCATATTGAGCTTGCCCGAAGTAACAATTATGGAAATCATCAGTCATGTTCAAACAAAGGATGAACTTGCGTAGGCCAGGTGACCAGAATGATCCATTAATTAGCATGTTGGAAAGCATCCATTTCATTATTTTGCATTGAATGTATTGACAATCTTTTCCTATTGATATTGTCAAATACCACTTGTAATGCCAGGGGGATATGCTGGCAAGCACCACTAAGGATCACTTGAATAATCATTACATCACATATGCTTATCTTAGTGAATTTAGAAACCAACATGGTCTGCTGGTACAGATGACCTTTTTCTGCTCATGCTCAAAGTGGAACCCCGAACTGGCTTATTAAAAAACCAATTTGCCCAGTTACTACAAAAGACATTTTTCTGCTCATAATCATGCTCAAAGTAGAACCCCGATTTCGCTTATTCCACGCTTTCTTGTTGTTTCTTCTTTCTTATTTATGACCAGCGCCAAGAGAATAGCAGACAACGATTTTGCCGCCCTCAGACATCAGGAAAGGGAAGACAGTCTTCGACGTAGTCTCCTACTCCAGGCTATGAATGACATGATGGCCAGGGCGGGAAAGCGATCATCGTACGTGATCAAACACTTATTGAAGTATATTTGATCTTCTTAAGACACCATTGTAATACAGCTTTTTTTCACTTAATGTCCATGATTCTAAAAGCTTTGATTGTATTCTAGCAAGAAAATATACATTTGAACATAGAGTGACCTCGAACCAAAAGTGACCTCGTGGCAGATGGTCTCCGGCTCGGTTCACACTGTCTTGTCCGCTCGGATTGGGAATAACTTATTTTAGCTCCTTCTCAGGGAGTTCACAAGAATGTAATTATTGTAATATATATATCCTTAATAATATTAATGTGCTTGGTCTTGTTGATTTCTGTCTTTTTAGCCCGGCGCAAAAACGATCTTTCACACACCATGACTACGCAGCGTTGAGACAGGAGCTTGAAAGCGGTCGCCTGTACAGGGCCCTCTTAGACCAGCTGCTAGGCGGAGAGAGCACTCGCTAACCGCCTGAGAACTGGGAACCCCGTACCCAATGCCATTAGCAGTATCAGCAGCAACACAGCGACAGCAGCATGGGAAATGACAAGCCAAAATAGTCATGATAATAAAAATTTCAATTACGATAACAACAACAACAGCAGCAACAGAATATTCATGCGCCTTTCAACACGTCCCTCCAATTAAGAAAAAAAAAACAGACGGACAGAGAGGGAACACACCTACATTCACGCACACACACACGTACAAAAAGTTTTTTTTAAACAGCACTCATCCCTGTCTGAAACCCATTGCTCAAAGAGAAAATGTTATTTCATACCAGTCTAGCTGATTATAGAATGGTCGTCGATATTTTGCATAATTATGGATCTTCGTAGTTTATGAATATTGAAAACGAGATTTTCAAAATCTTAGATTATTAGATTTCTCTATTTCCAACCTCAGTGTGCTGTCTGCCTTATTTCCTTGTTAGCTTTCTAGTGTGTTCGTTTCTTGTTTCCTTTTAAACGGTTTAGGGTGGGCTCAAACACGTATTACTTTGGTCGTGGTTTTCTGTTTGTAAAGAAAACAATATACTAACATGTCTTCATGATATTTCTGTGAATAAAGTGTGTCATACTCAAGCGAATATGCTACCTTTGGTGTCACAATCAATCATACTACAGAAACAGAAGCAGGACAAGGAGGGAGGTAGCTTCTTCCATGATAATGGTAAGGTTCTCAGTTAAAGAGCGCTCTGAAATTGTCTTTTAAACTAGGTCATATTTCTATCGACAAAAAACGTTACGTAGAAAACACTCTTTGTTCTTGTTATTCGGATACAAACACAGTCTTTATCTGGCCACAGCTGGAGTTATATTTTTCAATACATTTTGAACCTTGAAGTGAAAACCTTACCACAGCAAATGAAATATTTCCACGTGCGTATATCAAGAAATCACCAAAGATTGGTGTCGCTATTGTGTCACGGTCTGATTCCTATTGCCTATTTTTATTGGAAGAATTTGTAATATGAATCGCAGCGCTGTGTAAACAATCATATATCTTGGTATTTATGATATTATGTCAAACTTATATCAGAACGAAAGAGGTCGGATGTTTAAAAGTGTGAGACAAGTGTAGTTAGCATGCACGGAACAGATCTTTTATTTGGGGGTTCACAATCACACACCATAACCCCACTGTTTGCCTTTTGCCGCGCAATTTCAGCATAAGTACGAGCTATTGTTTTCACTAAGAAAAGAAGAAAAGTAGAAAAGCAGAAAACAAAAAAAATCAAAAATAGGGTATAAAAGCGTACACCCTGTAAGCAAGGGCGGGGTCAAGGGCCCATTATAAGGTTCCTAAAAGCTCATGGAGTAAACGTTCTTGCTGTTGCTATTGCACTTCCACATTAAAAACATCTGGCACAAAGGTTTTGATCAACACCAATGATATTTCTCGAACCGATGGCCTAACTATTCCATCTTAGTTGTTTCCTGTCAGAAAAAAAAAAGATACCCAAGGAATTTTCGAAAAAGCAATAGCCACTCACCCCCTTGGGTGACCTGTTAACGCCCCATGCATACATCTGGATACGGCTTCAAGACGTTAATGAGTTCTGTTGTGTATCTTGTACTAGCATGGTCATGAGTTTCAAAGACGGCCCAAAATGAAGCGATTTGCGGAACCATGTAGGTTATTCGTTTGCTTTCTACATAATGTATATCTCTAGTTATTCCTAAAAACAAATGACAAATTAGACTTGAGTTGGAATGGTGACTCTCCATAGGTTTGGGACATAATATGATTGCATTTTCTTCACTGTTGTTTAATAAGTTATATTTTTCTTCTTTCTTTATTCTATTTTTCCTTTCATCCACCGTCCGCTGCATTTGATATACCGTCCTTCTTAAGCAATCATTATCTTTATCTGTCATTTGCTCAGTGTTGACAATACGAGTTGAGATAATAAACAATAGTTACTTTCATAGTAGTTGATATTTCTCTTTTACTTGTATAAACAGGCCATAATATATTTTCATCTAACCCGCTTGGAACTCATTAGTTTATATCCAACGAATTAATTTTGTGTATACAGGCCAACAAATAAATGCATCTTTGTAAAAGCCATGTTGTTAGTCCCTCAAGATTTGGTATTCCAACATTTTAAGATATAGCTAGCATGTATTTTTCCCCAATGCTCTCAAAATGACTTCATTACATTTCAGCAAGATCCATTTTTGAATATATGAATGCTCCGGCAGAAATCTTTGAGAGCAGCGGTATTGCCGTGAGCATAATCACGCCCCTCCTTTGTAAAGATCAACGCAGAATATTGAAGACGTTTCTATGCTATTTATTGATAATCCGGCAATTAGGCAGAAGATCTGTAGGGCTCTTTTTTCCGCAAATACTGATAGATAAGCCGTATTTTTATGACAGGCGTCAAAGACCCCAGTGTAGAAGTAAGCATATGTTTTTATTTGTAAAAATCACAGCATGTTTTTTTCTTCTAGATCTCCTCTATAGCTAGTCTTTTCTTTGTATATCCATTCATCATTTGGAATCTTTTCTTGCTCTGAGTATTATTTTGATGTTTGTTTCCTTGGACTATTTTATGCAATTACGATTAATGATAAGACCACAAAAACTCTATCAAACTAGATGTTTTCAATATCTCAATTCTATTCATACAAAAACATGTAATTGCTGCGAATAATATTTGGATCGGATCAAAGATATCAAAGGTTTTCGAGGTCGCAATTGTTCTTACGTTTTAATTTGTAAAAATCGAATGTGTCTCTGTTTACTTGATTGTGTTAAATCTATTGAATAAAGACAACTTAATCCTTCGAAAACAATGTTTTGAAAATATTTTGTAATTACTGAAAGAAAAAAAAATCGATTGAGCAGACGAAGATTTTCTCTGATGGTTGTCATTTATCTCCTGTTTATACATGTGTTTCTGAAATACATTCTTCTGCCTCGCCCATTGATACGTGTGTGTAAATGATAATGATTTGTACATGCCTATGATATAGCAACCGCTTTATGAAAAACACCTGGACGGTAGAATGCTTGAAGAAAAAAAAAAGCTACCTTTATATGCGGCCTGTGTCAAGCTAGTTCCAAAAAAAAAAGAACAAAACAAAACAAAAACGTGCGGGCCATGTGTAGCAGAATTTTACATTTGCAATATGTGTGTTGTGTTGTGAGTGGATGTGAGTGTGCGTGCTATTCTGCCTGTCTGACTTGATGTCCTTGTTCATGTGCGTGTGTGTGTGTGTGTGTGTGTGTGTGTGTGTTTGTGTGTGTGTGTGTGTGTGTGTTTATGTATGTCTGCCTGTAAGAGTTTGTGTGTTTGATTGCAGTTGATGGCATTTTTTTTCTTTTACTTTAAGGGCTCATACGTGTATGTCATTATCAAGGTAGCACGTCGAACCAATAATACACCATAATTGATGTTAATACTGGACCATACACATCAACACAGATTTTATACGTATACACACCCACACACAGACACACACACACAAGGAAAAAATTAAATTTGTTTTCTGGAGATGTCGGACACTCACCTGCAATGATAACGCTTTTCATTTTCTCTCCCCATACATAATTACCTACAGATTGGACGTGAAAATACACATTGATTTGCCTTGGCGTACCCACAAACACATACGCAATAAATGAATAAGTAAACAGACATATATATATATATATATATATATATATATATATGCACACATTCTATACATATATGAATATATACTAGTAAACACATTCTCTGTACTGAGTATTATGTATATCATACAATATTATATGCTATCTCTTTAATAGTAATGATGAAAAGAGATGTCGAAGGATGCCAGGTTGGTAGAAGCTTTCGAGTTTGTTAATCTTCCTCGGTTTGAATGTCTGTAGGATGATGAAGAACAGCATCCATTTAGCGCCATTTTCAATTCAATTCAATTCAATCGTAGTTTATTTCCAATCAACGAAAATTAAAACATACTACAAAGTATACATGTCATGAAATGATATTGTTCAAACATTTGCAGAAGACTCGTGTAGTATACAAGATAAGTTATAATCTATAACAACAACAATTAGGAGGAACAATACCCATAGACTTCGTGGGCATGCGGAAAATAAATCTATTGTGGAAAATAGTGATCCACTGAAAAGTAAAGCTGTTTGTCTGTAAAGGAATTTGTAAAGAACATTCCAAGATGCTGGGCTGGCACATAATGACACGCACTATTTACAAAGTTGATGGAAATGATAAGTCTTTAGTTCAGGCTTGAAGGTATCAAACATGCAGTGATAAAGAAATGAATATAAATGAAGCTGCACACATGAGACTGAAGTATTGAACATAAGAAGAAAAAATGAACTATTTGAATTTTGATTTGATTTGATTTGATTTGATTTGATTTGATTTGATTTAGTTATTCCCTGTGTGGCATCATTTACAATTCTTTTTAGTAATATAATCAAACATAATATATACATATCGTACTCACTAAAGCTAGTTTCTACAATTTCAACAATTTTCATTACAGATACATCTGTGACATAATAGTACTATAAAATGTATATTGGATTGGACGTGATTTTAAATAATGTATATTGGCAATTACAAAACATAAAACGATGGAGGATATAGTTTCTGTAGACATGAATATTATGGTTGGCATAATAAATACGAACATAACACTAGTGGGAGAAGTGAATCATTGCAAGCAGAAATTAATCAACATGTAATTCTAGAGGAGTGTAATCACATGCTTGGCAGACGTGTGTATTGCTTTGGTTGTGTTGTAGCTGTTCATGGGGGGATGAAGAGGGATCATTCAAATCACAGTGGCGGATCCTGAAGGGGGTGCACCGGGCACGCGCCCCTCCTTATTTTTTGTTTTAAAAAAATGATAATAAAAAAGGAAAAAGGGGTCATGCGCCCCCTTTAATTTTGCAAACATAAAGGCGCCTCCCCTTTAATACCTAGATCCGTCTCTGTAATCATTTTGATAACTTGTTCATTTATTTGTTTTGTATTCTTTACACGGGGCATCCCCGTCATTTTTTATACACTGTTATTGTATGGGGTCCTGCAAGAGATAAAGTACAATAATAAATTAAACATACGCAAAGGAACAAATCAAGGACATCCGGTTGAACATCGCTATGTCAAAACAATGGCGATGCTGCGAAATAAGTCTTTGATGATATACACACAAATTCATATCATTTGAAAAAAAAGGGGGATGATACCCTTTTATACATAATATAGGAATATCAAAATGACCGAATTCTTCCCCAAGTGAGATAGGCACAAGTATGCTCTTACAAAAGATTGAAGGGAGGTGGCGTTTCAGACTTATGACATTGTATATCATTTATACAAAGAGAGAGAGAGAAAAAAAAAAAACCCGATAGAGATGTATATTTATTAACACATATTGGACATGTGCTTGCATATTTTCGTATCAAATTCCTAAACGGCTCACATATAAATGAATATAGAAAACAAAATAGCAGTAAATAAGCGTAATGTGTAGATTAATATGTTTGTGTGAATGTATTGTGAGTGTATATGGGCGTGCGCGTGTTAAAAGAAAAATGACCCCAAGTATAATTGTGACCGTGCATCACAAAACGAAAAAAAGTCTCAAAAAAGAATCAATACCACAGATAAGGTATGCTTATTTAGTATGAGCAGAAGCTGGTGTCCTTGCCGTGAAGGACATATGTGACCGTGCATCATAAAACGAACAAAAAGTCGCACACACTGATTTTGCGTGAGGAGTGAAAATAAGTGAAATGGGTCAACTTAGCCGATCTTGACTTTTTCATGTTTTCTGAAAGAGCAAGTCTTCTCTTACATTATGCTAAAATTTGGGATCATAAAACGGTCAGGAGAGTAAGTGTGTGTGTGGGTTTTTTTTTTTTTTTTTTTTTTTTTGCAGTTTATCTCGAACATTTTTGGTAGAATAGTGTGATTAGGTGTGTCTTTAGAGTCCCCTGTTCACTTCTGAAAAACCTTGTACACACTCCTCAATTTCATTAATTATGGACAGAATGTGTTAATGAGGCATGCTTAATTTCAGTTTAATCTGATAATCAGTTTATTGTTGTTACTCCGGTGGTTTACTTCCTGCTTTTTGTCCCATTCATCGCACAGGCAGCACGGTTTGGTAAAAGATTAAGCGCTTGAATAGACACTGTACTTCAGAGCCTCTTTTCTATATAGTTCACACTTTTCCTGAGTTTGTGCTTTCTTTCCAATACTAAGATAAGTTAGGAGAATCTTTTATTTGAGTTATACATCTTTTTAAAGCTTAAAATTCTTTCAGAATCTGCCCTTAACTGACAATCCATGTCCGGTGACTTTTTGTTTGTTTTGTGATGTAGGGTCACAATTTTTGCATTGATTCAGTGAATACAAGTATGGTAGTCGACGACTACCATACTTGTATTCACTGAATCAATGCATAATTGTGACCCAGTCGTGGTAGTAGAACACAACAGGGAAAAGAAATTACAAACAGATATCCAAATAATCATTTTCCTTTTCTAGCATGATAAAAATCAATTAGAATTAAAATCATGTGCTTTTAAAAGCTTTACACGGTGATAAGATTACATGTCAAAAGTATGATTACTTCTGATCACAAAATAACATTATGGTATTTCGGTTAAATTTAATTTGAAAATTTAATTCAATTCCATCCAATTCAATTTTATTTCGATCAGCAAAAGTAATAGAATCATAATAATCATCTTAAGAATATTTTGCTTGCATGAGTTCTCTCCCTCCCTCTCTCTCTCTCTCTCTCTCTCTATGCACGTTTGGAATTATATTTGTTTATAGGACACATCAGATTTGAGCGGCTGACAATGGCGTAACCACTGTCCTCAGCGCACACGAGGAGGTTAACAAATAACTGGATTTGGTGTCGTCTGCCCAGGGGAGGGCGTCCTATCGTTCGAACCCAATCAGAGACCTCTTAATCGTTTCCTGGGGCGGCCACACGTTCGTGTATCTGACCACCATGATGTTGTCTTTGATTTCATTATAATATCATCACTATGTTGTGAAGCTGAAGTCATTTAGTCCCCGTTGCATTGAAAATAAAATATGCGCTGAAATATGACTGAAAAAACAATCAAATTCAAATCAGGTATCAGTCGATCAGAAATATGCAATCAGCGACTTAGGTTTGATTTGTTTTTCTTCTCTTTACTTAAGTTTGATCTCAAATTTTATGCAGTAAGGTACTGGTCTCACAAACTGATATCTATCTAATAGAATCGACCAGTGAACCACTCACTTCCATTCTCCCAACGCACGCATAAGATTAGCGCCCTCTCTGGCGACATTTTTGAAACTTTACTTAGCGAATTTCCGGCTGGGTTTATGCCAAACATTTTCTTTTCCTTCGATATGCGTGCATGTGTATGTATCTGTGTGTATGTGTGTTTGCGTTGTTTTCCCCCAAAGGAAGATCTCTCTCTCAGTGTTGATATTTAACAAATGGAGGGATGTGCACTTATTTTATGTACACTCACAAAAAAAAAATACAAAGTGGTAGTGAATGTCAAACTCCGAATATACATTCCATTGGAAAAAATGAATAATAACAAAAAATACAAAATCAATAACATCCCTATATTTTTGATTTCTCTGTTATCTGAAAGTTATACCAACAAACTGAAATGCAAAGACGTGATGTCAATTATTATTTATATTTTCGAAAAATGATTTACCTATCTGGGCTATTCTTGTGTTCCAACATTCAATTACACATGAAAAACAGATGAAAAATGCCTCTCAATATGAAAGAAAGGACAATACAACTGTAGCAATATGCAAGGAGACATTATAGGCCTACTATGTCATTCTTACTGCCTTTTTCTTCAAAATCTATAGGTACATTTTTTTCCTATTTTTTGTTTGTTTGTGTGTGTGTGTTTATCAAGTGTTTTCGTTTGTCCAGGTCATTTCCGTAATGCTACAGTCAAACTTGGTCCAACTAATCAAAACATAAGTTGTGCTTCATATGCATGATGATAAAAAAGCACATGTAGGCTATAAATGAACATGCAAGTTGTGTGCATTTGTGGGCATGTGTGGACGATAAATTACGTTGTGTTTTTATGCATGTGTCTCGGCAAGCGTGTGAGTGTGTGCGTGCGCGTGTATTTGTGTATGTGTCTGTGTTTGTCGGTGCAATGTGTAGGCGTTTGTTTGCTGACGCAGATATCTGTGGAATGTCAACATCAGGAGAGCATAGAAGGTAAGACTTGTTGACTCATGACATGCTTACGTCATCAGATCAGTATAAACAATACAGCGACAACAACAACAACAACAGCAAAAAGGTTTTAACGATGATGATAAGGTGTATGGATCATCCATTTCCTTGAGTCATTATGTATTAAACTCAACCACAAGTGCATACGCGAGTTCCGTGCTTTCCACATTCAGGGCTTACGGGGAAGAATAAAATGATTTCTTTATTCGGTTCTTCTGCCTGATGTCTGTTTCAAGGACACAAGTTTACACTGAAAATTCTTTATGTAAACTTCAAATGAAGTTATATACCTGTTTGTTTGGGGGTTTTTTTCCTCGATAAAAACGGTTTCCCTGTAAGATTTCCCGCATCCATATTATTATAAACAAATAATTCAATATAGGGTCATGATTACGCCAGAGGCGTGTCAACCTATCATTCGCATATTATCTTCTAGAAATTCCAAAATTCACGATAAAAAGAGATTACTAAAGAAAGGGATGTAGATGTACGCTGAAAAGATTTTAATCACTAGTTGTCTCCCAAATGTATTTGTAAGATCGCTACTGCTGATCTATATCTTAACAAACATGTCAGAAAAAGGGAACAAGTGGGAATCAAACCTGCCAACCCTAACGGTGAATGACAGGGTCGACTCCCACTTGTTCCTTTTTCTGACATGTCTGTAAGAAAATGATATGTAGAGATCAGCTGTTCCGATCTCATGAATACATTTGTATAAAGGGAAAAGACTGATTAAAATCTTTCTTAGCGCATGT
The DNA here is from genome assembly GCF_040938485.1 of Diadema antillarum. Taxonomy (NCBI): domain Eukaryota; kingdom Metazoa; phylum Echinodermata; class Echinoidea; order Diadematoida; family Diadematidae; genus Diadema; species Diadema antillarum. The sequence goes on along the minus strand of NW_027272107.1, from coordinate 79,242 downwards.
AATGTCCATGTCAGGATTGCCATAACAAGAGCTGCGAAAAACAGAAGAACAGAAATTCTATGGGTAACCTTTAAGATACACTGATAAAAGGTGAATCTACAGTCATGGGTTCAATGAAATTTTATGGGATTGACTATATAGATAATGTCTTGTTGGCATGATTATTGACATTCAACGGTTACTCTGCTTCAAAGTATCCATTTAGTAGCCCTACCCCGCCCTCTAGCGGTACCAGTGGTCACATTTCAGTCCGCATCTTATTGTTATTGTTGTTGTCATCATCGTCGTGGTTTCTTTGTCTTTGTCTTTGCTAAATTGGTGGTGGTGCAAATTTGCTCATTTAGCTAAAGCTCCACTTTTAATAGCTGCCCTACCCCGCCCTCTTGTAACAACATTTAGGCAATATTTTATATCAAAGCCCCCCTCCCAAATCAACAACAACAACAACAACAACAACAACAACAACAGAAAGACAAACAAACAAACAAGCTTAAATACCTAAGGCATTCACTTTAAGGAAAAAAAAATAGAGAAAGTGTGTCTGTGTCTAGGGCAGGTATGATTATATTTAAGTAGGTAGGCCTACAATGTATCATATATACTATGTTAGACCATGTACCATGCATACGTATATACACGCTAACATACATACATACATACATACATGCTTACACCCATAAATAAAACATACATGTCTATATATAATATGACAGCTTGATATATTAACATTTTTCTCTGGTGGCTTTTTTGAGCCACTAGATATGGGTGGATATGAAATACTGGTGGCTGGAATAAAGGAAACATAGAAGTCAATTATTTTGATCTCATAGCGACAATTTTGTTTTGTGGAAGTTTGGTGATTCCACATCATTGATTTTAACCCTTTTTGTGTCAATGAGTTACGTGTGCACAAACTTCACACACAAACTTATAAAAAGAAACTAATGTGGCAGTCAGAGGGTCAAGGTCAAGGTCAAGGTCAAATTAAATAATTTATAGCAGATAGTAATAATAGTTATAAAGAGTCTTGAATGATATAATGTTTATTCATTAATTATGTAACCATCCACTTCCCACACGCTTTGCTTTTTAGTGGATCACTATTTTCCATAATTGAATTATTTTCCGCATTCCCACGAAGTATATAATAATGCATTGTTCCTCCTAATTGTTGTTGTTGTTATGTAACTTATCTTGGATACTACATGAATCTCCTGCAAATGTTTGAACAGTATCATTTCATGACATGTATACTTTGTACTGTGTTTTGATTTCGTTGATTGGAAATAAACTATGATTGAATTGAATTGATTGATTGAAGGTCCAGAGCCATCATGCCAACGGCAATGTCGAGCCTTGCAAACACACATAGATAATGTTATTTATATAAACTACAACGTCGGTTTAACTAGCTTCAAAAGCAGCATTGCTACACGTACCGAACGATTTACCCAACACAGACACCCACATCCACACATCAAAGAGATGCACTGATATTCATCGATGGAGTCAGTTTTCCATGAGAGGTTTTTGCAACAGCGACATCTCTCGAAACACATCCGAATGACGTCATATCCCTCTCCTGTCTCCCGTCTTTACAATGGTTGATCTACTTTCCCTAATGTCCATTTTTTCTTTCAAATTAAGTTGTCAAATACAAGACGACATAGTTTTATCTTTAATGGTAGGCCTACTTTTCATGAATTGATATTAGTAATCCTGTAAAACATTTTGTTATCCAATATTTTAGCCCAGGAGAGGATTTATTTGGATTGACAGTGGTCTTGCGATCTTTCATGGATTTTATACTAGGTTATGCTTTTCCATACCCTTTTTTATCTCTTTTTCTGCGTACGAAGATTTCACTCCAAAAAAAGTGACTCTAGTGTGATATGAAAAAAAAAAGATATTGTAAGTAAGAGAATGGGGAACGGACAAGACCTGCAAAAACCTTGATAAAGTGTTTTTCACATGATAGTGTTCTTCCAACAGATACTTGGGAGATCGCTTTTTATGTGCGTATGAGTGTCGTTTTGATGAATTTGAATGTTTATGCGTTTTTGTTTTCGGACCATCAAAATCCTTTTCCATCAGAGATGAATTAAATTCCCATGGAAGTTACACATAAATTACCATCCACTTTCCATAACTTAACTAATGCTTCAGTCAGGGGTTCAGTAAATTAATGTTTTAGGATTGTCTAAACTCTCTGTCGCCAGGACTGTTATCGCTTGCTTTAAACAATTTTCGCTATCTTCAAGATGGAAACAACAATCATTATTTTCTTTTCTGTCATACATCACGGCCAGGCAGTAGCATGGTAACTCCGCTTCATCACCCTCAAAAATAGATATATGAAAAAAAAAAAAAAAACACCGACGGTCAAACTTCATTTTGATTTCATTAGCACATCGCTGCCTCTCCAAAATTTGCAATAAAGATCAGGGGAGGGTGTCATCACTGTTTTAACTCCACATCTATTTACACCGCCAGCTACTGGTCAATTACACGCCGGCGACAATAACACCATGTGCGCGGCGTCCTGTCCGGCCTCGTATGAGGTGAACTATCCGTGACAGGTTCATTGGTGATTTTGAATCTTAATTTAGGGATAGTGTTTTAGTAGGTGCAATAATGAGAGGGAGTTGGAAAAAACGCGCGTGCGCGGACACACGCACAAGAACACACGAACACACAGACAAACACACAACACACACAACACAACGCGAAGGCTATCAGTCATGGCTAAGGATTATTAAAAGGGGAGGGGTAGTGGCGATCTTGGACGTGAAGTAGAATAACAAGAATAAAGAAAAATAAATAGGAGCTTTAAACGTCCTCTGTATCAATGATGCAAGAATACGTGAGAAATAGAACGTGTATTCATTGTTAAGAGATAATATCTCATTTTACTTCTATATCCCGAAGTGTCAATTTTCGACTCCTTTCTTCGTACATCATACTATTAACAATCATGATATTTGTCAGGCTTTTTCAGTGTTATGAATAATAATTTTCTCAGTGATAACATCGATCACAGTGAGTTCTGCCAAAGTTTTATCATTGCCTTTTTATACGCTTTCTTGACTATTTTTTTTTTTTTTTTTAAAGGGCAGATGTGACATAATCTGATAAAAAGTGTAACTCTGTAACTCTACTTGGTAAAGCCCAATCTGTATACACGGGATTTTCAAAGTGTTGGGTCTGTTGTTTGCTTCGTTGATGCCTGTTTCGAATGTAATTTGTTCAAAACTTAATAATGAATGAATAAGTTAATCATTTATCACAGTTCTTCAACCCTATCACGGTGCCTACCGATGATAGCCATGGCAGTGCTTCAAACTCAAGTTTTACAACTGCAGTTCACGAGAACGTACAATGAAGAAAGAAAGATTTCACGAACTTTTATCAAGTTCTATGCAATCATTAAATGTCACTCTCATAATATATTTCTAGTACATTCTGATGGAAGAAAAAAGTGAAAAAAAGTTTGAATTTGAATTTGAATTTGAATTTAATTGCAGTTATAAATCAAAGGATTCTCACATTGTTTTATTGATACCACAAGCAGAGAACGCAAACCTTGCTCTCTGCGTTTATGTCGTTTCTGAACTTGCCGAAGTTGTTTGAACTCATAAAAGATGCCAGACCCTTTGCGAAGTAATTCACTGGAAATTATAACAGTTTTGGGGGGTTTTTTTTCTCACTCTTCATCAGCGTCACACATTCTGCTCTATATCATATTGATTAACAACAATATACGCTGTTTCTACTTCACTAGCCGTGTTACAGCGTCACTTCAATGGTGAACATATTTTGTTACCAAGAAACCCAGCCATATCATACCGCCCTCACATGGCCTTGTCTATAACGGAAAATTACCATTTTGGATAGAACTGCAGTCTGTCATTGGGAATGTCAGGTTTCATGACGATTACAAATCACGTAAGTTGTTTACTCACATCGCTTCTTTATGATAAATTATATCTACTGCAAATTCTATTCTTACCTTTTTATCGTGGATTCTAAGCATTATTCTAAAAAAAAAAAAAAATGTTAATTTGAACAAAAAGATGAAACATCACTCTATAAAGAACGCGCGGGGACCTGTCCATTAACTTATAGATACATTGCAGAGACGGCTCTAGGCATTTTATGGGCAAATGTGGTTTCGAATCGTTGACGACGGAAAATAAAACTTTTTTTTTTAACACAATAGCAACGGAATACGCATGCGTGAGCATGAAATGAATAAAGATTTTCCAAAGAGAATTTCGGGTCATGAGGTCAAAGGTCAAAGGTCAAGTAAAATGTTGAAATTGCATGTTTTTCTCCATATCTCGCAAAGGTTGAAAGTATCGTCATGGAACTTAGTATATTATATATGCATGTACTGACTAGCAGTGATTATCTAGGAAATTGGGGGGTCATGGGTCAAAGGTCAAGGTCAACTCCTCAAAGTGAATTGAATTGAATTAAATTGATTGCTTTATTGTCCACAATGCGAAAGTGGAAATGCGCCTTCCACCAGCGTTACACACAAGAGATACAAACAGATAACAATTGTTCATTGAACACATACGTCACAGATTACAAAGTAAGATGAAATATAAATGTTTTGCTCATTACTTGTTGCAGAAAAAATAAGATAATAACCATTATATTCATAATACATATTACATATATCTCATTCAATTCATTCATTTGAATAAATTCTATAATCATTATACTTATTATCAAAAATTCAACTTTCAGCAAATCTTTCACTTCTAATCAAATTTTTTTTTTTCACATATGCCTCAAAGCCATAATATCTACCAAATGTAATTTCAATTACTTCAAAACTGAAAAAAAATCTTGCATAACTACACCTATAAATCATCATAAATACCGATTTCAATAATTGCTTAAATACTATGAGAATTATTCAATCCACAAAATTATAATTAAATTATGATTACCATGGCAATGCCTTGTCCGACAAACACCCGGCAAAAATTATGTGTTCCACATCTATACCTCAAAGCCATAATGCCTACCAAATTTAATTTCAATTGCTTCAAAACTGTGGAAGTTATTCACTCCACAAGATTTAAAAAAAACCAACAACATGCGGTTACCATGGCAACGCTTTGGCAAATACAAACACAAAGAGTGTCTTACATAACTACACCTGTAAATCATCATAAATACCAATTTTAAAATTGATTGCTTAAATACTATGAAAGTTATTCAATCCACGAACGAACAACGAACGAACAAACCTGGGATATTCATTCATGAACGGAATTCCCTGATGGCATGGCGATTAAACGTGTGTATGGACTTTGGCACGAATGACTGGCGAAAACGTGCACGATTGGTGCGAGGCACGCGCAGTCTGATTCCGGAGCGATTGTACACATAGTGCACATTGAGAGGGTGCGTTTTGTCCCCAACGATCTTTTTGATTTTTGACAAAAGCCTTTGTTCAAAAATGTCTTTCATTGCAGGCAGTTCCCTGCCTATTACCCTTTGTGCCACCCGTCTTATGCGATCAATGCGATTCTGGTTCTTTTGTGCTGTGTTTCCATAGTAGCAGATCAAATGTGACCCTGCACCTCAAAACAACAAAAAGTCGCCAAACACGAATTTTTAGTTAAGACAATATTCTGAAAGAGCAGACTTTAAGCTTTAAAATTATGTATAACTCAAATCAAATGGACTCTCCTAACCTATCTAAATATTGGAAAGAAAGCACAAACTCAGGAAAAGTGTGAACTTAGAAAAGAGGCTCTGCAGTACAGGGTCTATTCAAGCGTTTAATCTTTACCAAACCGTGCTGGCTGTGCGATAAATGGGACAAAAAACAGGAAGTAAACCACCAGAGCAACAACAATGAAGGGATTATCAGATTAAAGTGAAACTATGCATTCCTCATTAACACATTCTGTTCATAATTAATGCTAACTTTCAAAGCAATAGAACTATCCTTTCAAAAGTTATTAGAGTTGAAAGTGAAGAGTGTGGACAAGGTTTTTCAGAAATGAAAAAGGGATTCTAAAGACACACCTAACCACACTATTTTACCAAAAATGTTCGAGATAAACTGCTAAAAAAAACACACTTTTCTGCCCGTTTTATGATACCAAATTTTAGCATAATGTAAAAGAAGACCCCCTCTTTCAGAAAATATGAAAAAGTCAAGTTCGGCTAGATTGACCCATTTCACTTATTTTAAGTCCTCACGCAAAATCAGTGTGTGCGACTTTATGTTCGTTTTGAGGTGCACGGTCACAAATTGTAAATAAGTACACTCTGGATGAGGGCCTGGTAAAATGATTTCAGGATTGATCGGTCAACATGCAGATTATTTAACATTCTCAGAAAGTAAAGCCTCTAATTTCCCTTTTTACACAATGTTGTGACATTATCAGACCAATCAAGGGTGCCCGTGAGTTTTGTTCCTAAGTATGTGTATTCCTCCACTTGTTCGATCTCCCTACCATTTATAACGGCTATGTCACTGCTTCCCTCATATTTACGCAATGCCTGCAGGATTAAACTAAGGGTAAAAAGTCGAGTAAAAATTCTCAAATCCCCAAATACACTCTTAGACAATTTAGCCATTCATCCAATTTAACCTAGTTCAAGGAAAGTGAACATTCAGCACATTTGTGACAAATCTCTCATTTTAATATTTTGCCAATAATGTGAAACTGTCATCACACATTGGCAATACATTGTTTTATAGACCTATTAGGAGAACCCTGCATTATAGTGGAGGCATACCAGTCGACATAGCGACATTTCTAGTTGTTTTTTTTTTTGTTCTTATGGAGACTGTAATTTACAAGCTAAGTTTTTGAGCATAAAGTTCTACATTACTTTTTTTTACGATCTTCTTATCAACAACTCACCTGCGTGCTGACGTAGATATTCGCATTTCTTGGTGTTTAGATTATTGCGTTGTGTTAATGATTGTATTATATGAAGAGTTTGTTCGCAAAAGCCGATAAGTCCATTTTTGAAGATTTTGAAATACCGTCTCTGTCATAAAGTACAAAATGATACCTTTTAAATGATATATTGGTCACTTTATAAAGTGACCAACTTTATAAAGGTGAATAAAAGTGAATTTTAAAAATGTAATATTTTACTTATTTCTTTTACGAATTTTGTTATTTTTGTATCATTCTGTAGGAAATATCTTTCTCTTTCTGTTGAAATTTATTTTTTTTGTGTGTGGATTTCCTCTTTAAGGTAGGAGGATACTTACACTTTTAAATAATTGAGAAGAGATTTGATGTTTTTGTCTACGTATTTTTCTTCTTTCCGTCTGAATGGAGAAAAAGTTAATTCGCACGTGATGTATCACATTCCCCCCTTGTTTAGTATAGTCTGCGGACAACAAGAATGCGATTTGATTTGACATGATTCAATCTTGATAACCGGAATGAATCACCAAAATCAAATCACAGCGATAGCAATCATTGTGAGTGACTGAAAATAATATGAAATTATGAGAAATAAACAAGACGTTTTACTTTACGCAATTGAATTATCTTCATGATGTATTGACTGTCGGATTAACGCGTTCACAGAGGATATGGGTAAAACCAAGGACACTGTCTTGTAAGATGGTATCTGCGAATTCGCTGTTTAATGTTCACCTTGAGAAGAAGTTGAATCTAGAAGTCTAAAAAACACTTTCCTCTCAAAACTGGCTATATGTTAGCTTAATATACTTGTGCGTTTATTTTGGTGTGTTCGCTTAAGGTTGAGGTTTTCTTCCTCGTAAATTCTACGCATCCTGCGTTATACCATGTTCCTTTTTGATTTTCTTAGAAAGAGGTATTATTTACATTTATCAAAGGTCATCAGCAATGTGTAAATATTTGAACGTGATCAGCTATTGAATCTGATAAAATGAACCAGCAAATTCACAAGATGTTATTCTATTATAAATTTCCAACTCTGTTTCCCACGAATGCTCTCCGTCCTTTGTCACTCGGACTGGGTCTAAAGTTATCCTTAAATACCTATATCGGAAAAGCACATTTGAAATAGCGCGTCCTTTAATGACTGTCCGTGTGAAAGGGTAATGTGTTATGTGAGTGCCCCATGATGTTTACGCCAATCTAATTTATATTGACCCCCAAAGCTGGAGGAAATAATGCATTATCTTCATTTTGTCTACGTCATAGACATTCGATATTCCTTTCCTATTTTTTTTTCAAGGGTGTTGGTTCTGCAGTTAGGGTTTACCAATATAAACATGCGAACATACACACACGCACACACACACATACTTACACTCGAGCACAATATCGATTATATACAAGTGTATGATATATAGTGAAAACTTTGAGCAAAGAAAATGGGTTTTCATCGGGATTCGAACCCGAGACCTCCTGTATATAAGTTATAACACTATAACACTATATATATATATATATATATATATATATATATATATATATATATATAATTATATATATATATATATATTTTTTTCTTTTTTTGAAACAAGGAGTGAAAAACTGACCAGAAACAATTGTAATAATAAATAGCGAAAACTTTGAGCAAAGAAAATGGGTTTTCATCGGGATTCGAACCCGAGACCTCCGGATTACTAGACCGGTGCTCTACCGACTGAGCTATTGAAAGCCCTAGATTGGTGTTCGTCCCAAACCCTTAACTCTCTTTGCTCGTGTGGTCAGAAGCTATAGTGTGTGTATCTGTGCCACACACACACACACACATTAACCTGACATAAACCCAAATGATGTAAATCAACTTTGGAATAAATGTGAGGGATCGCCGAAGCCGAGGTCTCGGGTTCGAATCCCGATGAAAACCCATTTTCCTTGCTCAAAGTTTTCGCTATATATGAATTATGTATATAATGATAATAATAATCATTATATATATATATATATATATATATATATATATAGTGTTATAACTTATATACAGGAGGTCTCTGGTTCGGGTTTGGGTTCATATATAAAAACTTATATATATATATATATATATATATATATATATATATATATATATATATACATATATATATATATGAAGAGTTTGTTCGCAAAAACCGATAAGTCCATTTTTGAAGATTTTGAAGTACGATATCTGTCATAAAGTACAAAATAATACCTTTTAAATGATATATTGGTCACTACATAAAGCTAAATTTTTGAAGTTATGGTCAAAAGAAGCAAACATTTTCTTATTATTCTCTTTATTTTTTGACATTTAATCGCAAATATCTCCATTTGGCAAATATGGACTTATCGGTTTTTGCAAACAAACTCTTCATATCGATATATATATATATATATGAGACAGTGCATTACAAAACGAACAAAAAGTCTCAAGCACTAACTTTGTGTGAGGACTGAAAATATGTGAAACGGGTCAACCTAGCCAATCTTGAGTTTTTCATATTTTCTGCAAAAGAAAGCTTTCTTCTACATTATTTTAAAGTTTGGGAGCATAAAAGAAAACATGAAATTGAGTTTTTAATCGTTTTTCGTGGGTACCCTGTTAACACTCTTCACTTTCAACTCTAATAACTTAAGAAGCGATAATACTACTGCTTTGAAAGTTAGCAGTTATCATGAACAGAATGTGTTGATAAAGCATGCTCAATTTGAATTTAATCGGATAATTGCTTCGTTGTTATTGCGCTAGTGGTTAACACTCTGTTTTTTGTCCCATTGATTACACAGCTAGCACGGCTTGATAAAGATTAAGCGCTTGAATAGACCCTTTACATCAAAGTCTCTTTTCTCAGTTTCACACTTTCCCAGAGTGTGTGCTTTCTTTCCAATACTTTGATAGGTTAGGAGAGTCCATTTGAACTGAGTTATACATCGTATCAAAATTTAGAGTCTGTTGTTCCAGATTCTACCCTTAACTAAAAATCGATGTCTGGCGACTTTTTGTTGGTTTTGTGATGCAGGGTCAAATATAGACACCCATATGAATGATAATGTTCCCCGAATTTTCTTGTATTTGATGGTGAGATTCAGACATTATATAATATCATGAAATATTTGGGCAAAGAGTGTTTTTGTGAGGGTTATCTTTTCAACGTAAGGACAGCTGAGTAACCAACGATCAACATTGAGTAAGCTTATTTGTCATTCTGAAAAATGTATAAAACGTTTTTGATGCATCCACGTTTCAGTAAATACCCTCTTTCTTTGTTGGCAGACTGAAATTGAGGTGTAATGGTAGTACTCGAGTAATAAACGTCATCACCATCATCATGCCAGATTATGTGTTTACCGGATGACTTCTTGCATTTCGGGGGGGGGGGGCGGGAGGAGGGGGGGGGGGTTAAGTTGTCACTTCTTCGTCCTCCGAGGCACCGATAGTCTGGTTTCCAGACCCCTTACCCGAAAAGAAACATCCACTTTAACCTGCTCCGGTTTCGACGTTGAGGGCGTCAATATTCTGTGCAGCAAAATAGTACAAGTAGAGGGTCTGGAAGACAGACTAATGCACCGTGGGATATAGAACAAAGAAAGAGGACCTCACATCCGAGTTATGCAATAATGATGGTGTAAAAAATTCAGCTTTACCATTAATCTCCGTAAAAACTTATATCCATGCACACTGTCTTGGTTTGCAGCACACAATCGTTCATTAACCACGCACGCTGAAACAACTACATTGGTTAGTTACACGTAGCAGTCGTAAAATCCTACACTATTTCTCTCTCTCTGGCTGTAAGTGTATATATATATATATATATATATATATATATATATATATGAAGAGTTTGTTTGCAAAAACCGATAAGTCCATTTTTGAAGATTTTGATGTACGGTCTCTGTCATAATGTACAAAATAATACATTTTAAATGATATATTGGTCACTACATATAAAGGTACATTTTTGAAGTTATGGTCAAAAGAAGCAAAAATGTTCTTATTATTCTCTTTATTTTTCTTGACCTTTAATCGCAAATATCTCCATTTGACAAAATGGACTTATCGTTTTTTGCAAACAAACTCTTCATATGTATATTTATACATATATATGCATGTGTGTGTGTGTGTGTGTGTGTGTGTGTGTGAGCTTACATAAAACCAAAAGGCACAAATGATGTAGGAAAAGAAGAGAAGGACATTTTCACTCCTGTTTCAGTTCTTTTAACCGAATTTAATGTATTCATTTCGTTTGAATCTATGCCGAACCGAACATTTCAGTAGAAACAGAGCTTATACCCACGAGAGCATCTAAACTATAAAAGCTCAACTGCGTAATTACACATTCTTTAAAACCAAAGTGTCAAAAATCAGTGCTCGTTGCATGCATTTCCTTAGCATTTTAAAAACAAAAGAAATAATATATCAAGAAGCTGAGCCGTATATAGAGGTGAAAGAGAATGTTCTTCAAAATCACATTTTACTGAAATCAAGGCATAACAGTATCTCTTAAAGGTTGACGAATCGTAATCTCGACTAAACACAAACATTTGCTACAAAAATAGCCTGTCTAGAGAAATTTACAAATGTCACAGGAATTCACAAAATATGATTATATATATTGTTCTCACTCCTATCGGGGTGTTTCTCTTTTCCTACATAATTATGTAAAACTTTGGGATACAAATCCGTCTAAAATAATTTCTTGTTTCTTCCGTCTGGGTGAAAGAGTTCATGTGAAAGAAGAAAGAAATAACCGGTACCCGCTCGTGTTTTGCTAAAGTTATAAGGTTATCAATTTGTATATCATATACGTTGATATTTACTCATGATAGTGAAAGAAAGGAAAACAAAAACAAAAACATATTAATCCCAAAAGAATAAGTTTAAAGTAGAAATACGATTCACAAAGTGGGAAGGTCCTTTTGCTGCGAATGATTTGATCAAAAAGTGAAATTGTATATTCTGCCGTGATGGTATAGATATCGAATCAATACTTTTAATAAAATGCAATACCAAACCTGTTTCAGTTTGTTCAAGTAAACTAGAATCCCGGTGCTGCTAACACTGCTGGCGCGATATAATTTTGTGTAAACTGAGTAATACTATAAATCTGAAAATAGCTCAAGAGACGAGGTATTTAAGGAACACTCTTGTAGTTGTGTATGTGATGTATCACATTACCTCTTTATTTTTTTCTAAAGCAATTATAGTCAGGAACGAATGGTGACAGAGATTATGCGGAAGCTAAACGGCATTGATTTCATGCGGACACAACGCATTTGGCATTCATTGTTTGAACATTTCCAGTCTTGACCAAACTAACATTCATTAAAGATAGTAAACCATGATATATATCAAAGGAGCAGTAGCAAAAGAAAAAAAAAAAGAGAGAGGAAGAAGTAGAAAACAAGCATCAGTCCACCCCCCCCCCCCCCTCCCCCGAATAGACGAGTTATTCTCCCGGCTGTGTTGAATTCTGATTCATGTCTCAATTAGCAAATCACACGTTTGGATGATTGGTTGCGCAATTTACAGCGAGTGTAGAGGGGAAAAAGACATGGAAGGGAAAGAAAACGGGGTGGGGTAAGAGACAGGCAGGGCAGGAGAATTTATGAGATAAAGCGAGGCAGAATTGAAGCGAAAGTCCAATTCCTGGTGACGATGAAAGAGGGTTGATTGTAAATCCAAGATGGCAGTCTGATCAGATGCTGGCCTTTCAGCGTGCAGTCATGACGATCTCTTTAGTTGTTGTTTTCTTTTTATGCACGACATTCCAAAAAAAGTTGGATGGAGAAAAATAACTTGCGTACTTCTCGGGAGACAGCGCCCTCTTTGGCCGATAGTCTACAGGCGAAATTACCTTCTTGTTTGTTGATCTGTGAGTGAGCGGAGACAAGAGAAAAGAAAAGAAGGAAAAACATGTTTAACATTGATATGACACGAAGGCCACTGATTCGGCAAGATCGGATATTACTGGAAGCTGCATATCATTTTACATCAATTTTTTTGTTTTGTTTTCAAGCAATATCATTACGCTTCTGACAGGAGTACTATTTTTTGGGAGAAGTGGAGTTTTCTCCGGTGATCATGTCGAAGTTGTCATTCTCTTGCAACATAATTATAGAACATGCGTTTATGCAGAGTTGCATAAAATGTATACATGTACGCAACAAAAACGGACTCAGCACTATAACGTCTTTTCCTCTTTTCAAGACTCGAGGATTGTGAATTGTAAATTTGGAATTAACTTTATAAAATGTGTGCTTCTTTTGCATAGTGCGTTTGTATACACAATTATGATGAAGAATGTGACAAATCCTACATGGTTTCAATTATCATTTTGCATGTACTCGAGACTTGCTCGAGACGTGCATTATGACATTATTCCATTTCTTACAAACGCGAGTCACCGGCGTTGACCCGATGCTAAACCCTGTAGATTGATCCTTGTCACACACACACACACACACACACACACACACACTCTCTCTCTCTCTCTCTCTCACTCATTTTCCATTCACACTAATTTTTGCAAGGATATTTATTCATTTCCATTCAAATAGTATGAATGCAATAGGCCAAACTGGTATCTCTGTACAGCATAGCAAAATATTCATATCATTTGGACACAATGAACCAAAAAAGAAAATCCTTCAGGTGCACTTCTTTTCACACATTAGAAGTAGAAAAATTAATAGTGGTTAATATACAAAAAGATAACCGAGCATACTATCAATTTCATAGATAACAAAAGCAGCTGACATGAATATACGATTGTACAACTAAGTAGAATGGAAACATATGTACTGACAGAAACCTACCCCCCTCCCACACACACACACAAATGCACACATACTTCCAACCTACGCCTATAACATCTAGAACATCGGCCCAAAGATGAGTCTGTGGTTAGAAATATTCGGGTCATTCTGAAGTTCTTCCCAATTTCGCCACCACTGCATTGCAGCGGATGATCAAGAAGAGGAATGAAGGAGAGGGGGAAAAAAAGAAGAGGATATTGAAATATTGCACTGGTATATCGTAGATAGGAGATGCAGCAAGATCCCGGCTGCTTACGCTGTCATTTTCGCCGGCGATGCATCGACCCCTTAATTGTTTTGGCACCCGTCACAACGCATTTGCAGCATTATGAGGACAACAGTGGAGGTATTACAAGGCGTTGGTGTGGCCTGGCAGGGGGGCTCGACTGCGTAATAAAACGATGATGCTGGTCTTATAACCCCCTCCCCTGTAAATTATTTGTTCTTGATGATTGGCTTGCCCCGCCGGAGTAACCCCACCTCGCCTCGATGCCAATTACGATAAATGCTCTTAAATAACCCGCAAGAGGCGGAGGTGGAAAAAATCGCAAATATCAGGTGCGTGTGACGTCATCAAACAGAGCTTAGGAGATGCACCTGAAACGGGTCACAACAAGAACGTGTATCAATTTTGTGCACCTTCGTGGAAATGATGTTTAGCGACTTCTCTAGGTGTACTACATCCCACCAGTGATGGATGGTACGATGAAAATATTTTAGAATGCAAATCATAAAGCAAAACAAAAAGTATCAATGTGGCTTCGCATCAACACCAAAGCGATGCTTGATAAGAATATGATAACAGTAATTAAGATTAATGCAATAATGATAAAAGATAAGAAGAGAAGACGAAGAAGAAGGTACAGCAACAAGAAAAATGAGAAGAAGGGCAATAACAACTGTAATAATCACGACAATAACAATGATTATCAATGCTTACACCTGTCTTCCAGAGGGTATCTGCAGTAATTATTTCTCAATACCCCAGCATTTCCAGTTACCATTTTTTTTAATGAATAAGAAATCTTGTCAAAGGATGCACGCAATCGGTTGGATTCGAAATTTGGACATCCGATTCAAAGTCAAGACTCTTATCCACTCTTCTACCACAGGTTTCAGTTATTAAAACCAATCGTTTGAAGTTCCGAAAATAACATGAGTTTTACTTTTTTTCCGAACGTCCGTTAATCCGAAAATGGGGAAAAATGTTATATTCATAATGTCAGTTGGCATTTTCAATTTTATTTCAAGAAAATTGAACCTTATTAGTCTATTTGTGGAAAAATAAAATTTCGAAATAACAAACATCACCCCACCGTGCCCCACAAGTGTACTTCTTGGTTCAGATCTGCTCTCTTTGTGCGTGGATAGACGAGTGGTTCCGATGCCATAATGCAACCGTCCTTATGCGATGCATATGGACAGGTACACACAAACTGTAACATTATAATGCGTTTAATCCTTCCTTCCCTAACTTTGCTAAAATGCTTAGCGCGCATCCACCTGCCTTTTCTCGTCGCCAAACGGCACAGACATTCATCAAGTAACCGCGGATAAATGAAATTAACATAATTTTCTCTGAACATACGGTATCTCGATATCAGTGAGGTAGTATGACATGGTTATATTTGCTACATGAGTGTGTAGGTATTTAAAGGAATAAGGAGGTCACTGGTGAAAATAAAGGGAAAAAGACAAAGCACTTAAAGGGGATGGCTAGTAACCGATCAGTGGGAATCAGTGGGAATGCTGGGGGATGATTGTTCCAATCCTTGTGGGATTCATTCAAGAGTGCATTATATATTTACTTTTGTGTGAAATTTATTTGCTTCAGAACGGTCTCATATTCAAGTAATGTGCAAATTGATGCCCCATCACTGACCAGGCACGCTAACCTGGAAACATTAAACTGCACATTACTTGAATATGAGACCATTCTGAAGCAAATAATCTTCACACAACAATAGATATATAATGTACTCTTAAATGAATCCAACAAGGGTTGGAACAATCATCCTCCAGCATTCCCACTGATTCCCACTGATCAGTTACTAGCCATCCCCTTTAAAGCGGCAACTAAACAGACTTTGAATATTAATTGGAGAAGTATATCAAATTAATAGAGGTGTCATTTTGTTCTCCGTATTTTGTACTCACGTGTGTATCCTTGCAAGTTTATATGATCTCTGTTTTTATCTCATCATCATTTACGCAAATACAACATGGTGGGTCCTCTTTTTTCTTTTTTCTCTCTCTCTTTTTGGTTTATGCGTATAAAATCAGAGTGTTCTGCATTTTTCCCTTTTGTTTTCTATTTTTCTCATGAGCGTCGCTGAAGGGCGAACGGGTTCCCTAATAAAGAGGTGTAAATGACACCAGTACAGGATGAGTGCATTACGCAAGACACCGCCGTATGTTGTTTGAAAACACGGACTTATAGTATAGGGCTGCTACCCTACCCCCTGTCACGCAAGGCGGGCTCTGCTTCGCTTGGCCGGGCAAAAACGCGAGGAGGAGCAGCGAACCGTACCACGCTGAGCCGCAGTACTTTCGTCACAAACCTCTATTCTGTTTTTCTTGCAGCACAGTCCTTCTCGCCATGGCCGAGGCTAGATTCATGTCGGATAGGCTTACTATCTCGCATGAAGAAGTACTGGAAGCTTGGTTTTTATATGGAGGCGAATCCTTGGGAACTTGTGTGTAACATCTGTTAGTTGCTATTTACTCGATTATTTGATTTCACTCCAATTACAAATTAGGGTTGTACTTCCTTTTATAGAATGTACTTGACATCTGCAACGCACACGTTAGTAATAAGATCCTCACTGATATCACGTCACATCTATCGTCATAGTGCAATGAATTCGAAAATTGGCGAGTTAATATTACATCAAGAAAGGAGGAAAAACTGAAGTGAAGAGTTAATTCTCTTTCTTTGTTTTGACGCCTACAAATCAGTTTACCATGGTACCAAGCTATAAATAATGTAGAGCTAGTCGTATTATTCCTTTATCTTTTATTGTTCGATCAGCATTCTCGATAGAGCAATTAAAGAGATAACAAACAACCCCCTTTTTCCTATATCGTAATGCGATTCAAGCAATTTCCAATTTTAGTACACTGTATTAGAAGGTACAATGGAAAACTGCTTCGACATCTACTGTAGATAAAGATTTATTGTGACGTCACATTCAGTCAGACACGTCGGAAGAATTCATCAGTTATCTAAAAATAACAGGCACAGGTCATAGATTGCATGAAACAAGAATATGACAAAAACTATTCAAAAGACCCCGCTAAAGTTTGTTCTGTGTAAAGCAGAGGTTTTGCAAACGATATACCAGATCTACGTTTCTGTAGGCCCTACTTGTTATTGTTGTTTTGCTCTGATTTTGTATTGTTTATTGGATATTTCACTCAATTTGAATCAAACAAAGTAAATTCAACATTATTTCCTTTTTTCTTTATGTACTAGGATACTTTGTTTCTAACTTCGCTTTCGTAGGGGCTGTTTGTCTTAAAAAAAAAAAAAATGCTCAAGCGATTACGTCTTTGGTAGATATGAAAGCACTAGGGGTGCAAAGCAACGGTTAACCCTGACCTGTAATATCAAAGATAAAGAAAATAAAAACCTGAAAGTGTCACAAACATGTTTAATGGCACAGCGATCTCATTTTATCCATTCATAGGCTCCGGTGTTGTTTTTCATCTTTCGTAGTCGTGACAGTAGATATCCGCTATTTCACTAAATGATAGGTTAGGCTTTATGGGACATAATTATTGATTTGTATCTTACCAAAACTCTCGTACCATACTTTGTTTCCATTCATTGATGTATCTCTGGAGGCACAGAAGGATCCCTGAAATTTGCACATGTACAGATTTATGATATTTATACACTCTCAACATGAAATTGTGAATTAACATCTCAACTGCTGTTACTCCTTCAACTTTTAGCTGACTCTTGAATGTTAAATCCAAAATTTTGAGCGTTAAATTTAACATTAACGAAAAGTTGGAGGAATTACAACATTTAAAATGTTGATTTACTATTTCATTTTTATGATATACATATATTTATTGTATGTATGTGTGTGTGGGTGTGTGTGGTGATAAATTCAATAACATAAATGTTATACGTAAGTGCAATAAACCGTAACTCTACTCCAAATAGGAGATAACAAGAGATAAAGACGTAAAATTCTGTGAAAGATGTGAATGTCAAAAATATAAATCAGCGATCGATCAACCTTTCTCTCCCCACATCTATGTCTTGCTATTTGTAGTCTTTAAGGTCGTCCATCTCTCTTGCTCGCCATATATTTATGTCTTTTTTAATTTCGATTTTCTTCCATGCCTTATGGAATGGTTCATCTTGCATTTCCTGTCTAGTTCTTGAATGTCATATCTTTAATCCTTGCATTTCTAAGAAAAATGATTTGACATATTTTCTTTTCTTTAACGAAAAAAAAGTTCTGCACCTCTCCGCTAGGAGAAATCTTATGGCAAGGAATGTGTGCGATATCCAATGAATATGAGCTATTCCTAAATTTTGATCAACTCATACACCAAGCTCTACTTCATTACTGGAGAAAAGTGAGAAATACAGCTCAACATTTATAAAGACAATCACAGAGTTCTAATTGTGCTGTCGTAACGCATTGCTGCCACTGAAATTCGGATCAAGCTCACTACTTTCAACTAGAATCTAAAAGAAATCAAAAGCAAGTTTGCTTCGTGTCGTCTGCTAAAAATGGAGGTGATTCATTCGGCATCCTTAAAAACTGTGGCATTCCGTCTCTGCCTAAACGTATCAATGTCAATATAACAAGCGCGAAAGTAATTCGACTTTTTGGTATTATTTAAAATATTGCCGTCTCGCTGTGCTCAATTTGGAATAGTGCTTCTCGGCATTGCAATTTCCTCTGCAGAGAATGATGCTACGGTTAGTGAAAAGAAAGCCACCGCCGTAGACAGATTCTTTTTTTTTTAAACGAACAAAATAATAAAATTTGACCATAATTCGCAGGAAAGAACAATCGCGTTGAATTTGAAAGCTGACATGTGTTATTGCGCCAGAACCTACCGATATTGGCGAGCAAAATATACATTTTGTACCGCATATTAATCTTCCAATCCAAAGAAGTTTCTTGTCACACCCCGTGAAGTGAAAGGAAACTACACAACGAGCAATTTTAGAGGGACACTCTAGATATCTATGAATGACGAGAGTGATATATGACACATTTCTCTCCTTCTCTTATGTCTATAATTCCTCTCTTTCTCTCTTTCTTTTCTATCTCTCTCTCTATCTCCATCTCTCGCTTTCCTTTCTTTGCTTGTACCTTTTAATCATGATATAATATTCCCCACGTTCAGTCTGTACTCTTCCCGCGTCTGATGCTCTGTTGTTTTTGTTTTTTATTTTCTTTTTCGTTGACCCAATTCTGTTTCTTCTCTCTCTCTCTCCCTCCCCTCTTTCTTTTGTTATCTCTCCCTTTATTTTTTTCGCCATCTCTCTTTCTATCTCTCTCTTGTCTATCTATCTTTCACTTTTTCTGTGAGTCGCATGCAGACACCATTTTGCTCAAAATTAATGTAACAGATGTTACGGCCCCAGCGACATGGTTGGCTGAATATATTCATAGTTTCTAATATGAGCCATGGCGTATGGAAGGGGTCGTCCTATCTGAGCAATGCCTTCTCTAATCGCTTAACTGTAACCTGTAGTCAGTGGTGTGACAGAGAAAAACCAACTCATGTCACACACACACGCACACACACTCACACATTATATTTTCTATCATGTTACACGCATATATACACACATAATTTTATACGATATATGTATGTATGTATGTACAGTATGTATGGATAGATAGATAGATAGATAGATAGATAGGTGGAGAGATAGATGGATAGATAGACTAATTGATTAATTGATAAAATAGGTAATTGTATAAATTGTTATATAATACAAGCAATTTTAGATTCCAAGTATTGCCTTCACAAAGTAATTAAAAAAAAGCAGACTGGTAATGTTTGTTTTTTTTTTTGCAGAGAAAGTATGTATGTTTAATTCACTGAACTATTTTGCGTCCCTCACCTTGTCAACACTCCTGAAGAAGGCACGGCACGCCGAAAATTTCAGTCAAATTAACATATTAGTAAAGGCCTTCTCAATTAGCAAAAAGTGCATTACCAGTAAGTTTTTCAATGTATGTTTATAAGCATAAGATTACTCACAAACGCGTTTGTGTTGACATACTTAAAAACACAAGAATATGGTTGTGAATAACCTTGCTTTTCTCACGATGTGAATAAATACACTGTACATCATAATGCGCACGCACACATACACACACGCACGTGCACATCTAAAGATACGATAGGTGAAAAAAAATGTGTACACGCAGTTTTAGGAAATGCCAGTATACTCAAAGATATTTATTTGATAAACAGTTGTTTTCTATACTATGAAAACAAGAATTCGCCATGGTGTGTGTCAGCGACAGAAAGAGAGAGAGAGAGAGAGAGAAGGGGTGAGGGGAGGATATCAATTACCAGATTGATAACCAGATATTAATCATCATTGAAATGTGTCCTCTTTTCTGAAAACCCCAAATATCTAATGCACAAACAAGTGGACAACCAGACACGATTTGCGCACGCTCGTGTTCTTTCTGTTTCTGTTTCCTTTTTATCCCCCTACCTTTTATAAAAATAGATATAACATAGAGAATCAAAATGCCCGCGAGCATTCTTTTTTGAGAGGGTATAAACCACGAAGCAAATACAAAATGCATAACTTTTCTTCTTGAGCGTAAATACTGCATCCTGACACCTTCTTCGTACCTGTTTCGACGATACAGTTTCTGCCTACGTGTTTAATTTCAAAACTACTGACACAGCGGTGTATGCCTATAACTGGTACTATTTAGAGTTGTAGGGATGAATGCATTTGATCCGTTGATTTACAGTCTCTTAAGGCAGCATTAAATACGCTCACTCGCAGAAGTAAACACGCCGACGAAATACGAGCATCGATGTTATACAACGGTTTTTGCTAAATTGATTTCGTCACTGAGCTACAGCCGTGACAGCATCTAAGTAAATTGGTCGCACGTATGAATGAGTAGATCACGTGATTTAATTGTATTGATAGTCATGTCATGTGCGGGTTTTTTTTCTTACATTCAGAGAAACGGCTTATTTCAAGTACATGAAAGATAGCGTCTTATAAGATGCCTGCAGGTACGGACTTAGGTCTGTAAATCATACTAAGTAAAAAACATTTAGCAGTCAATGTTATGAAGAGATGCTTTCCATCGGCAAACTGGAGATAAAAGGTTTCAGCCTCAATTTACCTCATGATTGTCATTTTTGATGTTGATGATGTTGCTGCTGCAATTTGTGCTTCCTTGATATAAACAGACTACCAGCGCCTTTATTCTGGTCGCATGCAGTTCGTCAATGGCGTGAAAAGTGGGACGTTAAGTACGTAGTCTATTTAGGATTCGATACATCACAAGATTCCCCCAGTGTCTCTGCAAAGAATAATCCACCCACAGATCGTAACTTGTGAGTGGAGGTAAGTTTATCTTTGGTATCCTTCCAGATCGAAGACTGTGGAGAATATAATTATTGTATCAAAAACACACACTTACCAGTAGCTATTGAAGGCAGGAAATTATTAAGCAGAGGGGTGAAGGTTGAGGTGTGAGTTTTCTTCAATTTGTCTCCCTCTTCAAATGAAATTTGTGAGAATCCGACTGCTGATCTATGATTTAACAAACATGTTGAAAAAAAAGAGAACAAGTGGGATTCGAACTTGTCATCTTCTGCTTTCCGGGCAGCGAAACTATCACCAGGCTGTCCCTGGTTGCCGCCAGTGACACGATGAACACGATGATTGCACTACATGACATAACAATGTCGGAATGTCGGAGCTTGGGTACTTGTTTCAAGTTCATCGTGTCACTGCCGGCAACCAGGGACAGCCTGGTGGTAGTGTCGCTGCCCGGAAAGCCGTAAATGACTGGTTCGAATCCCACTGGTTCCTTTTTTCCAACATGTTTTATCAAATTACAGATCAGCAGTTGCGATCGTACAAATTTCTTTTGAAGAGGGAGACAAATTGAAGAAAACGCACAACTCAGTTTCTAAAATTGTTTCATTTTTCATATCCATGAGAAAGGTAAACATGGCAAACACCAAACAACAACAACAACAACAACAACAACAACAACAACAACAACAACAACAACAACAACAAGGACATCGACAACGCTAACAGCAAATTGGCTCTTGTTGTATGGAAAGATTCGTGAAACTCGCTATTCCTGCATTCCCTACATCTATATTCGTTAATAGTAAAATAAAATACGGTACGTTATTCCGACGGTTCGTTCATCGGAAAATGGAAAGTAGGTGCGTACAAACGATTCCTTCCGAATAACAAACAGAATGTAACGAACTGGAGAGAAAGGAAGGTATTTATGTGGCAATAGAAATCATTTTTTTTTAAACACGCCTGAAGAGAACTTTGTAAATGCTACATACAAACTTACCACACCGAAGAAAAAGAAAGCAAGATATGAAAGTAGACTTTATTGAAATTTCCTTAATATCAGTCGAGTATTGTATGATTATTATCAAAATTGAAAGAAATGGAATGAAAATGTATCTCCTAATCAAATCTTGACATCCTAAGTACATCGTCCTCACACACAAGAACTGCACACTTTTATTTTGTAACGTAAGAGATAGGAATGTCAAGGAAATGTTTGCTTGCGGAAACATGAAGAATTTTTCAACAAGTGCGAGTGTTCACCAATTGTTTTATAGGTAAAATTTCTTCTTAGTAAGACCAAAGCTTTTTCTCTCTTTTATTTTTTGTCTTCTCATAGGGAAAATTACTGAGAAACTTCGATAGCACCCTTGTTCCAAACATTCGGGAACAAGTGTCCCGATTGTCATTATTATCTATTTTATGTTTTTTTTTTCTTTTTTTTTTGGGGGGGGGGGGGGGCACGCTTGATTAACCTAACAACTATCTGTGCCAAACCCTCTCTTCTCTATCTAGGGTAGCCTCGTCAGTGTTGCTACTGCTCTTCCAGAGGGCCCTGCTATTATTATTATTATCCTAGCGTGTTCAGGTACCCATTTATGCACCTGGGTCGAGAGGGAGGTGGCGGGTAAAAATACTTTGTCCAAGGACTTTTAAGCACTGAGTGGGAATCGAACTCGGGTCTTCCGATTGGGAGTCGGGAGTCTTATCCACCATATGTAACAGAGCAAAATAACGATCGCCGACTATCGATCTGCTTATGATATCGCAGGCTGGACATTAAATTCTATATCGAGGCGGTTTATGTCAAGGCGGATGCGAGCTACTAATAACCGCGCCTCGACTGTGCAGCCGATTCAATTGCCGGGAACCCAATCGCCTAATCGAAGATAAACTGATTCATGAGCCACTCGATACACCTATGCGGAGAGGGGAAAAAACAAAAGACGGGAGATGCTGGGTTGGTTATAAGACTCGCGTCTCATTACACAGCATCTGACAGATCAGAAACTGAACACCGAGAGAAAAGATTATTTTTGTAACGCACACCATTCAGTCAAGGAGACGAAGGCCCCGCCTCCAGGGCGTCTCATATTTTGTGATATTCCTTTCTTTCTGCCGACAGATCTTGTTACGCAATTTTCTATGATGAGCTGTGGAAGGACCTTTCCCCTACGATAGTTAATATCTTGAATAACAAATTTAAAATGAGTTAAGTTTTGAAGTGTGAATGAAAAAAGAAAAAAGGAGAAAGAGAGGGGTTACTCTTTCTGCAAAAAAAAAAAAAAAAAAAACCAGTTTTGCTGCCTGCACCTTTCGAATGTTCATATTTACTTTGCTTCTTAAAGCTAAATGAAATCAAATCAAATCAAAATTAATTACACGGGAGTGACAATTTTAAACAAAACATGACCAAATGACAAAGGACCAATACAAAAGTGCAGTTTATACTACATGCGTAACAAAAATCTTTGTAATTCATTTATAGTTGCATATATATAATACAGAAAGAACAGTACATGATTGAATAAGTAAGCAGGAGACCGTCAGATTGCATAGCTTGACTGGGATGATGGCCTCCTTGGGATGGCTACTTCTACTTTGATGACAAGGAACTCATGAATGTTATCTTCCACGTGAAAGCATCTTCGCTTTGCCAATACTCAGATATTAGCTTAATTTCCCCGAATTTGGTCTTATTACTATAATGTTTTCTTCTTTATTGCTGTTCCTATTCTTTTTATCTCATTCTTTATCATCGCTTCTTCTGTCTTTTCTTATCGTGTCACATGACCATAATGTCATTGAAAAAGAAAAGGGGGGAGAAAGAAGGTGCTGAATTACTTTATAATATTTCTTCATTATTTTCTCCACCGTCGATAAATTTTATTGGCATATAGTATCCCTCAAACCTTTTCTTGGCATCTGGCCTTTTGATCTGCAGTTATGACCATCCGGCTGGTGTCATCATCACTGTAAATTTGTTATTCACTCGGGAATAGTGCTGACATAATTTCCTACCCTAACATGTCATTATATCTCGACCCGTCGGTGTCTTAGGGCGACAAATAAGATACAGAGCCGAAGTAGCCATCCCCGCCTATAGACGGTCGCTATTACTCCAAAACGAAGTTACACACCGTGCTGTAATAGCGGCAGATTAATCATGCCAGGCGTTCGTGGGCCCGACATCATAACCTTCTGTCTTGCGTACAGTCTGTCTTTCCTGTTAAACAAAAAGGGAGTATGTGTCATGTCTCGTCATAATATGTCTGAGAGTCATCGCCACTATATGTCTGCCAGGTGGGCAATACAGACCTTCTGCCTGTAAAAATAATCAGGAAGGCAGACAACTTTAGAACTTGGCTACGTGCGATTTGTCGCAGAAAAAAAAAAAAAAAACATCAAGAAGAAGTGGGAAGTCCTGACGTTCTCAATTACGTGTTACAAAACTTTCTAAAAAGTGTCATCTTCCACTCTACTAGGCCTGAACTATCAAATGTTGCAGCATGCACCTATCTATCAAGACTAGGCCAGGAAAGGGAAGACAATTTGTTTTGGACGCTGAGATGAACTTTGTCACAAAAGCTTCCGCATTTCCATCAGTCGAATGAAAAAACAAGGCATATCGAGATGAAGAGCGGAATTTATACACGGAGCTTTCCTTTAAAACATTTCAACATTGTGACGTCACGGCCTGGTATTGACGGTGGAGCAACGACTTCGCCATGTTTTAGGGTCAATTGTTGTCCTTAAAAAAAAAACCAACAGAATAACTCAATATCTTAACAGTCTCCCATTATTCTAGCCCTTTGATAGAGAGAGTGAAAGAATGAAAGAATTGCCAGTTTTTCTTACATACGTTTTGATTAAAGGGAATGGTTAGTAACTGATCAGTGAAAATTATTTGCTTGAGAATAGTCTCATATCTAAGTAATGTGCAGCTAGTTTAATGGTTCCAGGCTAGCATGCCTGTACAGTGACGAGGCATTAAACTGCACATTACCTGAACATGAGACCGTTCTGAAGCAAATGATTCTCACACAACAATAGATATATAATGTACTCTTAAATGAATCCCACAAGAATTGGAGCAATTATCCCCCAGCATTCCCACTGATTCCCACTGATCAATTACTATCCATCCCCTTTAAAATAGGCGAATTATTGCATTCGTCAGACTGGAAAATGAAATGCTCAAAAAGCTCATCTCATCTCGATCGTGGGAAAAGGTCAAACGAAACGATTGTTATATTCAAAGATATTGAGGTACTGCATGATGTGTGTGAGATAACTGCTTTAAACTGATAAAGCACATAAAGTAGTAAACATATTGCATAATTAATATAAGCGAGCAAAATATCTGTTTATAACGTACCTGTTGATGCGGGAGATTGTGATTTCATAATGTGTGATTTTATGCATCTTGAAATTAGGATAACTGATGATATTTTGTAATAGAAAAAAGTCTAGTTAAAGAGAGAGTTTTAACATTTTTTGGAGGGCTTTGAACTATATTCTTTTTGCCCGTTTTCCTTTTTTGTATGAGCCATTAAGATTAATTCGGCCGCTATGAATACCACAGGGGATTGATTTCTATAACTGTCTAAAATTATGATTTCAACTTGGAATTCTCTTGAAAAAAATCCACACTTTACACTTAGAGACGGTCATTCTCTTACTCTATGGAAACACTGGAGGTCATTACACCACTCTGTCCAGCTATAGGCTTCTTTAACCCTTTCTGCGCCAGCAAATGTGAACAAGTGTGCAACGTACCCTACGGGATTTCCTTTACCAAATCGGCACTCAGGCACACAAAGGGTTCACAGATCCAATTTCATCGTCCTTGAACGAGACTCTTGATGGCTGGATCGGAGTTCCCGCGCTATTTCTGCTCAGCTGACAGCGGTAATTATCTCCCGATCGATCATCAAGAATTTAGCAGAAACTTCTCGAGACACTGAGTCTTCTGATGTGTGCGCAGACAATGACGTATAAGTTAACTTAACAGACTGGTAATGAGCTCGAATGTCTCAAGAAAAAATTTCTCAAGAAAACTGACTTGCGATTAGATAGACGAGCAAAGACAAACAAAGTTAAGAATAAAACTGACTTCATCTTCATTATTATGGCAGGACATGTTTTGATACGAAATTATCGAGACATTCAATTCATCTTAAGGAGCAACACGGTATGGATCAGACCTATTCTCAGAATGAAAAGTATATGAGGCTTTTTTTTTTTGCTTTGAAAAGGTTTGCTGTGTTTGTGAAAATGCATAATTATTGGAAACACATGTGCACTAATCCTCAACAAACATTTGAAATACGTTAGGTAAGAATTTTTGTCAGACCATTTTTTCCGTGTATCAAATTCCGACATTAGTTCCCTCTTTCTGATACTTATAATGTGTAAGACATAATTAGCTGTCTGAAAAGTAGTTGCGCCAGCATGTTCAAACTTTTGTTTTTTTTGTTGTGTGAAATGATCGTTTCAATTCATATTTGCAAGTGTTTCAGACTGTTCCTACATTCCCATTGTTTTGTTGTTTGCTTCAAATTATGCACCAAAAGCACAATTTTAATGATTTTGTTAAAATAATGGCTAAAGATTATAAATTTCAAAATTATTTTGCTTGTGGAAAGAATACGCTAATTATTTTGTTCAAAAGAATATCAATACTAAAACACTTCATGATGTAATATATTAACTACTATAGCTATACGGTAATGTCCATACAGGACTGTTACAACTTTTATCTGATTGCTTTATACCTGTATAAATTAGTTCAAATAACAAAAGAATACGTTAATCAATAGATAGACAGTGGACATTGATATTGTCATGTCTGTTCGAACTTGCTCATGTTCGAATAGTAATTTTATAAATCTAATACAAAAAGTTTGTGGAATGATGCAGCTCGATGATAGACAGAAGACAAAGGTCTATAAATCAAGTTCTTATTTTCTATTGCCCACTGCAAATAGCCTTTTCACAATATTACCGCGTAGCAAACTAGTCGACCCGCATCAATTTGTTTCCCAGAGATATCCGGGCGATTATCTTGTTCTCGGTATGATAGATACTTCAATGAGAAACGTCACTGACTCAGCAGTATGTAGTGAGATTATTCAAGGAAGGAGAGTGCACGTTACGAAAGCAGGGCAGAAGACACCCGTTCATCCACCCCCTTCCCCCTCCGCCCCATATCGCCTTTTCCTTTTTCCTTTTCAAGTAGACACCGTATCTCCTGTCCCGTAGAGAACATTGAAAAATACGTTTTTGTTTTTGTTTTTACCCCATAGCCCATCTGAAATCATACGCTCTGAAATTGGTCCTTGTTTCATTGCGGCAAAACCAGCAGCTGCATATTGTCCTGGTGAACGCCAAATTCAAAGAGGATGAAATTATTATCATTATTTCTATACAGTACTGTTTTGGAAAGGTTAAAGAGGAAACACTGATTTATTAAAGCCAAACATTTTAAACTGCAATTTCCGTGGAGCATTACTACATCATTGACCCCCTCCTATTGTCACTCCACGTCACTAGTATATAGATGCGTGGTCTATGCTCCCACCATCTCTAACTATTTAAAAGTTTTTCCTAGGACACAATTTTGTGTTACATCATGTACATAACTGACAAAAGATGGAACTGAGATCCTCTATACCTTTGGGTTATTTTGGCAAAGGGGAAAAAATAATGTCTCGATGTGAGCGTCTGTATTGTATAACTCTTATGTGTTTCACGCCACTGATTTTCTTTTGGTTGTTTCCCTTACAACTTTCACGCCTGTTCCTTATCCTTTACCTCTTGTTGTGCTGGAGTGGCCAACCATGTGTCTTGTGAATATGACATAAGAAATAAAAGCATTGATATTGTTTCATATACTCATGTTATCATTAATTTTTCATTTCTATCCCCGCATCTTTTTTTTTTCCCTCGAAACATAAGAAGGGCGAAATCCGACCGTCTGTTTTCTTAACTTGGCCTACCACTTCGGCAATAAACCAACTTGCCGTCTTTCGCAGTCACGTGACCCCAGAGGGCGTTTCTCGAACTGGAGACGACCATGTAAGGTTATCTTCCGATTCGCTCTGCGTAAACAGGCCGTAATTCGAGTTGGGCTAAATGAGCAAAACACATTCTTAGTCGGCCCTAAAATGAGAAACATACCTACCCTTGAAGGCGTGAATTGAGCCTTCTTAAATATAGCGCTGAAAAAAAAGGAGGGGGTGGGAGAATCAACACAAATATATGAGATGAGAGTTCATCAGATACTACAAACCTCCACAGGGGACAGAATATAACCACGCGTCTCTACCATATCAGTCCACGCCCTGCCTGATATTTATGGTATCAAATCTTTGTGCCCAAGATTGACGTCTCCTTATACCCGACTCTTTAACTCTCCTTTTCTCTCTCAACTTTCTCCCCATCCATCTCCCCTTTTTACCCTTAAAACATAATTACATATCTATTCTCTTTTCCCGCCTCCTCTCTTTGCTTTTCACTAGTTAAGAGAAAAGTTTCTATCACGCACACAGCGCAAAAGGTAGCACGTATCGGGAAAGTAGAAGGTGGAAAGCACATGAAATTTATCAGTATGTTATCTAACGGCGTCCTCTTAAGAAGTTAATTCTTAACCAAGTAATCTTCGCGCGTGATGACGTCTTGCTTTCTTTTATAGGCCCTACATAATATGCTTTTAGTTGCCCCCCAAAAAGTTATTACTTTAGGCACTTTTTCACGTTTTTTCATTACTGCGTTAGAGGAAAGACGCATTTGATATTTTACACAATATCACAATGCTGTTGGTTTTCGCTGAGACAGGCGTGGCAGGTTCAAAAGTTAGTGTAACGTTTAGTGTCTGCTCCGCTCATTAAAAGCTATTAAAACAGACGCGTAACTATTGCACTTTGAACACAAGTCAACATCATAAGTTACTGTCGTCAGAAGATACATTTTATTCTTCTTTTCTTGTTTCCATCTTTTCATATCGAAATACTAAATAAAATTGGAGGTGACGCACAAGGCGCATTGAGTGAAGGAGCACATCAGATAGTTTGATAGGTAGATAGCTGGATAATGTCTAGACATGAAGAGTCTAGTCTCGAAATTGTGATCCTTTTATTAATAGGGGGCGAGAAGCAAGTTGCATCTGTGCAAACTTTCCACCAGGAAATTCGCTCAAGAACACTGGGAATTGTGGCCGGAAGGAGCGTACTTTATGACCTTCCCCAGTACTCGATATTGAAAAATTATCTCCTCCAGAAAAGGAAAAAAAAAAGTCTGTAGAATATGGCTGTTCCTTGTTTTGTTGGCTTCGGAAATTTGGAGCGCGTTTCTTGTCGATTGAGGCAAGCGCTTCCCCTTCCCGAGTCTGCAATCTTCCGGTGATGGCATGTCGGGAATATGGCGGGCAGTACCTAGGGGGTTAATGTTTCGAGCGCGGCCCCATAACCAGCCGGGGACCTCTGCGATCTAATCTTAGTCGTCTGTGGAGATACAGAAGCCGAGGCGTTTCTCCCGCCGGAATCACTCGAAATCGATATTCATCTATCTCTTCGTATTCAAACATCAGCTGCTCGCCCCCAATAAACAAGAAATCTCCCCCATCATCCGCAAAAAGCAGAAAGAGAAATGTATTTCACCTCTTGTATCATTCTGCAGATAGTGCGCATCGATAAGCGCGTGCTTTTCCTACATGGATTTTAGAAAATGGACGCGTTCATCTAGATAACTGGTATTCCGTTTTCCCTGTCGGATAAACGTCATTGTTACACGATCATAATAGAGCTGTGACTGTATCATTGGCATTCCCTCAGAAACTAATCCATCTCACACCCCACCCACATTTTTTTTAAATATTATTCTGCTTGACGCTAAAATAAAGCACTTGCCGCAACGAACAATGTGGCAAAGAGTATACGCGCCTAGAAAATGAAAATCTGTCGGTATCAACGACTTCTTATGCAAAAGTTCTGATGCTTATCTTCGTATTCTACATCACTCATTTCCAAGTGAGTTCACGCCAGATTCTTATCGCCGCCTATCTGACGTCAGACAAAGTTCACACGCCCCAATTGGTGTAGGGTCACGTGACCCTGCTATTAGTTGCAGTATACAGGAGCGCGGAGTTTTACCCGTTCACACCAAATTCTGATCTCCCCAGCCTACTCCACAAAGGTGGTGCTGAATAAAACATGGGGTTCAAACTTTCACGCGAATAACTTCTTTTGGAGGGAAGGTGAGGATGTGTGATCACGAAAGGTCAAGTGCAATTCTTCAACTTCCTCAGTACACTGTAGCTACTATCATTACACAACGCTACCATGCTCGCTGCGTAAATCCGTATCACACGTGGTTGGCATCAGCGCAGGGCGGATGATTACGTCAGTGACATCAGGCGGAATAGGGAATCTCGGAAGGGATCGTAAATAGGGACTATCGGAAGGGATTTATCCCTTATTTTCCACTCGAGTTACGACGATCCTCCAAGTCCTTGCACGCAGTCAGCAAAGCAGAGAGCAACAAAATATTGCTGGCCAGAAGTCAAAGGTGAATGCTTGTGAAACAGACCACTTTGTCTTTCCGAAATTACTGAGAGACAAGAGAGGATGTCGCATCGATGACGCAGCCTATCTTCTCCGTCCATCCTACGGGGGGTGGACCTACCACCCCATTTCCGCCCTCCACCACCCCTTCCGATCATCTCCGTTTAAATTGTGCATTTGCTGACTCCACAAACGATGAACGTTCTAACTATACTTCAAGTTCGATTTGTCAAGTATTCTCTCTCTTTTGAGCAGGTTGGTAAACTGTTACTGCTCCCGTAGCGTTCATGTGTATGTTCGCAAAATTATGCAATGTCCAGAATGATAATGATGAATACATCCCCGTCACACACATCTCATAGATTTTATATCCAGTGCTCGAACTTAATATACGATTTTCTACCACTGACAGCTATCATCCCATACCATCTTCAGTTTACTAGACGGATCACTCGACGAGTATAAACTACAAGTTTTCTGCTTTGTGTGTTGTTGTTTTTTTTGCCACCCTCCTTGAACGATTATCCAGAGGTTACCCTTTAAACTATCAGTCGTGTTGAGCTTTTTTATGATTGATTACACTTTTGTTAGCAATAAGGGTCTTAGTTTCTGAAGTGAAAACGTACCTTTTTAGATGTCCTATGTGGCTACGTTTAGTCCTCGATCAGCATACACTGCTACATTAGATCACAGCCAAGGTGATGTGCAATAGGAGCAATATTGCATTTACTTGCTACAGTTATAAATCCTTGTAACTTGCGAAATGCTCTCATAATGTGGAGAGAAGGGGGAGGGGGGGGGGGGGGTGGGGGAGATAGGAAGAGAAAGGGTTGGCGTCTTCAATCTTGGATTGTCTTGTACCGTTAGATGGACGCTCTATATTGTCAAATCGAATTTCTAGACCTACGCACCAGTTACATGTGATTCTTTGGCGACCTAAGACGGGCGGGCATTAACTTTAACTTCATGTTGCAGCCGTTGTGACCTCCATACCTCAAGGACCAAAAACATATTAAGTTGATCTTTGATGAATCATAAGTGATCTTAATTTTGCATGAATTATACAAATTACATCGACATTGTGGTTGCCTTCGACGAGATGATTGTCCAAATTGGATGCAATTTTGTCATTAAGTCAATTACGTCGCCTCCTGTGAGCTATGCAATGCGAAAGAATACTGCGTCACTGATAAACCTATCATTGATAATGATAGCTTCATTCAAGCGCAATTACAAAGCAGTCCATGAAATAATATAACTTTTGGGTCTATTGGAAATGTGCTTGTAAGTGTTTATTATAATTGTCATGCTTTGCGCGGAGATAGGTGTGTCGGATCTCATAGTACGTTACATGTCCACGGCGCTCAGTCACTCGACCTCAGTCGCCAGGTTGATGTACAGGGCCATGTTTTATGAAGAGTTATAATTGGTTATAAAGTTGATTTCTATCATAAGTGTATGGCAGTCTGTGTCTTATGGAAATGTGTACTCGATCATGTCTTTTGATAAAACGGGGCCCAGGTCTAAGGTAGTTAAAGTTAGAATTAAGTTTACTCTAAAGTATTAGTTAAAATTAAGTTTCCAATAAAGTGGACTTGGTATCAATAACTGACAATATTATTCTTACTCAAATTGCTATGTGGCTGTTGTTCTTGTTGTTGCGTTTGTTTGTTTGTTTTGTTTTGTTTTGTTTTGTTTGTTGTTGCTGTTGTTTTCTTGGGGGGGGGGGTGTTTATTTGAGGGAATGCAAAGATACCAGAATGTGTTTTACATTTCCTTCCTTTGAATATCTCTGTTCATTAAGATACAGGATTCTCGTTTTTTAACATAAGATAGTAAACATTACGATACACGGTTCCCATGCAGCCTTCAGTAATCAAAAACCACGACCACAACAACAAAATAGCAACTGTTTCAAAAACCAAATCTCGTGGCAATACACAAATGTTAAATAGTTGTAATACACGGATACTGACTCTATTTCACAAGATATTGGCTCATTCAGATATTCTCGTGACCAGATACACGGTCAATGACAATGAGGTGCTAAAAGAAAAAAACATGAGGACTATACGCCAATTGAATATGCTATTGAGGATTTTCCCTGCCTGCTTGCATATATTGCCAGATGCCTGTAAGGTCCGATTTTTTTTTCTTTTTTTTTTTACCGTCAATGTTCCCGAATGAAGGAAGCAATCAAAAACTTCTCTGAAGCTCGACACTCCAATTGAAATTGACAAGCACATTTGTGCTATTCTGTCATCGTCCTTCATTCATACTCCCTTTCGCTTTTTCTTAACGTATCTCTTTTCTCCAATGCTCTATCTTCTACCCATTTTTTTTCATTCATCTGGCTTTCAAATCCAGCGGCTTGAATGTTTAACGTGGACATGATCTCTTCATTTTTTTCTCTCTCTCTGTCTCTCTCTAATCTCTTCTATCTTTATTTTCTATTCATCTCTATCACTCTATCTATCAGTTTATCCATCTATCAGTCTATCTATTTATATTTTTCTACCTATATCTTTAGAACTATCTCTTGGTCTATCTACTTACCACTACGTCTAAACAATATATATATATATATACATATATATATATATATATATATATACATATATATATATCAATCTATATGTCTTTGTCTCTATCTATCTATCTATCTATCTATCTATCTATCTATCTATCTAGCTATCTATCTATCTACCTGTCTGTCTATATCTATCTAATTATCTATCTATCTATCTATCAATCTGTCTGTCTATCTATCTATTTATCTATCTATCTATACCAGTCTTAGTGTCTCCCTCTTGCTGTATATCTCTTTCTCATTATTTCATAATCTATCCGAGTCTGTCTGCTATATTCTCATGTCGATTTATCGATAAAGGTACTTGTCTTGCTTAGTCGGTCTTTGTATTCACCGAGCAGTGTATAAAATGTCCAAGCAGTATTCACTTACCCATGCCATAAGTTTCTACAGTTCATCTACTTTATTCCTCACCTCCAGGTCCGCTGCCTTATACAACATAATCAATATATCCTTAGTATCTGATTCTGAATTTATTAGTATCGTCAACTTTAAAGAGAATATGTTGCTATTTGATGATCAATACCGCCTTCTCCAATAGGAGATTAATCCTTGCTGGAAAGAACACAGTGTTCCACAGTGTGAACACAGTGTGAACACAGTGTGAACACAGTGTGAAATCTCTTCACACTGTTAAATTCGAGCGTTTTAAACAGTGTGTACACAATGTGAGTCATCAATTCACAGTGTGAAAAAAGCATTACTATGTGAACACTCTGTGAAAACCACACCACAGTGTGAAATCATCTTTACACTGTTAAATTCGAGCGTTTTCACTTATTCTACTATGTGAACACACTGCGAACACACTGTGGGACACTGTATTCTTTCCAGCATGGTATAGGTTCCTTAGTTATGCAATGGATCGAAAGTCATTTTGCTTGTTGAGAATACTAAACTTCAACAATACAACCAACAATTATTAGAATCTGCCTCTTAGTTTAAAGGACAAGTTCACCTTCATAGACATGTGGGTTGAGTGAATGCAGCAATATTAGTAGAACACATCAGTGAGAGTTTGAGCAAAATCGGACAATCTGTTAAAAAGTTATAAATTTTTGAAGTTTCTGCTCAATCACGGCTGGATGAAAAGACTACTATAGCTTGTGATGTCACATGAGTACAACGATATAAAGAAAGAATAAAGAATATTCAACTTATTTCCATTTTTCTCGCATAACAAAAGAACACTCGACTTCTCTCTTTCAGAAGGCAGGGGAAATAATATTACCCTTAACATACGTCAGTAGCAAGTCCAAGAAATGTGCACTTTATTCAAAAAGTAAAGTTTTGTGAAATTCTCTTTTTATTTTCCTTATATAGTTGTACGCATGTGACATCATACACTGTAGTAGTCTTCTCTTCCAGCAGTGACTGCACAGATACTTAAAATATTCGTAACTTTTGAACGGATAGTCCAATTTTCGTCAAACTTTCACTGATGTGTTCTACTAATATTGCTGCATTCTCTCAATCTTTATGTATATGAAGGTGGACTTGTCCTTTAAATAAGTATTTGCAATTTCACGGAAAATGATATGTTGCTATTTGATGATCAATGACGCCTTCTTCAGTAAGGAGTTCAATGAGTTTAATCTGTGACATTTCGAAAGTTATTTTGCTTGTTGAAATTATTAAACTGCTTTTCCTTTCAATGTTCTCCTTGATTTATCAGACGTACTTTACAGTCTTACATATGAGCACGAATCGCAAGATGCTTTCTTTGAAAAATTAATTATACACAGACATTTTCAATGGTGGCAAGGAACAACAATGATTGCTAATCTTTGTGTTTCAAATTCTCTCTGTGGAAAAGTAAAAGCAAACAGGAACAAACAAGCAAAATAAAATGTCCTTGGTAAAGGAAAGCTACTGACGATTTATTGAAAAAATGCAAATTATCTCTTTCATGGACACCTTGCTAGTCAAAGAGTGACTTTTTCCATTCAACATAGGCCGAATTTGAGCTAGAGGTTGACATCCCAGCCAATTAAAGGCAAAGATTAAAGGGTATCGACCGTTAACGATCCAAAATAATCGACAGTAATAATGACAACATTTTTATGACAATGTGTACCAATCACAAAATTTAACAACAACGTGAAAGAGACATGAATCATAATGGTTTCAACAATCCCAGCTGACTATTTCTTTTTTTACTTTAACACTCACGTACACACAGTCTAAAATTTATATCAACAACGGATATAGCTATTGTGTGTGTCCAACTCTGGTAATTGTTTGTCCTGTACTTTTCCATTCTTTTATAGGTGTCATTGTTCAACGAGGTACGTTGAGGAGTTACGAATGTAGTTTTGCTCTTTGTTCGTCTATTAACAGAAGAAGACAGTCAATACTACGAATTGAGTCTATTTTCTAACAATGTATTCTGTTATGTAGCTGAAATAATCGTCTTTCTGTATGTCAACTGTAATTCTGAAAAGTAGATTATCTGTACCATTTCAACTTCATGACGAGAAAAGATGCTACCTATATTACTTGTATTTTGCTTTGTCTTACCTTTCTTTCGAAAGTTGTTCAGTCTTGATGGAAAAATTACCTGCGTATCACTTGCAATTCTACTGTCTCCTATTTCATACCGCCTTCTCTTGATTGAAACCTCTTACAGTATGAATGAATAGCTATGAAAACTTTTACAAGACTCAATTAAAGCGTATTAAAGTATGGTTGTACCATTTTATTCTCTATTGTGTTTTGCACTTGTGTCTTCTTCCACAAAATATGAGGGTATATGGGTATCTTTGACGGCTTCCATGGTTTCGGTATTCATCATCTGCATTTTGGAGACTACATATTCACCAAATAAAACCACTTGACCGCTTTTTTTTGGGGGGGGGGGTAGGGGGTGCATGAGCCTTCTCCAACTGTATTAAGCAAAATCCTTACAGGAATGTGGGAAACTTTTCTGACAACAAAATCATCACATATCAAATGAGAGGTAGGTTTCTAATCGATGGATAATTCGTGCGATTGCACTTAATTGCACTACTTGACGAATTTTTTTCAATCTCATTGATGAAGGCAATAATTGGTGATGAAGAATATCAAGTGCACGTGATATTGGGAATTTCCTACGCAAATGAATCAGCATATTCATTAGAGCTGTCAGGTCTGTGAGCGGCAATGGGATATTACAACCCAGTCATTCAAATAGAAGCAATTACTAAAACATTGGTATGATTTTGATGACTGTTTAAGCTCAATTCAGTGAAATGGTGAAGATGTATGTTGGATTTCTTATCTTATCTTTATGGCTTTTTGTTGGTGTGATCAGGATAGCTTAGTTATGGAGCGAAAATCAGATAAACTGCTAGAAATTAAATTCGCACATACTGCAGGAACAAAGGTATCTTGGGCAATTACGCCCTGCATGGGCAATTACTCCCGTCCCTTCACCTGAACTTAACCGTAATCCTAATCCTGAACCTAACCTTAACAGAAAGTCTAACCCCAAACCTATCTCTAACCATAATCTTTACTATTTATCTTATCACTAATCAGTATTTGACTGGGGGATTGTCGGGGGGGGGGGGTAGGGATTGCCCTTATACGGAGCGAAGGTATGGACATTTCGGGAGTATAGGACACTTGGGGTGAATGTCCTGGTCTGATA
Organism: Diadema antillarum; assembly: GCF_040938485.1. NCBI lineage: Eukaryota > Metazoa > Echinodermata > Echinoidea > Diadematoida > Diadematidae > Diadema > Diadema antillarum. The sequence continues at coordinate 42,134 of NW_027272107.1, read as the reverse complement.
GCCTGGTAGATTAACAAAATTATTTGCCAGACTGCAAAGGTTGTTGGTGACCATACTAACATGACCGCTCCATTCGAGAGCCTTGCTTTTACAGCTTAATCTCCAGTTATGCATCGTGCTACTACAGTTACTCACCATGTAAGTGCCAAACACTTTAAACGACGCTAAATTGAGCTTGTGCTACATTGCCAATGCCGCTACACCTCGAAGAGAGGTGTGTACCGCACATATGAGGCGTGGTGTCATTTAATGGCTTGGCAACACCTGCAGTTGACTTCATTACGCAAACGTGGTTATACACACTGACCGATTTCACACCTTGTCGCTACCTCAGAATAGCATAGTCACGCTGCTTGAAACAAACATTTTGTGGGTGAAGCAAACATTTTGTGGGTGCCGCTAATTGCTCCTGGTTTACCCTGATAAGCGTCGCTTCTTATAATCATGATTTAACCCGGTGTCCATTGCAACCTGTACAAAATCTCCGTAGATTTAAGAATGTCACAGAGAAAGGCTTAATGTGAATTTCTCATCATTCTATACAGCGTAATCATGGTAAACAGTAAATAACACACAGAGCTCAAAGTGACAAGCCATAATGGAAGATAATAAATGAACCCTACCATGAACCCTACCACATATGATAGAGTCAAGCTTAAATCGACGGTGTTGCTTGTTATTTTGAATATTCATTAACCCGAAAAATGATAAGGTTTCTTATTCAAGTAGTTCGTTATTTCCATGCACAAATTCCGTACACCAAAATGTTCATTTATCCCAACATGAAATGAATTTGTTATTTTTACCGAAAGTTTTAATTCTCAAAATGACATAAAACTCATTGATCTGAAGGTTCGTTAATCAAAAAATTGAAATAATATTCGGTAACCCCAAAACAAAAAAAAAAACCCCAAAGAACCTTTTCCTTTAGAATTAACGAACCTCCGGAATAACAAACTTGATAGAATTTTTGTATTAAAGAAACTTAGGTAGTATGAACCTTATTTCATTTTTCGGAATTAGGGGCCTTTGGAACAAGGAACCTTCGAAATGACAAACTGTAACCGAATTAAAGAATTCCTGTCTCAGACGACTACCTGTCAATTAACCCGTTCCATACGGGAACCTGGTGGCATGCATTTAAAGTCTATGGGCATTTCAGAATTCAGTATGAACATGTTAAGACCATTAAATTTGTTTCCCATAAGAGTATTTTTTTTTCTTGTTTAATGAACTTGCCAATGTCGAACCTGGGCGGCATTTTCTATACGTTTCACCGTGAATGTATATCTCTTATAAACCCCTCAAAATAAGTTCTGCAATTAAAGTTTCATGAATCACATTTTTCTTATCGTGGCATTATATTCATTTAACATGACATCATAAGAAAGCCTGATTGATTATCTTTAAAATGACACCTCACTTGCTATGATTGGGTGTTCTTGGAATGTGCAAAACAGCGTGGTATCGGGACAGATCAAAAGTGAAAAGTCGCAACATTTCTGCAATTGATAATGTACAGCTTTGATGAAAGAAAAAGGCCATTGGAATAAGCAATGCTGAAATGAGAGCACTTTCAAAAACTCCCATTTCCTAAACATTAGATGACTGTTTGGTCAACCTTTATGTTTAATTTCAACCTGCAGATACTACTGCAGCTTTTAATTCATGGATGAAGGCTGGAATCTAATGATAATCTCACAATGTATTCTTTTCAAGCACATTCCTTCCCTGAAAAGACCAAGCAAACGGGAATTGTTTTGTTTGACATAACACGTTTGCTCCATTTTGCAACATTTCACATTTGACCTTTCCTCATACTCAGTCGTACTGTACATTCCAGGAATGCATAATGTAAACAAGTGAGTTGTCATTGCAAAGAAAATTAATTAGGCTTTCTAATGATGTCACATTTGAATGAAATGATTTATTTTAAAGAGAAATATGATACATCAAATTGGAACTGCAGGACTTTTGTGAGAGGTGCATTAGTTTTACCGCAGTTTAAAAAGTGTTTAACAAAACTGACACATAATGAAAATTCTCCTTTTCCTTTAAAATCACACAAAAGCCACTTTTGGATTGTTTATGTGTATATCGTCACCACAATGAATATATTGTATTTACTCAATCAAAGCTCAACAACAGCAAACAAAATAAACAAGTCCCAACCAAATGTTTATTGTAAGTGTGTGGGAAGGTTTCTGTGTTTGTGATTTACACTGGATGTGGTTGCAGATCCAGCGTTTGCACTTAATACGTTGCCTTGATAACTCGTTTGTGTTACATTATTAAAATAACACACTTGTTGAGAAGAAAATCCTAACTTCATGATAGACGACCCACAATCTTAAGGCAAAGTATTCTCATCTTTCTTCCCCAATGGACTGTAATGGTGTGAGTATGAGCTTCCATGGAAAACTCCAGGTTATTGATATTAGGTCATACAGATAAAGCAGTGATCAACAGACAGCTGTGTAACTGGAGTAGTCTAAAGTTTGATCGCTGAATGCAATGAAAACCTGTCATTTTCTCCCAAATTTTCTCAAGTAGATCGATTCAAAGAGCGAAGATTTACGTTGATGTGTTGTGATATTAAAACATCGAATGTAGATAACAACGGAGAGGGTTAGATTATCTTGACATATTTTTTTCTCTCCAGGTCAGGGGAGACAGATAAACACGGTCAATTAAGAGTGACTTTATGAATAAATACTGACATCCGGTAAACTTGGTAAATACGACACATGACATGTTAGTTGCAGTCTTACGAGAAATCCCCAAAGGTTTGGCTTGCATAAAAACAGCGTGTGGTGAATGAGAAACAATATTGAATTACTTGTTGCAACTTTAAATCTATACCTGGTTTGACTTCCACGCAAAGTGCGTGCCTATCCTACCTATCTTTCTCCAAATTCGGGTTGCCAAAATGTAGGCCGGAGACTTACTATTTGTTATTTTTCAATTGGGGGCAGTGTGAGAAATGCTGAAAAAATAAAACCTGGTTATGGATTACAGTTCCTTCTGAAGGTACTCAGTGACCTGGGAACGTGTCTGCTTCTAGTTTATGTCTTCATTCTCTCTTTATCCAGGTCCTGTACTTTAACTTTTTAGCAATGAATAAGCTTGGAACACTTCACAATATTCAAGAAATAGAGCTATCCTTTATTGGTAGAAGAAGTAGACCAAGGAGGAAGAGGAGGAGAAGAAGAAGAAGAAGAAGAAGAAGAAGAAGAAGAAGAAGAAGAAGAAAAAAAAATAAAAGAAAAAATCTTCTCAACAATGGTCTGAGGTCTTTGACCAAGTAATGCGAAGTAATGCTGACCTGTGCTCACCATTCATTAATATGAAATAGATGAGCAAACGCATTAAAAATAATTTCACAAAGAAAGATAGCTTTAATGTTGTTGTTGATGGTTTTTTTTTTTTTTTCGAAATTGCAAGCTTCAAGGCGGTGTTATCTCCAAACTACTCCACGGGTTTACGTATTGATTGTATTTCATTTGTAATTTTTACGATTACATTTACGTTATTATATTTACATTACATAATATACAACCATGTCATGTTGCCGCGCTTCTTTGTGTGTCTGTATGACTGTATTTCCCGTCTGTTTTGTGAACGTTGTCTTTTTTTGGATGACTTTCTATTTTACTTTTGTAATGAAGAAAGTCCAGATTTTTTTCATCCAATTACATGAGCTGTCTACAAGATACAAACACTGTTTTCCCGTTAGGCCCACATTTGTCTTTTTCAGAACACATTCAATTCGACAAATTTAATGGAAACAATGTATGCATGCTTTAGATTCGTTAATCATTTTAAATGTTCATTTTGCAGTCAGCCAATGTGTATCCAAGAGATGTTTGTACTTCTCATATATAATGTTTTGTAGAGGAAACAATAATGATCATATTGATTTAAATTGAATACTCAATAGACAACATTCGTTACCCAAACTTGAGGAAGAAGAAAAATAGCCACATGGAAAATACATACGTACAGTCTGGACAGGATGGTGATAGTCCATGTGCAAAATTAAGCACTGTTATTGACACAATTGAGCTAAAGGTAAGCAGTAATACTATTTCAAATGCGGAGCTTGAAAGTGGGCTGAAAAGGGGACTTGTTTTCAAACCAAAAAGGACAGCAGCATGTCTGCGCTTCGCGTCGTGATGTACGGGAGAAAACTCCCTCCTCGTTGTTTTGCTTTGGGTTTTGTTCTTCTTTCCTTCGTAATAAGTGGAGTGAGGCATCGCCCTATCAAACCAGGAGGCCGTGAAGTTAGAATGACAGCTGCCCCTGACGGGACTATCGTCCCTTATGAAGGGGCTCAGCGGGCTGCATCACCGTACGCTGCGGAGACAACATCTGTCCGCTGAATGTCTCGGGGTGACGAGAAAATAATATTAATGTCTCTGGCCCCATAGAAATTCGACAAACACAAATTGGCGAATCATCGTTGCACTTTAAACCTCGTTGACATTGAGACCTTTAGAGAGTTAGATTTACGTACTGTGAATAGACTATTATACATAGTGAGTGGCTTATTTGAGCTGGGATTTCCTCTTTAATGGAAGGAATATAATAAAGGTTGTCGAGGAATGTTGTCAATGTTTCTTTTCATGGATGAGTAGCCTTGCGTTGTTGTGAATGATATCATCAAAGTCTGTAGGTATGTCCACTGATTCGCCGCAGTCGTACAATCTAACCTTGATAGGGATTTACGGACAGTTTTGAGAATTAAATGGCATTGCCCGTAATGCAGACCGTAATGTACCGGTACTCCTCATTCTGCAATGTGGTGAGTGTTTACAGATTGGTGCGAAAACGCTTGATTGCTGTTTAGGGTGTTTTTATCCCCCCAAAAAGATATACATTTTGTTTGAAGAGGGGCTGGGGAAAGACGAATGCAGAGTTATAAAATTACCTAGTCTTTGGGAAGTATAGATATTTTTGATGACAAGTTTTATTTTTTTCTCTCATCATTTGCCAACCTGCTCCTCACTCTTTGCTCTGGACATCTGAGGGCTCTGACACTTGGAAAGCTTTATCATATTCTGCCAAGATTCGTTTTCGGTTGAGCGCATCTCAGACCGGGCTACAAGGCTGTATCGTCATTGATTGCGGCTAAATGAAAGCGCGCCAGACTTTTTTAGTAGGTCAATGGAAAGGTAATGGTAGGGATCTATTCAGTGTCCCGTCCTGACAGGTCGGATGGGAAATGACGAAATCCAGAGCAAAGACCGCATTAGATAGAGGAGAGGGCTGCTTCTAAAGGGAAAGTGAAATCTTCCATGGGTCTGTCGTCTGACTTCTAGCTGCTTTTAATTATAGAGTAGTCAGATTCAACTCATGAACTGGTTTACTAAGCTTTTCTCATACGTACGATAGGATGTAAGCGGAGGAAACTCGTCACTTCCTGGTTGCTAGGTTAAAGGACGCATATCCCAAGCTTTGACTGGTTGCCATGGATTACATCATTTGTGGCGGAAGTAAATCATGACGAAACCGATTCACTTCTGTCGACAACAGGTGTAAATACCTCCAAAATAGAACTTCTTTTCCAACGTCCTTGGCTTACATGGAAGTTTAAAGAAAAATAAAAATCCGTATGTATCTGCAATGGCAAGATTTTGTTAGGTTTACCTGAAAAATTTCTGAATCTCTGTGTGTTAGTTTAAGGGCGTGTGTTCTCTTTATCTGAATCTGAGTCCAAAAACATCACACACGTAAATGGCAAAACTCCCGTTATTGTAATAGTAGTAGAGTTGAGTTCTTTGACCGGAGATAAGAAATGGTAACACGTTGTTCTAATGATTGCAGACAAACCCTGAAGAGTCGCCGAACAGGTATCATATTCGCGCTTAATGCTAATAACGCGGAATCTTATTTTACCCGGTCTGAGCATCTTCTTTTTTAGCTTTCAATGTTTCTCTGCAAACAATTTGACGTGAAAAAAAACCCCAAATCTCCCTTTACATCTATTGTGACGTCAAGCATTAGGCCTACCAGCTGTCATTTGAACAATGACGAAGAGAGGTGGTCGTCAACGTCTGACTTTGGTAATCACGACGTAGTGCTCTAATGATTACGGCAAAATATGCATTAAGCCCAAGCTATCTTTTTTTTTTTTACAGAGGTAATAAAATAGTAGCAAAAACAAAACAAACAATCCAATGGTAGGGAATAATGGATAACGAAAACAACAAATGAAAATGTATGGAAAAGCTGCAATCGAGTAGGACTACCAATACGACTGCATACTGAACCCTCCTCCCCCCCCCCCCACCAAAAAGAAAAGAAAAGAAAAGAAAATTCTTTCTGTCGGCTGGAGCCTCATTGTGTGGTCATGAGCACGCCTTTATCTATTCGAAACTGACTGACACTGACAGCGCGAAGGGACTGGGGAACGAGTCTACGAGAGGAATCCGTATTGAAAAGAAGAAAATTTATCGAATGATTTCGCCCGCCTAATCTCCCAGCAAAGTTCGTCCCATGCCATATTGTGACAACGACGTATCCGATATGATAAACATCATCTGCCTCTTTAACATGTCTAGCTACATCCACAGCCACAAATTCACAATCGAGTAAAAGATCTCAAAAATATACTAACGGTTAGTTTTGTTGGTCTTTAAAGGCATAATTCATATCTCAGTAACTCTCGCACTCATTTTCAAGTCACGCTATACTATGTACGGCACCTTCTGCAAAGATTGGATTACAGCGCGATGTATTTTCAGAAAATGTTTAACGCCTCACGTCCTGAGACATGGTGGGGTTAATAAAGACCGGAGTACATTCACATCTGCCGTAGATGAAGTGGTAGGCGTTATACTGTCTTTGGCGCGACTCTCCGTTTGTTACTGAGTAGGGTTAGTGTAGGGATAATCGGTAGTGTTATACCAAACAGCTGGTATACTTTAAAATGGATGGAAGCAGGAAAATGATATAATGAGATAGATTTAAGAGTGACATACTCTCGAAATTTCAATCATGTTACGGTGGACCCCGTTAAGTTAAAGTGTTTGCAAAGCCATGGAGTAGTAATGGACAAATTGATGTCGCTTTAAACGCGTTTTTTATATCACACATCTCCTCTGTGTGTGTGAGTATGTGTGTGTGTGTGTGTGTCTCTCTCTCTCTCTTTCTCTCTCTCATTCTATCTCCCTGTATCAAATCAGCTGTCTTTTTTTCCTGTCTACCCATGTTAGATTATTTCTAGCTGTCCCCATTCATCTATTTCCGCGTCTTCATCTACTTACTATACAATTAATTGATATGGACACTCTCGCAGTTTTTTACTCACACAATCTCATTAAAAGAACGTTTTAGCATTCTGCTCGTCGCCAATTTTGCATTCCGTCCATTTCTCTTAATTGCAGGACCAGTGTAAAATGGTGGTGGTTTGGTCGGAATGGAATAAAAATAAAAGGAAAACCGTACTGTAACGAGCAGTAATGTCATGTCACACTTACCTTTGATAGACTCAATAATGTTTGCAATGTCCTCCATGCTTAAGGCTTGGCCGTTCCTCTTCCCAAATAGGCCGATGTTGTAGGGGCCGGGGCGGGGAGAACGGATTCTCCACCTGCCTCTGTTTTCTTCCGAGCTGCGCTTGCCGAACATCCCCGTGCCGTACCAGGCGTGAGGGCCGGCGTCCCGTTTGTCGTCCAGCCGGTACATGTCGTCGGCGGTCTCGGGCGTTTTCTTAACCGGCCGATATTTATCGAGTCCAAGTTCGCCGTACAACCTGCTCAGTCGACGCAGACCGCGGAGCCGATCGTTCTTGGTGCCTCGCTTCTCGACATCGTCGGGGTCTTCATCATCGACTTCGGGTTCGTTGTAGAACCCGTCCTGGTGGGGGCTTTGTTGGGCGGGCTTGTTTATACCCTGACCCCAAGGCTCGGGGTCGTATTTCTGTCCGAAGTTTTCGCCCGTCAGAGGCGAAAATTCTTTGGCGCTTACCATTAACACAACACAAAGGTAGACTAGCGCAACGCTACAAGCAATCTTTAGGCGGTGGAGCGCCATGTTGGTACCAAATCAACTGGACACTACCGTTCTGTTGGCGACTTAGCTTCAATCACGCTGGGTTCACAAGACTTCGACTTAATGGGTGATTGGTGGGATGCAATGCCGTTTTATTTCAAGAGCAGGATGTCACGGACTATACTTGAAATCTCCAATTTATATATGATTTTTTTTTCTCTCTCTTCCCAACCCGAACAGGAAGCTACTTTCGATGAAACAACAGCCCGGTGGACGGAATATCGTCAAGCCGTCAAATCGTCATTGAGGAAGAAAAAAAAAATCTAATTCACGTAAGCGCTAAACAAAATTGATAGTTGGTCGCTATAGTAACAGAAGATAAAATAGAATACACTCTCGGCGCGGTTGTGATCAATATGTGTGGATGTGGGAGTTTTCTCACATTCCTAACTTGCTGGAAGAGAGACGGAGAGAGAAGTTTCAGTAGACCGAAATTGACACTCTTGCGCACGTTGGGAGTTTTTATTACATCACCGGGACACAGACGTTATTGCGTCACAGTCGCATCGACTAGAATTCCGCGATGTGATTGGCTGCTTGTTTCCTTGGTCTGGCCAGTCATAGAGCAGAATATGCGCAGGCGTCCTGAGTTCCATCATAACGTTTGCTTCCATTTTTTACTCATACGAGGAGGGGCATTCGACGGGGGCAGGGAATCCGCTAAGTATACCTGAGCTGCCAATATGCTTTTTTGTCTTTATTTTGGTGAGGAAAAAGACCATCATAGTCTTGCACATCATTTCCTTTTACGTAATACTATAAACGAATTAAAAGTCAGGCCTTCGGATATTTATAGAGCAGGTATCAGGTCACTGAAAAGTTTTTAAACTAACAATAGATTCGCTCTTTTTTCATCTTTGGTCGCCGAGCGAAAGTGAGGAACTTGAAGGGGAGACGACAGATAGGAGGGGTTAAAGAGTCATGGCAGTAGTTTGACTGAGACATTATTTTACATCTCATTTGCATCTCATTTGCATTAAGTGACGACATCTCCAATAATAACAAAATGTACCCGGACCATCTATGTCCGATAGAACGTCAGTAAAGGCGCCTAAACATACCAGCGATAGACTTACACATACACACAAAAAGCATACAAACATAGACAAGATTGCACACGCTAACGCCGAGATCGAGTTCTCTCTTTCTTGAAAGTTAATTTATACCATTCGACCAAAGTATGACCACGTATATTTCAGCCTGAAATTCCAACATAATAACGATGAAAGCACTCTACAATTTCATTACTTTTAAAGTTCGTCTATTCCTTTTGCAACCCTGGAAATCAGATTCCTTTTGTAAGCTGGTATATTGTAGAGGCAAGTAATTCACACCTTTCCTCAGAATACTTAAGCTTACCCCGCAGAAGGCGAGTATACGCGGGCAGTGCATAGGAAATGAGTGTTGCAGCAAAATCAGTCCGTCCTCAGCGGGTTAAAGAACAAAAGTCTCCCAACATCTTTCCTGAAATCATACGAGACAGTAAACACCTCATAGTTTTTGTTTTGTTCTGTTTTGTTTTGTTTTGTTTTGTTTTGAAGATACGAAAAGCTAACCGCATTTTAGTCGAAAATATACGCTCTTTTAGTTTTTATACCGAGAATAAGGGTCGGAATTGTTTACGGGATTCGAATAAACTCACTGAAAGTCCACAGAATTGCTTCCTCCTCCATCATAAAGAAGCCTTAAAAGTGCACACTTTCACGATGTTTGCAGAAGGAATATATCAACTTTCAAATCCAAATCTCAAAAACACTGTCTATCATCATGCTAAATACATTAGTCTCTCTTTACTCGTGCTTTTCATACTTCTTCCACCTAATCTCACGTAGATAGCAACCTTGCCCGAGACTGTAAACTATTGCTGTTTTAATTATCCTGTTTATCTATCTTCCATTACGCTTGCACAGTTATTTTCGAAAGAGTGGAATAAACATCATTTTCTTTGAAAAGACGTCATGTCAACAGGGAAATAACAATATTATGGTTGATATGCAATGGTTATTGCTATGTCGGGCAGTCAACGGGAAGACATTTTGCGCTGTCAGGAGCAGCATTGGTTTATCTGGTATATGGTTAACATTTGGATGTGTTGGTAAAACGGCTGTAAAACGTTTTATTTTGTATCGTGTCTTATCGGAGAGCCCTCTTTTTGCCCAGCTTTTGCAAAATCAACGTGGGTAGAATCTTTATCTCAAGAATACATGTATTGATACAAATACGAATAATTATACATTTACTCTACAACGTTGCTGTGCCACAATACAGAAATAACCAAGGTTTTTATTTGAATATGATTGTGCTTGTATATTGTTTCGGCCAGTTCTTAATTATTTCCGGTCTCAATATAGCTGCTAGCAACTTACATTTCTCTTGAAAAGTACAATTCCGAAAACCTTTAGTTTTTCGTAGGTTTCGTGAATTACACTGCATCTTTCAGTTGATTCTCGTTGGTGTTGATATTCATGTCCTCTGCCCCAGACAAGAGAGTTCATCGCGCCTATTGCACACACCAGTTCTAATTTTCTGCGTAGTGCAAAACGTGTCAGGATCATCACTCCGAATGACGTCATCAGTGTTCACTGCACACGTGACCCAAGATAACAAGAGAAGTGAAGTTTACCATGAGCTACCATCATTTTGCCTTCAGAAGAATCCGGAGTTCACTATCTTCTTTATTCTATATTTTATCAGTAATCTGTTATTCCTTTGTTCACGTCATCGCAAATTACTAAACTCGCCCTTTAAGCGTTAGAATTGTTAATATGTGTCATATTAGTATAGGGTCTAGTAGTATTACGCACATTCTTGTTAAAGATCGTCAGCGATGCAAGGCTAATCCTTTTATGTGCCATCGCCTTATGACAGTGTTTACAGCACTATAGGGTTTTCAGTGTCAATCGACACTCAAAGCGTACAAGGGTTAACAACGCTCTAAGACAACAAGTCTAAATAAACAACCAAAAAAGTAATTGATTTGACGAAATCGAGCATGGATAGGTTCCTTCTGATTCGAAGAATCGCCGATTTTCAAGAAATTCTAGAAAATCATAAAGCAGCAGGGGCGGATCCAGGAATCCTGAAAAGAGGGGGCGCCTTTACAAAATAAGGGGGGGGGGGGGCCGCACGCACCTCTCCCCAATTTTTCTTTTTAATTCTTTTGTTTTTACAAAAAATAAAAGGGGACATGCCCGGTGCGGACCTCCCTGGATCCGCCAATGAAGCAAGAATAATCAAGTAATTTTACTGAACACTTGCAATCAACTACAAGAAATTTCAAGAAACCGCAACTCCACAAGTTAGAGAGAGAAAAAAAAAAGAAGAAAAAGAAGGAGGAAGAGGAGGAGGAGATGATGATGATGATGATGATGATGATGAAGAAGAAGAAGAAGAAGAAGAAGTAGAAGAAGAAAGCCGTTCACGCAGCTGCTAGTTTCAACGTAACGCTCGCATAGATTTTAGAGATCAATATTTAACTCAAACATGATTTCTGATGGTATCTCCGTTTCGGTGCCTGGAAAGATGAATTGAATAACTCTCATTGTAAACGCGATGTCAAACTTGATTTTATGTATCTTTTGTGTTCATCTTACCTCGTTCATAATTTTCCCTCCCTTTTTTTTTCACTTTAGTTTCCATTTTCCTTTATGTCTCTGTTTCTTCTTGACTGGAAAATACATTGTTGTTTGAGGATACAAATTCAAAAGCGACTCTATGAGGAAATTGTTCATGCCGCGGTTCCCGTAATTGTGTTGCAAAATGTTTTGTGGTTGATGTTGTTTAGGACAATTATTTACAGATGATAAGGCCTCAATTGATATATGTATGATAACTATCAATTTCTCCACTGATTAGCTGCTGATATTAGATAGTATTACATAATTACTCGGTTTCTGCCTTAGCGTTCTCACAGGTTGGCAAGGGAAACGTATGGCGGCTGGTATGTTTATTTCTACGATTATTACAATTTTACACCTTTTGTTTTTGTCCTTTTTCGGTCTTATTTTAGAGTTGTGTTTGTTTGTTTTTTTTACCACGTGCTCACGTTACAACAGGTGATGATTAAGGATCTATGAATTTTATGGGAATACCTTTACTCGTTTCAACACATGACGTAAGCAGACGGGTTAGTAGAGTACTTCCCAGAAGCTCTGCTATATGCGGACTTCTTGGGAAAGAAGTCGTGTCATAACCCGAACATGATATCTGTTAAGATCATCTTTCGTTGTTGGGTCTTTTTTTCTTCTTTTAATAATTGGATGAACGGCAAAGCAAGTTGCGTCATGTCCTTGGTTGTTCCCCACAAAAGATGTAGTTACGTTTTAGTCGGGGATACCCTGTGTTGGTGATCCATTATGAATATCTATTTTAGACATAATGGAATGACCAGCTATATCATGGGAACGTCTATCTACCGTCTTTATAGTTTGTACAGTATTTCTACGTTGACTCTATTTCGGGACGTCTTTGAATAAAGCAGCGCTTGGATCTTGAATGTAATTGTTATGAGTACATTGCGCACATTCGTAACTATAGTTTAATATAATAGTTTAGATATGGCGGAAAGGGTATATAGAGATCAGGAGGGTTTGAAATGCTCTTCAGGTTTTAACAACCCCTCCCCCCCCCCCACACACACACATGCACACACACACAGACACACACACACACACACACACACACCACCACCACCACCACCACCACCACCACCACCACAACCACCACCACCACCATCACCACCACCACAACCGGAAACACAATTTTATACCCTGTATGTATAATACTGGACATGCTTTACCGGTATATTCTCGCCTCCACAAGTCATTATTTTATGTTGGAGTGTCGGTAAAGTGGGTTGTTGTATTGGATTTAGGAACGCACCATTCAGCCTGAAGTTAGCCAGTTTGGCAGCATTGCCGCTTGTTCTTTTTATAACCAACGCCATGAATTACCACTTGCATTTATACGCGCGGATTCCATGTAAACTATATAACATTTTCGAAATACATGGTATGCGGCAAAATTAATCATTTGTGGAGTTTCTTTTTTCCAACTGTATTTGCTACACATATACCACGGACATCTTTATAGGCTGCATCTGTATTCTTTCAGCATCAAATTGCTTTATACCGCTTGACATTTACTTCCATGAAGATTAATGTTCTTTACATGAAAAATATGTTCCCTCACGGAAGATGATATCAGGATGATATTACTTTCCTTTTTCTCATTTGTTTTTCTATGTATTTATAGTGAATCACAATAACTTGGTCAAATTTGTCAAATCGCTGTTTTTTATGTGTTAACTTACATGATTCATCTCCATGGAAAGGATGTGATGTATCTTATTTTCGGTAATTTGTGCGTTCCTTTGTTGTAAAAATGGATTCAAATACAAATCAGATCAAACTATTGTCGTAATGTCGCCCAGTTCTGCAGTGTATCATGCAGCGCTATAAAGAAAAAAAAAAACACGTATGCGGTATACTAAGTTAATGATTTGTTGAGCTCGCAAATCAGTACATTTATCTGTGGTATTTGATTGCTTTCGAGGGACATACTTCTCAAAGGACTTTTTTTCCTGGTCTGAGCCTACTCATGGATAGAAAGAGAGAGAGAGAGAGAGAGAGAGAGAGAGAGAGAGAAAGAGAGAGAGAGGGAGAGTGGGAGAGAGATAAGGAGAGAGAGAGAGAGAGAGGGGGGGGGACGGGGGAGATGGAAATGGAGAGAGAGCGGGGGTGGTATGGGGGAGCGGAAAGAATTGAGATCACTGTATCACATGCATCCCATAATCCCGGGGGACGGAGCGCCAAGCTTCTCCACTGAACTAGTTAACCCACCATATCTTAGAGGCCGTGACACATTTGTGTGATTTCTTGCTGTATGTAATTCACCATTGCCATCTCCACTGTTCATTGATAGATTTTCAAGAGTTATTGTAATTTACTCCCTTTTAACTGATTGATTGTTAATACATAATTGTTTTCTTTCTCGTTTCCAGTTTATATATCATCACTATAATATAGTCCACAAACCTCTTATTATGAGAGTGCTTAATTGATGGATTTATATGTTTTTAGTAGTCATCGGGCAACATTCATTAGAAAATTAAAGTTCATAGTTCTCTTCCAAATTGGCAACGTTTTGAAAATTTCTTTGTGATTTTGTACAGACCCGATGATTTTAATCAGGTTTATCTAATCTTAGAATATAGGATCCGTATAGCGAAATTGCCAATTTAAAGAATACAAAATGACGACTTCAGCGGAAAGCTTACACCAAGTCTTTATGGGTTAAGCAAGATGTAAATGTAATTCGAGATTGCAGATAAACAGATATTTACGTAGATAAGGGAATCTGCAAGCGCCTGTACTGAATCTGTTTGGCGCTTATCACGAGAGTGCTATATCCTCATTATTCTTACCTGACAAACCCATGAAAATACAACTGAGAGGAAAAAAATATAAATACACAAAAGCACTAGGAAGGGTACCTGGACGTCAAGAGCATGTGAAATTTGACACGTATTAAAGTCGCCCGTATAAGCCTGACACCTTCCGGAAAGTCAAGGACGAAGCGCCAAATCGGGAAGGTATGCTGATGTCTAAAGTTTTGACGCAAGTTATTGTGACGTCACAGCTCACGGGTCATTGAAAGTCAAAAGACAACGGGAAACTTTGGAATAAAGGTGTAACTTTCTCTACAGGCGGAAGTACACCTTTATTCTACAGCGAGAGTGAACGTTGATGCATGAATATATAAAAAGTGAACAAACAATCACAAACGCGTAGAACCCACACACACATAATGAAAATCACAGAGTATTTAAGCTTTATGAAAGAACTAACATTTTCACCAACAACGATTACAATGTTTTTGATATCGAGGGTTTTTTCCTGTGTTTTTTTTCTTCAACCTTTACACGTTTTCTTATGCATGTCTTGAATACCAACAAGGATTACGAATATCAGTTTTGAACTCTGACTATGAGGAGGTGAGGTTGAATAAAAGTTCGACAGGAATAGAGGGGATATCTCATCTGTTTTCTCTCTTTCTTTTTACACTCATTTATTCTGGTTTGAGAGAAGAGCAGCTGGTAAGAATGTGATATAGGGTAAAGCGCTAAGTAATATGTCAAGAAAGTGAAAGAGGGGGTAAAATTGAGATTGGAAGGGAATGGATCAAGGAGAAGTGGATCATCGAAAAAAACAAAACGGTTTAATGAGCTGAGGGGAGGAGGTGAGGTAGGGAGGGAGGTCGTGGAGAAAGCAAAGCTGGAAGAGAACGGATATATCAGGTTGGAGGAAGGGGTTGGGGAGAAAAGAGGGCAGGAGGAAATAGGAGGAATGCGACCATGTCTGCTAGTCATCTTTGACCTCAGAAGAGGTTCGAAGAAAAAATGAAGAGAGCGAACGATGCCGTCCGGGCCAAGATTTACATCTCATCACGAATTTGGAGCGGATGATACTCCGGTCCGAGTTTCAGTAAGCTCGTGCGCGATAAGGCGGAAAATTGCACCATTGGAAACCATATGATGTCATGGTAACCAAGCAGGAAAGCGAGACAGCAACCTCCTAGTGTGTTCGTTTTTCCTTTACCGTTTACCTGTCTAGTTAACATCTCTATTCCTATCTCTCCCTTTCACTCTCTGTCTCTTTCTCTTTGTCTCTGTCTCCCCGTCTGTCTCTTTGTCTGTCTCTTTCTCTTTCTACGAATAGAGGGACCAGAAAATTACTGACGATTGCTTTATGCTGTACGCATTAAGGACCGGAAGTATATGGGTTATGACATTATATCTGTCAACTTTAATACACGAATGGATCGCAGTTAAAAGCGACAACAATAAAAGTATATAAAAAAAGAAGCTTCAACTACAATTGTATGTATTTTCGGGTAAAATTTAAACAGAAAAAAAAAGCCTTGAAGACACATTTTTCTCCGAATGACATCTCAGCGAATTTAATTTATATCGTCTTGTTTTCATAAATCCCCTTAGTCGTATTCTCGGTAAAGCATCATCAATGGTGTAACTGTTTTGAAATGAATGGAAATAATCTGCCTATATTACCACATTTTATGTATTATCAGATATCTTGTGGCATTGAGTCTAATACTTTAGTACGCTTACACGCAGGAGAGTGATGCAGTTATATATATATATATATATATATATATATATATATATATATATATATATATCGGATACATATATATTATATAGCATGTTCACTTTTTATTTTTTTACAAATATTTTCAGATTTGTCGTTCCTTCGGTTGCTATTTATGACGTACATTTAGGTGCAAAAATTAAGTTTCAGAAGAACTTGTAATCTTCCTCTGGCTTTCGGCCTTTGGACTTCATCTGAATCTATAGAGAGAACATGCAATGATATTGTAAATGGCCATTGTATGACCTTTATATAGGTGCAATATCACAATCTATAATTCTCTCAAAGATTAGGACGATTATATGAGTAATAATTCTTCTGAAATATTAGCTTTGCACGAATCAAAATGATGCTGCAACACGGAAACATGATCTGGCGTTATCTCGTGAACAGGATGATGTGTATTGTACAAAAATAAATCCAAATTCCTGTAACATACTTCCACGTAACAATGACCACACTTTGTAATAATACTGCACCTAGAATATAGAGAAAAACCTTGCTGATGTGATGCTTTACAGATCAACACATAGTGTATTCGAAAGATAACGAATAACACACAGTGATTGGAACATTATTCAGTAAACTTTTGAATTTGGATCAGGGATATTTGTAGGCAGGATAATGGTTGAGTAAAGTTCCCTGGGGCACAAATTCGTCGGGTACTGTGTATGTAGCTTGATGATTAAAGGAGTATTTGAAAGCAACGTCGGTTTTAAAACTAATTTCTTCCACATCCACACTTCAACATGAGGCACCATGCACGTTCATGTCGGGACCGATTTCTCGTAATATATACATATGAATACAAAACATATTCTTCTACACCATTATGATGGAATCAGCAAACAGATTTGTTTCTTCAGAGTGTAGTATAATATAACCTTGGCGTAAAGATCAGGGACATTGACACACACTCACACACACACACACACGCACAAACACACACACACATGCACATTCACACACACACACACACACACACACACACACATACACACACACACACACACACACCACCACCACCACCACCACCATCATCACCACCACCACCACCACCACTAACACCAACACCAACATCACACTTTTACCATAACTCGGCTGTTACATGCATGAATATCGATCTGTATAATATCTGATACCGAATGATATCGTCTGTTGAGAATGATCCTACATAGGTATTTACCAAATCATATTGTTTATCTATCTTTATATTCGTATATATTTGCAAAGCATATATTCACAGAATATCTGCCCAGGAATGCCCTGACGAAAGGAGCACATCCCACTTGTTATTCTGCAAAACAAGCATTGCGGTAAAAAAAATAAAAAATAAAAAATAAATAAATAAATGAATAAAAAATGAATGAAATGGGGAAAATCAAGAAGGGGAAAACAGACCGGCCATTTCCAGTGTTAGATTCCTCTCTGCTCTTTTACGTTATCCGTTCTATCTTGCGTCATTATCAGGGATCACTGCAAGCATGACACCCTTGTGTGAAAAGCATTCCATCCAGTAATAATAATGTTGGCACCTTTTCGTCACACATTCCACGGGAATAACTGACGCTATAATTATAGGGATGATATTCACCGTTGAAAATCATATTTGCATTATATTTCTCTATCACATGATCTATCTATCAGTCAATCAATCTATCTACCTATCTGTCTGTCTATCTATCTATCTATCTATCTATCTATCTATCTATCAATCTATCTATCTATCTATTTATCTATCTTTCTATATATCTCTCATTCTCTTTCTCTATCTCTTTTCATTTTTTTTTCTCCGTCCACGTCATCCAAGCCCACATTCTACGTTGCCAAATGACGAATGATCCTACATGTATCATGTATACTGTACTTTTCTGCCTTTCTCACACTCCAGTAAAATCCGTCGTCTTTACATGGTAAAACGTTTCAGGCGACTGTAGATTTGCACATTTCACAAGTTCGCCCTTCTCGGAGAATACTTGAAGACAAGTTCGGTAGTGAATAGAGGAGAGACTACGGCTACTCTATTTTGAAATATTGACGTTGGAATCGCGGCGTTCTGTCTTGCTTCCTCGAGTGCTGTATGCCTTGCGTGGGCCCTTTGTTATACGGGAGAGTCTGGCAGCTGTTTTCACAGTGAGTCGACTTGAAAACACTATAGTACTCGCCAGGTGTGATACCCTCAATACATTAAGGCACGCACCAAAACTGAAATAGAAAAATGAAAAAGCTCTTCGGTTTGTTTTTTCCCCCCTCACTCCCTCAAATTCGCTTTTCTCTCGCTTTTCAGCGCTCGGCTCCAAAAGCAAGCCGCTCGCATTAAAACACTCGCGCGTTTTGACCAGTTCCTTTCAGCCGTTTTGTCCTCACATCCGATACCAATTTCGACATTTTTTCGCATGATTTCGTCAAATTTGAGTGAAATCCTGCCATCGCAGAGGGTCGCGGAAATATCTTTTCCTCTCTCCCTCCTCTGTCTTCTCTTTATTCTTCTCTCTCTCTCTCTCTTTCTGACTTCC
This sequence comes from Diadema antillarum, assembly GCF_040938485.1. Lineage (NCBI taxonomy): Eukaryota > Metazoa > Echinodermata > Echinoidea > Diadematoida > Diadematidae > Diadema > Diadema antillarum. The sequence goes on along the minus strand of NW_027272107.1, from coordinate 23,395 downwards.
CTCGACTTTGAAAATAATTAGGGAGTGTATAGCAACCATATCTTTTCCGATCTGACACACAAGCAGATGCGTGTATTTCACTCGAGCACAATGAGTTGATGTTTCAAGTTTATCACAGAATCCATGAGCGAATAATTTGCGCTCAATATCACACGATAACCAAGCATTAGGATCTACCAGATAGATAAAATCATTCGTAATGCACATTGATTATTGATTGAGTCGCTCTGGTCTACCGCTGTGATAAACACCGCCAAACATGAGAGAAAGAAAAGAGTATCAAAAACAAAAAGGCGGCAGGCTGACAGAAGATGGAGTATGCAAACAGAGAAGAGAAAAAACGGATTGATATACACCCGGAAGTTATGACAATGATTAGCTTATATCTACTCGAGTAAATCGTATGGAGCTACTGCTGAGGGTATCCACCAGCAGCTGGTTGTTGAATGAAGTGAAACAGAAAAAAAAAATGGCTTTGATAAAATGATACCAGAGAACCCGTATAGATTCCCCATTCGAGAAATTCAAACAAATATCCGTAATTGACGTTGCGGAATGTTTTTTTTTTTTTTTAATGTAGTATGTGCTTTGAATGTGCTTTTGTTTATGAATGCTGCAACAATATTATCATTGCCAAGGTTTCCAGGAGATTCTCTTTTCGATAATCAAAATTATTGCTTGTCCATCATGCACAAGATCGAGGTCAAAAGTCAGACACCCCATTACAGCTAGAACTTATTCAAGATGAGAAAATACAAAGAATTTGTAGATCTCAAACAATAAAAGGTAAATTTCTAATCGTATTTTAAGATATTGATGTCTCCCCTACGAAACGTCCTACCTGAATACAACTTCTTCTGCAGTTATTTAACAACTTAGATACTGTTAACGCGTCATCAGAACACTTGGTAAAGTAGACGTTACAGTTATATCCATATCAGGGGTTGTAGGCCTGCGGATCGGATAGGTAAACGATAACATGTAAACTTTAAAACCTTGAGGCTATTATACTTGGCGAGCTAATTCCATACTTGCTGTAACGCACATATATTCCTATGCTAGGAATAGTTTCCCCACGATACATATTAAGTAGACTTACTTCATGGCTTCAACTTCTTATGCTAAAAGCTGATCCTATCTGATTATACGTTCTTGAGTTTTGGGGAGACTAAGCTGAAAGCTGAAGGATTCCCTTCACTGTTGTGACTGTGCTGTACTTGATGTATACTGCTGCATTCTATGTATAAGCACTCTAATATCATGATTTCCTAGAATCACTTTACAACATAGGTATAACAAATTTATTTTGACGTTTATATTCCACCTCAAGTACTCCCGTTCGCCTCATTCTGACAATTCCAAACTTATTCTCTGTACTTGTCATTCAATTTTTATTGAAAAGCAAAGAGCAATAAACAGTACTCAGAGAGAGTAGACCTTATACCGCCAAACAGCCATGATTGGACTATCGCTAGTTTGGAGGCAGTATATTTAACGCAGATACATCGAGGTGTAAGGACAACTACATGATACATTGGGTAAAACTCTTGTCATTCATTGTTCACTTATTGGGACATCAAGCATACTTTGTACCCTTCGTGACCCCTATGCCTTTTGACTTTTGATCCCATGACCACCAAGTAAAGTTGCTTTTTTTCTTCGTTGGTGCGCACTTTGCATGTTTGGCGATAATCTGATCATCTGTTCTTGAGATATTGAGAGATTAATCATATGTTATGTCCTTTCTGGCCTCTTTTGACCTTGACCTTTGACCCCACGACCACCAAATTAAATCGTTTCTTTCTTCATTATGAACACTCAATGTAAGTTTGTTTTGAAAATCTGATCATCCATTGTTGAGTTCTTGGGAGATTAAGTTTGTTTGATTTCGATCCTTTCTGACCCCTATGACCTTTGACCTCATGACCCCAATATCAATTTGTTTCTTTCGTCGTTATCTAAACATTTGGAGTTTTCTGAGGATCGGATTATCCGTTTTTAGGATACTGGGAATTTAAGCTTATTTCGTGTCATCTATGACCATTATGACTTTGACCTCGTGACCCTAAAATTGATTTTTTTTTCTTCATAATGAACACATTCTGAAAGTATGGTGAAAAGCCTTTAGTTTCTTTCTTGAGTTATTGGAAAAAAAATCTTATTTTTTCATGTCGTATATGACCCTAGTGATCTTTGACCTTTGCCCTCATAACACGATACACACCCTGCAAGTTTTGTGAAAATCCGACTAATACATCCTTGCGTTTAGGGGAGATCAAGTTTATTTCATTTGTCCTTGATGACCTCTGTGACCTTTGACCTCATGACCACTTAACGACCTCCTGTCTTTCTTATGAAGAAACCCTACATTTTTTTTTTATTCGTTCAATCGTTCTCGAGTTATCTTGTTCAGAAACAGACCGACAGACAGGCTGACCTACAAACAAACAGACAAACAGACAAACAGATAAACAGACAGTCGACCATACGGAACCGAAAACGTAACCTTCGTCGGCCGTATATTTTACGTATCGGCGGAGGTAATGATAATTCAATTTTAGATATCGCGGATTTTCCCGGGCCCAATACCTGACCCAAGTTGCAAGTTATGAAGACTATTTTTCTTTGTTGTGTATGATTTTAGACTTCCGAATTCATCGTATAAATGCCTGCTTTTAGAACAATAACCAAATGTGTGTAGAGTGCACAGCAAAGTAGACAATTTGAAAAAGGCTACCTCACTATTAAAGTCAGTATGACATTATGCAAGGGAGAAGTGCGTGTAGATGCCGAGATTAATGTAGCGAACATTCGTCAGTCGGCGCCTCGCGGGAAAAGACGAGAAATATACCAACGCCTGCCCCCGGGCGCCACGTACACTACGCCATAGACACGCCCTCGGGAGCAGCGGGTTAGATGAGGTGTATGTGTGTGTATTATGATATATATGTGTGTGTATGTGTCTAAGTGTAAGTCTTTCAAGCGAGTGACCACGTGACAGAGGTTAGTGACTGGAGGCGTCAGGGGCGAAAGGGTCTGGTAGGCAGCACAGTTTAACTCTATAGTACAGCTTTCTCCACTGACTGGACAGTAATGTCATTAACATGACACAGAACATGGACACCACACATATCACAATATGGACAGCTCACAGGATATACAAATATAAACACACACGAATACACACACGCCCACACACACGCAAACACACAACATAACATACATACCACACCATCAAACAAACGTGCGTACACACACTACACAGGGGGTCATACTTCTCCCGATAACAGAGTACAAATGTACATTATTATGAAGGAAAAAAGCGGACTCAATATATCAACGCATCATGCACGCACACTACTAACATACTGAGGCTTGAAAAGGAAGAAAAATATGGACACCTAGGCAAAGTACTTTCAATAATCAAACTAAGTGATTATTGTGTGGGTGTTTGGGTGTGTGCATACATATCTTTTGTAGGCCTAATAATAAACGCGGCTTTCAACGGAATGACTAATGGGTGCAAGGGCGCGGGGGTGGGTAAGTTAGTTACCAGTACAGTGTACCAGTCATACCCTTTCGCACCCTGTGAGAAAATGTGATCTGCATTCTATACACCGGATCACATACACACAGAGACATCCAGACACACAGGCTAACATCCTCAGACACAAGTCTGAGTGAAATCATAATTTACACAGATAGGCCTTAATGTATTTATTTAAAAAATGGTTAAAACCAAGCTAATACTTTTGCGCTCCACTTCGTCTAGGGGCCTTCCTGTATTATGAGTTTTCCCGGTCAACTTCGTAAAAACGTTATTTATTTTTATTTTCTGTGCATTCAAATTCGTATGTTTGAAGCAGTACAGTGACATTGGTAGAACTATTTGACGTCTAATGCCTTCAAATTCGTTTTTAGGTACCCAGATTAGGGGTAACAAGCTCAAAGTCGGATGTGAACATTCGATTTCGTGTCTGGGTATGGAATTCGGTAAGTTTGTGCATTCAAACTCGTGCGATGGGCTCAATAAGCACTTTCAATTTCGTATTTAAAGCAAGCGATTTTCACAATTGAAAATCAATTCAATTTCGTAATCACGTTAATTTATAGAAAGGCAAGAGTGATTTTGTCCAGCTTGTCACTAAATGTGACCTCTGCTTTTTATCTTACATATCATTATCATGATCAGCATTTGTTTATTTGGACATCGAGATTTTCTTTTACTTAATATGTTATGTAAATTTCAACAGAAAATCTAATTTCGTCATGTCATCTCATGGCTGTCTTTATCTCTAATTTACATCTTTATTTTCACTGAGATCATCATAATGTGTTTACAATCGTCATTTGACATTGTTATCTTAAAGGGTGTGTACAGTTCTGGTCGAGGTGAAGATTTAGCTTTTAACGTTTTGTGAGATATTCAGAAACCACTCTATGAGATGTCAAAGAGCATGCAGTTCTAAGGGGTATCAAAAGTTTATTCGATGAAAATCGGTTTTGAAATGGCTGAGATATCCAAAAACAAGGTGAAACAAAGAGATACTAATAAAGCTGGGGCATGTCGCCTTTTATTATTAGCACTTTTTGGGATATCTCAGCCATTTGAAAACCAATTTTCATCAAATAAACGTTGAATCCTTCTTAAAATTACATGCTCTTTCATATTTCATAAGAGGCTTTTCATTATCTCACTTAGGAATGTTCAAAACATGAATCCCTACCTCAACCAGTACTGTACAGTCCCTTTAATTATGATCATCACACATCTTTCTGATCTTCATCTTATATACGTGTACTTATTTGCATCGTTATGTGTGATCCACACGTAAACACTTTTAACATTCAATTTAAAACCCAGTGCAAGTAATGTATTTCTTAATGGACATTGTGCAGGTTAAATCTGAATGCTTCTCTTGTGAACTTGTTTGCCCATACCCGAACTTGAATACTCGGGAAGAGCTAGCGACAGGTTGAGACGAAGTTGAATAACCATTACCGAAAATGTATGCGCATTAAATGAATTAGAATGCGCAATACTATTGCGACTCGGTTGTCAAATTAGTCGATTTGAATGAAGAAAAACGATTTTGAATGACCGTATTTTGATGCCTGAGAAAAATTGACGAAAATGAATGATTCTAGTATGAAATTAAATGACAAAACAATGGAATTGGCCGGGAAAACCTAATACCCTATATGCGTATGTTGTGTCTGCGTGTGTGATAGAATGGTGGTAGATGTATACTGATTCTGTGCGTGACTGTGGTGTATGTGCGACGTACATACACGTACAATCTTTTTAACAAAGTAACAAGGTAGCAGGTGTCTTCACTAAAGTGAAGGAGGTAGGGGACGGCAATAGTCATACACCATCATAACTTCTTCTGCTTGTTTTTTTTTTTTTTCGACCCATGCCCAATAAAATAATCTAAACATGAATTCACCGTAAGACTCTCGTGTGCAAAAAGACATACGACAGATTGAAACATACACAAAGCGCGCGCGCGCGCGCGCGCGCTCACACACACACACACACACACACACGTAATTGCCACTTATTTGCACTGTATCTGAATGATTTTGAATCTTTTTTACAAGAGAGATACAATGGTCTGAGAAGCTCTCTATCTACATCAATTCACGATTGCTTTTATGAGAATGAAATGGATGTTTATATAAATTTATTCACTCTTTTGTACGCTGACGATACTATTGTACTTGCTGAAAGTGCGAATGATTTACAAGATGCTCTTAACGCTCTTTCTGATTATTGCCAATTGTGGCATCTTACTGTTAATACCACAAAGACGAAGGTTGTTATTTTTTTCTAGAGGAAAAGTTAGAAATATTCCAGTTTTATTTTGCCAATGAACTTTTAAGTGTAATTGATGAGTATGTGTATTTAGGAACAATTTTCAACTATAACAATAGCTTCAAAAAAGCTATAAATAAACAAGTAACTCAAGCACAAAGAGCTATGTACTCCATGAAGAGCAAAATTGCATCTCTTTGTCTACCTGTTGATATTCAACTTGAGCTATTTAATCAATTGATATTATCAATTCTGTTATATGGATGTGAGGTTTGGGGTTTTGAAAATGTAATTCAAATTGAAACGTTTTATTTGAAGTTCTGTAAAGAATTGCTTGGTCTGAACAAGAGAACTCCCAATTGCATGACTTACGGTGAACTTGGGCACTACAAATTAGAAAAAATTGTCACTAGTCGAATGCTAATGTTCTGGTACCGTCTTGTAAATGGGAAATCAGCTAAATTATCAAGCATCATTTATAGCTTTGAATTCTTCTCCTTTTTGAAGGGGAAAAATCAGATGGGTTGGATTTTCAAAGTAAAGAATACTCTTGATAGCTTAGGCCTTTCTGACGTGTGGAAGAGTCAAGCAAGTAATCTATCTTTATCTTCATTCAAAGAATAATAAATACAAAAATTAAAGATATGAGTCAACAGGAGTGGCACAGTGATGTTGAGTTAAACAATCAATGCACTGTTTATAGAATTTTTAAGCAGCAATTATGCTTTGAAAAGTATCTGATTCGTCTTAATGAAAATGATAGGAAATCTTTAACACGTTTTCGTTGCCTTAACCATAAGCTTCCAATAGTGTCTGGGCGTTACAAAGACATTCCAAGAATTGAACGTTTGTGTACATATTGTTCTCAAAATGATATTGGTGATGAATTTCATTATTTGTTTGTATGTCCCTTCTTTACGACAGAACGTAAAAGATTTCTCGAAAAATATTATAGGAAGTATCCTAACACATTTAAATATGATCAATTGTTCAATTCCACTAAGAAAAAGACTTTGTCAAACATTTCGAGGTTTTGTAAGGTAATAATGTCCTCTTTTAGTTAGTTACTGCACTTTATTATTTCGTTTGATTTAGTTTATTTTATATACCCTTTGCATGATTATTTGCATCAGGCAGTGCCTGCATCGTTCGTAATTCATGTGATAGATTTACATTTGTATAGTATATTATTTATAACATACTTTTATGCAAATTATATTTGAAAAGTATGTTGATATCTTGTATATATTTGTATTATACATGTATATATGTTAATTCTTATTTGAAATTTTTCTATTTTGTGTATTTTCAATTGATATTGTACTCCCATACCCCATGAGGGTCGTTGAGTAATAAATCAAACTTCAAAACTTCAAACAGGTGAGCAAAAACTAAACAGTCGAGCAAATACTAAAAAAAAAAAAAAAAACACCAAAAACAAACAAACTAGCAATGTCGCTATGGCGACCAGTATGCCTCCGCCATAATGCATGGTTCTCCTAACAGGTCATTGTACAACATCTTTACGATGTGTGATGACAGTTTCACATAATTTGCAACATATTAGAATGACAGGTTTGTCACAAATGTGTTGAATGTTCACTTTCCTTGAACTAGGTTTAATAGGATGGATGGCTATACTGCCTAAGAGCGCAGGTATTTGGGGATTTGAGGATCTTTACTTGACTTTTGACCCTTTATAAGTCTATGCATTGAGTAACTTTCAATGTATGGAGAAGTATGAAGTGTAATTTCGGTATCAAAGAGTAAAATTTTTGCATTTTAACTTGGCCTTTGACCCTGAACCTTTGACCATTACATTATGACCCTAAAATTCCAGAGAGTATCACTGTCAGGTAGAACATGCATAAATATGTACTAAGTTTCATGATGATACCTTGAGTCATTTTCGAGATATGGAAAAAAAGACGTGAAATGTAGCACTTCTACTTGACCTTTGATCTTTGGGCAATAAACTTCCAAGAGAATCTCTATTGGGTAATACATGTATATATCAAGTTTCAAAAAAAAAAAAAATCTGGCAAGTATTGCATGAATATGAGGGAAAAAGTAAAATTTTGAGGAGTTGACCTTGAACTTTGACCCATGACCCCTACATTCCCTAGATAATCACTGCTAGTCAGTACATACATAATCATGTACAAAGTTCCATGAAGATACCTTGAACCATTTCCAAGATATGGAGAAGAAAAGTGAAATGTTAACATTTTAATTTGACCTCTGGGGATATAGGGAAAATAGTGACATTCTAAGCATTAATTAACCTTGACCTTTTGACCTTTGACCTTGAGTCTGAGCACCCAAAAGTTAATAGGCACAACTTGGTCCACTCCTGTCAATACATACCACAGTCTCATTAGGATACCTCAAAAGGTTTTTTTTAGTTACGCTGTCCACAAAATGCATTACGGACGGACAGACGGAAGGACGGACAACCCGAAAACATAATGCCTCCGGCAACACTTCGTGGTGGAGGCATTAAAAAAAAAAATAATTATTGTTAATTGACATTGGCGGAACACAATTTCTATTCCTGTACGACACCAAGCGAAATACATTCATAGTCTGTGATACTGTGAGCACACTTTAATTTGTGTAAACATTATTGGATGAAGACGCGGCATATACCGTGTACATACATGTAGTATTGATACATAAGACAATAATTTGAGATGACCAAGACAGATACTAACAATAATACATGGCAGCAAAAACACATACATGCTATTATTTGCTTTCCTTTGTCAGAGAACACAGCGCAAAAATATCAAGGCCCTTGTCAATATCAGCGTGCTATCAAATGGATAAGAAATTTTGGATAAGGGCTTCCGTTTATTATCATAACAACAAACGCTTGCCAAATGGTGAATAGAAATTACACATCGTACTTGTAAAAGCAGTATACTACAAAATGCAGAGAATAATATGATGACAGATATGATATTCTTATTTGAAATTATGATGTTCATACTCATGATACAAACTCGTTGGCAAAACATGATAAGCGCTGGAATTATCATCATGATGATTTTAATGTTTGTTTGTTTGTTTGTTGTTGTTTTTTCAGTCGCAACATAAAAGCATGACTACAATATAGGCTGTAGCATTGTAATCCCGATTCCTACAGGATTCTTGGATCCTCGTAGACTTCTGTACATAACAGGATCAAGCAAGTTCCCGCGCGCAATGAGTAAATTTGGCGCCATGTAAAACAAACAAACAAACAAACAAACAAACAAACAAACAAACAAACAAACAAACAGCGATTTCGGTAGGAGCAGATGATACAACAATACACGCGTACACTTTGCCGGCTTAACACTTTTGTGCATCTACCCGCCGGCACTGCGGCAAATTCCTATTTGGCAAACAGAAAAAGCTAGTTGTATGCATACGGCTGGAGAAAACGAAGGGGGAAGGGGCTAAAAGTGTGTTGCGGATAGGAAGGCGTACGAAATGGAAATTGATAACGAGTGTCATCGTTACAACGCAGAAAATGGAAGCCGAAAGAATTACTCTTACTTATGAATTACGAAACAGGTGGCTCATAACATTTGATCACGAAACATTATCATCTGTACTCTTGATAACAAGATGGAGGTGAACTTTTAGCTTCACGCGTTTCCTATAGTAGAGTTAATGGCAGGCTGCATTAGTAGGCATCATCGGCTGAGCGTTGTGAATAAGGGACGAAATAGAATCATAATGATTACAGTGAAAACTATTCGTATACAGATGCGTCTCACAATAATATCTATAAGTATGGTACTGATCCATCGTGTGTGAATGATTTTGTGCGTTGGACAGATTTCGTGCGTTTGACGTCATAAAGGGTATTGGAGGCGTTTCACACAAAATAAGTACAGGTTTACGCTTTAGTTGCTGCGTTTGTTTATTTTGTTTTACTTTTTAAAGAAATTCAAACTATCCTATATGCTTAATCGTAAGGTATGATTGTTGAGAACAAATGCATTGATATTTCTTCGCAATGGTGGTACCTTTTGGCGCGCGATATCTTTTTTTTTTTTCATCTCTCTTGCTAATATCAAATTTAAATGTGAAATAGTTTTCTATGCGATCGGAGCTGGTATATAGTATATACAAGCAACAGGTAATTTCCCTATTATTTACTTATTTCTATTTTTGAATTTTTGAGTCGCGCATGCTCGTTTAAAAGGGAATTACGGGTCACCCTACAGAAAGAATAAACAACGAATTTGTCATAGGTGCACAAAAATAAATGCCCCAATATTCTAAAGGTCCACTGGCTAGGTTAATTATCATCAACAGCCCCATCGAATAGGTCTCCGAACCCATGACCTTCCGCAAACTCTAAGAGTCTTATCCACATTACCACGGAATCACGCAGTATAGACTGATCCCTCGACATGCGAATTCGATACATACTTCTACACCCAAGGCTGGTCGCTACAACCATGAATAATGATGGACGTAGCAACACCGTGTGCAAACTGAGTTCTAGGTGTTTGAAAATATTTTTAAATAGGAACAGGCGACATGACTTTATATCTTTATTACCAGGTCCTTTGAGGGAGAACTATGATAAATTTGCATACATCCGTAAGCCGATCTACAGTATTATCCTCAGCCGGAACTTTCTCGTTACAGTATAATAGGATGCGCAAGGTATTTCTTTATTTCTTTTTAAATTGATTTTATGTATTTTGCTCTTTGAAGTCTGTTTAGTTTAATCTTGCCTACAGAGGGCGTTTTATGTAGGTGTGGGGAACGCGGAATAGTGATTAATCAACAACGATCTTCAGAGACTCCAACCCCAAGCACCTTTTGATCTGGAGATTCTCCCGCCCGAAACCCCTAACAAACGGGAGACTCCAAGTTGATGTGTGCGAAGCGCGAAGTTCTTAGGATTCTAGATGTTCTCTGGTGCTATCTAAGGCTTATTTTTTGAAATTACGACAGAAATAAATAAGAAATCCTTTCCACCGGGAGACACAGAGCCAGGGCGGGAGAAATCAAATCTCAAACGGGAGAACGGGAGATTGTGCAAAAATGGGCTTTCGGCGGGAGATCTACCATCGAAAACGGGAGAGTTGGAGTCTCTGGATCTTTAAAGCATTTTTTTTTTTTTTTTTAATCTTGCGCGACTGGATAGGTCCAACTAGCAAGTTTGCGATTAAGTTTGCGCACTACTGAGTATGCTATAGTAAGCAAACTAGATACATAGTAGTTCACAATAAGAGAAAACATGCTGCGTCGAAGAAAGTGCTTGGATTGATAATGAACGCATAAACATTGCTAACACAATGGAAAAAATACATCACTGTTTTTTTTTTTTTTCAACAATACATACTGGTGCTGTTTAACTGAATAAAGTGATGATGCAGAGATTATTGCCATTCAGCGAACTGAGGTTTTGCACACGTTTCCCCGAAATTTGAATACGTCTTTACCGTACACCAGCCGTTTTTTGATTGCACGCTAGAATCAGGAAAAGCCAATATTACAGTGTACATGTAATCCATAAGGTGTGACAACGTGACACCACTAGTCAGGGTTTTGGTATCCAATTGATTACAACACCCGAGTTTAATACGCTGGTTGCTTCCAACACCCGAGTTTAATACGCCATAAAGAAAACGTTTTGGATACACACAAAGGAGTGGGTGGACTGCGAATGTGCAGTTGTGCATTGTTACGTGCGGACATGATTAATTTGCACCGACAACAAATTTTGTTCTTAGAACACAGGAAGCAGAGTTGATGACTTCATACATGATTATCATTTGCAATGAATATTTACAATGCAGTTATTTTTAAACCGCATGCATTATATTGGTTATTTAAACATAATCATATTGACGATAATCTACTGACACTTTCTGCCACTACAATACTCCTGGGCTTCGGACGGTACAAAATCAAAGCAAAACAAAACAAAACAAAAACAAACAAGACAAGACAAAGGGGAGGAGGGAACAGATGAGGCGGTGGTGGTGGAACAACAGAATAAAAAAACAAAATGGAAAAAGAAAAGAAGAATGAGAAGGGGAAACAGTAAAAATTAGGAAAAGACACCTTCTACCTCCTGTTGTGACGCCTACTTCCGCATACCGGAACCCTACGATGCTACAACTCAAATTGCATCTTATACACCAAGTGAAATAAATTTTAGACATTTCTCCCGTGAATCTACTCGCATATATGTTTTTATTTCAGATTTTGTCAATGTTATCGGCAGTATAACTATTCCCCACTATTTCCACCATCTCTCTCTTCCTCCTATCGGGAGATGGAGAGCCAAATCTTCGCTTGACATAGAGGGACTGAGAGCCGGAAGTTTCGGTCCTAACATCGCTATTATACTGCCCCCAGCGGCTACAACCGTACAGCTATTAAAATTGCGATACCGCGAACTTTCTATCGATTCAGCGTTCCTCCTTGAAGTTGTACACATGATCAGCATATTGAGACTCCAATTTAATGATGTCATTTTAATCAGTTTCAACTGAATTACCGACATTGGTACCGACATAGCCTCGAGTAACACTCGATTTCACACAAACAGCACTTTCATCTGGTGTCATGCATTACATTTTGATTTGATTTTTTTTCCCCCTCAAATTTCACCTTTGGTTTTAAGCAAAGTAGGAAGACATACAACATACTCATGAGGCACCTCGTACAACATGAATGGTGAGTCAAAAGTATCCAAGCTTGCTAGGCAATATACAATAAGAAATATACATCTTTACTCACTCACTATAATAAAAAGAAACAATAAAATCCATTTACTGATGGAATCCTTTCACTGATGGAAATATACAAAACAAGATTTTGGCGCTTAGCATTTGGCATTCATTGTATTGTAAGAATACATTTTAGAAAATTGAGTTGAGTCACAGGCTTTCCTAACATAATGTGATATTCACCATTATTGGCACATATTTGTAATTCTCTTGATTACAGATTATAAACATGCATAATTCACTCGCATCCTTACCATACTTTTTTTTCTTTCTCCAAATGATCTATTAACTTTTTTAACAGAGGCATGGGGAAAATCAAATGCCTCAAAGAATAAAAAATATAACATAATTATATTTGAGTAGTCAAGGACACACACATCTGCATATTCGCAGTAACACTAACTTCTTTCACATTAAGAGTCAAAAACAAAAGTGTGAAAAGTCTTCTAGATGTGACATCTGACCAAGTGTATCCCTAGGTAGATTCAAGAGATACCAAAATAAAAACTCATAATAATAATAATGATGATAGTAATAATGATAGTAATAATAATAATAATGATGATGATAATAATAATAATAATAATAATAATAATAATAATAATAATAATTATGATAATAATACTAATACTAATAAAATAATAAATAATAATAATAACAATAATTATGATAATAATAATAATAAATATAATGATAATAATGATGATAACAATAATAATGCTAATAATAACAACAAAATGAAAATTAAAGCAATAATAATACTAATAACAATGTTAACATTTGATATTTATAGAATTAATGATAATACTGGTTAGACAATTACACACAAATTAGACTTTAGCTTTCCCTTCACACCTTAAAGGATTGCAAAACATACTGTACACTGCTAGACATTGACATTTATCATTCGATAGTGCTCTCTACCACTGGTAATTGAAACAGGGAAGGGTAGAATGTCTATGTACAACTCAATTTCTTTGCAGTACACTCTAAAGAACAGGGAGTTATAACAGAAAGGTGGAAGTAAGGGAAAACCATCTGCAACCCAATGTTGCAGCTGTAACACATATGAATATAATTTTTTTTTTTTTTACTCGGATCTGTACTTACAAGTTAATGTGCAGAAGCCTGGAGTAAACATCCTCTTAATGTACATTATGTATGGACCTACAGAATTCTCCTTTGCAGGATTCATGTTCGCAGGTTTTTCATCTCTTCTCCCACCCTCAGCCCACCCCCCCCCCTCCCCCATTTGATCTTGGAATGACATACCATAATTCCCATCAATCAACGGGTGTGTGTGAGGTATACGTTGAATCTAATATGGCATTTCTGCGACTCTGCAGCAGTTCAATCTGCTAGGAAGATCACACAATTCATTTCAAAGGCACACTGTTTCTGTTTCATGCCTGAAGGTACACGCAAATCGTTTCATTAAAATCAAGTTCCATTAAATCCATTCCTTGCGGAAAGGAGTCACATGAATATTTACTGTGATTCCTTCTTTTTTTTGAAACCACTGAGAAATCATTCCCCTGCTTTGCACACATCGATTCTATCACGCATTTGTACGAGCTCAGACATCCCACATTTGTGCGCACAATATTTAGAGAATACGAGTACTTGAATCTCTAAACAACTACCACTCTCACAAGACACAGCCGAAATAATGATTCATTTCAAAAGTGACAACAACATCCACTCACATTTCATCAAAAAAATCTAGCCTACTATCACTTTTCATGCTCTTTTTTTGGGGGGTAATCTTCAGCAAATTTGAAGAGCCTCACTCACATGTAATTAGAACACAGTTTCATAGCAGGAATGGCTTGCCAGGAAAGTTTCAAAACATATTTTTGTTCTCTAAAAAACATGTTCAACCAAACTCACCATCTAGCCCGTGGCTGAAAGTTTTCTCTATTAAAAAGTAAAGTACAAGTTTATCGCCCACTGGAAGCCACCTTAACCTTCACAAGTCTTTGCAAAAACTGTACTTTGTGCAGCATTTTCAGTTTAATATTTCCGACTAATATATACTCTTTATATATGTACCTCTGCACAAGTAGAATATTATTCTTTGCAGGAGGCATGATCAAGTATTTGTATAACAATCAAAATATCATAGATTACTCTTTCAAAGAAAAAAAAAATAACTATCAAATTTTGGCGATGGGCAGATGATTAAAAAAAGGCATAAAACCTAAAAAAAAAAAAAATTATGATAAGCTTTTGTGATGAAAGACAACGCAGACCTCAGTCCCACATATAGACTATTCAGCTGTTTCCTTCATGAGTCCAGCCTTCACTAGAGCAAAACGCACATCGTCGTAGGCTGTTGGGTCTTCCACGGTAGGAGGAATCTGTGAGACGGGAAGGCAGCAGTAGAAAGAAATGGTAGCTTGGAACTTACCTAGTAACTTAACCCTAATCCCATCAATTTTTTTGAGGGACTTGAAACCACCAAAGGGGGGGGGGGGGGGGTGGGCGGGTGCCTTTTTGGCCTCCCCCCTTTAGATCTCGGTCCTCGCGATCCTCGCGAAAATTTGCACAAAGGTAGAGGCCAATGTAATCTTCAAAACTGTATAGTTAGCTTTTTCAAATTTTAATTTACGTATTTTATATCAGTTAATTTATGCTAATTTATGCAAAAATATTTTTTTTTTGCCTATAGATAAAAAAAAATAAAGCTCCAAGACTTCTAATTTTTGGTGAACATATTCTTTTCAATATCCTCAACAATAATATTGAAGCAAAAATTCAGCTTCATAATTATTTCTTATGTATTTCATTGTTTATTGAATTTCTTATGTATTTCTGTTTTTTACTTTGTTTTTGTTGTATTTTTTCGTTAGAATTTGTCGCAGAAACCGTTTTAAAGCATAATCAGGTTAAAATAAATAATTACTAGCCATTGAAAGTAAAAACATTTATTTTTATATGAATTAATTGCAAAAGCACAATTTACATTGGATTGTTTTTAAGCAATTTTTGGGTCGACAAATTTTTTTCAAAGGGGCATGGCTTCAAAACGGTATGCCCAGGAGCAACAAATTTGGTCTCAAAAGTTGCGCGATACTTGAAAGAAAAAAGTCATAAAGTGTTGCGGCAAGAGCATCACGCGTTGCGGAGTAATCACGCGAAAGGTCGGGGGGGGGGGTGGGGGGCCAAAATGCCCCCCGGGTGAATAGGGTTAAGACAAAAAGATCCAACCCTGTAACACCACAGAAATGTTGCTCATAATAATACTAAAAAGAAAATGATACTTGAAGATACCAAATACCTATGTACGTAAGTCATCTTATTTCACATTTCCTGTAGATTGACAGTCTACAGATCTAGCATAGTACATAGGTAACAAATTGAAACTGAGGACCTTTAATTCTTTATGTGCCATGGTGGAAACCCCCTGTGTGCCACGTTATTTTGAGACAAGAAGGTAGTCATGCTTTGAGAAAGAATCCTGTTTTTTCCAATCTGTGTATAAACTTCTACAAATTTCTGTTAAGCTGGACATAATAGTGAGCAAAGTTAAAGAGGAATGCCAAACTTTGCTTCCATATACAATGTATAACAATTCTATTTTCAATTTTTCTTTTGAATTACCAGTTGGTACATTACTGTAAAGGCATGACTTTTGCACATAAAATAGTGACAGAAACTTAGAATGTACACGCAAATCTAGTTGGGAACACCGCTTGATAGTCAATCACCACATAGAATGCAAGCCGTAAGTGAGAGGAACAAAAGCCCAAGAAACGCTTTGATTGTACCGCGGGATTAGCGATTTATCAATCGGTTTTGGCGGCTTTGTTTGTTGAGCAGAATATGCGAAGTTGGCACACCATCAACTGAGTCGGACGTGCGAATGTGGCACATAAAGAGTTAACAACAACCACAAAAAATATATATCATAATGAACAGCAATCATTAGCATAAGTCATCCCATACCAATTTTAATTCTCATACTCCTTCTTTTTAAGGCACTCCATAAAATCTCCCAAGATTCCTTCGATAAAGTAAAACGTGCCGTAACAATGCGAATGTGAAGAGTAACGGCACATAGAATAATACCACAGTAGGCACGATGAAATGTTGATCAAAGAAAGTTCAGCATTCCTACCTTGAATGTTCCATTGTTCACCATCTTGCTGAGCACGCCTCGCGTGATCTTTCCCGACCGCGTCCGCGGCAGCTTGTTGACGATGACGGCTTTCTTGAAAAACGCCACGGGGCCGACGTTGTTGCGGACGATGGCAATCACCTCCTTAATGATCTCCTCCTCAGACTTAGTGACGTCTGTAATGATAGGATGCAGATATAAGTAAAAATTAAATCTTTGCCAGTACAGTGTATGAATGTACAGTCATACACTGTATGTGTGTGTATACATGTATCTACATGTATAAAGGTATGCGTGATTCTAATGATATTCATGTATTCTTTAAACATACCTACATAGTTTAACAAATACAAAAGAAAAAGAAAATACAATTATGCTACTACAGGTACTGTAAAACAAGAAATTGCGCGAATTTTGCAACAGCCAAGATTCGCGAAATCAAAATACACGTAAAATTTCTCGTCTACACTATTGCATTGAACGTCAATGGCGATTCACGAAAATGTCATGCTGCAAAAAAAAAAAAAAACAGTCAGCTCCAGATCATGAGACTTTTTATGATGCAAATATTTCTGGTTTTACAGTGTTACGATTGTGTGTAGGTAACCACCTGGTATGTGTGATTGAATGCGTATGTACATGTGTGTATGTATGTCTGCTTTAGTCTTCTATGTATGCACATATTTGAATGATGAGGGATATACAATTGTACAATGTATGGATGTATGCATGAACGTACTACTTGTGTGTACTGTCGAAATGTATAAAGTAATGTGCAAACATTGTATGTGTAGACATGTACATAGTGTATGTACAATAATTATGCAATTACATTATGTTTCTGCTTGTTTGATTGGTTGATCGGTTAAAGCATTCAGCAGAGTGTATACTGAAAGGCAGGTTCCATCCAATTCACATCAGCCATACACAAATTTTCATGATGTGATAATGATGATGATACAGGTCAATGAGAGAACAGATAATAGACTATTTCAGGATGAGAAATCCACTTTTAATTGCACATGAGGTGAAAAGTCAAATTCCGGACGTAACTTACTCTTCTTGAGGACACAGAGGCCGACCGGAATTTGACCCTTGAGGGTGTCATTGAGGGGAATCGTTGCACACTCCACCACGTCACCCTGTTCAACGATGGCCTAAAATATATGAACACACACGGGGAAAAGATTGGTCACAGTAAAAAATGATGCAGATACAGTGGACTCCCATTATAACAAAGTCCTTGGGACTGGCCGCTTCCTTTTGTTACATCAAAGTTTCATTATAACCGAACGAATAAACAATGAAGGGCACAGATCGGATAATGTTGCAGCCTAAATTTTTACTTCGTTGTAACCGCAATTTCGTTACAACCATATTCGTTATAACGGGGGAGCACCGTTTATCATACGCATACACTAGACTCTCAACAAACTTCTTCGGATCAGGGAAATCATTTTGTTTTATCAAAACTTTTCTTATGTAAGGATTGGGGGAGTGGAGGAAGTGAAAAACCAAATACACTGTACACCATATGTGACCCTGCACCTCAAAACAAACAAAAAGTCGTCAGACATGAATTTTTAGTTAAGACCATATTCTGAAAGAGCAGACTTTAAGCTTTAAAATGATGTATAACTCAAATCAAATGGACTCTCCTAACCTATTTAAATATTGGAAAGAAAGCACAAACTCAGGAAAAGTGTGAACTGAGAAAAGAGGCTCTGAAGTACAGTGTCTATTCAAGCGCTTAATCTTTACCAAACCGTGCTGGCTGTGAGATGAATGGGACAAAAAACAGGAAGTAAACCACCAGAGTAACAACAATGAAGAGATTATCAGATTAAACTGAAATTAAGCATGCCTCATTAACACATTCTGTCCATAATCAATGCCAACTTTCAAAGCAGTAGCACTATCCTTTCAAAATTTATTAGAGTTGAAAGTGAAGAGTGTGGACAAGGTTTTTCAGAAATGAAAAGGAGATTCTAAAGACACACCTAATCACACTATTCTACCAAAAATGTCAAACTGCTAAAAAACACACTTTCCTGCCCGTTTTATGATACCAAATTTTAGCACAATGTAAAAGAAGACCCGCTCTTTCAGAAACTATGAAAAAGTCAAGTTCGGCTAGGTTGACCCATTTCACTTATTTTCAGTCCTCACGCAAAATCAGTGGGTGCGACTCTATGTTCGTTTTGAGGTGCATGGTCACATATGTTTCGAGTGTAGAATGTTTTGTGAATTCAGACCTTTAGGACAATTCTGTCTGTGGTTGAACTGATAACCGAGAACCGCAATGACGTAACGAGAAAAATAAAAGTATAATCCGTAGTTGCAAGGAGGAAAGTTTCTGGTTTCTCAAGTTTGAGAGGTTATATGTTACACAGCACACTTGTAAAATGAATGCAATATTTCAGCAAGTTGTTCGTCTTCTGAAAATACATGACTCATGAAATCAGTGAAAATAAGAACACCTCAAACTGGGACAAGATGGGTACAGAAGTAGAAAACTTTTAAATCTGGCCCAAAATCAGGAGAAAAAAAAAATACATGTACATTGTCATACTATCATGTGAATGGGATATTTCAAATGTGCATCATTTGCAATAATTCTTGGTGGTAACTCCAAGTTAAGTTTGGTATTAAACATAATGACAATTCAAAGTACATCAGTGACCAAGTACAAGATTGTTTGTAAAGGGTAAAGGATTAAATGCAAAGACCTATTACACTGTTAAAAGACCAGTCCCGCATATACGCGAGCAGGTGTCTATTGGAAATGCGTGCTACAGCAAAATCAGCTTGTCCTCAACAGGCTTCAAATCAAGATTATGAAAAACTTTCACCTCTTCGATAGCACTGGCCGCAATACGATGTCCAGCAACACTGATGACGTCGTCCACCCTCGCCTGGATGCAGATGTAGCCATCCTCCGTCTGAATGCCTGCATCCATGGTGTCGTAGTAACCCTGGCAAGAGAATTGGGCGGAGCTCATGTAGATTATTCTCTGACATTTTTGTTTGTTTCTTGTCCTGTATTCTGCATGCATACACTTTCTAAACTTAAGTTTTGTTTAATGGGTACGCTAAAACTGTGATTAAATGTTTCCAACAGCATGAAAATCATAAAATTCATGTGGAAATATGGGTAATATATATTTTACCCCATTGCTCCTGTTATGTAGTTCAAAATGCTGGGCATGAACTTTGCCCTTTTACCCACAGACACACAGACACACAAACACACAAGGGTGACAATGTTATCTTTACTAGCCCACTTCTTATCAATAACTGAAAACCTTTCGGCAAAAAGAGGCCCTGCAATGCGGGGAAGAGTAATATCGAATCGTTAAAAAGAATTATTGTTGAGACAGAAACATTATCAATACTGTTAACAATCTATGAAATTCAGAAACAGTGCTAAATATTTCCATTTATTCTATTATCTTTCACAGCAAAGGAAATTGCATTTTCCTTCCTAAAACAGAGACAGGAACTTAATTTTCAGTCAAATGTAGGTTGTTCTTTTTAAGCCACATCAGACAAACATTTGCCGCACACACTCAACTATTACAAGCGTGCTATTAAACAAGTGAGTACTTTTGTCACTCATTTTTGTAAACAATTTTGTTTCGCGTACATACATACATAGTGACTGCGACTGTGCGGCTACTCATTCGTCTTTCACAGAAAATGGTTGCCATTTCTGTGCTAAATTCAAGAATCTGTGAGGACTAAATCTGTTGACGTTCGAGGTGTTTTATAAAACAAATAGTGTATGGTCTTTACTCATGCAATAGAACGAGATTTCGCACTCGGTGAAAGATGAGGTGCACTATTCAACTCGGCTTTGCCTCGTTGAATAGAGCGCCTCTATCTTTTACCCCGTGCAAAATCTTGAACCATATTGCACTCGTGACCATTCACTATTTGTATATTATTATCATCAGTATCATTACGATCAACAGCCATACAGACAAACACATAAACATAAAGATGCAGAAAACCCAAATTCAAAGCAAACCCTGCTCCTCTGTTGACTTACAGGAAACTTCTTGAAGTAGGTGTCCACAAATCTCTCATGACTACCCCACAGGGTGTTGAAAGAGGCGGGTGGAAGGGGAAGCCTACCAGGAAAGAGACATCGCCATGGTTACCAAAGCTCATCTCAATCCAGGTCATTGACCTTCACTGCATGCGCTGTGCACAAATTGGCACATCCAATGATGTGCTTTCTTCATCAACTATTGCATATGTTTGGAAACAAACTGTGGGTGATTAATCATTACATAATCCCTGACCCCCTTTTGTTTCATCATAAGTTTCCTTTTGGACTGATGCATCACTTTGACTATCAAATAAAATGGTGTGGGTTAGCTACAATTAGGTCAAGCTCTCTTTTTGTATGGTTTTCGTTCCTTCTGTTTACTGGTATAGGTATGGATAACCAAATGCAAAAAAAAAAAGCTTGGGAAAGTTATGGCTAAATGCTACATGTACATGTGGAAGGTACATACGGGGTTAGAGAAATGCTGGAAAGCAAATGTACAAAAATTGAATTCTTTCACCAAAGTGAATTTCATCCCACATTCAAGTTGACTACAACATACAAACTACAGTTAAAAAAAAAAAAAAATACAGAAGTGTACAAAGAGAGAAAAAGGAATAAGTGAAATACACATACAGTAGAAAGAATTTATAGTAGAAATGTCATTAAATCCATGTACATTGTACATTAGAAAATAGGAAAACTTGCGTTCACAACCCATTGATATTATTCAATAGAGGATTACCTTCATATCCATAAAAACAAATACTGTACTGCAAAATTTAACAAACATCAGACACGAAATTTATGTCTGGTATGATGTACAATTTATTATTCAACTACATTTTGAGATTTGATTATTGGAAACCATGATTCACCTACAAGACTTCCGTCTGCTTTTGCAGACAGTGATACTATGATACTGGAACTATTTCAAGGTCACAAAAAGAACACTAAGCAAAGTTAAAATAGCTATGAAACAGTAGACTAAACATAAACATCTTTATTATCTTTACTGATAATTGCAAGCTTTAGATCTGCAAGCGAACGTTGTGAGACGACGCAGCCTCCCAGGTTGGAGAATGGAAACGCGCATGTGCAGAAGACCATTGTTTGCCTACCTTAATAGTGTCGTCTGTAGCATTTGCCTCTCAGATCTAAAGCTCGCTCATACTACACAGAGGGTATGATGTGTCTGTATTCTCGTTATTACAGGACAAGTCCACCTTCATATACATGTGGATTGAGTGAAGGCAACAATATTAGTAGAACACATCAATGAAAGTTTGGGGAAAATCCGACAATCCGTTCAAAAGTTATGATTTTTTAAAGTTTCTGTACAATCACTGCTGGAGGAGAAGACTACTACAGTGTATGATGTCACATGCGTACAACGATATAAGGAAAATTACAAGAGAATTTCACAAAACCTGACTTTTTAAATAATCTAAAGTGCACATTTCTTCAACTTGTTACTGACTTATGCTAGGGGTAATATTATTCCCCCTCACTTCTGAAAGAGAGAAGTCGAGCGTTCTTTCATTATGTGAGAAAAGTGAGAATATCTTTAATATACATGTTGTAGTTGTACTCATACAGTATGACATCACAAGCTACAGTAGTCTTCTCATCCAGCCATAACTGAGGAGCAGAAACTTCAAAAATTCATAACTTCTGACGGGATTGTCTGATTTTCCTCAAAATCTCATTGATGTGTTCTACTAGTTAATATTGCTGCATTCACTCAACCCACATGTCTATAAAGGTGAACTTGTCCTTTAACCTGTTGAAGTATACTTGGGCAGGCGTCTATACTGGGAAATATATAGCAAAATAGGTCAAAAATGTCCTAAAACATGAAACCAAATACAAGATGTGTTTTAATGAGAACTTACTTGACACAGATGTTCCCAAGTTCTCCAGGGGGCAAAACTTCTCCATCGTCGCTAAGGATTTTGACTGAAAGAAAACAAGGCGGAGGCTAATGAAATTTGGAGAAAGATGCACAATTTGTTACAATACTATGGGGCCTTACAGTGTTCATTTTCAACTGATAGTGCTAACAATTTGTTTCACACACACCTATCTTTTTTTTTTTCATTCATTCATATCATTTAATTACTAAAAAGTAATGTTCATTTTCCCATTTAGCAAAAGTTAAAATGCAACTGCAAGAATTCCCCTACTTGTTCTAGCTCTCTCTCCCATTCTCTTTTACTGTTTTTTCCCCTTCCATCTCCCTTTTATTTTCTCTCCCACTCCCTCTCTCTCCCTTTCCTTTTCTTTTTTTCTCTCTCTCTTCCCCACCTCCCCCCCCCCCCCCCCCCCCTCCCCCAACCCCTCCCCCAATCTCTCTTTTCACTCGTTTTCTCATTCTTTCTCAGCACTGGTCAACATAAAAAGCTTCAATCACTTTCTTTCATACAAATGTTGTTGATATTTACAAGCTTCAAATTCATGAAATTCTTCCATCGAGATGTTTTCATTGAACCTGATTGACAAATTGCCCTACATCGGCGTAAATAAGCACTGAAGTGATTAGTGTTTTAGTAGTACTTAGCCATGATAAAAAATCATGGGCGTACATACTCGAGCAGGAATCAAACATATGTGCCTGTCAGGTGATCAGGAGGTCGTAGGTTCGAATCCTGCTT